>NC_084759.1:0-600000 GCF_028858725.1 Colius striatus | reverse complement strand
AGTCAGTAGCACGTGTGGGTTAACTGTGGTCCTCTTCATAGTCACATTAGATCCATTGCTCATTGTTTTGCCATTTGATATGATTTATAAGACCACTGCAAGTGGCACATCCCAGAGGGAGTGTCTCAAGGCTTTAAACATCTGCCTGTCCCATATCTTGGCAGACCTGGTCCTTTACATGCCCATGGCTGGCTTGTCCATGGCTTGTCTGGCAAGTGTGCTTCCTCTCTCCTTCCCATCATCACAGCCAACATCAGCCTGCTGCTTTCCCTCATGCTGAATCCCATCACCTACAGCATGAGGAGCAGACAGGCTCCAGGGGCATCCTCAAGGTCCTGTAACAGCAGTTGGTTTCCCTGGTGCACGTCCAACCTGCTGTCACCGTGCTCCTTCTGCAGAGCTGCACTCCAGCCAGCCTTTCAGCACCAATGCAGGGGCTGTTCTGTCCCATGGGCAGGAGTCTGGGGAGGTTTGAATGAACCTCTGCTGAGAGTTTCCAGCTGCACCTTCTCACTGTTTGACAGGGCTCAGCCCTGCGAGGTGCTGGGTGCCCACACTCAACTGTGGCTCACGGATGCCCCACCAGTTAGGCAAGAGCCTGAGCACTTGAAACACAGGCAGGGAGTGAAGTGACTCTGAACTGGAGCACCAGCAGCTCCTGCGAGGCTCAGCGTGCCCCAGGGTGGGGAGATGCTGGGCTGGCCGTGCCTGCAGCAGCTCCTGTGTGGGGAGCTGGTTATTTCAGCTGCACACGTATGCCTTAGTCATGGTGACTCACTCTGGATGCAGCATCAGAAATGAGTGAGCCTTAATTCTGGAAGAAATGATTCATTAGCATAAGATCACGTCTTGCTGTCGCAATGTTGCCTGCAAGGAATGAAACAGGGTCTGTCCCAGTGTGTGTTTGCTCTCTGCTTGTGTTTGGGAGGTTTAATGAGGTCTATTACCAAGCAGCCAGTGGCACCTAAAGTCTATTACACACCTCTAAAATCTCTGTCCAAACTGTGAAAGCCACAGCCCTGCTAATTGGTAAGCTCCAGGCACAAAGGGGAAACCTCTCAGAGGATCCTGCAGGCAGTTCTCGAGCTCTTGCATCCATTTCAGAGTGAGCTGACGTTGAAACCAAGAGACATCAGCCTCGTGCAGGCAAAGCACAGCCCTCTCGTGTGGTCACAACCCAGGCTTCCTCAGCTAGGCCAAGGCACCCTGGAGCTGAAGGTGGTTGCTCAAACCTCCATCAATAAACACCCTAAAAGCCAGAATAGTTAAAGGTTTGTGAGCTGTGCTCACCCTCCCCATCCCTTGGGAGCAAGCCCACAAACCCGAGCTGCCAGCCTGGAGCAGCTGCATGCTGACCCGTCCCGTTTGAGTCCATTCCCCAGGAGCCCTTCTTGCCCTGTGCTTTTCAGACTGTGATTCTGTGATTTTGCTCATCTTCCCCCTTCCCTAAGGCCAGGTTGACCCGTGTGTGTGTGTTTTCACAGAGCAGCTCCTTGTGACAGCCCTCGGCATCGCCGCCGCCAGCCCGCAGAGCTGCGCCTCTGAGGGACAGAGCAGCACGTCACAGCGGTTATAGTCACCTCTGAGCATCTGGGACATTATCTGCCAACAGAGAACATTAAAACCCAGCAACAATAGCAAAATCTGGGCCTTCAGGAGGTGAATTCTGCACCTTCTGTGCTTTGCCTGATGCAGGGGCTGCTCAATTCAGACACAGAGCTGCTCCGTGCTCACGTTATCTTCAGTTTCCCACACATAATGTCACTGGAAATACAGTCAGGGTACACCAAGACAGCAGATACACACAGCCTCTAGTTACTGCAGCATCTGGAGGCTGCAGTGTCTGTAGGGTAAGCCTAGAGTCCAGCCTTATGGAACAACAGGTACCCAAGGGAACAGACCCAGGAAGGGTTGACACTTGCTCTGGGGCTTGGATTCACGGTGGGGATTTTACACACTGAAGCACCAGCTTCTCCCAGAGCTCCCTTCAGGCTTCTGTCCCCAAGGTGCTGTTGCAAGGATGAGAGTCACCAACCCCAGGGATGGTGTCTGAGGGGTTGGGCCAGCTGCTGGCTCAGGTTTATTCCTTCCATAGTGACTGCAGCAGACAAATCGCCCCTGGGGAGTGAGACAAGGAGCCTGATTTATCGGCACTTCTACCTCCCAGCAGCAGAAAGGAGCACTCCAGCTCTGAGGTGGCTGGGGTTTGGCTGTCAGGCTTGTAATGGGGACATTGTAAGCAAACAAAAGGTCTCCTTTTCATCAGGAATCTTTCTCCCAGGTCAGACTGCAGGGGAGTACTGTGCCTTCACTCCTCTGGGAGGGTTTGTTTGAAGCTACCCATTCTGCCCTCTCCTCAGCTTTTTGGTGTCTGCCGGGTGCAGTGCACGGGGGGAAAGCAGTGCAGCCAAGGGCACCTCTCCAGTGCTTTTAGGCTGAAAAAACAGAGGTCAGAGAGGAATCTCTGGGCACAGAGGAACCTCATGAGGTTTAACAAGGGCAGAGTCCTGCAGCTGGGGAGGAACAACCCCCTGCAGCAGCACAGGCTGGGGGTGAGCTGCTGGAGAGCAGCTCTGCAGAGACAGACCTGGCAGTGCTGGGTGATAATGAGCTCAGCAGGAGCCAGCAACGTGCCCTCGTGGGCAAGAAGCCAATGGCAGCCTGGGGGCAGCAAGAAGAGTGTGGGCAGCAGGGCCAGGGAGGTTCTGCTCCCTCTCTGCTCTGCCATATCTGCTGGGGCCTCATCTGGAGTCCTGTGTCCAGCTCTGGGCTGCCCAGCTCCAGAGGGACAGGGAAGTGCTGCAGAGAGGGAAGTGCTGCAGAGAGGCCAGTGCAGGGACACCAAGATGATCAGGGCACTGGAGCATCTTCCTTGTGAGGAAAGGCTGCGGGACCTGGGGCTGTTCAGTCTGGAGAAGAGGAGACTGAGCTCAGGGGCAGCTCATTAACAGTGACAAACATCTCACTGGTGGGTGTCAGGAGCTTGGGGCAGCACTTGTTGTATCCAGCAACAGGACAAGGGGTGATGGGATGAGGCTGGAGCACAAACAGTTCCATTGAAGCACAAGGACAAAGTGTTTCCCTGTGAGGGGAGGGAGCCCTGGCCCAGGCTGCCCAGGGAGGGTGTGGAGGCTCCTTCCTTGGAGCTCCTGGAGACCCCCCTGGACACGTTCCTGTGTGACCTGATCTAGGTGGGAGCTGCTTCTGCAGGGGGTTGGGCTGGATGAGCTCTGCAGGTCCCTTCCAGCCCCCCCATGCTGTGACTCTGTGATTCAGGTTGTAGGTGAGGCACAGGCTGCCCAGCGCCCCTCCAAGGCATTAGAAGTCAGGTTATACTCCAGTGCCTTTCCCTCTCCCTGCTCTTACACTGCTGGGCTGTTTTCATGGTCAGCAGACTCAACCAGCATGAGGAAGGTCCAAGATAGCTCACTATCTTTCTGTGTTCCAGGTTAGGTGGATGTTGAACCAGGAGAAGGTGAGTGAGCAGATCCTTACCAGGTGACGGTGGTGTGCCTGGTGGGAGGAGGGAAGGTTGGAGTCCCTGACACCTCAAGGGTCTGGAGCTGCTCCTGGGAGCAACCCCAGGTCTGGAGACTGCTCCAAGAGAAAGTGAGTCCCTGCTCATGCCTGTTGTACTTTAACAGCAGTCCAAGGGACAAACACTGTATGAGGCAGAGACCTCAGAAGCAGCTTAAACACTTGGACTGATTTGGCTCAGGAGCTCCCAACACCTCCAACGTGCTCTTATTCCATGGAATAGGTCTGTAAATGCAGAGGCCATCAGAGGTCACTGCAAACATTGTGTGCAGTGAAAGGGCAGGAAGACACTTCACCTGCCAAGTGTCCCACCAAGGCCTCAGGACCTGACCCTTCAGTCTCCAGGAGAGCATCTCCCCAGGAACATCTCCCTTACGTTGCAGGGACAGCTCACAAATGCCTTTCCTTTTAACCTCATCACACCTGGATTCACCCACAGCTGCTTCTTGTGGGGAGATCAGGCACTGCTTGATCAGGCACTGATGCCAACCCTCAATACCACCAGCACCCAGCCCACTGCTCCTCAGTCACCCCTGAGCTGGAGGCTGTCCTCATCCGCACCCTCTGCACTGTGAACTGCACTGTTCTCTGCAGCATGAGCAGACTGACATCTCCCTCAAACTTCTTCCTTTGCATATTGTCCCTCAGCGACCTCAGGGTCTCATTCTCTACCCTGCCCACAGTGCTCACCATCTTCTGCTTTGGCTCCCAAGAAATCAGCTTCAGCACTGCTCAGACCCAGAGGCTTTGGTGTGCTGTCACCCTGGGCTTTCCTTCTTAGCTCCCTGCCTTTCTGCTGTGCCCTCTCCCATCCCTGCTGTCTGCACTAGCACACAGTGAAGCTGAAATGTGCAGGCAGCAGATATTTCTCTCCATATTTTGTATGGTCTGTGTCATTCAAGCCCTTAGAATAGACTCACAGAATCATGGCATGGTCATTGCCATCTCCTATGTTATGGTTTGGACCACCATCATCAGTGCCACATCTCAAGGGCAGCATGTCAAAGCCTCACACACCTGCATCTCCCTCGACTCTGCTGTCTCCACCAGACACTGGTCTGGGGAGGACATTCCTCCTCTTCCTCTGACACCCAGTATTTACCTCTCTGTGACTCATCTGTGGAATGAACAACAAAGACATTTGAAAAGGCATCCTCAGAGTGATCTCCAGGCAGCTCCAAGCAGCCTGTGATTACCCAGAGGGATCCAGGTAGTTCAGCCCAGACCCTGTCACAGGCAACCATAGAGCATAGTCCCTCCTGCCTCAAACAACTGGGGCTTTTGCCCCTACTGCTCTACTGGGAAGCTGCCTTCAACCAACACAGGAGAGAGAGTTTGTAACTCATGTCTGTAACAGTCTGTTCAGTCAATAGCTTTGTGCTGCTCCTGTCTGGGTGGGCTGCTGATGAGCAGGGCTCATCTCACAAAGATATGAGACTCAAGTCCTGCTGTGCTGTCCTGAACTCGGGTGGCCACCCATGGAAGGGGAAATGCAGGTCATCAGCCACACATTGGTGCAGCTCTGGCCCAGGAGCAGACACTCAACTCATTGCCCAGCGCTAAGCAGCAGAGTTAGAGGAGTCAGTCAAAGGCTGAGCCAGGGGCTGTGGACACACGACCTGCCAGGAGGCAGCAGCCACTGGGAAGGGGGGACTGGACTCTTGCCCTTCTCCCCATCCCACAGAGACCATGTCCTTTGCAATCATCCCTCTAACTGGCCTTTCTGTAAACCCAGCCTGCAAACTTTGCTTGGTCTTTGAACCAAGCCCTTAGACATTGCCATGACCCGTATTCCTTTCTATTCTGCAGAGACCATTTGATGCTCATGTGCATCTCATCACTGCTCTGTCCCTTTGGACACTGGGAGGTGTGAAATGCTGCAAATCCATGTAAACAGATTACGACAAGGGAAGATGAACCTGAGCAATGAGAGATCAAACAACATTTCCCCTGCACTCCCACAGCCAGGACATGTTTATTGGTTTCATTTTGTCCCATTTCCATGAGAGGCTGCCTTTCAGCTTTCAGGGTGCCCAGGCAGCTGATACCTGTTGCAAGCTATTTTCACCTTCTCAGTGGAAGAAACTTCACATTTCATTGCCCAAGGCAGGAGCCTGGTGCCAGCTTTTCAGCCTTCCCACAGCCTGTGAAGTGTGCTAAGCATGCAACACTTCAGAGGTGACTACAAAAAAGAGGAGGGCAAATGAAAAGCATTGTTAAATCAGCTGTTACTGAAGGGGGAAAAACTGGCTTTTTATTTCACAGCAGTGTTTTATAACCTGATAAAACACGAGGTAAAACAGTCTGGCACAAAGCTTGTTGGAACCTCCTTTTCTGCAGACAAGGGTCATTTAAAGTAGCCTAAAATACTTGACTTCACTTGCAAGGAGAAGAAGTTGCAGCATCATGAAGGTGGGTGGAAGTGGGCTTCAGGTAGTCTGTGGCTTGTGGGGTCAGCCTGGGTTTGCTTCATCATTTCATGTGCTTTGAAGGATGTTTGGGTCAACGTCCTGTGATTCCCAGAGGCTGCAGAGAAGTGAGCTGCTGCACAGGCACAAAACCACGCTCAACCTGCACCCTGTGAGAATCGTTTGGGTCTTATGGCCATGAGCAATCATCTCTAATCTACTCTTCATGATGAGGGACATTGAAGGGCTGGAGCATGGCACAGAGCTGGGCACAGAGCTCGGGAAGGGGCTGGAGCACAAGGGGCTGGGGAGGGGCTGAGGGAAGGGGAGTGTTGAGCCTGGAGAAGAGGAGCCTGAGGGGACACAGCAGCACTCTCTGACACTCCCTCACAGCAGCCTGTGGGTCAAGGTCTCTTCTCCCCAGTAATGAATGACAGGACAAGAGGAAAGGGGCTGGAGCTGCCCCAGGGGAGGCTGAGGCTGGAGCTGAGGCAGAACTGTTTCCCTGAGAGGGGTGTCAGCCCTGTGCCAGGCTGCCCAGGGAGCTGGGGCAGTGCCCAGCCCTGGAGGGATCCCAAAGCCCTGGGCTGAGGTGCTGAGGGCTGTGGCTCAGGGCTGGCTGTGGCACTGCTGGGGAAACACTGGGACTCAAAGAGCTTCAAGGTTTTATCCTAACATCAAAGATTTTCTGTTGCTTTTGCATTTGGCATGCACAGTATCTCACCTTCCTGAAATAGGAGGAAACTGATCCTGCCCACCTCACAGTCATTTGGATCCTGGCACTAGGTTATACCAACATAAGGTCCACAGGAAGAAAAGGGTTGTGAGGAGACATTCACAACCTGCAGGACACCTTTGGGAGAGGAAAGCTGAAGTGCTGATGCTGCATCTGACCCAGCATCTGACATCTCGGGATGACAGTGGCCTTCATCCCTCAATTCCTCCATGCAAATGAAGTGCTCTGGGAGCCACAAGTACCAAGGAGGGCTGCTCCAAGCAGCAGCCAGCACAGCCTGGACCACCTACCTGCAGTGCCAAGCCCACTGGACAGCATCTACACTTAACAGAAGCATCCTTTCCTTGACCTTTGAGTCACCAAACCTTCAAGTGCAGCTGCAAGCAGCTTTCTGCAGAGCAACGTCTCTGTCAGGTTCACACAAGAGAGTCTTTGATTCCCTGGCACATTCCATGGGGGTGTTCTGCCTCCACCACAGCCTCGTGTCGCAGTGACTTGCTGCCAGGCTTGGCAGTGCTGTGTGTGACCGTTCCATCTGCAGTCAAGCACAGGTCACCGAGTGCATCACGCTTTCCCTGGCAACTCCTGGTAATCAAGCAGCATAGGACTGTCTTGTTTACAATTAATTTCTCCAGCTTTCTTTGTGTCAGGGGCTGGGGAAGCTCAGGATTCAATGTCCCTCTGCCTGCTATACAGTCCTGAAAACCCACAATGTCTTTTTCCAGTTAACTGCATGCAGGAGATTCCTCTTCTACAGGGCTCATCAGAAGGCAGCCTGACCTTTTCCATGACCTTTAGCAGGTTGTAGACTGACCACCTCAAGGCTCTATCTGTTCTTGCACATCTGAGGTGGTGTGCACAGAGGTAAAGAGGCAGACCCAGCAGCACAGATATGAATCAAATTGCTCTCTTGCTTGCATACAAAGCAGCAGGAAACTCATTGAAAAGCAGACACTTCCAACTAAGGCAAATTAAGTCCTACCGAGGCAGGCTGAGGCTGCTGACAGCAATTGCACTGTGCATGCAGCCTAAGTCAGGAAAGCTTCTTTTGCAGGGGGCTCATGCACTCTCCAGGCAGCCGCTCCCCTGTGCACAGGGGCAAAGGGACACGTTCTCAGCACAGACTTTCCCCTCCAGACCTGAAGACAGGCAGTTAAGCTGGTACATGCCTTACAAGCACGGCTGTAGTTGTTTTTCCAGCCATGTTTCTGTCTCAGTCTTGCAGCCCTTTGCACAGCCCCTGAGGCTCCGAATTTGGTGCCGTGTGTTTGCCCTGTGGCCCCTCCATGCCCAGGAGTCACTGGTGTAAACCTGGCTGTGGTTGGAATCACAGTCACAGCATGGGGGGGCTGGAAGGGACCTTTAGAGCTCATCCAGCCCAACCCCCTGCAGAAGCAGCTCCCACCTAGATCAGGTCACACAGGAGCGTGTCCAGGGGGGTCTTGAAGCCCTCCAAGGAAGGAGCCTCCTCACCCTCCCTGGGCAGCCTGGGCCAGGGCTGTGACACAGAGCCCAGACCTGTGAGGAGGTGAAATATCACAGACACATCGAATCATTCCAGTTCAAAAAGACCTTTAAGATCCAGTCCAACCCTGCCCTTACCCTGCCACAGCCAGCACTGACCCACAGCCCTCAGCACCTCAGCCCAGGGCTTTGGGATCCCTCCAGGGCTGGGCACTGCCCCAGCTCCCTGGGCAGCCTGGCACAGGGGCTGACACCCCTCTCAGGGACACAGTTCTGCCTCAGCTCCAGCCTCAACCTCCTCTGGGCAACTCCAGCCCCTTCCCTCTTGTTACTGGGGAGCAGAGGCTGAGCCTCCTGGCCACAGCCTCCTGTGAGGGAGTGTCAGAGAGTGCTGCTGTGTCCCCTCAGGCTCCTCTTCTCCAGGCTCAACACCCCCATTCCCTCAGCCCCTCCCCAGCCCCTTGTGCTCCAGCCCCTTCCCCAGCTCTGTGCCCGGCTCTGGCCACGCTGCAGCCCCTCAGTGTCCCTGTGGCAGTGGGTGAGGGTCCCAGCACTGACACAGCCCTGCAGCTGCAGCCCCTCAGTGTCCCTGTGGCAGTGAGTGAGGGGCCCAGCACTGACACAGCCCTGCAGCTGCAGCAGCCTCCCCGAGCCCAGCACAGGAGCTGTGTGACATGTAAACAGAAACACATCTACAGCCTTGTAACTACCACAGCAATCAATTATGGACCGAGGAGAAACAAGGCATCACTTAGCTCAGTGTTGGCTCAGGAGCTGTTCCAGTTTAGCAGATGTCTGAGTGAGTGAAATTGCTTTCCCACACAGAGAGCTCCCGGGGGAGGTGGGTCTGGCCTCTCTCAAGGTGTCCATAGCATTGCAAATTAAGGCCCAGGGTTTGCTTTCAGATGAGCTCTGACCCCTATCGATTCAAACCACGACACACTGGAGGTGGAAGTGGGTTTGTGTTAACTCGCTGGAGCAGTGGTGCTGACCCAGGGACTCCCAGTGACATTTCACAGCGGTGCCCCCCAGCTCCAGGCTCAGTGGGACGCTGCTGGTGGGACCTGCCAGGCCAATCACACCCTTCACTCAGTTGCAAAATGCAGGAAATCATTGCTCCTGATGGTTTGTGTGCAGGCTGTTTGGCCAGAGGCACGGCTGTATCTGCTGGCAATTGAACTGCTGCAGGTCTGCCAGCTGATTGAAAAGGTTTTTATTGATCAGGGAGCTGGTGTTTGTTCAATACTCCAGCCATCCTGCAAAATTGCTCCTTTATTATTCTCTACAGAGTCAACGTTCAGGGCAGGGCACACAGCTTCCCAAAACAAGCCTGCTGCAAAATAACATCCCAGACTTGCAACGTGGGTGCAAAGAGATTGTTGTGCTCTGAATGAAGATGTCAGACACGCAGGAATACACCTGAGTCCGTTGTTTGACCTAATGAGATGCAACCATTGGAAACCAAAGACTCAGAACTACATAGAACCCGTGTTCCCTGGCAAAAAGAATGTTGGAGTTGTAGAATCACAGAATGGTGGGGGTTGGAAGGGACCTTTAGAGATCAGTCTGGTTCAACATCTTCATCATTGACCTGGGTGAGGGCACAGAGGGACCCTCAGCAAGTTCCCTGCTGGCACCACACTGGGAGCACTGGCTGATGGCCCAGAGGCTGAGCTGCCAGTGAGGGAGCTGTGGGCAGGCTGAGAGTTGGGCACAGAGGAAGGTGCTGAGGTTCCCCAAGGGCAAGGGCAGAGTCCTGCAGCTGGGGAGGAACCAGCCCCTGCAGCAGCACAGGCTGGGGGTGAGCTGCTGGAGAGCAGCTCTGCAGGGACAGACCTGGGGGTCCTGACTGATAATAAACTGACCTCTTCATGCCCCCAGGAATGCCATTGGCCTTCTTGGCCATGAGGCCACATTACTGGCTCATGTTCAGTTTACTGTCAGCCAGGATGAAGATGCAGGAGGTGGTGATGAGCACGACGTCCACTGCTATTGCTGCAAAAGGCACCATGAGGCCACAGCTGATGCTGAGGGAGATGTTGGCACAGGCCAAGTTGGAACCAGAAGCAGAACAGAGGCAGCATCTTGGGCTTGGTTGTGGTTGACAGCATCAGGTCAGTGATGGCCAGCATGGACAGGAGGATGTCCATGGGCTGGTGCAGGCTGCGTTCTGCCCTTACCACGAACAGCAACTCCTCCATGCCTGGGATGCCAGCCGGGATGAGTGTTGCTGATGCCAGGCAGCTGAGGTTGAATGGTGGCATGTCTCACCTGAAAGCAAAAGCAGAAGATGCTGCAGCATTATTTTAGGTGCTGGAGCTCTTCCCTCACTAGCAAATGCATCACCTAATAGCCACAGCCAGAGGTAGGAACCCAAGTGATAGAGAGTCCCGTGGTGTGCACTGTACTGCAGCACATCCACTCCTATCATGTGAATGGCAATGCACACACTTTCTCCTCACTTGATTTTAACACAGTGCCAGTGTATTTTCTGCCAAGTGCTTCCACTTAGACAGGAGTGAATGGGGACAGAATCAACACTTATTACACAAACACCCAAGTCCAGAGTGGAAGGAAGAAGTGGGGCGAGGAGAGAGGTGAACGTTCTCAGACAGCAGGAGCTGCAGAGGGGATAATTGGGAGTTTCAAGGCACTTGGACTAACACTGGGTTAGAAAACAAAATCAGCTTTACACAGAGTCACAGAGTCCCAAGGGCTGGAAGGGACCTGGGAAGCTCAGCCAGTGCAACCCCTGCCAGAGCAGCAGCACCTAGAGCAGGGCACACAGGGACTCATCCAGCTGGGTTGGGATGTCTGCAGAGGAGCCTCCACAGCCCATCTGGGCAGCCCCTGCCAGGGCTCCCTCACCAACAACATCAGATTGCCTCTGCTTTTAGGAGCTCAGCCAGAATTTCAACGTTATCCTGTGCTGTTTGGGGATGGGATCAGCACCCTGATTAAAGTTATGGAACTGAAGGAACTCAGCAATAAAGCAAGATTCAGATTTGAAGTTGGCTGCCTGTGTTCCTTCCTTACCTCCAAACTTCTTCCTCCCTTTCCTTTTCATTCTGGGACCCCAATCAGCTTGCTTTCCAACCTCTTCTTTCAGTGCAAATCTAGCAGAAACACATGAAAACCTGTGTGAGATGGAGTTCCCCCACCAGCCAAAGAAAGGGATGCACTGCTGCTCTGGAGAGGTCTGAGGAACACTGAAGGCTGGGTCAGACTCACCCAAGTTAAATGGGATGTGACTTTTTTCTTCCAGCAGCTTGTGCAATAGCAGCTCTTTAATATCAAAACTCAGAGTAGGAACTACCCATAAGGCAGCTGAGGTGGGGAGGTGATGCAAGTGCTTAAATGCCAAAACACTGATTCCACATCTGAGAGCAATTGTGTTTGAAGCAGCAGCTTTGGTTCCCTGCTCACAATCAGACACACTTCATGTCTGAGATACCCTGAACCAAGAAAGCCCAAGGAGCTTGCTCCACAGAAACAAAACCTGTCAGTGGACTGTCCAACACAGCAACTTACCTAATCCTGCAAATGACTGTAAACAGTGTGCTACAAATGCTGCCTGAAATCACAACATGTGTGCTGTGTTAGCAGGCAACTGCTGGCCATGCTGACAGCACCGACACGCTGTGCTGCCACACCGAGAGCCAGTCAGCTCTTGCAAAATGCAATCAAGCTGCAAATAAACAAGGATCCACTGCACCTGCAGCTGGGAACCTCAGTGCACGGGGAGCTCTGCACCAGAGGAGCCTCCCTGCACCAGATCCCTTCATCCACAATCTAATTGCCACTGTGGAATGGCACCAATACAGTTGCAGTTCTAACGATGCATCTCCTACAGCTGCCTTGGAGCAGCCCCTGGGATTCTTCCTCACTGAAAGCTTTTAAATCCTCATTTAAACTAAAAGCTATAACCTGGACAAAAACCACATTCCTATGGAGCTGCCTAAGGACTACACAGCTCTGCAGAAGGCTGCTGGCATCACTGCAGGAGGCTTTAGCTCTGGTTTGCCCTGCACGTCCCCAGCACAAGGGCTCTGGTCCAGGACTTGCCTTCCTGGTGCTGGGGAGGGTGAGGGGTCAGAGCCCCCCTCGCTGCCACCCACAGGGGCAGCTTCCCCCACAGATAACCATTCTTTGGGAGAGAGGTTAGGGAAACAAACACAGGGTAGGAGAGGAAGGTTTTGCTGGTGATTCATTGTCTCCTAACAAGAGAAAGAAGATAATAGGAGTATTTCTCTTGCATGGGCTGAGCTTTTCTGCCAGAGTGAGATGTGGGATGCTGAAAGCTGTGGGCACCAGCCAGGGCAGACCACACTGCCTTTGCTTTTGTGCACATCACCCTGTGTGTGGTTTGATCCTGCCTTCTAGTGCTGCCCTGCCATCCCCAACTCAGCCAGCCCAGCTCTCACACACCTCATCTCAGTCAGAGAGCAGCCAGTCTCACAGGTGGGCGAGGGAAGGCTCTTCACGTGGCTGTTGTTAACTCTGTGCTGGACTCTCGTCATCCTGGAGATCCTTCTGGCCCCAAAGCCAGCATGCAAACAGCTCACCAGATCACAGAATCTCAAGAGCTGGAAGGGACCTGCAGAGCTCATCCAGTGCAAACCCCTGCCAGAGCAGCAGCACCTAGAGCAGCACACAGGGACTCATCCAGCTGGGGCTGGGATGGCTGCAGAGATGAGACTCCACAGCCCATCTGGGCAGCCCCTGCCAGTGCTCCCTCACCTCAGCAGGGAAGAAACTCTTCCTTGTGTTGCTTTGGAACCTCAGCTTGTGCCTGTTGCCCCTTGTCCTATCATTGGCCACCATAGAGAATGATCATCGACCTTAAGAGACCTGCCCAGGGATGTTGTCCCCCAGTCCTCCAGCCCCACCTCTGCCCCACACACATTATAAATGTGTCGCTCTCTGCAGACACCCTCATAAGTCTCTGACATGTGTCTCAGTGTCTGCCCTGGCTCCCTTCCCACCAAGAGCACAATTATACCTGCACTGCTTTGCAACCTGTGGGCCCTGGTTGGACTGACGTGATGTAGCTGCAGGCTGTGGCAAGACACAGTCAAGCTTTGGGGAAAACAGGAGTGATGAGCCCTAAAAAAGCAGCCTGGCTTAGGGAGAGTGCCAAGCACCGAGACGAACCAGCTGGGTGCAGTTGCTTCTGCAAATATCTCAGTGCGTGTATAAATAGCAACCCGTGGTCTGAATAGATTATTGAGCGTGATACATAAAGCTCCTGGTGATTAATGCAGTGAAAGGGACTTGGAAGAGTTTCCCCATAGCAATGAGAGAGGCAATCTGTGAGATGGGCTCCTCTCAGGGATGGGAGGAAGAGTTTGAGAGCCTTCCTTGTGTGAATGACTGGACATTGTCCCCAGTGCCTGGTCAGTTGGTGACTGTCCCCTCCCATCACCCCTCAGGAGTCCCACCACACAGAGGGGAACAAACACATCAGTCTGCAGGAGAAGTTTTCTGCAGGCTGAGTCATTTCAGTGCAAATGAGCCTCCAAGCAGAGGATGTCACGGGCTCAGCAGCACACCCACGCCTGAAAACGCACGGGAAGGTTTTGACCATGAAGAAACCCCTACAGGCACAACCTTGGAGCACAGCATCCAGCAGAATAAACCCCCCCAGGCAGATGTCCCACCGTGCTAAGTCATGCTTAGGGCTGCAGGTATTTGGGACTGTGACACAGAACAAGCCACGATGCCCGTGCGTGGCAGAGCCCAGGGCTCGTAGGGGCGTCTGGGGTGGCTGCAGGGTGGGTGGGTGGATGGATGCTGCAGTGGCATCGCTGCCTCACAGACCTGAAAAAGCACAGTCAGTTCTAAGTGCTGAGGGTGACACTGGGCAGATGAGACCCATTGTGCTGGCCAGGCTGGAGGTGCGTGCCTGGAACCATCCACTGCTGCTGCCTGTGCCAGGGGAGGAGCCGGTGCCAGGGAACATGGGTGGGCACCGGAGCTCAGCCATCTGTACGAACAGGCACTTCCCAGGGAGCTGCAGCCAGCAGCCTCCAATGATCCCTCTGATGGCAATGCCCAGGGCTGGAGCAGCCCCCCAATCCAAAGGGTGCTGAGCATCCCAAGCACAGGATATCCTGTGCCAGGCCCCCAGTGATGCATGCAACAGCCCCAGTCCCAGGGATGCTAACGAGAGAGATGGCTCAAGTTTATCAGCCCAGCTGCCTCCATGGGAAAGGAGGAGAGAGAAGGACATGAAAGAAGAGGCAGAGCTCATGCTGTCCTGCAAGCACAAACAGTGCTTAAACTCCCCACTGCACAGACTGCTCCCCACCACAGATCCCACACAGCAGCTGCCAGGTCACACCACAGATCCCATCCAGTAGCAGCAGCCAGGTCACACCACAGATCCCACACAGCAGCAGCCAGGTCACACCATAGATCCCACACAGCAGCAGCTGCCAGGTCACAGCACAGATCCCACACAGCAGCAGCCAGGTCACACCACAGATCCCACACAGCAGCAGCCAGGTCACACCACAGATCCCACACAGCAGCAGCCAGGTCACACCACAGATCCCACACAGCAGCAGCTGCCAGGTCACACCACAGATCCCACACAGCAGCTGCAGCCAGGTCACACCACAGATCCCACACAGCAGCAGCTGCCAGGTCACACCACAGATCCCACACAGCAGCAGCTGCCAGGTCACACCACAGATCCCACACAGCAGCTGCCAGGTCACACCACAGATCCCACACAGCAGCAGCCAGGTCACACCACAGATCCCATCCAGCAGCAGCCAGGTCACACCACAGATCCCATCCAGCAGCAGCCAAGTCACACCACAGATCCCACACAGCAGCAGCCAGGTCACACCACAGATCCCACACAGCAGCAGCCAGGTCACACCACAGATCCCACACAGCAGCAGCCAGGTCACACCACAGATCCCACACAGCAGCAGCCAGGTCACACCACAGATCCCATCCAGCAGCTGCCAGGTCACACCACAGATCCCACACAGCAGCAGACAGGTCACACCACAGATCCCATCCAGCAGCTGCCAGGTCACACCACAGATCCCACACAGCAGCAGCCAGGTCACACCACAGATCCCATCCAGCAGCAGCCAGGTCACACCACAGATCCCACACAGCAACTGCCAGGTCACACCACAGATCCCACACAGCAGCAGCCAGGTCACACCACAGATCCCACACAGCAGCTGCCAGATCACACCACAGATCCCATCCAGCAGCAGCCAGGTCACACCACAGATCCCACACAGCAGCAGCCAGGTCACACCACAGATCCCATCCAGCAGCTGCCAGGTCACACCACAGATCCCACACAGCAGCAGACAGGTCACACCACAGATCCCATCCAGCAGCAGCCAGGTCACACCACAGATCCCACACAGCAGCTGCCAGGTCACACCACAGATCCCACACAGCAGCAGCCAGGTCACACCACAGATCCCATCCAGCAGCAGCCAGGTCACACCACAGATCCCATCCAGCAGCTGCCAGGTCACACCACAGATCCCACACAGCAGCAGCCAGGTCACACCACAGATCCCACACAGCAGCAGCCAGGTCACACCACAGATCCCACACAGCAGCTGCCAGGTCACACCACAGATCCCACACAGCAGCAGCCAGGTCACACCACTGATCCCACACAGCAACTGCCAGCTCACACCACAGATCCCACACAGCAGCAGCCAGGTCACACCACAGATCCCATCCAGCAGCTGCCAGGTCACACCACAGATCCCACACAGCAGCAGCCAGGTCACACCACAGATCCCACACAGCAGCAGCCAGGTCACACCACAGATCCCACACAGCAGCAGCCAGGTCACACCACAGATCCCACACAGCAGCTGCCAGGTCACACCACAGATCCCACACAGCAGCTGCCAGCTCACACCACAGATCCCACACAGCAGCAGCCAGGTCACACCACAGATCCCACACAGCAGCAGCCAGGTCACACCACAGATCCCACACAGCAGCAGCCAGATCACACCACAGATCCCATCCAGCAGCAGCTGCCAGGTCACAACACAGATCCCACACAGCAACTGCCAGGTCACACCACAGATCCCACACAGCAGGAGCCAGGTCACACCACAGATCCCACACAGCAACTGCCAGGTCACACCACAGATCCCACACAGCAGCTGCCAGGTCACACCACAGATCCCACACAGCAGCTGCCAGGTCACACCACAGATCCCACACAGCAGCTGCCAGCTCACACCACAGATCCCACACAGCAGCTGCCAGGTCACACCACAGATCCCACACAGCAGCAGCCAGGTCACACCACAGATCCCACACAGCAACTGCCAGGTCACACCACAGATCCCACACAGCAGCAGCCAGGTCACACCACTGATCCCACACAGCAACTGCCAGGTCACACCACAGATCCCATCCAGCAGCAGCCAGGTCACACCACAGATCCCACACAGCAACTGCCAGGTCACACCACAGATCCCACACAGCAGCAGCCAGGTCACACCACAGATCCCACACAGCAGCAGCCAGGTCACACCACAGATCCCATCCAGCAGCTGCCAGGTCACACCACAGATCCCACACAGCAGCTGCCAGGTCACACCACAGATCCCATCCAGCAGCTGCCAGGTCACACCACAGATCCCACACAGCAGCAGCCAGGTCACACCACAGATCCCACACAGCAGCTGCCAGGTCACACCACAGATCCCACACAGCAGCAGCCAGGTCACACCACAGATCCCATCCAGCAGCTGCCAGGTCACACCACAGATCCCATCCAGCAGCTGCCAGGTCACACCACAGATCCCACACAGCAGCAGCAGCCAGGTCACACCACAGATCCCACACAGCAGCAGCCAGGTCACACCACAGATCCCACACAGCAGCAGCCAGGTCACACCACAGATCCCACACAGCAGCTGCCAGGTCACACCACAGATCCCACACAGCAGCAGCCAGGTCACACCACAGATCCCACACAGCAGCTGCCAGGTCACACCACAGATCCCATCCAGCAGCAGCCAGGTCACACCACAGATCCCATCCAGCAGCAGCCAGGTCACACCACAGATCCCACACAGCAGCAGCAGCCAGGTCACACCACAGATCCCATCCAGCAGCAGCCAGGTCACACCACAGATCCCACACAGCAGCAGCCAGGTCACACCACAGATCCCACACAGCAGCTGCCAGGTCACACCACAGATCCCATCCAGCAGCTGCCAGGTCACACCACAGATCCCACACAGCAGCAGCAGCCAGGTCACACCACAGATCCCACACAGCAGCAGCCAGGTCACACCACAGATCCCATCCAGCAGCTGCCAGGTCACACCACAGATCCCACACAGCAGCAGCCAGGTCACACCACAGATCCCACACAGCAGCTGCCAGGTCACACCACAGATCCCACACAGCAGCAGCAGCCAGGTCACACCACAGATCCCACACAGCAGGAGCCAGGTCATGCCACAGATCCCATCCAGCAGGAGCCAGGTCACACCACAGATCCCACACAGCAGCTGCCAGGTCACACCACAGATCCCACACAGCAGCTGCCAGGTCACACCACAGATCCCACACAGCAGGAGCCAGGTCACACCACAGATCCCACACAGCAGCTGCCAGGTCACACCACAGATCCCACACAGCAGCTGCCAGGTCACACCACAGATCCCACACAGCAGGAGCCAGGTCACGCCACAGATCCCACACAGCAGCAGCCAGGTCACACCACAGATCCCACACAGCAGCTGCCAGGTCACACCACAGATCCCACACAGCAGCAGCCAGGTCACACCACAGATCCCATCCAGCAGCTGCCAGGTCACACCACAGATCCCACACAGCAGGAGCCAGGTCATGCCACAGATCCCATCCAGCAGGAGCCAGGTCACACCACAGATCCCACACAGCAGCAGCTGCCAGGTCACACCACAGATCCCATCCAGCAGGAGCCAGGTCACACCACAGATCCCACACAGCAGCTGCCAGGTCACACCACAGATCCCATCCAGCAGCAGCCAGGTGACTTCAGGGGCAGCTGTTGTCACCTGAGCCTTCAAGCACAGCCCCAGGGAAAGGTGTTTCATAGCAGCAATGGCAGTTTTAACCGTGGAAGTTTGCAAAGTCTTGGCTTGGTGCAGCTAACACACTTCTCAGGCCACAGCTGCTGCATGGAGACCAAAACAAACCCGCGATCAGCACCCTTGGGATAAATTACATCCCTGTGGCTGAGGGGAGAGGGCCAGGCTGAAGCTGATGTCCATCAGTCAACAGATGGCATGACCAAGATCAGCTTGTGAATTGCTGCAGAGGGTGATTCTGTCACAGGGAATTAGCCTCATCTCGATGGGTCAGCACGGCTGCTGGCACGTGCACGGCCACACACGGGGTCTGCCGTGGGAGAGGGGCGTTGGCAGACACAGCCCTTCGAGGTCCAAGCCCATCTTATGAGACCAGAATGGTGAACACAAGAGGGAAGAAGGAACAAGATGCAAGACAGGACAGCAAAGGTCTGCATTTGATGTGAGAAGAGTCACTGAAGAGCCGTAGATGCAGTAGGTGAAAACCTCTCGCTGGACACGTAAGGGAAGGATGCTGGCACAGAAAAGCCATGCAGAAGAAAGGAGTGAGAAACCCAGAGCAGGAACAAGGAGACCCAGAGCTCGAGTGGCAAGGCAGAGGGGATGGGTGAGGAGCAGGAAGGGAGGGATGTGATGGGACTGGTGGGAAACTGGACAGAGGGGCCAAAGGAAAACGGTCTGGGTTGATCCTCACCTTGTGCACACCCGGTAGGGTCAGGAGAAGGGAAGAAGGTCCAGGGGAGCACATCCAGCCCCAGGTGCTGCATCTCCCCTGCAGCAGCAACAAGGCTGGCCAGGACGTGGGTTTGAGATGTCATGGGCAGGTCTGCAGCAGCAAAGCTTTCACACCTCAATGTGCCAACCAGTTGTCACAGTTTATGTTACAGAGGCTTTGAAGAGCCTTATGGCTGCATGTGGCACAACCCCATTCACAGGCTCCTTCTCACACACAGCAAAGCAAAGGGGACACTTGGCTCTGGCCCTGAGGAAGGGTCTGGAGAAAACAGCCTAGTTGCTGGTCCCATGTATGACACTGAGCAGAGCACAAAGGGTTTTGCTAAAGGGAGAAGCTCTGCACTGGTTCATGAAGCTAAAAAGTTCTGTGCAACAACCAGTGGGTAGAAACCAATTGTGAACACATTCAGGATGAAAACTCAACATAGAGCCATCACTGATGGTTACCTGAACCCTCATGGACTTCACTCCTGTAGCAGAAGCTGTGGCAGGAGTGACAGACAGGCTTCCCAAACAGCTTTTGCCCACAGTGGCAGGAATCAGGTGGCTCAGACACCGCCTCTCCTCTGCAGGAAAGCCAAGCCGCCGTGCCACTCTCTGGTTTGGAGTCCAGCTTGGGAGCCAAGCCCATTTATCATCTGGCCTTCAGTATCTCTGGATCTCAGCTCTTAACCTTTAAAGAGGCACATTTTCCCTCTCTGGTGTCTTTCCTGGCATGTTTTTTCCCTGCACACACACCAGGACCATGGACCATCCATCTGTCAAGAGGCAGCACTGCATCACAACACAGAGATCCTCACGTCTCCCGCTTTTGCCTGCAAGTGATCCTCTCAGCCGAGACACCCATCCTCATAGATGGAAGGATGCTACAGCACATAACTTCTTAACATGCACCCTGATGCTTTTAATGGGTGATGGGACTGAAATGGAATCACTAACAGACGAGTTGCTGTCAGGGGTCGCAGTCACGGCGCGTTGTTTGACGGCTGGTCAGAATCTTCACCGCTGCACCCATGTCTCCTCCTGCCTCAACCAGTGCCTCCAGGATTGCAGTTTGGTCCTGGAAGCCCATGGCCCTGAGCTGCTCCATTTGTGTCTGAAATCTGGTCTGTGGTGCCTCCTCGCCCATCTCCGCCTGAGCCTCTGTGGCTGCTTCGTCCTCGGCTGCGTCGTCCTCAGACTCGCTGCTCTGCGGCGAGTCGCTCTGCAGGTCCGAATCCTCGTCCACGTCCTCCAGGCTCAGGAGGAGATCCGGCACCTCTCTCATGAGGGTGTACAACCCCACCTGCATCTGCAGCAGTGCCTGTGTGGCTCTCAGGTTTCTCAGCAAAGGCGAAACCTCCACGTTCTCCATCTCTGGCGGCAGCTCCTGGGGCCACTGCTCTTGAGACGGGGATCTGCCGTGGCTCGCCGCGGCGGCGTCGCTCAGCAGCGCTTGTGCCGGGCTGCCGGGGCTCACCAGAGCAGTCGTCAGGCTGGACATCAGCTCTGGGTTGTCCAAGAGCTGCTCAGCCATGCTCTGAGACTCCCTGAGGATGGTCACCACTGCTTCTGCTGTAGGACTCAAACCCGAGGCAGAGCCATCGTCGGTGTCGGCCAACGCATCGTCGTCATCTGCGTCGTCGCCGTCACTGTTGGGCTGCGGAGCCCAAGGGTTGGGGAGTGGTGTCCGGTTTTCAGTGCAGGCTGGTAGCCTGGCTCCACTCTGGGGTGGATTCCTGTCCAAGGAAGCAAACGGGTTGTCGTCCAGCTGTGTCTCACTGGCATCCATTGGCTCCTCCATTTCCCTGTACATCTGCTCCAGAATCGTGAGCCCGCCGGGGATGCTCTCCAGGTTGTTCAGGGCCATGTCTCTGTTCCTGACCATCTCCTGCAGGACAGCAGGATTGCTGGAGGCCTGTAACAGCTCAATGATGGCTTGTGGGTTGTTGAGAATCTCTCGCAGCCCAGGATCTGTTTCAGCCAGCTGCTGCAACCGAGGGCTGGACGTGAGGATTTCCCTTAAAAGGTCCGAGTTGCTGAGGATGTACTGAAGGAACCTCCTGCCCAGGCTGTACGTGTGCACATCTTGTTCGTCCAGGATCTGCACCAGATCCGAGACGTCTCTAAACTGCACGTCCAGGAGATCCACCGCTGTTACCCCGAGGAGGAAGCCCGACAGGAACGAGTTGCCCCCGACAGCGTTCAGCTCCAGGTTTGAATGCATGACCGAGGACAAGAGGTTGTCCATGATCTGGGCCACGATATCCTGGCTGGCAGCCAGCTGCTGAGCCAAGGATTCTAAGAGCACGTTTTGGCATTGCTGAGCTGCCGAGCTTCCCAAGAACACGCTGGAATTGCTGTGTCCAGGAGGTCGCATCTGGGTGGCCGCTGTTCCTTCGCCTGCCTGGACATCCTGTGGTCTCCTTTGGGACTTGATGATCAGGTGGATCCTGTCACCACTGTGAATTCCACAGTGGATCAAAGTGTGTTGATCCTCCAGGACCTTCCCAGCGTGTATCAGGAAGAGCAGATCAGGCTGGGTATTGAAACGCCTGGCAACTTCTCCCTTAAACTGCCAAACGGTGCAGCTCTGAGGGACCTCGAACTGCTCCTTCTGCCTGAGAGTCTTCACCATCACTTTGATGGTGTCTGAGGGATCCATGGTCACATCAGGTTGAGCATCCTCCACTGACTTTGCTCCTGGTGGCTCTGCTCTTTGTCTGTTGAAAAGCAGAGGCCGTGACAGGCGGTGGGAAGCAAAAAGGGGGCAATGTCTGCCAGCTTCAACAGGAGGGTGGCTGCTGCCCTGCTGTGCTGACAGCAGCAGGAGGGAGCAGTGGCACAGGAGGCATCTAGAAGAGTGTGGGCAGCAGGTCAAGAATGGTTCTCCTCCCTCTTTCCTCTGCCCCAGCTGGGGAGGCCACATCTGCAGTGCTGGGGCCAGGGCTGGGCTGCCCAGCTGCAGAGAGACAGGGAACTGCTGGAGAGAGGCCAGTGCAGGGCTGCCAAGGTGCTGAGGGGCTGCAGCATGTGTGTGAGGAGGAAAGGCTGCAGCCCTGGGGCTGCTCAGCCTGGGGAACAGAAGCCTGAGCTCAGGGGCACCTCAGCAACACTCACAAGCACCTAAAGGCTCCTGCAAGGTGCTGCAAGGCTCAGGAGCAAGTGCTTTGGTGCTGAGGGGAGGGAGCCCTGGCCCAGGCTGCCCAGGGAGGGTGTGGAGGCTCCTTCTCTGAGGTTCCCAACCCCAGCTGGACACGTTCCTGTGCCCCCTGAGCCAGGGGCAGCTGCTGGAGCAGGGGCTGGGGCTGCAGCAGCTCTGCAGGGCCCTGCCAGCCCCCTCCATTGGGGGTTCTGTGATTTGTGACAAAGAACACCCCTCCCCATAGTGCAGACCCCATGTACATACCAGACAAGATGCTGTACAGCTGCTCTACTCACAATCTGAGCTTCTCCCCCTGCTCCACACCCCGCTACAGCCTCCTGCCCTCACAGTCCTGCTGTGCCCTGCTCCCTGCACCATGACATCACTGCCGATGTCACAGTGAGCAGACACAGCCTGGGGAGGGGGCACCTCCCTTGCTGCTAAGTTACAGCCTCCTGGTCCCCATGGTCCCCAGCCAGCCCAGTCCCTGGGGCATGGGTTGGACCACAGCTCAGCTAAACCCAGGCTCAGGGGACTGCAAGACCGTTTCCATCTGAGATGGCCACTGCACCCAGCCTCTGGCAGGCTGGCAGTGCCAACCCCACTGCACAGCTCACAGTTACCCACCCTCTCCACTCTGAACCTCGCTCCTGTTTCAGTAAACACCTCCCTCCTCACTGCTTTCATCTACATCTGTCAGCCTTTGGGTCCTTTCATGGTTTTGCTGCCAGCCCTGCACAGTTTCACCTAGGTCAGCCCTCTCCTCTCAGGATGCAATCTCCTGAACCACTGATCTCATCTGCCTGAGAGGGAAACACCTTCTTCAGCCCGAGCTCAGGAGCACTGCTGCCTTTTCAACCAGGAACCACCACCCCCACCAAGTGCACTGGGACCTTATCTTAGGTTTGTCCCTGAGATTGCCCCACGCTCATGTTGCCAGGTGGGAGTTACACAGGCTGTGCAATTTGCACCATCCTCCTGCTTGTTTCAACAGCACCCACATGTGTTTACAAAGCAAACACACCCCAGAGACCTCAGCAGAACAAACCTCCTCTTCACCCAGCTGAGAAGCCTGATGTTGGTTTCAAAACAAAGCCAGGAGGAGGCACATTTGTCTTGGCATCCCGGCTTTTACTTCTTGTTCGTGTGAAGCTTGGAAAACAAGGAAGTTTTTCGGGGTCCTCCAAGGCTGATGCTCGATTTCTTCACCTGCAGAACTCAAAGAGTGACTTTCATGGAGACACCACACAGTCACAGCATGGGGGGGCTGGAAAGGACCTGCAGAGCTCATCCATCCCCTGCAGGAGCAGCTCCCACCTAGGTCAGGTCACACAGGAACGTGTCCAGGGGCGTCTTGAAGCCTCCAAGGAAGGAGCCTCCACACCCTCCCTGGGCAGCCTGGGCCAGGGCTCCCTCCCATCACAGGGAAACACTTTGTCCTCGTGTTCCAATGGAACTGTTTGTGTTCCAGCCTCATCCCGTCACCCCTTGTCCTGTTGCTGGCTACTCTAGAAAAGAGGGATGTCCCAAGCTCCTGACACCCACCAGTGAGATGTTTGTCACTGTTAATGAGCTGCCCCTGAGCTCAGTCTCCTCTTCTCCAGACTGAACAGCCCCAGGTCCCGCAGCCTTTCCTCACAAGGAAGATGCTCCAGTGCTCTGATCATCTTGGTGTCCCTGCACTGGCCTCTCTGCAGCAGTTCCCTGTCCCTCTGGAGCTGGGCAGCCCAGAGCTGGACACAGGACTCCAGATGAGGCCTCAGCAGATATGGCAGAGCAGAGAGGGAGAAGAACCTCCCTGGCCCTGCTGCCCACACTCTTCTTGCTGCCCCCAGGCTGCCATTGGCTTCTTGCCCACGAGGGCACGTTGCTGCTCATGGGCAGTTCATTATCAGCCAGAAATGCAGGTGCACAGCAGAACAGCTTCGTTTGTCTCGCCTCTCAGAGCTCTCAGGTTATTTGCTGTGGATGCCAATGTCCTGCATGACAGAGGCTGGGTGCTGGTGCAGGATAAAGCCTCCTCTGGTCCCTTTGCAGAGTGCTCCATCCGCAGCTGCTCAGCACACAGAGGACGCCGTGCGGTGCCAGCTCCCAGACACCACGCCAAGAGCAGAGCACTTCCAAAGCCCCAGAGCTCTTGTTTGCAGCAGCAAAGAGCTCCTCTGCAATTATTTGTTTGGACAGAAGGCACTGGCACGCAGAGCCGTGCTGCTGCACCGGTGCCAGCCTGCTCCCATCACTGGTCCCACCATCACTTGCACCCACAACCCCTCTCCCTGCTGGGTGCAGCAGCGACAGCACAGGGCACCCATCCCTCTGTGTGGTGACCCCATTGCCCTCCTGTCATCACTGGCTCCAGGTCACTGAGAACTGACATAAACAGGGGGAGCTTCAAGACCCCCCAGACACGTTCCTGTGTGACCTGATCGAGGTGGGAGCTGCTCCTGCAGGGGGTTGCACTGGATGAGCTCTAAAGGTCCCTTCCATGCTGTGACTCTGTGATTCTAAACACAGACATAGTGAGCTTGGTCACTGTTTTCTCTGTTGGTTGGGCCTCAGCATGGAGCCAAGGAACAGGAATGGTCCCTCCTGCTCTGTTGTGGACATGTAGGGGAGCCTTGGAGTCACCACGGCTATGAGATCTGCAAGGCACCCTGCCACAAGCATCCCCTCACTACAACAAGGACCTGAGGGGCTGGAGCGTGGCCAGAGCCGGGCACAGAGCTGGGGAAGGGGCTGGAGCACAAGGGGCTGGGGAGGGGCTGAGGGAATAGGGGTGTTGAGCCTGGAGAGAGGAACCTGAGGGGAGACAGCAGCACTCTCTGACACTCCCTCACAGGAGCCTGTGGCTGGGAGTTAATTGTCTCTGCTCCTGAGCTACAAAACAAGAGGGAAGGGGCTGGAGTTGTCCCAGGGGAGGTTGAGGCTGGAGCTGAGGCAGAACTGTTTCCCTGAGAGGGGTGTCAGCCCCTGTGCCAGGCTGCCCAGGGAGCTGGGGCAGTGCCCAGCCCTGGAGGGATCCCAAAGCCCTGGGCTGAGGTGCTGAGGCTGTGGCTCAGTGCTGGCTGTGGCAGGGTGAGCTCAGGGCTGGGCTCCAGCAGCTCCAGGGGCTTTTCTAAACTGAATGATTCAGTGATTCTAAGCAGAGACCCTTTACTGTGTGTGCTGCACACAAATGCAAGGGGATGGGGGACCCAGGGAGGGACCCAGCACCTGCAGTTCAGAGCTGCGTGGTGCTCAGCTCCCATCAGGAGCACAGGGTGGCAGGACTCTCCCAGGCATGGGATCCCATCCCACATACACACACACACACACACACCCTCCTCCTCCTCTCTGCATCACAAGCTCCACATTACAAAGGGTTTTGCCCAGCTCAGCCCTGCTGCACTACCTGGAGCAACCTCGTTACCTGTGAGCTGGGAAACGCCTCTCATTTGCAGCCAGATCACTGCTGATGCCTGTGCTGATGCCTGCCCAGGCAGGTCCCCTCCTCTGCTGAGTCAGGAGATAAATAAACCTGGGATGAGAGTCACAAGGATGGGATTTCCCAACCACTCTATTACCCTCCCTTCCCTGGTAAGGACAGTCAATCCAGCGATGTCCAGTTCTTCCTGGAGCTTGGTTTCTGGAGCTTGTGAGGGTTGGAGATTGTCCCAGGAACCACATGCAGCATCTACAGCACGTTTAGATGCTGTTGCTCCTCCTCCAAGCATCATTCGTGCTCTGGGGCAGTTTGTCAGACCCAGAGCTGGTGCCTGCAATGTCTGCAGGGTTTCTGGTATCACCCAGAGCCCATCACCCGTGGCACTGACTGGTGCTTCCACAGCAAGGAGACACAAAACCTGCCTAATGCATGGCCAAGCTTGCGAGGTCTTTGAGCCAGAGACCCACCACCACCACCATTTCTGTTCTGGGTTTGCTGGAAGACATTTGGCATCCTCTGTGTGACCTCTTGCTGCTGCATGTCCCTGTGCCAAGCACAGCCAGTGCTGTCTGCTGGGACCTCTCAGCAGCAACACCGTCAGCCAGGCTGTGGGGATGCACACAACTCCAGCATCAGCTGGAGGGGTGCAGTGACCTGGCCATGGCCACCTCCTGCCACCACATCCCAGCTGCCAACCTGGAGCCCTGCAGGGTGATGCTGCTGGTCCCACCATGGGCAGAGTCAGCTGTTGGTACAAACACTGGTGGCACTCAGGGAAGGAGAGCAAGATGTCAGTGCACCCTGGTGTCACTGTGGGAAAGCTGTCTTCTCCTGGCCACCCTCTTCAAGGAGCCATTTCTCACTGAGGAAGCAAAGGAGTTATTTCCAACTGGAGTGTGGCCAGAGCCGGGCACAGAGCTGGGGAAGGGGCTGGAGCACAAGGGGGCTGGGGAGGGGCTGAGGGAATGGGGGTGTTGAGCCTGGAGAAGAGGAGCCTGAGGGGACACAGCAGCACTCTCTGACACTCCCTCACAGCAGCCTGCAGGGAGCTGGGGGTTGGTCTCTGCTTACAAGTGACAAGAGGAAAGGGGCTGGAGTTGCCCCAGGGGAGGCTGAGGCTGGAGCTGAGGCAGAACTGTTTCCCTGAGAGGGTTGTCAGCCCCTGTGCCAGGCTGCCCAGGGAGCCGGGGCAGTGCCCAGCCCTGGAGGGATCCCAAATTTGTAGGTTGATGCTGGGTTCCTGGCACAGATGATGGAGGAACCAACAAATAAAGGGGCTCTGCTGGGCCTGATAATATGAAACAAGGATGAGCTGGTCAGGGATGTGAATGCTGAGACAGCCTTGGCCCCAGTGAGCATGAGACAGGGTCTGTTCTCCTCCAGCATGAGTGGTGGGCAGGGCAACACAGAGGAGGCAGGGTGACAGGGAAGAGGTGCCACAGGCACTGTGGCTGCCAACAGCTCTCATCTCCAAGCACTGCAGAAGATGTCCCTGTCCTCCAAGTGCCAGCAGCACTTCTCCTTGCTTAGAAGAACCCTTCCAAAGAGGTTGGGCAAAGGCATCTCAGGAACACCAGGAATATCACATTGCATGCACAGATGCAGAGCTGGAGGCCAAACCAGGCACGTGGGCTGCTGCTCAGCCCTCCACCACTCTGGAAGCCAATGATCTCACTGGGAGAACAACTTTGCACACAGTCACTTGCAGTGTCCACACATGGGCACGTTTACACCAGCACAGTCGCTGTTGGAAAGCCTACTGTTGCTCTCATGAGCTTTTTTCCAGCAGTTAATTACTCCCATCATTCAAAACAAGGCTTTTGTTTCTAATCAGAGTACGTCTGGCTTCACTTTCCATCCCTTCAGACTCACCCTTCTCAAGGGCATTGCAGAGATCCTCAGCATCAGATGTTTTCTCCTGAGGCTCCTGCCCTGCTACGAAGATGCTCTAAAAAGTAATGTGTTGTGCAGCCTTTGTAGACCAAGGACTTTCTGCAGGGCTTGAACCCTGTGTCTGTCCTGTCTCCCCTCTCTCCACATCGTTTGCTACCTTCTACAGCGCTGACCCCAGGCCAGGGGCAGGACTGCAGCCCCTCTGTCCCCGTGAGCCAGCCCACCCCCCTCACCACGCTGCATGGCTGACTTTAACCTGCTCCTTGGCAGTATGCTTCAAGGCTAAAACAGGCTGTGGATTAGGATGAGCCCCAGGTAGGGGGCACTCAGCCAGGCCCAAAGCCACTGGTTTATCATAGAATCAGAGATTGGTTTGTGTTGGAAAGGACCTTAAAGCTCACCTTGTTCCAACCTCCCCAGCCATGGGCAGGGACTCATCCCACCAGCCCAGGCTGCTCCCAGCCCCAGCCAACCTGCCCCTGGGCACTGCCAGGGCTGGGGCAGCCACAGCCTCTCTGGGCAGCCTGTGCCAGGGCTCAGCAGCCTCCCAGGGAACAGCTTCTGCCTCACAGCTCCCCTCAGTCTCCCCTCTGGCACTTTGCAGCCCTTGTCCTGTCCCTCCAGACCCTGGGACCAAGTCCCTCTTCTGAGCACTGGCACAGATGTGAAGATGCTGGGACAGCCCACAAAAGACACAGTTCTCCTCAGCTGCCTTATCCATGCCATAAGAAGCCCCCTGAGTGGCCTCTGGGGCTGGTGGGCACAGCTTGGGGGGCTACCCCAGTGCGTCCCCAAGGAAGGCACACCCAGAGTAGTCATCCAGGTGAGCTGTGAGGAGAGCAAAGCATCTCCACAGGCACAGGCCAAGGCCCACACGTGAAGCAGGATGGTGCCAGGGTGGGAGTCACCTCAGCTTGTGCTCCCCTTGATTCATCTGACAAGAAACAGCACATTTTGTGACAGAAAAGCTACAAGTAAAGGGAATTTGCCCCTTCATACCCCACCCCAGAGGGAAGACCATGCCTCTAAGTTTCAGGCTGGCACCCCACGTCTCACCTGAAGTCACCAGATGCCCTCCCACACCTTCTCAGGGGACACTCGGAGCTTGTCTTGACCTCCAGCAGCT
This sequence comes from Colius striatus, assembly GCF_028858725.1. Classification (NCBI taxonomy): domain Eukaryota; kingdom Metazoa; phylum Chordata; class Aves; order Coliiformes; family Coliidae; genus Colius; species Colius striatus. The sequence continues at coordinate 571,459 of NC_084759.1, read as the reverse complement.
CCCAGGACCAAAGGCTTGTTTTTCACAGCCTTTAACACCAGTGGAGGACAGCTGTGACCACCCAGCTTCACCCTCTTCGTAACACCATCAGGCATCTGTCAGATGCTTTGCTTTCATTTGCACCAACTCCCAGCCACCGCTGTGGCCCAGAAAGCTGCATCAAAGTGCTGGTTTCTCCAGATCCTCTCCCCCTCACCTTATCCCTGTCATTGCAGTGGTGGGAGAGGGGTTTCATGGGGACTGGGCAGTGCTGGTGTGAGCTGGGGGAAGGAGCAGGACCCCTCCTGCAATCCAGCATGTGTCCAGCTGCCTCTGGTCCCTCCCCATCCCACCAAGTGCCACACACACCAAGGGACCCTTCCAAAAACGTGGCCCTTGGGAAGGGGCTGAGAACAAGCTGAGGGGAGCAGGGATCTGTGCTGCCCACCATCACCCCTGCACTGCTGCAGGAACACACAGTAACCCTCACACTGGCCCCTGGGGGCAAGAACCACTCCGGGTGCCCCCACCTCAGCGCTGCATCCCTCGGGCGCTTCTCCAGAGCCTCCTCCCCTGGGGCTGCAGCCCCTGCTCTGGCACAGCCTGCAGCCCTCCTCCTTATGGGTATGACTTTGCATTCCCCTCTATTAAATTAGCTGGTTTTGTGCATCATCTATAAAAAAGACCTGATTAGCAATGATTTTGTGCTGGCTCCCACACAGCTGATAACAGCCACACGCAGCACCAGCCCCAGCATCCGATCAGCCCCTGCCGAGCCGCCCCACACACGGCTGGAAAAGCAGCTCAGGGCAGGGAGCTGCCACGGAACTGACACCTTGCAGCCAGCCAGTCCCCGTGAACATCTGCTCTGCTTGCTCATGTGCCCGTCTGTGGGACGTTCCACAGAGCAGCGTGGACACAAAGCAGCGCCCGCAGCCGCGTCCAGCTGCGTGACTCCGACAGCCCCGTGTGGAGGGAACCAGACAATGAGATTACAGCGTTCCACGAAGGCTGGGCACCAAAACTCAGGGGCTGATTGCCATTGATCACCTTCTTGCCCTTTTTGCACGTTATTGATCAGGTCTCATATTCACTCTGGTGTCGTTTTATTTGGAGCCAACGTCAAACTCAGCAGCTTCAAATTTCTCCCATCATCCCATTTCTCCTTTTTTTAGCACCAGCACATCTCAGAACCAGGCTGGGGGTGGCTTTTCTTCTTTTTTTCTTCTTTTTTCTTCTTTTTAACTACTTTTTGCTCAGCCTGGGCACACCTGAGGAAGACTTACAGGCCCGGTGGCTTCTCCACCAGCACTTCTGGGCTCCTCCAGGCACACAGGATCCAGACCTGATGATTTCCACCTGCCTGAGCTCAGAATCACGGAGTCTCAAGGGGCTGGAAGGGACCTGCAAAGCTCATCCAGTGCAACCCCCCTGCCAGAGCAGCAGCACCTAGAGCAGGGCACACAGGGACTCACCCAGCTGGGTTGGGATGGCTGCAGAGAAGGAGCCTCCACAGCCCATCTAGGCAGCCCCTGCCAGTGCTCCCTCAGCTCAGCAGGGAAGAAACTCTTCCTTGTGTTGCTTTGGAACCTCTTCTGTTCCAGTTTATACCCATTGCCCCTCGTCCTGTCATTGGCCATCCCTGAGCACAGCCTGGCTCCAGCCTCCTCACACCCACCCTTGATGTGTTTGCAACCATTAATCCCAAACTGGATGAATCTACACTTAAAAATGTGAATGGAAACATTCACAGGCGAAATCTGGATGGAAAGGTGCACCCCAACCTAAAAACAAACGAAGTCTGAGGGTGCTGGAGGTGTCTGAACACAGTTATCAGGCATGCACCAGAAATGCTGCTCAGGTGACTGCTGAGGCAGAAGTCCCAAGGACAGGGACCATCTCCATCCCCATCCTGCTGGCACACGGTCCAGGAGGACACCTCTGCCCTCCCCTCCGACCACAGGCCTAAAACAGGATCTTTAAGGCCCCTTTTAATTGAAAACACAGCAGAAAGAGGAAAAACTGGCCATTCGTTGAGGTTTGACGTGGGGAATGAGGAGACACAGACCCGTGGGCCATCCATGTGGGCCAGCAGCTCAGTCCCAAAGCCTCCAAGACTGGCTCATGCTATGGTGACCCTGGCATTGTCCCCTGGCCCTGGTCACCAGGTACACCAAGCTGGCTGGTGGGTTTGTCCACATCCAGGCCAGCAGCAGACACAGGCATGGGACATAGCCCCATCTTCCAGAGGGCACTTTGGGGACTATTCAGCTGCTGGGAACTGAAGCAAAATACAGAGGAGCTTCACTCCTGCAACAGTAACCACATAAAGGCTTCCCTGGGTGATGTACTTGGATGTGGCCACTGTTTATGCAGCATCTGAGAGACCTTCAAGGTGAGAAATGTACCAAGGAAAATCCTCTACTCTCCCATGGCTGCCCCAAAGTCAGGATGCACAGAGCTCAGCCTGGTCTGGCTACCCCAAAGTCAGGATGCACAGAGCTCAGCCTGGTCTGGCTACCCCAAAGTCAGGATGCACAGAGCTCAGTCTGGTCTGGCTGCCCCAAAGTCAGGATGCACAGAGCTCAGCCTGGTCTGGCTGCCCCAAAGTCAGGATGCACACTGCTCAGCCTGGTCTGGCTGCCCCAAAGTCAGGATGCACAGAGCTCAGCCTGGTCTGGCTGCCCCAAAGTCAGGATGCACACTGCTCAGCCTGGTCTGACTGCCCCAAAGTCAGGATGCACACTGCTCAGCCTGGTCTGGCTGCCCCAAAGTCAGGATGCACACTGCTCAGCCTGGTCTGGCTACCCCAAAGTCAGGATGCACAGAGCTCAGCCTGGTCTGGCTACCCCAAAGTCAGGATGCACACTGCTCAGCCTGGTCTGACTACCCCAAAGTCAGGATGCACAGTGCTCAGCCTGGTCTGGCTGCCCCAAAGTCAGGATGCACAGTGCTCAGCCTGGTCTGGGGGACTCAGTTTCAGTGAGCCAGAGCTGCCTGAACACTGCCTACGAAATCAGGACAGCTTGGTTCAGTCCTGTCCTTCCTGGGACTTGATCTGCCCTACAAAAGCTCTGCTCTGTAGTGTGTGTGAGTTCACTCCATCAAGAGCAAAGCAAGTGAAAGGCAGAGAGAGCCTTTCACCCCAAAAGCTCTGCTTTGCAAGAGAGCCCCAGACAGCAGTGTCCCATCACCTGGTTACCTGTGTCAGATACACAAAGGTAAAAGCCATCAGCAGTGGGATATTATCAAAATGTCCAGGGTCTAAGGGGGGATTTACAGTGCCAGGAGGAGTAAATAGCTGTGTGTCAAGAGCTGCTGCCTTATGCACTGTCCCCATGGAGGGCCACAAAGAGGATGAAGGGAGTAGAGCATCTCCATTATGATGAGAGGCTGAGGGAGCTGGGGCTCTGCAGCTTGGAGAAGAGCCTGAGGGCTGAGCTCAGTCATGCTACAAACCCATCAAGGGTGGGTGTGAGGAGGCTGAAGCCAGGCTGTGCTCAGGGATGGGCAGTGACAGGGCAAGGGACAACAAGCTGGAACAGAAGAGGTTCCAAAGAAACACAAGGACAAATTTGTTCCCTGCTGAGGTGAGGGAGCACTGGCAGGGGCTGCCCAGAGGGGCTGTGGAGGCTCCTTCTCTGCAGCCATCCCAACCCAGCTGGATGAGTCCCTGTGTGCCCTGCTCTAGGTGCTGCTGCTCTGGCAGGGGGTTGCACTGGATGAACTTTGCAGGTCCCTTCCAGCCCTTGAGATCCTGTGATTCTGTGAGGGCTCACCAGGGCTCTGAGCTGCTGCTCCCTGGAACTGGATGCTCCTGCTTGAGAGAATACAGAAAACTCACAGACAAGCTTCTGCCCAAGCTCCCACCCAGTGCACTTTGAGTGTTAGACAAACAAAACTCCACTCTGCTTCACACCTTCCCTGTCTGGAGGAACTGAGCAGGAGGAGCTACTTCCATCCCCTTGAGAAACGCTCTGCCCAGTGCCCTCCCTGCTTGCTCCTGCAGGGAGCCTGGGGTAAGGCAGCCACAGCCACAGCCAGGGAACACTCACGTACCTCTGGCAGGGCTGTGACACAATAAACCCTGCATGGACCCCTACCATCTCCCCAGTCCCATCCCTATCTCACCAAACCCAGCTGAAGCAGCAGTGCTGTGACCCCCTCATCCCCCTCTTGTGCCATCAGTGGGACCCATCCTGGAGGCCCCCGAGCCAGGGGTGTTTGTGGGGCACTGGGGAGTGCACAGCCAGGGATGGTTGTGCTCACACCCCGAGGCAGGAGGTGAAGAGCATCCCCTGGGTATTCCCTAGCACTGTGCTAATTGGGTGGGGATTGCACAAGCCCTGCAGACCTTGTCCCCAAAGCAACCTCCATGAATCTTCAGCATCCCCAACCACAGCAACTGCTGCAAAATTCATGGCCTGGTCCTGGATCCCAGAGGAGATCCCCAGGACCACACAGGAGCCAGCCCAGGGCAAGCAGGGACCCAACAATCAGGTGTGAGTTGCACCCTCATCCTTGCCCTAGGCTGAAAGTGCTCTGGGACCACCACCTAGTTTGGCTTTTGGAGAGGAATTCGGGAGCTCAAAGGCAGAGATCACCAGATACTCCTGCTAGAGACCTTTCAGCAGATTTCATCCTGACTTCTGCATCCAGAAGAGAGCAATGGACTCTTTTGGGACTACCACTCCTCTAGAAACCTGCAGAGAACCCTGAGCAGACGGTGTTGTGTGGTCAGGGGAACGGTGACCAACAGCTTCCCAACCACCACAACCCTCTGGGGAGCTGCCAGGGACTTTTGGGGACCAGAAGACTAAGTTATTCCATGCTGGCTGCTGAGTGGCCTTTTTGTTTTGGGCAGGACAGTTGTTTTCCCTGACAGCTCACAGGGATGAGCTATTCACTGTCTGCCTTGTCTGCATTAATCTGCCTGTCTTAGTAATTAACTAACATTTGCTGAGGCTTTGTGATGATGCAGGTGAGGTGAAGTGAAGCCACCAAGCTTTGCCACTCTAATTCATTACCCACAGGGCTCTGCAGGATGATGAAGAGTTAACCAGGCACCATTTTCTGGCAAACAGCAACCAAACGGGACCCTGGAGCTTCAGCTCAGAACGCTCAAGGCTTTGTTCACTGTCCTGCTTCTCGCTGTCTGCTCAGCAGAGCCTCCAAACACAGCTCAAGAGCCATAAAGCACAAGCTTAGAGCTTGACTCAGCACTGCCCTGAAGCGTGACCCCTGCTCAGGCACAGCCTTGGCTCCTCAGAGCATGAAAAGCCAGAGGAGGGTTTCTGACAGATTTCCTTTGCTTTTTGCACGTGCTAAACAGATGCCCTGAAGAAACTTGAGGCCAAATCCCTTCCTCTTTGCCAGGAAAGGGTTCTTTGCAACCCAAAGGCGCTCACAAACAGCACCCAGGGCATCGAGTGAGCTGCAAACCAAAGCCAGCGGGAAATTAAACGCAGGGCGCAGAAGCTCTGGCTTCACATCTCGTGTGAGTTACTAAGCTGACATTTTAACCCTGTTGGATATATAAATCTTCCTGATCAGATGGCTAATACCCCATTAGACACAGCCTTCTGCACACTAATGGCTCAGCTAGTGACTCATTGACTCGAGGACATTTGCCCCTGCAGTTTGCTCCCTGACCCGTCCGCCACATCCACCGGGGGAGCAGAGCAGAACAGGGGCTGTGGGTTTAAAACTGACTCCTGGGCTGTGTCAAACTGTTCTTGGAAACCCAGAAGAGCAGAAAAGCCCATGAAATGCACTCACCTGGTGCAACCACAGGCAGCTCATCCCAGGCAGAGGATGCAGGTGGAAAAGCGAGTGTCTGCAGGAATCCCCTGGGTGCTGAGGATCAGTGGCTGGGTTATCATCACCCCAGGTGCTGGTGGGGACAGCAGCGTGGGACACAGGCCAGCACCCTTCTGGTATCACCACCCCACATCCATTTACATCATTTAGCAGGTTTGCTGAGGCTACTATACTGGGAGCAGTGGCTGAGACCCCAGAAGGCTGTGCTGCCACCCAGTGAGACCTGGACAGGCTGGAGAGCTGGGCAGACAGAAATCAACAAGGGCAAGTGTGGAGTGTTGCATCTGGGAGAGAACAACCCCATGTACCAGTACCAGGGGAAAGGGAGCTGGGGGTGCTGGTGGGCAGCAGGATGAGCATGAGCCAGAAACGTGCCCTCATGGGCAAGAGGCCAGTGGCAGCCTGGGCTGGGTTAGAAGGGCTCTGGGCAGTAGGTGCAGAGAGGTTCTGCTCCCCCTCTGCTCTGCCCTGTGAGACCACAGCTGGGATATTGTGTCCAGTTCTGGCCCCTCAGTTGCTGAAGGACAGGGAGCTGCTGGAGAGAGCTCAGTGCAGGGACACAGAGATGCTGGAGTGGAGCATCTGCCTTGTGAGGAGAGGCTGAGGGAGCTGGGGCTCTGCAGCCTGGAGCAGCCTGAGGGCTGAGCTCAGTCATGCTACAGACACATCAAGGGTGGGTGTGAGGAGGCTGGAGCCAGGCTGTGCTCAGGGATGGGCAATGACAGGACAAGGGGCAGCGGGGACAAGCTGGAACAGAAGAGGTTCCAGAGAAACACAATGACAAACTTGTTCCTTGTTGAGGTGAGGGAGCCCTGGCAGGGGCTGCCCAGATGGGCTGTGGAGGCTCCTGCTCTGCAGCCATCCCAACCCAGCTGGATGAGTCCCTGTGTGCTGCTCTAGGTGCTGCTGCTCTGGCAGGGGGCTGGACTGTGTGAGTTTGAGTGTGACAGACACCAGTAAGCAAAGCTGCTCTTTGCTACTGACACATTTAAACAGCAGCTGGGTCGCCACCAGAGCTGGCCAAGAGGCTTTGAGGGGAAAACTCCCCAGCAAAGGGCTGTTTTGTCAACAAGCCCTTGTTTTCAGGCAGGAAAGCTGCCTGGTGTCCCACCCCTACCTCCAAACCTTCTGCAATCCCCATGACAGCTCCTGTGCAGCTCCTCTGAGCTCTGAAGACCTTCAGGCATCAATTCCAGTCTAAATGTGTTCCTGTGCTGCCCACAACCACTTGCTCTGGACACATTTTCCTTCTCACAGCCCTGTCTCCTAATCAGAAACCACCACGCAGGCTGCTCTGGGTAAATATTCTTTCTTCTGCTAAGAAAGCCAACACAAATGTTCTGAGGACAAACCCAACAATAGGAGCAGCTTTTGTAACCAGCTCTGTTATCTTTGCTGCTAAGCAAACAGCCTTTAATGAATAGACTTTCATTTCCCCCTGTGCCTGGCTCCCACCTTTGATGAAATCAGGAGGAAAACAACCCAAAAAAACCAACCCACACACAAAGGAGAAGAAGAAACGTGTTGAAAGAGTTAGAACTTTTGAGGGGCCTTTTTTCTTAATCTCTCTCTTTCCCTTTGAAGCTGTAGCAGCAGTTACTGGGATGACTGGAGCAGAGCAGGGCTTTGGTTGATGCGTTGGTGTCATCTCCTGCGTCACTCAGCCGTGAGTGGGGCTGGTGGCAGAGAGTGCTCCTTGCTCCTGCTCTCAGTCAGGGATGTTGTGTTTGATCAGCCCCAGTGACCTGTTGGCCCCCAGCCCTGATTCAGGACACAGCATTTCGTGGTGCCAGGAGCTGGGGAGAGATATTTCCCAGCATTTCCCTGCAAATGAAGCCCCTCTGAGCTCCAGGCGTGCAGAGGTTGCTGCATTCCAGGCAGGTTCCCCACCATGGGCAGGTCTGAAACAGCTCCATGGCACAGGCTGTGGGCTTGGCAAGTGGCCTCTGCCTTTTGGTCAGGGGACAGAAAGAGGTTCTGCAGAAGTAGCTCGATGATCTGCTCCACCTTGTGACCATCGACACAAACACACCTTTTGTCAGGTGCCACAGCTGGTGCAGGGTCAGAGCGTCCTGGTCCTGCTGTTGCTGTGAGAGCCAGACTGCAGAGCACAAGCCTTCAGAAAGGGGGGTCAAAAGGCTCTGGTTGCTGCCTGGACAAAGGACAGTTGCTCTGAGGAAGCCCTTGAGCTCAGGAGGGGACCAGACCCCCATGTCTCAGAGTGGTGGGCAAAGGAGACATGCAGCTGACAGTAGGTATGATGCAGACAGGAGAAACAAGCATTTCTCTCTGCATCCCACTTGGGAGAGGAGGAAGGGAAGGTCTCTGTGCTCTGGTGCATTCCCTCCTCTTCATCATCCCAGAGCTCCTTCCCACAGTGGAAAGTGGTGCCACAGCATTGAAGGATGCTGATGGTTTAGTGCTTTACAACCCCTGGAGCCACCAGAGCCAGAGGAGCTTGTAGAGGGACAGCAGTGTGTCCTCTTCAACCCTGCACCCTGGGCAAGCCAGGACTGCACAGGGCTCAGCTGGTCCCAGGACCACACTGCCTGAGTCCCCTGGAGAACATCCTGAGCTGCAGCTCTGCTCTTTGGGGACCTGAGGAGAGCACCGAGAGCATCACCCAGTCAGAGCCAGCCCTGCAGTGTTTGCAGTGGGTGACAGAAGCCTTGCCATGGAACAGCTGAGCCAGAACAGCCATCAGGGCTCTGCTGTCAGGACAAGACCAACCAGTCCCACCTGAGCACACGCTGCCCACCAAGCCAGTGCCACACAGAGCACTGGACAAAAGGCTCTTTGTGATGAGCCAGGCAGATGGGAGCACTGCTGGGACTTTTCCATGGCACTGTGAAGCTCCATCCATGCAGGAACATCCCACTCCTGGCTCCTGCAGCCTGGACTGCCGCAGAAGACTCCTGACAGGACCGTGGCTGACAGTGACTGTGCTCCACGCTACAACAAAGCAATACAATCCCACCTCAAAAGCTGTGCAGAGCACACTGTGCTTCCAGCAGAGACCTGAAACCCTGGCAAGCTTCCCCTGAGGTCTCCAGGGCTGCCTCCACTCCCTCCACGCCTCAGCAGTGCACTGAGATGAATCTCCCCTCTCTCTGACCTTGTCACCTTACAGGGAAGCAGATGAGTTTATCTGACAGCCTGCATTGCTGTCCTCGCTGAGGGAGAGGAAAGAGCCCTCTTTGCTGCTCAGATCGATGGTGAAGCTCAACTCCAGCTGTATGCAGCTGCTCAGAGCTGCCCTTGCTGCCCCTTCAGCTGTATTTAGTGCTCACTCCTCGTGTTTGCACGGCCCTGAAGTGCATTGAAACAGGCATTAGCAATGCAACAGGTACCTACACCAATGAGAGGAACAAGTTCAACCAAGCTGCCTTGCTGCTGAGGAATAAATTGAGTGTACAGCAGCAAAGTGGTGGGCAGCCAGCCAGGCACATGGGCAGAAACAGACCTTGAGGTGAATGTGCTTCACTCTGAGCACTGCACTGGCCCTTTGCACTCACTCCAGAGGCTTGGGTTCAGTCTCAGACACTGTGGTTTAAGGGTTGTGTTCCCCTTAGACACAGGGCAATAAAGCCCTTCCCAGCCTCATGGGGCTCTGCAGCATGTAAACACACTCAGCAGCAAGAGCTGCCAGGGTTCCTCAGCTGTGGAAGCTCCATCTGTGAAGGCAGAGGGATGGACCATCATCCATGCCGTGGTGAGCAGCACTCTGCCCATCCAGCTACAGTTCCAGCAGCAGGCTCTAGTCTGATGGCCAGCAAGGTGCTGATGCTCTGAGCATTGAGATGACAGAAGAAGGAGCAACCAGAAATGAAGCTGTGGGGCAGCAAACACAGTCAGCAGCAGCAGGCAATGGCAAATCAGATGTAGGAGCTATGATATTCCTCAGCTGGGCTCAGCCCAGTCTCTGTTAGATGGGCTGCTTGGGAAAACCAGAGTCACAGCATGGGGGGGCTGGAAGGGACCTGCAGAGCTCATCCAGTGCAAAACCTGCAGAAGCAGCTCCCACCTAGATCAGGTCACACAGGAACGTGTCCAGGGGGGTCTCCAAGAGCTCCAAGGAAGGAGCCTCCACACCCTCCCTGGGCAGCCTGGGCCAGGGCTCCCTCCCCTCACAGGGAAACACTTTGTCCTTGTGTTTCAATGGAACTGTTTGTGCTCCAGCCTCATCCCATCACCCCTTGTCCTGTTGCTGGATACAACAAGTGCTGCCCCAAGCTCCTGACACCCACCAGTGAGATGTTTGTCACTGTTAATGAGCTGCCCCTGAGCTCAGTCTCCTCTTCTCCAGACTGAACAGCCCCAGGTCCCGCAGCCTTTCCTCACAAGGAAGATGCTCCAGTGCCCTGATCATCTTGGTGTCCCTGCACTGGCCTCTCTGCAGCACTTCCCTGTCCCTGTGGAGCTGGGCAGCCCAGAACTGGACACAGGACTCCAGATGAGGCCTCAGCAGGGCAGAGCAGAGGGGCAGCACAACCTCCCCCAACCTGCAGCATCTCCAGGAGAAACCAGCAGCCGTGAAGGATCCGATGACCCACAGCAACGCTTCCAGGCATCCCGCTGCCCTCAGGGCCTCTTGGGCAACCCCATTCCTCCAGAGCTGCAGGGGCTGGCGCTGCTCTCTAGACCCCGTCCCATGTCCCCCCGCCCTCTGTCAGCCCTCAGCAGCTGCCCCCCGAGCCGGGCCACGAGCCGTCCCCCGCCAGGCCCACGAGCCGGGCCACACGCTGCCGGATCTGCCGCGTCCTCACGCCGTACACCAGGGGGTTGAGCATCGGCGGCACCACCACGTAGAGGTTGGCCAGGAGGATGTGGACGTGGCTGGGGATGCGCCGGCCGAAGCGGTGTGTGAGGAAAGAGAAGAAAGCCGGCACGTAGAACACGAGGATGACGCAGAGGTGCGAGCCGCAGGTGCTCAGCGCTTTGAGACGGGCCTCCGGCGACGGCAGCCGAAACACGGCCCTGAGGATCAGGCCGTAGGAGACGGCGACCAGCGCGACGTCCAGGCCGGAGGACAGCAGAGCCGTGGTGAGCCCGTACCACACGTTGGCCCTGATGTCGGCGCAGGCCAGGCGCGCGATGCCCATGTGCTCGCAGTAGGTGTGCGCCATGACGTTGTGCCCGCAGTACGGCAGCCTCTTCAGCAGGAAGATGGGCGGGAACATGATGCAGAAGCCGCGGAGGACGGCGGCCGCGGCGATCTTGGCGATGACGGGCGGGGTGAGGGTGGAGGAGTAACGCAGAGGGTCGCAGACGGCCACGTAGCGGTCGAAGGCCATGGCCAGCAGGACGGACGACTCCACGATGAAGCTGAAGTGGGTGAAGAACATCTGAGTGACGCAGGCGTCGAAGGAGATCTCCCTGGCACTGAACCAGAAGATGGCCAGGGTTTTGGGCACCGTGGCGGTGGAAAGCATGAGGTCGGCGACGGCCAGCATGGCGAGGAACAGGTACATGGGCTCGTGGAGGCTCCTGTCCCTGACGATGACGAAGAGGAGGATGGAGTTGGCGAAGACCGCAGCGATGTACATCAGGCAGAAAGGGACGGAGATCCACACGTGGGAGTCCTCCATGCCCGGGATGCCCGTCAGGACGAAGGTGATGGGGTCAAAGCTGCTTTCGTTGAGCTCGTACATGGTGTCAGGCTGGCTCTGCCCTGTGCAAGAAAGAGAAGGGATGGGTGAACAACTGGTGAGCCTGGTGTTAGCCCACAGGCAACTCACAGAACCAAGGAATCATTGGGGCTGGGAAAGCCCCTGGAGCTGCTGGAGCCCAGCCCTGAGCTCACCCTGCCACAGCCAGCACTGAGCCACAGCCCTCAGCACCTCACCCCAGGGCTTTGGGATCCCTCCAGGGCTGGGCACTGCCCCAGCTCCCTGGGCAGCCTGGCACAGGGCTGACACCCCTCTCAGGGAAACAGTTCTGCCTCAGCTCCAGTGTGGCTGGACTAATGATCTTAAAGGTCTTTTCCGAGTGTAAGGGTTCTATAAACATCCGCTGAGGCAACTTGAACCCATTTTTTTGTGTCTTATCCTTTATTACCACAGAGACCAACCCCCTCCCCAGCCACAACCTCCTGTCAGGGAGTGTCAGAGAGTGCTCCTGTCTCCCCTCAGCCTCCTCTTCTCCAGGCTAAATAATACCAGGTCTCTCAGCTGCTCCTCATAAGACTTATGCTCCAAATTAGGGCACACAACATCCTCCTTGCACCTGCCTTCCAACCCGAGCTGCTTCTGCAGAGCAAGAGGTTGGCTCACAGTGCTTTCCCGGGCAAAGGAATCTATTCATCCTTTCCTCTCAACCCTACGAACTGTAAGAGAACATCTTCTCCATCCCTCCCACTTGCACTGCAAAACAGCCCAGGTCCCTTTCTGTCTGCACCTTACCCAGGGTCACAAAGAGGCTTATAAAAGCCCTAACTGGATGGCTTGTGGCTCTGTGTGTGTGTGTGTGCACCTGGTTATATCCATGTGTCTGTCAGGACTGTGTGTTCCTTCAGGGAAGTGAAACAACACAGTGCCTTGCTCTGCCCAGATCAGGGGTGGGTTCGCTTCTGAGAGCTCCTTTGTTCCTACAGATAGGAACAAAAGCCATGCCAGTGCCAACACTGGCAAGTGCCCTGTGGCTGACGTTCCACTCAGCCTCTGAAGGTTGTGATCACCCCTGAAACTTCTGCTGGACACATTACCCCATTTCCACCTGCACAGACACTCTCCATTTACAAGCGCTGCCAACAGCTTGCTGTGCCTCTTCCCCAGGCCACGGGGATTTCAGAGACCCAAACACTGGCAAACACCAAGGAGGAAAGGGGAGGGCTGGGATGGACTTTCAGCCCATGCCCAGACTTTCTCAATGCCTTGGAGCAACTCTCTTACCTGGCAAGTTCCCTGCCCGCCCGGGGAGATGCTGGTCCGTGCCTTTACCTCTCCTTCACAAAGAGGAGCAAAGACAGTTCCCAAAGGGTAGCCAGACCCGGAGCAGGGTCCCAGGAAGGGCTCATCGGCCCAAGGGCATTGCTGCAGGTCTGAACAATGCAAACAAGCCAAACCTGCAGAGCCATCTGATGGCCCCTTGCCACGAGAGGGGCTTGGAGAACACTGCAGCACTGCTGGTTTTACCTGCTTCCCCCCCAGTTTTGCTCACCCCAGCCCATCTATGCTCTATCACACACCAGAGGAAGCCCAGGCTGGGGCTGGGAAAATTAGCTTGGCTGCCACCAAAGCTAAAGCTTCATCCTTCAGCCCCACTTGCAGCCTGGTTTGTGTGACAGACGTTTGCATTTCTGAGCATCCCCGCTCAGAAGGATTCCCGTCCTCTCTGAGCCAAAAGCCCACTGAAAGCATCACTCAACACAGAAAAAGATCCTCAGCTCATCACCAAGATTTATCCCCTTGCCTCCTCCGCCTTTAGAACCCCTGTAATTCAGCAGGAGTGAATAAAGACAGGCCAGGTCTAGGACTGTAAATTAGATCAGCCTGGGAAGGTCCCCAGGCAGCAATGCCAGACAGCACCTGACTGCATCTGGCTTACAAAGGCTTCCCACCCCAGCTTCACAGCCATAAGCAAACACATTTCTCTCACTCACAGCTTCATTTCCTTTCAAAGGAAATAAAGCATTGCCCCAAACATCCCTGTTTAAAATCAAATGACTCAGCCAGGGCCAGCCTCAAAGAGGAAGGAGGAACCACAGCCCTGAGGAGCGCAAACCCCTTCCCTACCTGTGCTGCCGGGGCTCATGGCCTCGATCCTTCCCCCTCCTGAATCCCAGCAGGGCCATCAGCCTCTGGCTTTGTGGAAATTTAAGTTGCTGGTCCATTAAAGATTAACAGCAGTTAACATTCCCAGGTGAGCCAAGACATTTCCTGCTTCTCCATCATTTGCATTGCAAGTGTTTTCACTCTGTCCCTGCCTGGGAACCAGGAAGGGCTCAAACAGGGAGACAGATGCTTTTTCCCATTCCCGGGAGGGTTTTGTCACCCACAGGGTGAAAATTGCCCCTTTACACCTGTGAAACCTGCCCAAACAGCTTCTGCACTTCTGCTGCCTCTGTGTCAGGGGCTCCTCTGTCTGCCCCACTCCAGCCACCCACCCACAATTAATGCAACGAGCCTCCCTGGCTTTGCAAAACAGAGAGGGCTGTGGAGATCTGCACCCAGATTGAGCTGCTGGTGGCAACTGGCATCAGCTGGAGAAACAGAAACACCACAGCTGTGTTTATAACACACTGCTATTGCAAAATCGTGTTTAAAGTAGGTGACAGTGGCGAAAGGAAGGGCAAAGAACTGAAACAACAGCTCTGTCTGGTGCAAGGGTGCAAGGGAGTGATTAAAAGATGATCTGAAAATACGTTACCTGCAAACAACATGCTGGAGATGCATCAATGCAGCAGCGAAAAGGGATCTGAACACACGGAGTGCGTGAGGCAATGAGATGCTTTTTTCATCCCAGGACCAAATCAAAACGATTGTAAGTAACTGAAGGGGGGCTTTGATGAAACAAAGGAGTCCACATCCTGTGCAGCCTGGCCTGCACTGAAACAGTCACCATGCAGTGAGCTCTGCTTTTGTTTCAGCGCTGCAGTGCCTCGGGTTCACATCTCCCCTCATCCTCCTCTTCTCCAGACTGAACCCCTGCCCCTGGGCACTGCCAGGGCTGGGGCAGCCACAGCCTCTCTGGGCAGCCTGTGCCAGGGCCTCAGCACCCTCCCAGGGAACAGCTTCTGCCTCCCAGCTCCCCTCAGTCTCCCATCTGGCCCTCTGGAGCCAGCAGCCCTTGTCCTGTCCCTCCAGCCGCTTGCACAAAGTCCCTGCCCATGTTCCTTGGGGGCCCTTTAGGGGCTGGAGGCTGCTCTGAGGTCTCCTGGAGCCTTCTCTCCTCCAGGCTGAACACCCCCAGCTCTCTCAGCCTGTCTCCAGGCTGTGTATCCCCAGGGAGCTCAGCATGGGCCGAGGCAGGGGGGATAAGCCTCACCCAGGCAGGGCTTGTGCTTCGTTCCCCTGGGCACCCCTGGGGCAGCCTGAGCCCTCGGTGGGGGATGCTGGGGAGGAGGAGGACCACCATGCCCATCCATGCTGGGAGCAGAGAGCAGTATCCCCTGCACAGACTGACCCCATCACTCTGCCACATGACAGAGCACCAGCTTTCTGTCAGCCTACCAGACAATCACCCTCCTGTCAGACAATGCCTCGTGTCTTGGCAGCCACAGGTGCCAGAGACGTTTCCAACCCACGTGTCGAGCTCATCTCATCAGCATATGGCTTTCCATTTCCTTTTCATTCCTCTCCCCATGGCTTCTCCAGAACAGAGCTGGCCCAAAGCCCTTCAGACCCCTGGGGCAGCCTGTTCCTCCTGGCTTGTGCCAGCAGTCAGATGGCAGCAGGAGCAGGGCAGGGATTGTCCCCTGTGCTGGGCCCTGGGGAGGCTGCAGCTCCAGGGCTGTGTCAGTGCTGGGCCCCTCACTCACTGCCACAGGGACACTGAGGGGCTGCAGCTCCAGGGCTGTGTCAGTGCTGGGCCCCTCACTCACTGCCACAGGGACACTGAGGGGCTGCAGCGTGGCCAGAGCCGGGCACAGAGCTGGGGAAGGGGCTGGAGCACAAGGGGCTGGGGAGGGGCTGAGGGAATGGGGGTGTTGAGCCTGGAGAAGAGGAGCCTGAGGGGACACAGCAGCACTCTCTGACACTCCCTCACAGCAGCCTGCAGGGAGCTGGGGGTCAGCCTCCCAAATAAAGAGTGATAGGACACAAGGAAACAGGCTCAAGTTGCCCCAGGGGAGGTTGAGGTTGGAGCTGTTTCCCTGAGAGGGGTGTCAGCTTTGGAGCACCAGAGCTCAGGCTCAGCTGGACACAGGGCAAGAGGACACCAAGACATGATGTCAAGCCCAACATCTCTGAGACAGGGAAGTGCTGCAGAGAGGCCAGTGCAGGGCTGCCAAGGTGCTGAGGGGCTGCAACATGTGTGTGAGGAGGAAAGGCTGCAGCCCTGGGGCTGCTCAGCCTGGGGAACAGAAGCCTGAGCTCAGGGGCACCTCAGCAACACTCACAAGCACCTAAAGGCTCCTGCAAGGTGCTGAAAGGAGCGAGTCCTTTGGTGCTGAGGGGAGGGAGCCCTGGCCCAGGCTGCCCAGGGAGGGTGTGGAGGCTCCTTCTCAGGAGGTTCCCAACCCCAGCTGGACACGTTCCTGTGCCCCCTGAGCCAGGGGCAGCTGCTGGAGCAGGGGCTGGGGCTGCAGCAGCTCTGCAGGGCTCTGCCAGCCCCCACCATCCTGTGATTCTGTGCTTCTGTGACCCCGGCAGGGCCATCCCCACCCCACGATTCTGTGACTTCTCCAGCACTTCTCCCTCCAAAGGCAGCTCAGGGAAACCCCTGAGCAAAAGGAGAGCAGCCCCCTCCTTCCCTGGAGCACACTCGAAGCCTGTTGGTGTGCCTGGGCCCTGCTCCCTTTGCAGTGCACTGAGCAAAGCTGCAGGGGACAGGTTTCATGCAGCTGCTGCTGCTTGTGCCGAGGCGTCTGGCCGAGCCCCTGTGTCTGTGCCGGGGGCTGGGAGCTGATGGATGCCGCTGCAGTGCAGAAACTGGCTCAGTTTGCGCCATACCTGCTGCAGGGAATGTCTCCCACATCAATATTAGTTAGTTCACAGCCCTTTAATTTGGGATGAGCTCTGGCCTCCTGCCTGACACAGAGCTCTCTCAACACGTTCCCAGCGCTTTGTGCTCTCGGCAGCAGAGCCCAGGGTTTGTTTGATGGGGCTCCTGTCCTCCCCTGGCCTTGGAGCTGCCCATTGGATGGATGAGCCCAGACGTGGGGCTCCAGCAGCCCCAGCAGCCAGCGAGGGGATGGCAGAGACAGCGAGTGGGACGCACAGGAGCTGTCAGAGCCTGGGCCCATCACCCCCCTGAGCATCCGCCTCCTCCACCGAGCCCGGACGGCACAGGGCTGGGCACATGGAGCCCTCGGGTATCACAATCCTCAGCACCCCAGCAACACAGAACAAACGTTCTGCCTCTAAAATCCCCTGTCCCGGGTGGGATCACCCACGGCAGGAAATTAATGCCTGCTGTTTGTTGCCTCTTCGGGGCCCTTTGCCCCCAGACACGGTTCCCTCCTCCCCCAGAGCCAGCGAATGCCTCCCACGGCTCTTGGCGTGGAAAGGGGCTGTGGGGAGAGGCCCTGGGCTCACAGAAAGCTCTGGGATGCTGGGAGGACAATGGCTCTTCAACCGGGGACTGTGCCACCCGCAGTAGCCATGGAAATGTTCAACGGGAGCCACGCGAAGCATGACAAACGTCTCTTTTGTGTCTCCCTGCTTTTCAAAAGGGATCGTTTAGAGTCCCCTCACTTGTCGGTTTGGGGGAAGGAATTCGAACCACGCTGAGGCAGAAGCTGGGTTCCCTGCAGGGCAGGTCCCATCCTCGCTGCTCCCCTGCCCGCCCCGAGCCGCCGCGTCCCGGCAGGGGAGACAGGCGATGTGCCGCAATCACGGGGCTTAGACCGGCAGCTCTGGCTTCTCCCGGGGACATTCCCAACCCCCGGCCGGTCTCCCGCTGCTCTCGGTGCCGCGGACACACCGGGTGTGAGCCCGGGAGCAGCTCCCAGCCCCGTGCCCCAGCCAGGACGGCTCCGGCGGGCTGCAGCCCTCCCCCGGCAGCGGCATCGCCTCGGGCTCCGCGGGCTCCCGCTGCCCCACCAGCCCCGTCACACACGGGGGGTCCCGGGGGCTGCTCCGGGGAAGGGACCCGACGAGCCGCAGCGGTTCGGCTGCGCTGCTGCAGAGAGACGGGAGGCGGCCGAGAGCAGGGAGCCGAGCGCCGGGTACAGCGGGCTGCAGAGGTCTCTGCGAGGCAAGGAATGAGACCCGGGGCACTGCAGAGAGGAGAAGAGAGGAGAGGGGAGGGATGCTCTGCTGCCCGGCACGGAGCAAGGAGGGGGTTCCCCCGCACCGAGACCCCCGTGCTCTTCGCTAAGTCGCCTTTACATCACGGCTGGAGTGAGCTCCGAGCTTATCAGAGGTTTAGAGAGAGGTACCCAGCCCCTGCAAAGCTCCTGGGCTGTCACCCGATCTCAGCCGTGTGTGTGAGAGCGTTTAACGGGGCTGTGAGCGTTTAACGGGGCCACCCGAGAGCGCCGGCCGCTCATCTGCACTCCGAGGTGAAGGCAGAGACGCAGAGAGCAAACGAGGTCTGAAAGGACGCTCAGAAAGCAGAGCCGTGTCTCATGAGAGACCCCAGCCCGTCCTTCCCCTGAGCCCACCACTCTGGGGTAAAGCACAGCAGCTCCTCAGCCCAGGGACAGCAGTGACAGGAGGGAGAGACCCCAGCCCATCCTTCCCCCCGAGCCCCCCACGCTGGGGTAAAGCACAGCAGCTCCTCAGCCCAGGGACAGCAGTGACAGGAGGGAGAGACCCCAGCCCATCCTTCCCCCCGTGCCCCCCACGCTGGGGTAAAGCACAGCAGCTCCTCAGCCCAGGGACAGCAGTGACAGGAGGGAGAGACCCCAGCCCGTCCTTCCCCCGTGCCCCCCACGCTGGGGTAAAGCACAGCAGCTCCTCAGCCCGGGGACACAGTGACAGGAGGGAGAGACCCCAGCCCGTCCTTCCCCCTGAGCCCCCCACGCTGGGGTAAAGCACAGCAGCTCCTCAGCCCGGGGACACAGTGACAGGAGGGAGAGACCCCAGCCCGTCCTTCCCCCTGAGCCCCCCACGCTGGGGTAAAGCACAGCAGCTCCTCAGCCCGGGGACACAGTGACAGGAGGGAGAGACCCCAGCCCGTCCTTCCCCCTGAGCCCCCCACGCTGGGGTAAAGCACAGCAGCTCCTCAGCCCGGGGACAGCAGTGACAGGAGGGAGAGACCCCAGCCCGTCCTTCCCCCTGAGCCCCCCACGCTGGGGTAAAGCACAGCAGCTCCTCAGCCCGGGGACACAGTGACAGGAGGGAGAGACCCCAGCCCATCCTTCCCCCCGTGCCCCCCACGCTGGGGTAAAGCACAGCAGCTCCTCAGCCCGGGGACACAGTGACAGGAGGGAGCCCGAGCAGCCAGGACGGGTCTGGTCGGGCTCAGCCCCGAGCAGGGCAGGCTCAGCTGCTGGCTTTCCCAGGCTGAGCTCAGCTGCCTCCCACCACAGCCCGGGCAGCCACGCTGACACAGCGGCTCTGCCATTGTTTCCAGGGCGGTTTTAATCATCTTTGTTTATTGCACAGGCCCTTTTGCTCCCAGCACCTGCAATCTGCAAGGAAGAGGCTTTCCTCCTCCCTCCTCGGTGCACCTGAGTACAGAAAACCCGACATCTGGCCTGGCTTAGACTTGTTCCCCTCTGCTGTGGCTCAGCCCCATCCCAGGAGAGCTCCTCTGGGCCAGTGCTCGTGCTTTTGAAGTTTCTCTTCCCCATCCACCTGGCAAGCCAAGCTCACACCCTTAACTCGGGGCCACAACCTTTGCTAGCAGGCAGAGGAACCTTTGCACTGGCAGAGGATGCTCTCTGCATCCCCTGGGCACTGCTCCTCACAGCAGCAAGGCGGCTGAGCCCATGCCAGCAGCCAGCCCAGGCCACGTCCCCGCTGAGCCAGGCAGCCCTGGCTGCTTGCCATGCCCAGAGACTGGGCCAGTAGGTCAGCACAGGACCCAAAACCCTCCTGGCCCTGGTGCAGCATTCCTGGGTGGGCACAGCAGTGTGTGAGGGGGTCAGACAGGCACCCAAAGCCCTTCCTGCAGCAGCTACAGCCACACACCTTGGCTCAACCTGAGCTTGAACAGTCCCACCGTGGTGTTCTGGGACCCTGGATGGTCACAGTCGTGCAGGATAGGACCCATGTGAGGGCTGAACGTGTCTCAGGGCTGATGCTCCTTGGGGTGGCAGAGCTGGTGTGACAGCAGCTCTGAGGGGGAGCAGAAGGTGCTCCTGTGCTGGGAGCACTGGTGGGGATGCTCCTGGGTGTGGATGTGCTGCTGGCTCTGCAGCAGCAAGAGCCCTCCAGCCCCTTCTCTGATGGCCCTGATGGCCCAGAGGGAGAGGAAGGGCCAGACATTGCCAGGAGGAGCAGACCCTCCTTCCCCTAGCACAGACCCTGCACCCCCATGGGTCTGCTCACCCCTGGGGAGCAGAAGAGGTCCTGCCTGGGCTCACTCTGCCAGCAGCAGCAGGTACCCAGCCCCACCTTTCCTTCTCCCCTCAGGGAGGCTCATAGCACACACCACCATTCAAAGCCCATCTCCCCCATTACCTCTATGTGTCAGCAGCAGCAGCAGATCATGCCCAGCTCTGACACTGCATCACATCCACATGCTGCAGGAGGGACAAGGGGACCTGAGGTCTCTGGCACCATGAGAGCAGCACCAGGGAATGGGGCATCTAAGGCAACTCAGCTGCAGCCAGGGTCATCAGCTTTCTGTGGGGACCCAGGGTCCTGCTGGCACCCTCAGTTTGGAACCTTCCCCCTGCCCCAGCAGCCCTGTGCCTCCCACTCTGCCTGCACTGCTGAAAGGAGGAACTGAAAGAGCTCAGACACGAGCAGGGCAGGGGCTGTGGATTGGTTTGCACACACACATGGCATCTGAGCAGATGGCAGCAGGACTGGGCTGCAGCAGCTCTGAGTGTCACCTCTGCAGCTCAGCTCCCCACTTCAGTGCTGGGCTTTGCTCTTCCAACTCCCATTTCACCTTCTAAACCTGAAAACGCCCATCAGGAGATCAGAGGCACGTGGAGATGAACCAAGTTGGGTTTACTTGGTTTTCTTCTGCTCTTTCCTCCTGAAGGTGGGGGATGGATCTCCCCAGAAAACGGGCTCAGGAGAAACTCTCTGACTCCCTGCTCTAAGGGCTCAACCATCCCAGGGGCAGGACTGAAATCCTCCCTCAGTTCCTGTCCAAACGCACAGTGTTTGTTTTGTGTTTGTCTTTGCAGCCACAGAACCTCACTGGGTGACTGACAGTATATATTTAACCTTTAAGTGTTTTCTCCCAGGAAGAAGAGGACGGTGAGGGTGGGGATGCAGAACATGATGCTCACAGCTTAGAATAGCTCAGTGGCAAACACTGCATATCCCCGAGGTCAAGAGAACAAAGATGTGGAGAAACAGCAGCTCTGAGGCTCAAGAGCTGTTGGTTTTGCTCCCAGACCCTCTTCCCTCTGAGAGAGGTTTACACACATGGAGGGTGTGGAGGCTCCTTCTCGGGAGGTTTCCAACCCCCCCTGGACACGTTCCTGTGCCCCCTGAGCCAGGGGCAGCTGCTGGAGCAGGGGTTGGGGCTGGAGCAGCTCTGCAGGGCCCTGCCAGCCCCCACCATGCTGTGACTGAGCCACTCTCTTCCCCCTCATCCTCCTCAAACATCCCCACAGGAGGTCTGAGCCTGCCCAGGAACGGGGAACAGCAGCAGAGACCAGAGGGAGGGCTGGGCTGTGAGACTCCTTCCCATGGGCAGCACCACAACTTGCCTTTGGCTTTTGTGTACTGCAGCCACCAGGCAATGGGTCCCCAGACAAGGGGATCAGAGCAGGAGCAGCTCTCACCCTCGAGGGTCCCCAGCACCCAGAGAGGCACCACATGATGTGGAGCTACAGCCCTGCCCCACTCCCAGCCTGGAGCTGGCTCTGCCTCATGTTTCTGTAGGCTGTTGCCCTAATCACAGATACTTTCTATGCACTTAGCAATAGGTTGGCTCTTCCTTTATTTTTTCCTGGTTTCCCCCATTTCTGGAAGGACTGGCACCCATCTCTTCTCCTTTCCCATCTTCTGGACAATCTGCCCTTTCCTCACATCTCCCCACTGACAGCTCAGCACCCACAGCCTGGAGTCTGCCAAGCACCAGCAGAGCTGATCCCTGGGCTCCTGCCCCTTCACCAAACCCCAGCAGCTACAGCTGCACCTTTTTGTTGATGTTCATGAAAGGTGAAGCAATGCTCAGCCTCCTCTGTCCTACCCCAGGCTCCTTCCCCCTTCTGGGACAGGGCCCCCCAGGCCAAGGTGAGGGTGATGATGTCCCTCATGCTGAGTGGGGCACAGCTTTGCCTCAGCAGCCCACAGGCTTTTTGCAAAGCATCGTGGTCCCAAGAGCCCAGGTACCATCCCCCAGCTGCAGAGCCAGTGCCCCACAGGTCCTCACCATGTGCCCACCTCAGGGAGTGGGGAGACATGTGGTTATCACACCTCTCTGCAGCTCACTGCAGCAGAAGGAGGGTTGGACAACCAGGGCCAGACCTCCCTGCCCATGCAGAACCCAACCAACCATGCACAGACCCCTCAACCATGCACAGTTCCCACCCCCCCCACAACCATACACAGCCCCCTTGACCATGCACAGCCCCTCTGTCTATGCACAGCACCCCTGAACATGCACAGCCCCCCTGAGCATGGACAGACCCCCTGAGCATGGACAGCACCCCTGACCAGGCACAGCACCCCTGACTATGCACAGACACCTCTGGCCAGACACAGGACCCCTGACCATGCACAGAACCCCTCTGGCTATACACAGCCCCCCTGAGCATGGACAGACCACCCCAACCATGCACAGACTCCTAGTCAGGGACCCTGGGAATGGGAGCTGCTGGGAAAAGGGCTTCAGGAATGGGAATGGGAGGGCTGTTGGCATCAGGAACTGGTAAGGGGCTAGTTGGGAATGTGAGCAGGCACTGGGGCACTGCTGGCCCCAGGAACAGGAACAAAAACTGGGAAGGAGAACCATGAACAGGAACTGTCAGTGGGTGGGGGAGCTCTGGTGGCACTGGAACCAGGCACTGGGAACTGAGGGGGCTCGGGTGAAAATGCTGCTGGGCAGTGGAGAGTGGGGCTGGGAATCAGGCACGGGGGCATGGGTGTGGGGATGGGGTACTGGGGAGGGGATGCCTGGGGATGGGTGCCCAGGATAAGTGCCCAAGGATGGAAGGGTGAGTGGGGAGAGTGCACCCAGGGAGGGGACCCAGCTCAGTGTCCCAGGCTGGGGTGCTGGGGGGTGGGTGCATGGGGATGGGGGGGTGACAGGACCCTGGCAGTGGGTGCAGCACCCAGGCAGCAGCAGCCAGACCCTGTGTGAGGCAGGTGAAGGGCTCAGGGCCACTGGGATTCATCTCCTGGCTGCCCACAGCAGCTGCCCCTGCAGCATCCCCAGCTCCTGCCCTCGATGGCATCTGCAGAGCAGCCCCGTGCCTCAGTTTCCCCACCTGTGCAGAGCAGCCTGAGGCCAGCACTGCTGCCCCATCTCCCCTCTGCCCAGGAGAAGGGACAATCCTGGGCTTAGGGTAGTGATGCCAGCCCTGATGCCTTCCCATTGCTGCAGGAGCTGAACCTGGCTGCAGCCTCAGGGCACTTCCCAGAAGAGAAGGAAGAGGATGCTGTAGTCACTGAAACAAAACCTTAGCTGGTGGCTGAAGGTCTCCACAAGCCTGCAGGACTTTGCTTGCTGTTTTCCCTGGTGTTTCCTTTGCCAGGGTGGCAGTGGAGGCTGGGGCTGTTATCACAGACCCCACTGAGTGTGGCTCTGGGTGTCCCTGGGAAGGGGGAGAGTCAGTGTCAGGCTCTGGTGCTTCCCTGAGAGGAATGTCACAAAACAGCAGTGTCATTGGCCAGGGTCAGTTGTGAGGGGGGTTTATGGTGAATTAAACACAGGTTTGTGCTTACATATAACAGAAAAATATGATGAATGATGCAGGAGGCAGTCACAGAACCCCAAAAGCACGGAATGGGGGCTGTGAGGGCCCTGCAGAGCTGCTGCAGCCCCAGCCCCTGCTCCAGCAGCTGCCCCTGGCTCAGGGGGCACAGGAACGTGTCCAGCTGGGGTTGGAAACCTCAGAGAAGGAGCCTCCACACCCTCCCTGGGCAGCCTGGGCCAGGGCTCCCTCCCCTCAGCACCAAAGGACTTGCTCCTCCTGGGCCAGGGGCACTTGCTGTGTCCCAGCCTCTGCCCCTTCCCCCTTGTCCTGCCACTGGCCACCACACACCCAAGTGGCAGCTCCTGAGCCTTTCAGCACCTTTTAGGACCCTTCAGATCCTTGTGAGTGTTGCTGAGGTGCCCCTGAGCTCAGGCTTCTGTTCCCCAGGCTGAGCAGCCCCAGGGCTGCAGCCTTTCCTCCTCACACACATGTTGCAGACCCTCAGCACTTTGGCAGCCCTGCACTGGCCTCTCTGCAGCACTTCCCTGTCTCTCTGCAGCTGGGCAGCCCAGCCCTGGCCACAGCACTGAAGAGTCACAGAATCACAGAATCTGAAGGGTTGGAAGGGATCTCAGCTACTCCAATCCCCTTGCCAGAGCAGAACCACCTAGAACTCTACCACAGTAACCAGTGCCACAGGAGTCTGCAAAGCTGCATCACGAGCTGATGCACCTGCACTCGTCCCAAGAGCAGAGCAAGTGCTTGGGATACCCCAGCCAGGCCTGGGGTCCATCTCCCACCCAGGTCTGCTGCCCAGAGGTGGCTCCTGAGCCCAGTTGGGTCCCTGAGCACTCCCCTTCCAGGATGGATGCAAGGTCATCCAGGAGCATCCTAGGAAACTTCACTGCCTTCAGGGAGTCCTTCTGCCCTTGCACTGCTGCCTCCAGACAGATTAACCCCTTCTTGCCATCAGGCTGCCTAAGCCTTCCTTGCCAGGTCTCTCCCCAGTAACAAACCAGCACTGCAGAGCCATTGCACTCAGACTTTCCCCTTGAGCGGCCCTGGCAGCTCTTGTGCTGCAGGGCACAGGCTGAGGCAGCACAGGCAGCTCCATGGAGCACAGAGCTGCCGTTCCTAACACACACCCAGGATGTGGGGAACTCACAGAACCCCAGGAGAACACCTGAAGGACCATAGAGACAGAACCACAGGATGGTTTTGGTTGGAAGGGACCTTCCAGAGCATCTCATTCCAACCACCTTCCCCCAGCCCAGGCTGCTCCCAGCCCCAGCCAACCTGCCCCTGGGCACTGCCAGGGCTGGGGCAGCCACAGCCTCTCTGGGCAGCCTGTGCCAGCGCCTCAGCAGCCTCCCAGGGAACAGCTTCTGCCTCCCAGCTCCCCTCAGTCTCCTCTCTGGCCCTCTGGAGCCAGCAGCCCTTGTGTCACAACTTGTGTCATGTGCAGACAGGAGGGCACTGGATACGCTTCTGCAAAGCTGCCTTGATGCCAACCCCTCTCCCTTCCCACCCCTGGATGGTGACCAAAGTGCAGACAAAGGCAAAATGCTCCTCCTGGCTCATCACAAGCAGCACTTTGTGTCCACAGGGAAGATGTTTGCCCAACGCTGCACTGAACACGCTGGGTAAACACAGCCCAGGAACCGTTTCTGAGGGTCACAGAGAAAGGTCCTAATGGGACCTGGGATGGAACATGAAACATGTCACTGTAAGAAAAGCAGGAGCAAAGGGCTCAGGTTGCTCAGATAACACAGCCCAGGTGGCTGCTCCTGTTGGGAATGAGGAGGAGGAAGCTCAGCCACAGCCCAGCCTGCAGCCAAGGTGTTGGTGCTGCAGCAGCAAAGGTCAGGGCAGCAAACAAATGGGATGGGGGTGTTTGAGTGTGTCCCTAGGCAGAGCCTGCTTGGGCACAGCTGACAGCCCACAGGACAGACATCACCCCTGCTCAAGCATGAGTGATGCAATCCAACTGTTCCCCACAGCCTGAACCTCCTGTGCCTCACGTCCCTGGGGGCTTCCAGCTATGCTGCAGGGGCTTCATCCTGCTGAGCTGGGGCTGAAACCACGGCTTGGTGCCACTGGTCCCATTGCAGACCAGCCTGGGAGCGAGCCCAGGGACCAGCTCAGCAATGGGGACATCCTCACCTGGCTGTGTCCACCCCTCAGCCGTGTCCTTCCCCCCCTGCAGGCTGCAACCAGCCAGGCCTGATGCAAGGTACCTCACGTTTGCCTCGGGGGTTGGCAACTGCCTCAAACACACACCCCACCTTCCTCCTGCCAGAGCATGCAGCGTGAGATCTGTGTCCCAGTGCAGCACCCACCACCTCCACCAGCCCCCAACAACCCCCCTTTGTGAGCACAGCCCTCAGCAGTGTCCCCATTGCCCCAGCAATGGCTCAGACCTCAGCTGGGAGTGCCAGGGGGATGCTCAGGGCAGCCCAGGGTCCTGCTCTCCTGCTGCTTCCAGATCCAGGAGGCTGAAAGGTACATCAGCATGGGCAGAGGAAGCAAATCCCTTTGTAAATCCCAGCGAGCAGGGGGAGTGCAGAGAGCAGAAACCCGGCACGAGCCACACAAAACCATCTCAGAGCAGAAGCCCAGCACGAGCTGCACACAGCCACCTCGGAGCAGCTGCTGGCTGCTGAGTGAGGAGCAGCAGCAACCCGTGCATGGGGGCTGATGGAGTTCAGCGGGTCACACGCAGCACAGCAGAAGCCAGAGCGTTTGCTTCGCCTCCATCACCTCAGGAACAGCAGCTTGTCCCGGAGCTGGGGCTGCCCTCAGCACCCGGGGCTGCCCTCAGCACCCACCACTCCCGCAGCCCAGGCGGGAGGGTCTTTCCCCGCCTCCCCTCTGCAGACTGCTGACGGCTCCGATGCCATCTGGTGTGTTTCACACCCCGGCGAGCACGGTCACACTCGCACACGAGCTGTAGGAGCGGCCAGACCTCGTGGGTGCTGAGGAAAAGGCTTTTTCTCTGCCTCCCCGCTCTCCATCTGCATTCGCATCTCAAGCTGCGGGTTGGGTTTTGTCGGATGTCAGATTTGCTGCTTCCCTCCCTCCACGTCCCTGAGCAGCCCCTGAACGGCCCCGTTTGCTCTGGCAGACCCCAGCAAGCGAAGCTCGGGGTTCCTCACGCTGCTCCGTGGGGAGACAGTGCCCAGGCTCCACAGCAGGGCAGGACAATGAGCTGCAGCCCCACACAGCTGCTGCAGCTGCAGAGCTGTTTGAATCACAGAATCACTGGATCCTTTGGATGGAAAAGCCCCTGGAGCTGCTGGAGCCCAGCCCTGAGCTCACCCTGCCACAGCCAGCACTGAGCCACAGCCCTCAGCACCTCACCCCAGGGCTTTGGGATCCCTCCAGGGCTGGGCACTGCCCCAGCTCCCTGGGCAGCCTGGCACAGGGGCTCACACCCCTCTCAGGGAAACAGTTCTGCCTCAGCTCCAGCCTCAGCCTCCCCTGGGGCAACTCCAGCCCCTTTCCTCTTGTTACTTGGGATAAGAGATGGACCCCCAGCTCCCTGCAGGCTGCTGTCAGGGAGTGTCAGAGAGTGCTGCTGTGTCCCCTCAGGCTCCTCTTCTCCAGGCTCAACACCCCCATTCCCTCAGCCCCTCCCCAGCCCCTTGTGCTCCAGCCCCTTCCCCAGCTCTGTGCCCGGCTCTGGCCACGCTGCAGCCCCTCAGTGTCCCTGTGGCAGTGAGTGAGGGGCCCAGCACTGACACAGCCCTGGAGCTGCAGCCCCTCAGTGTCCCTGTGGCAGTGAGGGGCTCAACATTTAACACAGAGAGGTGTCAGGACAGATGCTCAGAGACTCAGAGACCAAGCTCTCCCTCCCATAGGCACAAACCACCATCTTCCCCAACACATCACAGACCAGCAAGTCAAACCTGAGCAGAGTTTGGACTCAAGCCTCAGGTGCACACAGTGACCTAGATGTAGTCCCAAAATTAACACCTTTGACCTTGGTCCTCAACAAACCAGCCCATGGGGCATCTCCAGGGTACCACCAGCATCCCATCCCAGTCCCAGCACATTCCACTTCCAGGGCTCACTTGGGAGAGTCGGGAGCATCCAGAGACTGTGCTGCTGAGGAACCAGATCTTCTGCCCTGGAGGTTCATGACCACTGACAGCTGCCCTGGAATGGGGCACCTGCAATTAACCAATTCACAGATGAAGTGGAGAAAGGACTTTCCAGTCCCTCAGCTGCTCCTTCCTGTGCACATCCAGGATGAGACACGATCCCAGCTTCTGGAAGAAAGATGCCCAGTGAGCTGTCACCTTACTGAGCATCCCTGAAGCCTGAAAGGGGCTGCCAAGCTCTGTGTGTACAGCCACAGCAAGGTGGGGGTGACAGGGATCCCAGGGGGCAGGTCCCATGGCATGCAGACACATGTGTGTGTGTCAGCTCCTGCTGAATTAACTACAGCAAAATATTTCCACAGCACCCATAAAATGGCAAAGAATTACATACCATGACATGAGTCACACCAAACCTGAAAGCCCTTCTCATCTGCCAGATGCAGGGGAAGAGCAGCAGCTTCCCAAGCAGCCAGATAAACAGCAATTCCCCCACTGAAACCCACCTCCCCCAGCCCGTTTCTGGGGGTCCCCGAGCTCCTGGCTGCTCCCTGCTGAAGGTGGGAGCTCCCTGCCTGGTGTGTGCCCCTCGATGTGGCCTCAGCCAGGGCTGTGGCAGAAGAAGCAGGAGCAAGGACCATGAAATAGCAGGATGATGCTGCAGGCGTGGAGGGCTTCGAGCTGCATCTCCCCTGCAGGACAGCCCCTGTGTACAGGGCACTGGTCCCTCTGGGAGGAGGGGGCTGCTGCACCAGCCCCTCAGGCACTGCAGCGCCGTGGGGCACGTGGTGTGGCCCATGGCTGGGGCTGCAGATGGGCAGGAGCGTTGGTGCTGTGGCTGCAAAAGGGGTGATTCGCCCCTGGGGTGAAGGAAGAGCAGCCAGGTGAGAGGGGCAGGGATGGGGGCTGCTGGGTGTGATGCAGAGGGTGCTCCTCACCCAGGGCACTGCAGCAGCATGGAGAGAAGGTGAATGTGGGACCAGGGCAGCTTCACCTCATTGCAAGAAGGAGAAACAGCCAAGAAGGGCCAGAGACAAGGTGGATGTGTGGCACAGATGGGAGTGGAGACCCCAGTGAGCTGCTTCCCTCGATGGGGCAGCAGCCAGGACACTGTGGGTGGGCAGGGCTGGGAGCTTGCCAGGCTTAAAACCTCTCACTGGGTTTGTGCACAGGGGCTGATGTACCCCAGGCACTTACAGCATCCCCAGGGCCCTGAGCAGGCACCATGATGGTTTTCCCCATGCCACACTCGGGATGAGCTGGGGCTGGGCTCCAGGCCCCTGTGCTGCCCACTCACAGCAGTGCTGGAGGCTTGGGGTGATTTCCCAAGCACATCTGCGTTTTGAGATGATCCTTTCAGCTGTGGGAGAGCACTCACTGTCAGTCCTGACTGGAGAAAGGCCAATGTCACTCCAGCCTTCAAACAAGGCAAGGAAGGAGGAGCCAGGAGACTACAGGCTGGTCAGCCTCACCTCCATCCCTGGAGAGGTGATGGAACAGCTGCTCCTGGATGTCATCACTGAACAGATGAAGGAAAAGATGGTTATCAGGGGCAGCCAACATGGATTCACCAAGGGGAAATCCTCTCTGACCAACCTGATGCCTTCTGTGACAGTAGAACTGTCTGGCTAAATGAGGGGAGAGCAGCAGATGGCATCTGCCTTGGCTTCAGCAAGGCTTTGGACACTGTCTCCCACAACACCCTCATCAGAAAGCTCAGGCAGTGTGGCTGGATGAGTGGAGGTGAGGTGGATGGAGAGCTGCTGAGTGACAGAGCCCAGAGGCTGGGATCAATGGCACAGAGTGGAGCTGGAGGCCTGTGGCCAGTGCAGTTGCACAGGGATGGGTTCTGGGGCCAGTCTGGTTCAACATCTTCATCATTGACCTGGGTGAGGGCACAGAGGGAGCCTCAGCAAGTTCCCTGCTGGCACCACACCGATGGCAGGAGCTTGGTTGTGACGCTGTGGCAGCATCATCCCAGCACAGCAGAAGCCACGGTGATGGGCTGGTGAATTTAGAGCTGTGATGTTTCTCTTCCACGCCCTTCAAAAGCCTCAGACACCCCCCCAGTCGGTACCACTTGCCAGAACATTCTGGCAACAGCTGCTCTTTGCAGGTTTAGCCTCAGGCATCGTGTCCCCTGCCCTCACCCTCCCCTGCAGCCCCACCAGCCAGCCCAGCTCAGCTTGGCTCCCTCCTCCTGTGCCCACGCCTGGCTGTGCCTGAGGGTCCGAGGGTCCTGCTCATTGCCCTTGCAGACAGAGCTGGCACATCCATTACTCCGTGTATGATCCCACAAGGACCCTGAAAAGGCATCAGCCCCTGCTGCCCCTCTCCCAGCGCCTACCCAAGGCTGGAGATGTGCAGGGTTGCCTTTTTCTCCTGCTGCCTTTTGCTGAGGCTGCTGTAACTCTACCTCAGGAACTTCTTGGAGGGTGTCAGGGCACTGGGGACGTGTCACAGCCCCACAGCAGCTCTGCCCAGCCCCAAACCCCTGGGGCTGACACTCAGGAGCAGCCCTGAGAGTACAGGCTCTGCCTGGGCCATGCTGCAAGCCAGCAGGTTTAACAGTGGCTCTTTGCATTAGTTACACTGGGGTTTAAAACTTGGTTATCCATCGGGGTTTTGTTCCAATAACAAACAACAAAAAGTGGCTGTTTTTAGGTGCTTTTGCTGCAATTTCATGCCTGGCTGTAAGCACTGCCTGTTTTCATCTCCACTGGCACTTGTTTGCACTTCTTTAAGCAGCTTAATCACAGCAGTTATTGTTCCTGGGTGTGTTCTTTATCTTCCCCCTTTGCATTTTCTGCTGGTATCTGATTTTCCCCTCCCAACACTTCCTGTGCTTTCCCACTTCATTATCCCTCTAATTAGCAGCCAGCCTGCAGTGGCTGAGGGTGGTGCAGAGGAGGAACAACCCTGGGGAGCCTCAGATGGATCCTGCAAAGCAGCCAGAGCTGGAATTGCAGGTGGAAGTCGATCTGCATCAACGTGGGGTGATGCACATGAGAGGCAACGGCCCCAAACTCAGCTGCAAAACCCATCTCTACCGTCCCAGCCCAGGGGGTTGCCCCCACCCAGCTCCCCCATCCTTCTGCACAGCTCCTCACCCTCCTCGTGTGGGTGTCACAGAATCACAAGGGCTGGAAGGGGCCTGCAGAGCTCATCCAGTGCAGCCCCCTGCCAGAACAGCAGCACCTAGAGCAGCACACAGGGACTCATCCAGCTGGGTTGGGATGGCTCCAGAGAAGGAGCCTCCACAACCCATCTGGGCAGCCCCTGCCACTGCTCCCTCACCTCAGCAGGGAAGGAGTTTGTCCTTGTGTTGCTTTGGAACCTCTTCTGTTGCAGCTTGTTGCCCCTTGTCCTGTCATTGCCCATCCCTGAGCACAGCCTGGCTCCAGCCTCCTCACACCCACCCTTGATGTGTCTGTAACATGACTGAGCTCAGCCCTCAGGTTGCTCCAAGCTGCAGAGCCCCAGCTCCCTCAGCCTCTCAGCACAAGGCAGATGCTTCACTCCAGCATCTCTGTGGCCCTGCACTGAGCTCTCTCCAGCAGCTCCCTGTCCTCCTGCAACTGAGGGGCCAGAACTGGACACAACATCCCAGCTGTGGTCTCACAGGGCAGAGCAGAGGGGGAGCAGCACCCTCTGTTTGCTCCCCAGCCAATGGCATCCTGGGGTGATCAGCAGCTCCCACCACAGGACCTGAAGTCTCAGAGGCTGCAGGTTCCCAGCCCGTTTGTCTCCACTCGACCTGGCAGAGCACACCAGCAGAAGGCAGAGCCTGGTGAGTGCCCCCAGCTCCCCACAAAGGACAGGGCTGGGGATGGTGCCAGGCAGGGGGTCCTGGCCCCAGTGCCCATGCACACAGTCCCTCTCCCCTGCCTCCTGGCACAAGAAGTGCTGAGGTGTTGTCTCCTAATTAGCAAACTTGGGTTAGTCCAGTAGCATTGTCTAAAACCCCTTTGCAGGGGAAGCTGCTGTCTGGGGACAGACCTGGGCCAAGGGCTGAGGGTGATGGCTGCAGACCCTTCCCTGGTGTGAGTCCTGCCCTGGCAGCAGCCCTCCTGCTCTGTCTGCCCTCAGGGCTCTGCAGGGGGAGAGGGAAAGAGCAGGGAAGTGCCACCCCAGGCAGGGGACAGCGAGTGTGGCAGTTCACAGGCTCCTGGTGGCATTTGCTCTCTAGGATTTGCATCAGGAGCTGAATCATTAACCCATTAACCAGAGTGATGGCTCATTTCACCCCTGTCTTTATGGGAACAGAAGCTCCAGGTGACAGAATCAGAGAAACAGAAAATCAGAGAGTCATTTGGGTTGGAGAAGCCCCTGAAGCTGCTGGAGCCCAGCCCTGCCCTCACCCTGCCACAGCCCCACTGAGCCACAGCCTCAGCAGCTCTGGTTGTCTCTGTTGAGGCGTCTGGGTAGGAAAACGTTGGCATATGAAATCCTTCCATTTCGGTTGAAGATCAAGGTTGACCTTGAAGAGCATCAGGTCTAAAATACATACACAATACACAGGCTTTGGGGGCAAATCCTGTATGGGAAAGTTCACCTTGTGATGTCAGACACCTCCAAAGAGGGGGAAAACAACTAAGGGGGAGCTTTATGCTGGAGTGTGGAGCAACAGCAGCACTGGCAGAAGAAAAGGCTGCAGGCTTGGGAGCAAAGGCCTGGAAATGGAGTGTCCCCTGGTGCAGAAGCCTCACAATGGAGTGTCCTCTGGTGCAGAAGCCTCACAGTGGAGTGTCCTCTGGTGCAGAAGCCTCACAGTGGAGTGTCCTCTGGTGCAAAAGCCTCACAGTGGAGTGTCCTCTGGTGCAAAAGCCTGACAATGGAGTGTCCCCTGGTGCAGAAGCCTCACAGTGGAGTGTCCTCTGGTGCAAAAGCCTCACAGTGGAGTGTCCCCTGGTGCAGAAGCCTCACAGTGGAGTGTCCTCTGGTGCAAAAGCCTGACAATGGAGTGTCCTCTGGTGCAAAAGCCTCACAGTGGAGTGTCCTCTGGTGCAAAAGCCTCACAATGGAGTGTCCTCTGGTGCAAAAGCCTCACAATGGAGTGTCCTCTGGTGAAGGACTGGAAAGGGCCAGAAATAGCAGAGCGTGTGTGAATAGAGAAGGGAAGCAAAGGGGTGGTGGGTGTGCGTCAGCAGCGCTGCCAGGGGCTCAGGATCCAGATGAGAGCTGCAATGTGTGGCTGTAATTGACAGCACCAGTGTAATGAGTCTCCTGGAAACTCAACAAAAGGGAGAGGGCCAGGAGGACACAGATACCAAACAACCTCCAGGAAGGAGCCCATGCTGCAGCGTGGGGCATGGCTGGGCCCAGCAGAGCTTCACATTCAATTGAGTCAGCAAATTACATTCCTCAGCAAACAATGAAACACACCTGGGCTGGTATTCAAACCCTGGGAGCTCAGGGCTACGTCTGCAGCAGCAGCAGCTGCCCAGCAGTGAGGTGGGAGGGGGAATGGGGCAGACCTCCCCTGGGGACAAGGCCATGGGCACGCTCAGTGTCTCGTGGAGCAGCTCTTTGGGAGCTCCAAACTGCAAATAGCATCTGGGTTTGGTCACCAGGAGCTGCTGCAGGGAAGAGTAAAGCCAGCAAGTGTGAGGAGCTGGATCTCCATCCCAGGAGAAGGAAAGCCCCACAGTCAGTCTGGAGCCACAGGAGGGGCAGAGGGGAGCCAGCCTGGCTGAACAGAGGGGTGAAAGGGACAAAAATGCTGCAGGCACCTCCCAGAGAAGAAAAATAGGTGCAAGCTGTGGTGGGCAGATGTAAGGCAGGCTGGAAGCTACTTGGGCAAGCAAGCCTTAGGCTCTTCTTCAAACCCACTTGGTGCAAACCAGCCTTAGACCCTTCTTCAATCACATCTGGAGCAGGGAGCAGGGCAGAGAGCTGATGGTCCCAGCCAAAGGAGAAGATGGGGCCTTCGAGGAGAAGGTGGGTGAATTATTTGCATGTATCACTGATGGATCATTTCTTCTGCAGGAGAGCCCTGGCAGACCCTCCTGGGGCGGTGGGCTGCTTCCCAGCATCAGAGCACATCCCAGCAGGACCAGCTCCATCTGCCAGCCTGTGTCTGGCGTGGAAAGACTAGTTGCTGTTGTCTCTTCACCAGCGTTCTGGTGCATCTCACCAGCTTTAGGAGGCCCTCAGGCAGCATCTTCAGCGTGGGTCTTGTTCACAACCTCACCTTGAGGGTCTTCATCACAACCCATGAGTGAGGCACCACGATGTGAGACGCTGCCAGCACCAGCAGCCAGACTGAAACGCTGGAGAGAAGCTGAATTCAACAGGTCTTCTCCTTCCAGGGTGGTCACCACTCCCTTCTGAGCCAGGGGAACTTCACCCAACCCCACCACGCTCACTCTGCCCAGTTCCAGAGCCAAATCCCACCCAACAGTGTCCAACTCGTCCATCCCTTGTGCTCCCATCGCCTTGGCCTGGACACATGTTGTGTTGTGTCGTGTTCCTCTGGGGAGGAACCAGCCCCTGCAGCAGCACAGGCTGGGGGTGAGCTGCTGGAGAGCAGCTCTGCAGAGACAGACCTGGCAGTGCTGGGTGATAATGAGCTCAGCAGGAGCCAGCAACGTGCCCTCGTGGGCAAGAAGCCAACGGCAGCCTGGGGACAGCAAGAAGAGTGTGGGCAGCAGGGCCAGGGAGGTTCTGCTCCCTCTCTGCTCTGCCATATCTGCTGAGGCCTCATCTGGAGTCCTGTGTCCAGCTCTGGGCTGCCCAGCTCCAGAGGGACAGGGAAGTGCTGCAGAGAGGCCAGTGCAGGGACACCAAGATGATCAGGGCACTGGAGCATCTTCCTTGTGAGGAAAGGCTGCGGGCCCTGGGGCTGTTCAGTCTGGAGAAGAGGAGACTGAGCTCAGGGGCAGCTCATTAACAGTGACAAACATCTCCCTGGTGGGTGTCAGGAGCTTGGGGCAGCACTTGTTGTATCCAGCAACAGGACAAGGGGTGATGGGATGAGGCTGGAGCACAAACAGTTCCATTGAAACACAAGGACAAAGTGTTTCCCTGTGAGGGGAGGGAGCCCTGGCCCAGGCTGCCCAGGGAGGGTGTGGAGGCTCCTTCCTTGGAGGGCTTCAAGAGCCCCCTGGACACGTTCCTGTGTGACCTGATCTAGGTGGGAGCTGCTCCTGCAGGGTTTGCACTGGATGAGCTCTGCAGGTCCCTTCCAGCCCCCCCATGCTGTGACTCTGTGACTTTATGGTTTCTTAACCTTTCTCCCTGCATTTGGTACACAGTTTCTCCCAGAGGAAAGAGTAAAACCACCACTGAGTCAATGTGGCTGCTGAAACACCCAGTTTGTCCCCCCAGAGCCTGTGTGGGCTTCTGGAAAGAGCCAGCTGCTGCTGGCAGCTCTGTGCAGAGACATCCCGCTGTCAGGGTCACCCTCCCACGCTGATTTCAGCACAAACACTGTCATGGCCCCTCGTGTTTTGCTGCTTCACGTGTGAAAGGGCCCCTGTGACCTTCTCTGGTCATTGCAGGAAGGGGCTGGAGCTTTCCCCTGGGCAGAGGCATCACTTGAAGTCTGGCTGCTTCCCTGGAGCAGGACCAGCCAAGAGCTTGTCCCTGGCATGTGTTTGCATTGCTGTTACCCTCCAAGCAAACCTCCCCAGGTTTACACCAAACGAGGAGTGAACACCCCACATGCAAGTTCTTGTGACGTGGGGCACTTCCCCCACCCTCCTTTTGCCCACCTTGCAGTCCCTGCCAGCGTGCCAGAGCCAGAATCCGCTCACCCAGCCCTGCTGAGGGCTCAGCCCCGCTGGGGCCGAGGGCTCTGCACAAATACCCGGCGGCTGCAGAAGAGGGAGCTCACAGATTTGCAGATCAGGAGTCACTGCAGCACTCCAGCCCTGGAGTGCGAATCCCTCCCCAAACCTTCCCACCCAGCCCTGGCCAGGACGGGCCTGAGACAGCTCAGAGCAGCCAGGTCTCACCAGCACCTCCAGGTCTGCACATCCCACCTCTGGTCAGCACTAATGCCTGTGTGAAAGCACCTCCCAAGCTGACAGGGGCTTCTCATGCTGGGGATGGCAGCCAGCACAGCAGTGCTCAGTGCAGGCTGTGGCCATCACCCCCCACACCGTGGGGGACAGGGGCTGGGGCTGGCAGGGAGGCTGATGGGTGCTGGTCAGGATGGCACTGGGAGCAGCTCCACAGCCAACAACAGCCCTGGGGCTGGGGCACAGGCAGCAATGATGGGCAGCACAGCAACAGCAGCTCTGGGGGAGGCATAGGATGCATCCAGAAGAGTGTGGGCAGCAGGGCCAGGGAGGTTCTTCTCCCTCTCTGCTCTGCCATATCTGCTGAGGCCTCATCTGGAGTCCTGTGTCCAGCTCTGGGCTGCCCAGCTCCAGAGGGACAGGGAACTGCTGCAGAGAGGCCAGTGCAGGGACACCAAGATGATCAGGGCACTGGAGCATCTTCCTTGTGAGGAAAGGCTGCGGGACCTGGGGCTGTTCAGTCTGGAGAAGAGGAGACTGAGCTCAGGGGCAGCTCATTAACAGTGACAAACATCTCACTGGTGGGTGTCAGGAGCTTGGGGCAGCACTTGTTGTAGCCAGCAACAGGGCAAGGGGTGATGGGATGAGGCTGGAGCACAAACAGTTCCATTGAAACACAAGGACAAAGTGTTTCCCTGTGAGGGGAGGGAGCCCTGGCCCAGGCTGCCCAGGGAGGGTGTGGAGGCTCCTTCCTTGGAGCTCTTGGAGACTCCCCTGGACACATTCCTCTGTGACCTGATCTAGGTGGGAGCTGCTTCTGCAGGGTTTGCACTGGATGAGCTCTGCAGGTCCCTTCCAGCCCCACCATGCTGTGACTGTGTGATCCTGGGATGGCAGAGCCAGGGCTGCAGCTGCACACGATCCCATGCAGCACTCTTCCCTCTGCTCTGCTTCAGGTTTCCAACGTCCCCAGTGTGATCACATCACCCCTGAGACCACAGAAGTCCTCCCACCACCCTGAAATGCAGCCACGGACCAGGAGGGTGGGAGGAGATGGGAAGGACCACAACATGACCCCATGGGAAAGTCACCTGTGCTCCATGGCCACCACACACCCCTCAAAGGCTTTGCAGGGCAGCCTTGCCCTGATTGCTGAGGTCTGTGGCAGGGAGTGCTGGGCAAAGAGAAGCAGGTCACTGGTTTGGTTTGGCAAAGCACCAGTCCCCAGGAGAGATGAGACACAGCCTCACTGGGGGCTGTGACTCGGTACTGCTCCCAGTCTCAGCTTCTAGTGTGAGTTTACATCTAGAGTGTGGAGGAGAGCTGGCTGAGGTGAACAACTCAGCATCCTGGAGGAGGGAGGGTTCATACCAGAGCTGCTTCTGACAGACACTGACCTCCAGCAACGGGATGCAGAGGGTAAGGAGCTGGCCAGACACGTCCTGATGTGGCAGCAGTAACGAAGATCATCACTTCCCCAACCCCCTGCCTGTGGCAAAGGCAGATGTCAGGAGCTCTCACACAATCAGAGAAGCATTTTGGTTGGAGAAGCCCTTTAAGCTCATCAAGCCCAGCCCTGAGCTCACCCTGCCACAGGCAGCACTGAGCCACAGCCCTCAGCAGCTCAGCCCCAGGGCTTTGGGATCCCTCCAGGGCTGGGCACTGCCCCAGCTCCCTGGGCAGCCTGGCACAGGGGCTGACACCCCTCTCAGGGACACAGTTCTTAACAAACACCTTTTAAATGCTTGTGTTCATGAGTTCCCCCTGAGCTCAGGCTTCTGTTCCCCAGGCTGAGCAGCCCCAGGGCTGCAGCCTTTCCTCCTCACACACATGCTGCAGCCCCTCAGCACCTTGGCAGCCCTGCACTGGCCTCTCTGCAGCACTTCCCTGTCTCTCTGCAGCTGGGCAGCCCAGCCCTGGCCCCAGCACTTTGGAAACGTGGCTTTGGAAACTTTGCACTTGTGGACTGAGGTGAGATGGGCAGTCTGGAGGCTGCTGTGAGCAGCAGGCAGGGAGGGAGGCAGGGAGGGGCGAGTTTCCTTACTCATCTGAAGCCATGACAATGCAGAATATCTGGAGAACCGATTCCAGCACTGCTCTGAAAAGCACTGACCTTGAGGAGGTTGGATGAAGAGACAAAGTTGATCAAGTGAGCTCTGCAACTGAGGTAATTAACTAAATTGCCACTCGCCCGTGTCCAGGGTGGCACAAGCATCACTCATCCCGTGCTGCAGAGCGTCTGGGCTGGCT
Organism: Colius striatus; assembly: GCF_028858725.1. Classification (NCBI taxonomy): domain Eukaryota; kingdom Metazoa; phylum Chordata; class Aves; order Coliiformes; family Coliidae; genus Colius; species Colius striatus. Next base: position 533,750 of record NC_084759.1, on the reverse strand, counting down.
GAGGGATCCATCCAGGGTGCTGGAGGGTCCATCTGGGGCTGCTCGGTGCCAGGCTGGCTCTGCCCTGCCAGGCTGAGCTGTGCTGGCTCTTTGTGCACTCACAGCTCCAGCCCTGGGCGCCTCTGGGGTGATCAGTGGCTGCTCTCACCTCACTGCAGCCTGGACATGCAACTGTGCAGCTCTGCAGCCTGCAGCCAGGGGCTGCCTTCTGAGCAGTGTGGGGGAGAGGTGAAGGGACAAAAAGCCCCAGTCAAGCTTCCAGAAGGGGTCTGAATCACAGAATTGCTTCAGTTGGAAAAGACCTTTAAGATCATTGAGTCCAACCCTGCCCTCACCCTGCCCAGCCCAGCACTGACCCACAGCCCTCAGCACCTCAGCCCCAGGGCTCTGGGATCCCTCCAGGGCTGGGCACTGCCCCAGCTCCCTGGGCAGCCTGGCACAGGGCTGACACCCCTCTCAGGGAAACAGTTCTGCCCCAGCTCCAGCCTCAACCTCCCCTGGGGCAGCTCCAGCCCCTTTCCTCTGGCCACCCCAGAGCTGAGCCCAGCCAGGCTGCCCTTTGCTTCTTGCCCCCCCGGGCACGCTGCTGCCTCCTGCTCAGCTCCTGGCACCAACCCCCCCAGGCCCTTTCCCTGCAGCAGTTTCCAGCCCCTCTGCCCCAGCCTGGAGCTGCCTGGCCTTGGGGTGGCCCAAGGGCAGGATTTGGCCCTTGCCCTTGTCCAGCCTCATGCCATTGCCCTCAGTCCATGGCTCCAGCCTGCCCAGGGCCCTCTGCAGCCCCTTCCTGAGCTTTGGTCACTTGGCCTTTGATGCTGCAGCTTCTGTGAACTGTCACCAGGAGGGAAAATCATCAGGAGAGATGATTTGCCCTTGGTAGGGCTCTGGGACGTGGGGATTCCCATCCCCAGAGCCACAGGGGAGCTGGCACAGGAGGAGGGGACCGAGGGGACACGGGTCACTGCAACGCCTCAGCCCCCAAAACAAACACGTCACAGCAGGTCTGAGCACGGCAGCTCATCATCTGTCACCCAAAAGGGCTTCAGGGAGGGATTAGGAGGGAAGGCTTTTACACACAAGCTGTTGGCTGCTGAGGGGCAATGGCTCAGTGAGGGCAGCACAGGCAGCCACAGCCCCCAGCAGGACTCAGAGACCACCCCCAGCTCACCCTCTGAGACAAGTTACGCTCTGCTTGTTAAAAACAGGCTCCTTGGGATGATTCACAAGACACCAGCCCCATAAATCTGCTTCAGGGAAGCACAGCAGTGAAGGAGAAGGACTAAGTGCTCCGGGGAACGATGCATCTGGTTAATCTCCCATGGAGAAAACCATCAGGGCATTAAGGTGTAGGAGGGACTGAGGCTTCCTCAGCAGCCCCTGGATGGCTGCTGACCCCAGGGGCTCCACATCCAGGCATCAGACTGCTGCCCTGGACCTGGGAATCACAGCTCCTGGATGTCCTGCAGGATAAACACCGTGGGGGACGTCAGTGGGTGAGGTAAATGTTGCTGCTGTGGCTGCCAGCACAGTGCAAACTGAGGCTGGGGAGTCTCAGCTTCAGCTGCCAGGGCTCACCCGTCCCTGTCCCCTCCTCAGCTCCCCCTCACTCCAGGGTCCTCAGAGGCGGCCTCCTGGGGGCACAGGTACAGCCTGGGACGGGTGTCCTGGGAAGAGGATGCCATCAAACGTGGGAAGGGGAACGTGGGGGCTGAGGAGGGGTCGTCTGCCCAGGAACGCCTTTCAGAGGAGGCTGAGCACTGCTGGCCTGGCTCTGTCAGGCACAGGTAGGGCTGTTCCCCAGCCATCACGGTGCAGGGCACAAAGCAGCACCCAAAAGCCAAATTGGTGCAATTCCAAACGATTTGAGGTTAAGCCTGGGCCAGCTCAAGACCAGTTTCAGCAAGCAGGCGAGAGTCCTTGGGCATAAACACAGATAAAGGCATTAAAGCACGGCCGAGCTCTTCCCTGCCTCCGAGACACTGACAGAGCAGCCCTGAAGGAACAGCCTGCTAGGAGCAGCTTTTTACTCCTTAAGCAGAGAAAAACATCTTCTATTCAAAGGAACTTTCCTTGGAGGGCTTCAGGACCCCCCTGGACACGTTCCTGTGTGACCTGATCTAGGTGGGAGCTGCTTCTGCAGGGGGCTGGGCTGGATGAGCTCTGCAGGTCCCTTCCAGCCCCCACCATTCATAAATCCTCAGGCTGAACAGCCACACACTGCCCAGAGTGCCTGTGCCTCCCCCTCTCCATCCCACTCCCCTGCAGCCTCTGCTCCTGGCTGGAGCAGGGACAAAGGGCTCTGTGAGCAGCCACAGTCAGCTCCTTGGCAGACAGCTCTGAAGGACAAATGCAGGATGAGATGTGATTCCCTGGGAGGGCAGGAACAAGGTTTGGCAACTCCAAACCAGAGTTCACAGGCTGAGGCTGGCAGAGACCTCTGGGGTCCATCTGGAACAAGCCCCTGCTCAGCCTGGGACACGCAGAGCCGCCTTATCCCAGCAGGGTCTGAACATCCCCAAGGCACCACGACCTCTCTGGGGAAGTCAGCAGGCAGCCAAATCTGACCAAAGCTGCCATCAGAAGTGTTCAGGTGCCAATGTCTCAGCCAGAGCTGCACATCCAGGCTTGCAGCAGTGCTGCAACGATGGGAAATGGCCACTGGGGAAACAAGGAGGTGGAGAGCTGCTGCGAGGGGCTGCCATGGGCAGTGGCAGGCAGCTGCCTCCCCCTACGCCCTGCCCAGGCACCACAGGCTCGATGCCTGAGCAGCCGTGGCACTGAGGTTTAGGGCTCTCCACGCAGAACACAACCCCTGAGGCAGGAGCCAAGTCAGGCACTGGGAAGAGTCTGAACCTCTGGGATGTGTTTACAGCAGAAGGAGTGACTTTCCTTCACCTTTATTTATTTACTCTGCCATATCTGCTGAGGCCTCATCTGGAGTCCTGTGTCCAGCTCTGGGCTGCCCAGCTCCAGAGGGACAGGGAAGTGCTGCAGAGAGGCCAGTGCAGGGACACCAAGATGATCAGGGCACTGGAGCATCTTCCTTGTGAGGAAAGGCTGCGGGACCTGGGGCTGTTCAGGCTGGAGAAGAGGAGACTGAGCTCAGGGGCAGCTCATTAACAGTGACAAACATCTCACTGGTGGGTGTCAGGAGCTTGGGGCAGCACTTGTTGTATCCAGCAGCAGGACAAGGGGTGATGGGATGAGGCTGGAGCACAAACAGTTCCATTGAAGCACAAGGACAAAGTGTTTCCCTGTGAGGGGAGGGAGCCCTGGCCCAGGCTGCCCAGGGAGGGTGTGGAGGCTCCTTCCTTGGAGCTCTTGGAGACCCCCCTGGACACGTTCCTGTGTGACCTGATCTAGGTGGGAGCTGCTCCTGCAGGGTTTGCACTGGATGAGCTCTGCAGGTCCCTTCCAGCCCCGCCATGCTGTGACTCTGTGTGATTCTATGACCATGCTCAGTGCTACCCATGGCACTCTGCTCTCTGTGCTCCCCGTGACTCCAGACATGGAGCCTGCCCAGGGCCCCCTTGCAGACTGACATCATAGAACCACAGGGGGCTGTAAGGGACCTTTAGAGACCATCCAGTCCCTGCCAAAGCAGGTCCATTGAGCACAAGCTGGGTGTTTCTGCAGCGTTTGGTACCTGGGCACGAGGTAAATGCAAATGACTTTGGGGCAGCACTTGGTTTGTCTGTGGGCAATTGGATTATTGGGTTGTTGGCATGAGCAGCAGCAGTTCTTCCTTTTTAAGATCTTCAGGGAGATGCAATTTCTCCCTCTAAAGATCTCCAGACCATCCCTAATTTCCTAAAGCTCCCAGACAAACGTCTGTGCCTGCGTGTGTTCACCTGGACATGAACCACCCAGCAGACACACAGACCCTGACCAGGGGACCTGCAGCTCCCCTCCTCCTGCCTAGAAGCCAACAGGAGTTTGCCTGAAGGCTTCAGCAGGAAATGGGATGGCTTTTGCTTCGTGGCTGTGCTGGAATGAGGCTTGGCCCTGTCGCAGTGGGTCACAGCTGGAAGGCAAAGCAGGGAGAGCAGAGCAAGGCTTCTGCAGGATGGCCCCAGCCAAGGCATCCCCCACCGTGCTGAGGTGTTAAGTGAGACTAGATGTGTCCTCATGGGCAAGAAGCCAATGGCATCCTGGGGGCATCCAGAGGAGTGTGGGCAGGAGGGCCAGGGAGGTTCTGCTGCCCCTCTGCACTGCCCTGCTGAGGTCACGTCTGGAGGTGTTCAGGGGCTGCTGTTTACTGCACACAACAAGACACTTCCTCACCCTGCTCTGCCATGATGGTGTTTGCCTCTGACAGCACATTTCCTGGTCCTGCCATAGCCCAGCACCCTCAGCCTCGATGCTGCCTGACCCTTTCTGCTGCCAGGACACAGCTGAGTCTCCACACACCCACCTGCACCCTCGCTGTGACCCAGCTCAGAGTCCCAGCCAGGGGCTCGGTGTCCCAGGGGAGAGCAGCAGGGACCCAGCTCCTCAGGAGCCCGTGCTGGGACCAGGGCTGTTTGACATCTTTGCTGGTAACACAGACAGTGGGATCAGGGCACCCTCAGCACGTCTGCCAACGACACCAGCCTGTGCTGTGCAGCTAACACACTGAGGGAAGGGCTGGCATCCAGAGGGGCCTGGGCAGGCTGGAGAGGTGGGACCGTGTGAAGCTTGAGCTCAACAAGGCCAAGTGCAAAGTCCTGCACATGGATCAGGGCAATGCCAGGCACGGACCCAGGCTGGGCAGAGAATGGGTTGAGGGCATCTCTGTGGAGAAGGACCTGGGGGTGCTAGGTGGTGAGAAGCTCAACGTGACCCAGCAACAAGCGCTGGCAGCCCAGAAAGCCACCAGCAGCCAGGGCTGCACCCAGAGCAGCGTGGGCAGCAGGGTGAGGGAGGGGATTGTCCCCCTCTGCTCTGCTGAGACCCCCCTGCAGTGCTGCCTCCAGCTCTGGGCACCAACAGCAGAAGGACCGGGAGCTGCTGGAGTGAGCCCAGAGGAGCCACAGGGATGATGTGAGGGCTGGAGCCCCTCTGCTTTGGAGACAGGCTGAGAGAGCTGGGGGTGCTCAGCCTGGGCAAGAGAAGGCTCCAGGAGACCTCAGAGCAGCCTCCAGCCCCTAAAGGGCTCATGAGAAACATGGGCAGGGACTTTGTGCAAGGGGCTGGAGGGACAGGACAAGGGCTGCTGGCTCCAGAGGGCCAGAGGGGAGACTGAGGGGAGCTGGGAGGCAGAAGCTGTTCCCTGGGAGGCTGCTGAGCCCTGGCACAGGCTGCCCAGAGAGGCTGTGGCTGCCCCAGCCCTGGCAGTGCCCAGGGGCAGGCTGGCCGGGGCTGGGAGCAGCCTGGGCTGGGGGAAGCTGTCCCTGCCCATGGCTGGGGATTGGGATGGGATGAGCTTTAAGGTCCCTTCCCACTCAAACCACAGTGTGATCCTGTGCCTTGTCCTCTCTGTGCACCTTCTGGCCCCTCAGCAGGGAGATGAGCTCCAGTGCCTGCCTGCTCCAGACATTTCCCCTCCCCAGCCTTGGAACCGGTCGTTACTCAGCAATGTGCTTTCCTCCCAGACACAGCCACACCTCACAGCAAGAGCCAGGGCTGGGACAGTCACAGTTGTCAGAACAGCATTGCTAACACACTAATTGATATCAATTGTCACACCAACCCCCACTTTGGCAAACAGGCTGCATGCACTTCTGCAGGAGCAACAGCAGGGACGTGCTCACAGCCAGCACACAGTGCCAGGAAGGACCGTCCTGCCCAAGCACCACTGCTGCCCACCACCCTCCCTGTCCTGTCCAACCACCTTCCCTGTCACAGAGTCACGCTGTTAAGGGTTGGAAGGGACCTGCAGAGCTCATCCAGTGCAGCCCCCTGCCAGAGCAGCAGCACCTAGAGCAGGGCACACAGGGACTCATCCAGCTGGGTTGGGATGGCTGCAGAGAAGGCGCCTCCACAGCCCATCTGGGCAGCCCCTGCCAGTGCTCCCTCACCTCAGCAGGGAAGGAGTTTGTCCTTGTGTCTCTTTGGAACCTCTTCTGTTCCAGCTTGCCCTTGTCCTGTCACTGCCCATCCCTGAGCACAGCCTGGCTCCAGCCTCCTCACACCCACCCTTGATGTGTTTGTAACATGACTGAGCTCAGCCCTCAGGCTGCTCCAAGCTGCAGAGCCCCAGCTCCCTCAGCCTCTCAGCACAAGGCAGATGCTGCACTCCAGCATCTCTGTGTCCCTGCACTGAGCTCTCTCCAGCAGCTCCCTGTCCTTCTGCAAATGAGGGGCCAGAACTGGACACAACATCCCAGCTGTGGTCTCACAGGGCAGAGCAGAGAGGGAGCAGAACCTCTCTGCACCTCCTGCCCACAGAGCAGGGCAGAGGGGCTGCAGCACTTCCTTGTGTTGCTTTGGAACCTCTCATGTTCCAGTTTGTACCCGTCACCCCTTGTCCTGTCACTGGCCAGCACTGAGCACAGCCTGGCTCCATCCCACCATCACTGTCCAACCACCCTCCCTGCCCCGTCCCAGCCGGGGGTTCCCTCAGCCTCTGCCGTGCCCCCAGACCATGCAGGACACCAGACCCAAAGCCTGCAGCACCCACCACCCTCACAGCCCCGGGAGCAGTGGTTTGGCTGCAGGCAGCTTCTCCACTGACAGCTGACCTGCCCCACACCAAACCCACTGCCTGTGCTGTGAGGAGAATCAGCCACAGGAGCCCCAGTCTCAGCTGGAGAGTGGCTCTGCTCCAGAGGCTTCTGGTGCTCTCATGGAGAGCCAGGGAACCCCTTGGAGCCAGATGCCTGGGACAGAGAAGGCTGAGGGGGGACCTCAGCTGCACTCATCAGTGCCTAAAGGGTGTGTGTCAGGAGGATGGGATGCCACTATTTTTCTGTAACACTGGGGGAGCAAGTCCTGTGGTGCTGAGGGGAGGGAGCCCTGGCCCAGGCTGCCCAGGGAGGGTGTGGAGGCTCCTGCTCAGGAGGTTCCCAACCCCAGCTGGACACGTTCCTGTGCCCCCTGAGCCAGGGGCAGCTGCTGGAGCAGGGGCTGGGCTGCAGCAGCTCTGCAGGGCCCTGCCAGCCCCCAGCACTCTATGAGATCCCTTCCCAGAGGACAGCTCAGAGCCATCACAGAGCGAGAAGGTGCAGGGAGGTCCTCACAAGACCTCTCCAACAGCAGGACTGCAGCCTCAGCTGGGTTGTACGTGGGGTAAACAGCACATAGACACATTGTGCTGATCCTCAGTGGCTGTAACCCTGTCCCTGTGCCCAGCTGAGGAAGGCACAGTGCTGTCACTGCAGGACTTCAATGCACAGAGGAGGGAGCAGCACCACAAACCCACCTGTAAAGCAGCCAGAGTTCAAAGTCCCAAAGGGTAACAAGCAGGGGAAGGACTTGGAGTCCCTCTGGGGTCACAGTATCAGACTTCAGACAAGGAGAAAATCGCCTGGGAGGGGGAAACCAGTGAGTGGGTCACAACAACGGCCCCAGGAACTCCTGCTGCTCCCCCTGTGCGGGGCTGCACGTGAGCTACAGACCTCTGGAGACTGGTGGGATGTCCCAGATGACATGATGCACTTCACTCATAGAGGCAGCACCAAGCTTCTTGATGTGAAGCAGGGATTTACCCACTTTGATAGGAGGTGCAGCAGTGGTTTAGCAGAGGACAGGGTCAGGGAGACCTTGCATTGAGTCACAAGGTTCAGGAGGGACCCCTTTGTGCACAAGTGCACAATTGCATGTGCACAATCCGCCTTTCATATCCCTCAACACAGAGCTCAACGTTTCAGCCCGTTTATTCCCAACTTGCTGATCATGTCACACCACAAAAGGCACCAGGAACCCCTTCAGCTGCAGAAATCCTCACCATGGGGCTGTTAACAGTCACTGAACGACCCAGTGCCACAGGAGGGGTGTCCAGGGGGGTAACAGGCAGCGTGTTTGGTGGGCTGCTGCTGCTTTACAGCACTTAAAGGCTGAACCTTGTGCTTGGCCAAGCAGAATCTGCTGTGGGTGACACCACGTTGGCTGCTCTCAACTTGCCTTGCTGCCCTTCCTCTGTTTGCAGACAGGGATCACGGGAGGACACGCTCCACGTCTTTCCAGGCAGAGGCTGAGTGGTCTGGAGCCCTCTGGACTCCCCTCCTGTCCCTTCTGAAAGGCCAGAGCTGTGTCACCCCTTTTGAGGGATTCCTGCAGTCACCTCAGTTCTCTGTAGAGGGAAGACAGGAGCCTGAAAATCACACCAGGAGATCATCTTGGTGTCCCTGCACTGGCCTCTCTGCAGCAGTTCCCTGTCCCTCTGGAGCTGGGCAGCCCAGAGCTGGACACAGGACTCCAGATGAGGCCTCAGCAGATATGGCAGAGCAGAGAGGGAGCAGAACCTCCCTGGCCCTGCTGCCCACACTCTTCTTGCTGCCCCCAGGCTGCCATTGGCTTCTTGCCCACGAGGGCACGTTGCTGGCTCCTGCTGAGCTCATTATCACCCAGCACTGCCAGGTCTGTCTCTGCAGAGCTTCTCTCCAGCAGCTCACCCCCAGCCTGTGCTGCTGCAGGGGGTTGTTCCTCCCCAGCTGCAGGACTCTGCCCTGACAGAGTCAGCCTCTGGGCAATCAGCCAGTGCTCCCAGTGTGGTGCCAGCAGGGCACTTGCTGAGGGTCCCTCTGTGCCCTCACCCAGGTCAATGATGAAGATGTTGAACCAGACTGGCCCCAGAACCCATCCCTGTGCAACTGCCCTGGCCACAGGCCTCCAGCTCCACTCTGTGCCATTGATCCCAGCCTCTGGGCTCTGTCAAACCTCTCCTCACCCTCAGCAGTGATAAGAGACGTCCTTCTGGGACCTCCCCTCCCTGCACTTGGACCATCGGGTGAGGAGAGCTTCTGTTTGCCTTTTGACTTCCCTGTCAGGAGACACAGGGAGTGCTGCAGAGAGGCCAGTGCAGGGCTGCCAAGGTGCTGAGGGGCTGCAACATGTGTGTGAGGAGGAAAGGCTGCAGCCCTGGGGCTGCTCAGCCTGGGGAACAGAAGCCTGAGCTCAGGGGCACCTCAGCAGCACTCACAAGCACCTAAAGGCTCCTGCAAGGTGCTGAAAGGCTCAGGAGCAAGTGCTCTGGTGCTGAGGGGAGGGAGCCCTGGCCCAGGCTGCCCAGGGAGGGTGTGGAGGCTCCTTCTCTGAGGTTCCCAACCCCAGCTGGACACGTCTCTTCACCAGAAACCGTCGCAGAGAGAGGAGCCGAGACGAAAGGAGCCGAGCCGAGGCGAGCCGGGCTTGAGCCGACCCCGAGCCTGAGCCCGAGCCGAGCGGAGCCGAGTGAAACCGAAGCGAGCCGAGCCGAGCCCGAGCCCGAGCCCGAGCCCGAGCCGAGCGCAGCCGAAGCGAGCCCGAGCCCGAGCGGAGCCGAGCGCAGCCGGAAGGAGCCGAAAGGCGCCGATCGTCGCCGCCCGCCCCGCTGCGCTCACTTCCGGCCCCGCGCGCGTGCCGCGGCCCTTTTCCGCCGCGCGGCCGAAATGGCGGACACGCAGGTGGGAGCTGCGGGCCCGGCCCCCCGCCCCCGCTGCCCCCCGCTGCCCCCCGCCCCCGCTGCCCCCCGCCCCCGCTGCCCGCTGCCCCCCGCTGCCCCCCGCCGCCCCCCGCGCCCCCGGGGGACCCCCGAGGCACACACCAGCTCCCCCCCAGGCTGCGGAACCGCGGCGGGGGGCGGCCGCGAGCGGGCTGGGCCCCGGGGGGGCGGTGGAGAGGGAGGCGCTGTGTGGGCGGTAGCGAGCCGGGGGCCGCGGGGCGGGTGGCGGGGTCCTGGGGGTCGCGGGGCGGGTGGCGGGATCCCGGGGGTCGCGGGGTGTCCCGGGGGTCGCGGGGTGTCCCGGGGGTCGTGGGGTGTGTGGCCGTGTCCCGGGGTCCGGCACGGGGCTGGCACTGAGGATCTCTTCTCTCCCCCCTCCCCAGACCGAGCGGGCCTACCAGAAGCAGCCCACCATCTTCCAGAACAAGAAGCGGGTGCTGCTGGGGGAGGGCGGCAAGGAGAAGCTGCCCCGTTACTACAAAAACATCGGCCTGGGCTTCAAGACCCCCAAGGAGGTACCAGCAGGGCTGTGGGGGCTGGGGCTGCACAGCCCCACCGATGGGCACAGGCATGGGATGGGGTGGCTCTGGGCACGGGCAGGGAACCACAGAGGGGGTTGGGTTGGAAGGGACATTAAAGCTCATCCCATTCCAACCCCAGCCATGGGCAGGGACTCATCCCCCAGCCCAGGCTGCTCCCAGCCCCAGCCAACCTGCCCCTGGGCACTGCCAGGGCTGGGGCAGCCACAGCCTCTCTGGGCAGCCTGTGCCAGCGCCTCAGCACCCTCATTGTAAAGAGTTATATCTGTTCTAAATCCACTTCCTTTAGTTACCTCCTACTTTTGGTGATTTTTGACTCCTGGTCAGTAGTTGAACAGGAGCAGCACCGTGGGCAAGAAACCAATGGCAGCCTGGGGGCATGAAGAGAGTGTGGGCAGCAGGTCAGGGAGGTTGTGCTGCCCCTGTGCTCTGCCCCAGCTGCAGCTGTGCCCAGCTCTGTGCTGCCCCTGTGCTCTGCCCCAGCTGAGGGGGCTGTGGGGCTGCCCCAGCTGTGTCCCTGCCCGTGCTGACCCTCGTGTCTCCGCAGGCCATTGAGGGCACCTACATCGACAAGAAATGTCCCTTCACCGGTAACGTGTCCATCCGTGGCCGGATCCTCTCGGGTGAGTCTGGGGGGGCTGTGGAGGGGCCGCCCCTCACACCCAGCCCACGAGCCCTGAGCTGCCTGGAGCAGTGGTCCTGCAGCTGCAGATGATGCCTTTCTCTCACGATGGTCTTCCAAGCCCCGTGGTGAAGGGGCTGTGAGGACAACGCCACACGGCTTTGCTGATGCCCAGCCAAAGGACCAGCTGCTGGCTCTTGTCCCTGCACACATGCCCCTGGGCTGTGCAGGTGTGGACAGAGGAGGGGAACGTGTCCCAGTGAGCTCAGAGGGCCTTGGAGAGGGCGGGAGACATCGTTTGGCTCGTGAGGGAGGTGGTGGGAGTCCCCAGGGAAACGGGGGTAGTGGTTGGTAGGGTTGAATTCCGTGGGCTTAAAGGTGTCTTCCAGCTGAAAGGATTCTGGGACACAGAGCTGAGGTGCTGAGGGCCAGGGGTTGGTGCTGGGCTGGGCAGGGTGGGGACAGGGTTGAGCTTCAGGGGCTCCTCCAGCCCAGCAGGTTCTGTGACGCCATGACACGAGCTGGGGGATGCAGCAGGGTGGGAGGAGAGCCCTGGGCCCTGCTACCCACATGCCTCCCCCTCCCTGGGTGCCCCCAGGCCGTGCCCCAGGCGCAGGGGAGCGGCCTGGCTGAGGGCTGCCTCCTGTCCCCCAGGGGTGGTGACCAAGATGAAGATGCAGCGCACCATCGTGATCCGCAGGGACTACCTGCACTACATCCGCAAGTACAACCGCTTCGAGAAGCGCCACAAGAACATGTCTGTGCACCTCTCCCCCTGCTTCAGGTGCCTGGGGAGGGGGCTGGGGGCTGCTCAGGGGCACACGGGGGGCCCAGGCCGAGCCCTGGGGCGCGGAGCAGGACCCACCCCCGGCTGTGATGTCTCAACTCACGATGGTCTGCAGAGTCCCCGCTGGCACGGGGCTGCTGAGGGTGCCACTGGCAGCTGCTGAGCCGGGAGCAGGGTCCTGCTCAGCCCACACAGGCCATGGGGTCAGGCTCACAGGCACTGTGGGCTCGGTGCTCTGTGTTTGCCTGGTGTCTGGGTTGTGGGGTGGCCAGAAAAGCCTGTGTGAGCGTGGTAGTGCAGCCTTGAGCCTTGGAAGCACAGAGTCCTTTGGGTTGGAGAAGCTGCTGGATCCCAGCCCTCCCCTCACCCTGCCCCAGCCACCACTGAGCCCTGGCCCTCAGCACCCCACGGCTTTGGGATCCCTGCAGGGCTGGGCACTCCCCCAGCTCCCTGGGCAGCCTGGCACAGGGGCTGACACCCCTCTCAGGGAAACAGTTCTGCCTCAGCTCCAGCCTCAACCTCCCCTGGGGCAGCTCCAGCCCCTTTCCTCTTGGCCTGGGGAGCAGAAACCAACCCCCCATCTCCCTGAAGCCTCCTGTGAGGGAGTGTCAGAGAGTGCTGCTGTGTCCCCTCAGGCTCCTCTTCTCCAGGCTCAACACCCCCATTCCCTCAGCCCCTTATGCTCCAGCCCCTTCCCCAGCTCTGTGCCCGGCTCTGGCCACGCTGCAGCCCCTCAGTGTCCCTGTGGCAGTGAGTGAGGGGCCCAGCACTGACACAGCCAGTGAATCCTTGCCCTGTCCCTGCAGGGATGTGCAGATCGGGGACATTGTCACGGTGGGCGAGTGCCGGCCCCTCAGCAAGACCGTTCGCTTCAACGTCCTCAAGGTCACCAAGGCAGCCGGCACCAAGAAGCAGTTCCAGAAGTTCTGAGGGAGGTGTGTGGGGCAAATAAAGCGTTTGTAAGGACACAGCCCGTGTGTGACCTGCAGCCAGCGGCGTGGGGACGCAGCCTGAGCCCTGGGGATGGAGCGGGGGGGCTGCTGTGGGAGGGTGGGTGGGTGAGCCTGGGCTGCAGGAAAGGACACAACTGAGCCCCAGGGGACAGGGTCTGCCAGCCCTCAGGCACAGGGGAGGCTTTGGGTCAGGAGATTGGGGCAGCACTTGTTTCTGTTGCCCAGTGCCAGGACAAGGGGTGATGGGATGAGGCAGGAACAAAAACAGTTCCACTTAAACACAAGGACAAACTCTTTCCCTGTGAGGGGAGGGAGCCCTGGCCCAGGCTGCCCAGGGACGGTGTGGAGGCTCCTTCCTTGGAGCTCTTCAAGACCCCCCTGGACACGTTCCTGTGTGACCTGATCTAGGTGGGAGCTGCTCCTGCAGGGGGTTGGGCTGGATGAGCTCTAAAGGTCCCTTCCAGCCCCCACCATGCCGTGACTCTGTGATTGGAGGCTCATGGAATCATTTTGGTGGGAACCTTCAAGCTCATCAAGTCCCAACTACTGAGATAACAATCCTGCACCTCCTGCTCTGCAGCACCAGCGTGGCTGTGCCAGGCAGCCTGGCTGCAGTGCCCATCTGGTGCCTCTGTCTCCTTCCCCCATGGGTGAGATGCTCCCTCTGGTTCAGTTCCATGGGAGTTGTGTTTCTGGCAGCTGCCTCTCGGCTATGGCACATCAGAGTGTCCTGGGGCAGGGCACCCCGGGCTCCCCCTGCTCTGCACTCACCAGCCATGAGCTGCCAGTCTCTGGCACAAGCTTCTCCTTACCCCCAACTGCATTTCAGTGTGATGGAACTTCATCCTGTTCCCACCACGTGGGTCTCCAAGGACACAGAGTCCCTGCCACTTAGGAATCCTCCTCAGCAAGTTTCACAGATCCACAGAAGCATCTGGGCTGGAGAAGCCCCTGAAGCTGCTGGAGCCCAGCCCTGAGCTCACCCTGCCACAGCCACCACCGAGCCAGAGCCCTCAGCACCTCAGCCCCACGGCTTTGGGATCCCTCCAGGGCTGGGCACTCCCCCAGCTCCCTGGGCAGCCTGGCACAGGGGCTCACACCCCTCTCAGGGACACAGTTCTGCCTCAGTGCCAATCCAAAGATGCTTCTCACTGAGGGGTGACACTGGGGATGCTCCATCTCCCTCATTGTCTCCTCTCACTCCCAGGGGCATCCCCAGCAACTGAGGGGTGTTACTCGTGGCAGGACCCTGATGGGAGTGTTGATGCAGAGCAGCCAGGCCACAGATCTCACCTGGGACCCTCCTGGATGGGTGCTGGCAGCCCATTGTCTGTCCTGCTGTGGGTCAGGGCACGGAGCTGCAGCACAGCTCAACACCACAGCAAACAGCCACAGGTCCCTCCCCAGCTCAGCACCACAGCAAACAGACACAAGTCCCTCCCCAGCTCAGCACCACAGCAAACAGACACAGGTCCCTCCCCAGCTCAGCACCACCACAGCCAATAGCCACGGGGTCCCTCCCTGGTGCTTTGCACCCACCCCATGGCCGTGTGCCTGGGACCACCGGGACCCTTCCCCTGCTGAGGGGCAGGGAATGGTGGGACACTGCCCTGGCTCCAAGCTGGATGGTCCCACTCACGTGGCACCACTGGTGTGTGTGGTTGGGCAGCTTCAGCTCATGCTGAACCACCTGGCATCTTCCAGCACTGTGGAGCATCATCTGGCAGCTTCCAGCACCATCCAGCACCATCCCCATTCCTTCAAAGCCACCACCAGCACCCACCCACTGTCTGGCAGCCCCTTGTCCTAACCAAGGCTGTGGCTCTTGTCCCAGACAAGCCTCATCCTTCCTTTCTCCAACCCATTTGGACCGTGACCTCGCTTCCCTCTGACCCTGGCTCCCTGCATCCCCTCCCACCATTGCCCCGGGTGCCCCCTCCCCACCACAGCCCTCCCCACAGCACGCACCACTGCAGCTCCCCTCCCCTGCCCCAGCCGTGGCTGCTCCCTGCCTGCAGCTCCCTGCCTGCAGCTCCCCTGCCCCAGCCGTGGCTGCTCCCTGCCTGCAGCTCCCTGCCTGCAGCTCCCCTGCCCTGCCCCAGCCGTGGCTGCTCCCTGCCTGCATTGATCCAAACTGTTAACATTTTCACTGCATTTCCCACCCCGTCCCCCGGTGCCGTGTGGGGCTCCGGGTGTGGAGGTTTCCCTGCTCTCCTTCCCGTTGCTGGGCTGTAGATCAAACCAGCTCTACCAGAAGCCCCTGGGTTGTGCAGTGCTGAGCTCCAGCAGCCAGGACACAGCCCATCACTCCAGGACATGACACAGCTCCCCCAGTTCTCCTGTCCCCAGGGAGCAGCCCAGGACCCCCTCCCCACCCTGGAGCCCCCCACTCGCTGCTCCAGCGCCTGGCAGGGTCGGACCAGCCCCTCCTCACAGGGCAGAGGGGAGGAAGCCTCTGAGCAGCCTGTTCCTGCCCCCACACCATTTGGCACCGTTCCATCCCCTCCTTTTGCTGCCCTGGAGCACAGTTCCAGGCTGGGGTGCTGGAGCTCTGGGCTCAGGGTTCTGCAGCCCTTCTGCTGGGTGCGTGAAGAGAAGCCTCAGACAAAGCTCAAACAGAGCTCAGAGCCCAAAGCCTTTCCTTGCTGGTCTCTCAGTTTTCACGCTGTTTAGCGTGGAGGAAAAGCCTCTATTGACAAAACCAAACGCCTGAGGGTGCTGCTGGGAGCCTGGAGGGTGCTGAGGCCACGCTGGGCTCAGGATGTGACTCAACCCCGGCTGCCGTTTGTGGAGGAAGAGATAAAACCAAGCAGAGGAAAGGGCGACGTGCCGAGGAGCTGAAGTGGGGGCTCCGGTGTCAGCAGGATGGGATGGGATGGGATGGGATGGGGTGGGGTGGGATGGGGTGGGAGGGAATGGGATGGAATGGGATGGGATGGGATGGGATGGGATGGGAGGGAATGGGATGGAATGGGATGGGATGGGATGGGGTGGGATGGGATGGGATGGGATGGGGTGGGATGGGATGGGATGGGATGGGAGGGAATGGGATGGGGTGGGATGGGATGGGATGGGGTGGGATGGGATGGGATGGGATGGGAGGGGATGGGATGGGATGGGGTGGGGTGGGATGGGGTGGGAGGGAATGGGATGGAATGGGATGGGATGGGATGGGATGGGAGGGAATGGGATGGGATGGGATGGGATGGGATGGGATGGGATGGGAGGGGGTGGGATGGGATGGGATGGGATGGGATGGGATGGGAGGGGATGGGATGGGGTGGGGTGGGATGGGGTGGGATGGGATGGAATAGGATAGGATGGGATGGGATGGGATGGGATGGGATGGGAGGGAATGGGATGGAATAGGATAGGATGGGATGGGATGGGATGGGGTGGGATGGGAGGGGATGGGATGGGATGGGGTGGGATGGGAGGGAATGGGATGGGATGGGATGGGATGGGGTGGGATGGGATGGGATGGGATGGGATGGGATGGGATGGGATGGGATAGGATGGGATGGGATGGGATGGGATGGGATGGAATGGGATAGGATGGGATGGGATGGAATGGGATGGGATGGGATGGGGTGGGATGGGGTGGGGTGGGATGGGATGGGATGGGATGGGATGGGATGGAATGGGATGGGATGGGATGGTGTGTGCCTGCACAGCACAAGCTCTGATGTGCCCCAGGAGCACCATGTCAGGGCAGGATCTGTCCCCCCAGCCCAACCCGCAGTCCAGGGCTGTGTCCTGCACCACAGGAGCACTGCCCACTGCCCTGCACACTGCTTCATTAGCGACAACTCATTAGGCAAAGCCCCCCCCAGCCCATCCAGCAGCAGGCAGAGAATCACAGCATCCTTCGGGCTCCACAAGCCCCTGAAGCTGCTTCAGCCCTGAGCTCACCCTGCCACAGCCACCACCGAACCACAGCCCTCAGCACCTCAGCCCCAGGGCTTTGGGATCCCTCCAGGGCTGGGCACTCCCCCAGCTCCCTGGGCAGCCTGGCACAGGGCTGACACCCCTCTCAGGGAAACAGTTCTGCCTCAGCTCCAGCCTCAGCCTCCCCTGGGACAGCTCCAGCCTCTTTCCTCTCATCCTGTCACTCGGGAGCAGAGACCAACCCTCAGCTCACTGCAGCCTCCTGTGTCTCCACCTCCCCATCCTGACAAGGTCCTTCACGCCCCCACCTCCCCAGCCCCCCGCAGCCTGTGCACAGTCCAGGTTCATGGACTCAGCCTGAGGGCTCAGAGCAGCGCCAGACCCCCATGCAGCCCCCAGCCCAGGGACCCTCCAGCCATCCCCTCCTGTCACAGCCTCGCTCCCAGCTGCCCGACCCAAGCCCCTGCATCAGCTCGGGGGGAGCCCCCAGCCCAGCCCCCAGCAGCAGCACCGATGCCCTCGCCCAGACCCTTTATTACCGAAGGGCTTTGACACAGCACAGACACACGCAGCCCCCCCATGCAGCCCCCAGCCTGCTGCCCCCCGCCCCGCACAGAGGGGCTGCACGAGTGCCCCCGAGCCCTGGGGGAGGGGGGGAGTGGGGGGGCCCGGGGGCAGAGCCAGCGCGCCCCACAGCGCTCTGCAGAGCCCCCTCCCCACGCTGGGGCTGCCCAGGGTCCTGCCCTGTGCCCCCCCCCCGGCCCCCCCCCCAAACATTCGTCCCCAATAAATTAAAAAGGTCCATGTCCTGGGGTGGTTAAAAAGGCTCCAGCGGGGCCGGGGCGGGGCCGGGGGGTCACTCCTCGGGGGGCTCGGTGAGGAACGGGGAGGTGACGGCGTGGGCCTGGGCGATGGCCGCCAGCTCCTTGAGGAACTCGCTGAAGATGACGGCGCAGTACACGGCGTTGCGGACGCGCAGCGCCTGGCCCTGGCGCTCGGCCGAGCCGCGCAGCAGCGCCGGGCCGTCCCGCGCCTGCAGCGCCTGCAGCTGCGCCGCCTGCACCTGAGCCGCCTGCAGCTGCGCCGCCTGCAGCTGCGCCGCCTGCCGCGCCCGCGTCGGGCTGTTGCTGTGCCGCAGCAGCAGCTCCCCGAGGGACGGCTTCCGGCTCTTGGCTGCGGGCACACGGCAGGAGTGGACCCCTGCCCAGCACTCCGCCCCCAGACCCCTGCTCACAGCCCCTGCCCAACAGCCCCTGCCCAATGCCCCTACCCAGTGCCCACAGCCCCTGCCCAAAGCCCTCAGACCCCTGCTCACAGCCCCTGCCCTCAGACCCCTGCTCACAGCCCCTGCCCCCAGACCCCTGCTCACAGCCCCTGACTAATGCCCCTACCCAATGCCCACAGCCCCTGCCCAAAGCCCTCAGACCCCTGCCCAACAGCCCCTGCCCAGCACTCCCTGCCTGATGCTCCCTGCTCAATGCCCCCAGACCCCTGACCAACAGCCCTTGCCCAATAGCTCCAGCTCAATGCCCCCAGACTCCTGTCCAGTAGCCCCTGCTCACAGCCTCTGCCCCCAGACTCCTGCCCAACAGCCCTTGACCAATGCCCCTACCCAATGCCCACAACCCCTGTCCAAAGCCCTCAGATCCTTGCCCAACAGCCCCTGCCCAGCACCCCCTGCCTGATGCTCCCTGCCCAATGTCCCCAGACCCCTTGACCAACAGCCCTTGCCCAATGGCTCCATCCAGCTCAATGCCCCCAGACTCCTGCCCAATGGCCCCAGACCCCTGTCCAGTGGCCCCTGCTCACAGCCCCTGCCCCATGGCCTCTGCTCAGCAACCCCTGCCCACAGCCCCTGCCCACTGCCCCCAGCCCAACAGCCCTGGGCCCGCTGACCCCTACCCTGTGAAGCCAGCAGCCCACTGTACAGTGCCCTGTGCAGCCCCCAGCCCTCCCCATCACCCACAACCCGCCTCCCCTGCCCTGTGCAGCCCCCAGCCCTCCCCATCACCCACAACCCGCCTCCCCTGCCCTGTGCAGCCCCCAGTCCTCCCCATCACCCACAACCCGCCTCCCCTGCCCTGTGCAGCCCCCAGCCCTCCCCATCACCCACAACCCGCCTCCCCTGCCCTGTGCATCCCCCAGCCCTCCCCATCACCCCTCTCCCCACTACCAATGCAGCCCCCAGCCAGCACAACCTGCAGTCCCCCACCCCTCTGACCAGCCCCCAGCCCCCCGCCACCCCCATCCCACTGCCCCGTGCAAGCCCCCAGCCCCTGCCGCAGCCCCCCGGGGCCTCACCCAGCGCCTCGGCGCGGCGCAGCGAGGGCCCCGAGCCGGGCGCCTCGGCCCAGTCCAGCTTCCCGCGGGCGATCAGGTACTTCTTGGCTTTGAAGAGCAGCGCCGGGAAATCCTCCTGGCTGGCGGCAAAGCTCTCGATCTTGTTCTTCACCGAGCCGAGGACCTGCGGGGCCGGGGGAGGCCGTGAGGGGCGGCCCCGGGAGGGGCTGGGGAACGGGGAGGGGGGTGGTCCCAGGGGCCAGACCTGCAGCAGGGACTTGACGCTGGGCTGGAAGACCATGTTGGTGTTGAGGAGGAAGGAGCGCAGCAGGGGCTGGGGGTAGCAGGCCAGCTGGGCCACCAGCCCCGTCAGCAGGAAGTTGACGTAGAGCGAGTTGTGCAGCATGTTCTCCAGCTTCCCGAACAGCACCGAGACGAAGGGGCCTGCGGGAGGCGGCGCGTCACGGGGGGCGACGGCCGGCGGGACCCCCCCCGCCCCGTGCCGGCTCCCAGCCCCACCTGTGAAGGGCTGGCTGGGGGGCGGCCCCAGGGCCCGCGGGGGGCTGGCCACCAGCTGTGCCAGGGGGTCCGGCGGCCGCAGCGGCGCCCGGCCCGGCGCGTCCCCCTCGGGCAGCGCGGCGAAGCTGGCGAAGGCCTCCTCTTCCTCCCGGGACAGCGGCGGCTCGGGGGGCTCCGGGGGGGCGGCTCGGGGGGCTCCGGCGCCGTTCTTCATCTCGGCCTCGATCTCCCGCAGCTCCTCGGTGAAGGCCTCGATGGTGACGCCGGCGCCGTTGTGCTCGGCCGGGACGCGCGCCAGCAGCTCCTCGATCAGCGAGTCCACCGAGGGCAGCGGCTCCCAGCCCGCGGCGGCCACGGCTCCGTTCTGCGCCGGGGGCGGCCGCTGCTCCCGCTCCGGGGGGACCCCCGCGCCGTCGGCCTCGCCGTGGGGGCTGCGCCGCACCTTCTTCACCGCCACGTCCCCCTGGGGCCGGCCGGGCTGCGCCGGCCCGCGCGCCCCATTCAGCAGCCCCGCCGAGTCCTGCGCCTCGGGGGCCGGGGCCCCCCCGAGCCGGGCTCGGCCCCGGCGCTGCCCGGGAGCCCCCCGGGCGCCTCGGTCGCGCCCTCCTCCGGCAAGCCCCGCTTTTTAGTCCGCGGGGTGGGGGGTGCCGGGGGGCTGGCGCCGGGCTCCTCGCCGTCGTAGGGCGCTGACCAGACGCGGCAGGCCCACGCACAGCGGTCGATGCTGCGCCGAGCGTCCCGCAGGTACTCCAGGTAGTTCCTGTCCAGCTCCGACACGTCGTCGCAGCGCGCGGCACGGGGTCCAGGGCTGCCGCCCGGCGTGCCGGGGGAGCGCGGCGCCGGCCCCGCCGCCTCGGGCTGCCGCGAGAAGAAGGAGAGGCGCGACGGAGTGGAGGGTCTGGGGACCGTCACCACTGCCGAGGAGGAGCCGTCCAGGCCGGGGCTGCCGTGGCCTGCGGGTGACAGCGCAGCGAGGGCGTCAGTGTGGGGCTGGCGATGGGGGGGTCAGTCCCTGGACTGGGAGCAGCTCGCCCCACGACAAGCACGGAGCCTGGCACTGATCTGCGCCCCCAGGGTGAGTCTGTGAACCTGGACCGTGCACAGGCTTTGTGCTGCATGGGGCTGGGGAGGTGGGGGCTGGGGGAAGCTCATCCCACCCTGAGCATGGAGCCTGACACTGATCTGCGTCCCCAGAGTATATGAACTTGGACCATGCACAGGCTTTGTGCTGCATGGGGCTGGGGAGGTGGGGGCTGGGGGGGGTCCCTAGGCTAGGGGCAGCTCATCTTACCTTGAGCATGGGGCTTGGCACTGATCTGTGCCCCCAGGGTGAGTCTGTGAACCTGGACCATGCACAGGCTTTGTGCTGCATGGGGCTGGGGAGGTTGGGGCTGGGGGAAGCTCGTCCCACCCTGAGCATGGAGCCTGGCACTGATCTGCGCCCCCAGGGTGAGTCTGTGAACCTGGACCATGCACAGGCTTCATGCTATGTGGGGCTGGGGAGGTTGGGGCTGGGGGGTCCCTGAGCTGGGGGCAGCTCGTCCCACCCTGAGCCCAGGGCCTGGCACTGATCTGCGCCCCCAGAGTGAGTATATGAACTTGGACCATGCACAGGCTTTGTGCTGCATGGGGCTGGGGAGGTGGGGGCTGGGGGGGGTCCCTAGGCTAGGGGCAGCTCATCTTACCTTGAGCCTGGGGCCTGGCACTGATCTGTGCCCCCAGGCTGAGTATATGAACCTGGACCATGCACAGGCTTCATGCTGCATGGGGCTGGGGGGGTCCTTGGGGTGGGGGCAGCTTGTCTCCCCCTGAGCCCAGGGCCTGGCACTGATCTGTGCCCCCAGGGTGAGTCTGTGAGCCTGGACCATGCACAGGCCTCATGCTGCATGGGGCTGGGGAGGTGGAGACATGAAGGACCATGTCAGGATGGGGAGACGGGAACATGCTCCACCCCCACCCCCTCTGGGCCTCTGCACTGGGCTGATGTGGAAGATGGGGTGATGCTCCTGGTGGGAGCAGCTTCGTGTGTCTGTGGGGGGTGTGTGACCATCCCCCAGCCCCAGGCTGGGGGTAAATGCAGCCGAGGGGGTGACAAACCCGTGAGGGTGGGCTGCAGGGGACGTCCTGGCTTAGAGTGAGGCAAACCCAAGTGAGCCCTGTCTGAGAGCCCCGGCGTTACCCTTGGCCCAGGCCGCGTGCTCCTCGTCCCGTGGCGCCGGCGCCAGGCTCTCAGGGCGGCAGCAACGCGGGATCAGCGACAGGAACTTGGCAGCCGTCTTGCCGTAGATGTCCAGGTCCCTGACCGCCCGCTTCTGGCTCAGCATGACGTGGCTGCAGGGCAGCAGGTACCTGGGGGCAGATGCAGGGCGTGGATGGGGGATCCCACCAGCCCCCAGCGCTGTCCATCCCATGCACAGGGCTGGGGGTGACCCTGGGGAGCTGCGGCCCCGAGGAGGTACCTGAGCACCAGCTGCAGCATCACATCCTCGCAGTTGAGGCTGAGCAGCGTCCGGAACAGGCTCAGGGACACCATGCAGAGCTGGGGACAGGGCAGAGGTATGAGGGCTGTGGTGTGGGGGGAGGCATGGGGCTGAGGGGGGCTTAGGGAGAGCTGCAGGTGTCCACGGGAGGCTGTGAGGGGTCTGCAGGGGGCCATGGGGGGCTGCAGGAGGCTGTGGAGAAGTTGTGGGGGGCTGTGGGGGCTCTGCAGGGGGTCATGAGGGGATGCAGGGGAGCTGCAGGGGTCCGTGGGAGGCTATAGGGGACCATGCAGGTCTGCAGGGGGGCTGCAGGGGTCTGTGGGGGGCTGCAGGGGGCCATGCAGGTCTGCAGGGGAGCGGCAGGGGTCTGTGGAGGAGCTGCAGGGGTCTGTGGGGGGCTGCAGGGGGCCGTGGTGGGGCTGTGGGAAAGCTGCAGGGGGCCATGGGAGGCTGTGGGGGAACTGCAGGGGTCCATGGGGGTCTGCAGGGAGCTGTGGGGAGCTCTGGGGGCTGCAGGGGGCCGTGGGGAAGCTGCAGGGCTCTGTGGGGAGCTCTGGGGGCTGCGGGGGGCCCACAGCACAGTGCAGCAGCTCTCACCCGGGAGTTGCTGTTGATGCGGCCCACGAGGGTGTCGAGGATGGTGCTGTTGTCGTGGCGGTGCAGCAGCACGAAGCGCAGGAAGGTTTTGAGCAGCGCCGTCTCGCTGACGCTGCGCAGGAACAGGTCCAGGTAGGCCGTGCTGGCGATCATCTCCTCGATGGAGGTCTGTGGGCAGCGGCAGCTCGGCGTGGGGCCGGGCCACAGGGGGTGCAGGTAGGAGATCAAGCCCACTGCCCCGTGGGACCCTCACCTTGTGCAGCGCCGGCCCCATGACGGGCACCAGGAACCCGTTGTGGACGTAATCCACCAGCTGCTTCTGCACCAGTGGGTGGGCGACCTGCAGAGGAGGAGCAGTGGGGTGAGGGGGCCAGGGCCGGCCCCACGCAGCACCAGCAGCCGCCACGGCCCGGCCTGACCTGGATGACGGCGTTGCAGAACTCCAGGGAGTTCATGAAGAGCACGAGGGAGGAGACGCCGATCCAGTCCTCGCGGCGCAGGAAGTGCCAGTCGTCCCCCCGCACCTCGATCTTGCGCGGCAGCGAGGAGTACAGGGCGCTCAGGCCCGTGGCCAGCACCTGGGGCGAGGAGAGAGGGGGCACAGCGGGGATCAGCCGCCCGCCCCCGGCGCCAGCAGGCTGAGCCCACGCGGCCGCGCGCCGCCGCCAGCCGTTACCGGGCAGAAGTAGGAGTTGTCGGTGATGGACTTGGCCACGGCGAGGTTGCTGGCGGACATGGCCATGATGAGCAGCAGCGCGTCCCTGGCCTGCTGCCCCAGCACGCCCTCGTGGTGGATGAAGGGGATGAGGAGGGAGAAGATGATGAGGTTGGCGGGACCCTGGTCGGCGTGGCTGTGGAAGAACAGCTCCAGGATGGAGGGTTCCTTGGCCACGGAGACGCAGAGCTGGTTGAGCAGCAGGACCAGGCTGTTCTCCAGCGCGGTGGAGGAGGGCTCGGCGCAGAGGCTGAGCAGCCGCAGCAGCGGCGTCAGCACGGGCTTGTGCCTCAGCAGGGGCTGCCGGGCCTGGCTGATGAGCATCTCGTACAGCTTCAGCTGCTCCACCTTACGCTCCTCGCTGAAGTCTCCCTGCAGGTGCCAGCACAGCAGCCGCTCCAGCAGGTTCTCGGCAGCCACGAACTCGAGGATGGGCCCCGGCGCCGCCGCCTCTCCCCGCGGCCGGTCCTCGGCCAGCAGGTTCAGCATCTGGTAGGTGTTGTTGCGCACGGCGCTCAGGTCGTCGGCAGCCGCCTTGCAGCCACGGCGCTCCAGGATGTGCAGCACCTGCGGGCAGGAGGGCACACGGACACGCTGGGCAGCAGCACCACGGGCACCGGGCTCAGCACCGCCACGGACACCGCCAGGGTCGGTGCAGCTCACACCGGGGCTGCTGCGAGGTGTGGGTTGAGCCTGTGGGTCTGTGGTTCCATGAGTGTCCCCCTGTGCTGGGCCCTGGGGAGGCTGCAGCTGCAGGGCTGTGTCAGTGCTGGGCCCCTCACTCACTGCCACAGGGACACTGAGGGGCTGCAGCGTGGCCAGAGCCGGGCACAGAGCTGGGGAAGGGGCTGGAGCACAAGGGGCTGGGGAGGGGCTGAGGGAATGGGGGTGTTGAGCCTGGAGAAGAGGAGCCTGAGGGGACACAGCAGCACTCTGACACTCCCTCACAGCAGCCTGTGCCTGGGGAGGTTGGTTTCTGCTCCTGAGCTACAAGTGACAAGAGGAAAGGGGCTGGAGCTGTCCCAGGGGAGGTTCAGGCTGGAGCTGAGGCAGAACTGTTTCCCTGAGAGGGGTGTCAGCCCCTGTGCCAGGCTGCCCAGGGAGCTGGGGCAGTGCCCAGCCCTGGAGGGATCCCAAAGCCCTGGGGCTGAGGTGCTGAGGGCCGTGGGTGAGCGGTGCCCATGGCAGGGTGAGGGCAGGGGGTGCTCAGGAGCAGGGTGGGGGGTCACCGCCGCCAGCCCCGCGCCCGCTCACCTGTGCCCAGTGGTTCTTGAAGACCATGAGGCAGGTCTCGGGGTCGGCGGTGACGGGGCTCTGCAGGCTGGCGCTGCGGGGGGCCCGTGGCTGCCCACCCGCCCGCGGGTTCAGCTTGCTCAGCCAGCTCATCCTGTCCATCGGCGGGGCCGGGGACGCTCACGGGCAGCGGCGCGGCGCCGCGACGGATCCGAGTGCCGCCTGGCAGCGGGTGCGCCGCGGGACCCCTGTCTCCATGCTGCTGCCACAGCTGGCTCGGCTGAGGGGACAGCCGCGGCTCAGCCCCGGGGCAGCCACACCAAAACCCCTCCCCTGTGGGCACCCCCAGCACGTCCCGCAGCGCCGGGAGCGGGGCGGGAGCGGTGCAGGAGGAAGGGCGCCGGCACGGCACAGCCCACGCGGCTCCGGCTGCCCTGGCTCTGCCCCCGCTCCCTACACACCCTGCACCGCACTTCGAACCCGGCAGACAGCCTGGCACATGGCACCCAGCTCAGGCAGCACCGGCACAGCCTCTGTGACCATGCTGGTGGGACCACGTGCCCCCCAACAACCCCACAACAACCCCATGGCACGGGGAGGACACACACAGCCTCTGTGCCCACACCAGTGGGACCACAGGCCCCCCAACAACCCCACCACGGCCCCACAGCACAGGGAGGAAATTCCCAGCCCATGAGGGTCCTCAGAGCCAAATCAGTGCCAGGGCCCAGGGGCGACGCCACGAGCGGCCCCAGCAGCCCAGGGACAGGGGATGGGCGGCAGCAGCCTTGGGAAGGAGGGGAAAGCCCATCCCGGCGGCGGTGGCAGCACCAGCAGCACACCCACGGATGGTGTGGCACGATGGGGATATTTATAGGGCCCTGCACCCCGCCACCGCCCGGGCTCGCTGCGGCACAGGGACGGGCACAGCGTGCCGTGCCATGCCGTGCCGTGCTGGCCTGGCTCAGGGGAAGCTGCCCTGGCAGCTCAGCCCCCAGCCTGGAGGCCCCCAGCCCCCCGGGAAGCCGGCAGTAGGGAGAGCCGGCGGCAGCCCCCACAGCCAGGAATAACCTCCCCAGCAGCACGTGGCGGGTGCCAGGCATGTTGGGGCAGGGCTGCAGGCACAAAGCCCACCCTCGTGCCAGCAGCCCCCACACCAGGCTGGGGCACGGCTTGGGGCCGGCAGCAGCCCCATGGCACAGCCACCAGCAGCACCAGGGCTGCCGTGGCAGCCGGGCCCTGGCAGAGGGGTTCCCACGGCGGCTGGGAAGCCAAAGCTGCCACCAAAGAAAACCGAGACCACAAGAGGCACAAAGAGGGAAGCTGGCGGGGCTGGGCAGGGACAGCCAGAAGCTGCCACGGGCAGGGCAGGGCCACGGCCCCTCCTCAGAGCAAACTGCAAGGGGAACGAAGCCCCTGGGCAGCAGCCCACCCCCCACCCCCTCCTGCGGCTCCAGCAGCCACCAGCACTATTTATACCCGGCACAGCCGGTGTCCCGTTGCAGCGAGGGCTGACGGCAGCTGCTAAAGTTAGAGCGTGGTGATGCCGGCGTGCCAGGCCAGGGCCTGGGCCACCACGGCTGAGCCAGAGCAGAGCAGGGACACACAGGCCATGGTGTGGTGTCAGCCAGCGGGGACGGCCACAGCCCTGCACGGGACCCCTGTGCCACGCAGGCAGTGCTGTGCAACACCAGCCACCACGGCACAGCCACCACAGGACCCCTGTGCCATGCTGCCAGTGCCATGCAACACCAGCCACCACAGCACAGCCCTGCACGGGACCCCTGTGCCACGCTGCCAGCACTGTGCAACACCAGCCACCATGGCACAGCCACCAAGGGACAGCCCCATGAGCCAGGGCTTTGCCAGCTCACTGCCGGCACCGGCCCAGCCTCAGCCCCCGGCCCCAGGCAGAGGAGACCCGGCCGGGGCACAGCGCGGTGCCGCCAAGCCCACCCGTGTGCCAGGAGCCTGTGGCAAAGGTCCCAGCTGTGGGACACGGGGAGGAAGCCGGAGACAGGGATGGCGAGGGCACAGACACCCGCCTCGACCCCAGGCCCGGACCCTGCCCCTGCCAAGGCCGGGCAACCGGACCAGTGCCGAGCCCGCGGCACCGGCCGGCAACGGGCAGAGCGGGAGCCCCAGCGCCGGCGGGAGCGGCCAGACGGGACCGCGAAGCCCTCTCCCGGGGCTGCCGACCCCCCGCGCCCGCTGGCCGCACCGCGGGCACCCCCGGGCCGGGAGCGGGACCCCCTGTTCCCGGCCTTACCTGGGGTGAAGGTCGCGGCGCTCCGGTCCCATCAGCGCAGCACCTGCGGGGGCAGAGGCGGCGTCGGACACGGGGCCCGGACCCCGCGGCCCGGCCCCGGCCCCGGCCCAGGCCCGGCCGCTGCCCGCCCCGCCGCACTCCGCCCGGCTCGGCCCGGCTCGGCCCTGCCCGGCCGCCCCCGGCTCGGGCTCGGCGGGGCCGGGCAGCCCCACACGGCCAAGGGCAGGCGGCGGCCGCGGCCCCGCCACAGCCGGCCGAAGGGCGCGCGCGGGCCCCGCACAGCCCCGTCGAGCCCGGACCGGCCCTGCCGAGCCCCGCCGCGTCCCGCCGCGCCGCGCCCCGTCCCGTCCCGTCCCGGCCCGGCCCGTCCCGTCCCGTCTCGTTCCCCCGGGCCCCGCCGGCCCCGCGCTCACCGGCCGCCCCCGCTGCGGGCCCCGCGCTGCCGCCGCCATCTTCCCGCCGCCGCCCGACGCACTGGCCGCGCAAGCCCCGCCCCCAGGCCCCGGCGCCGCCGATACCGAGCGCTGATTGGCTCCGGCCGCGAGGGGGCGGGGAAAGGGGCGGGGCCTGGAGCACCGCGGGGACGAGTGGGACGAGGGGCGCGCGGGAGCCGGACACCGCTGCACCGGGCATCCCTGCACCGGGCACAACCTGCACCGGGCATCGCTGCACCGGGCATCCCTGCACCGGGCACAACCTGCACCGGGCATCCCTGCACCGGGTATCCCTGCACCGGGCACAACCCGCACCGGGCACAACCTGCACCGGGCATCCCTGCACCGGGCATCCCTGCACCGGGCACAACCTGCACCGGGCATCGCTGCACCGGGCATCCCTGCACCGGGCACAACCTGCACCGGGCACAACCTGCACCGGGCATCCCTGCACCGGGCATCCCTGCACCGGGCACAACCTGCACCGGGCATCGCTGCACCGGGCATCGCTGCACCGGGCATCCCTGCACCGGGCATCGCTGCACCGGGCATCCCTGCACCGGGCACAACCTGCACCGGGCACAACCTGCACCGGGCATCCCTGCACCGGGCACAACCTGCACCGGGCACAACCTGCACCGGGCATCCCTGCACCGGGCATCCCTGCACCGGGCATCGCTGCACCGGGCATCCCTGCACCGGGCACAACCTGCACCGGGCATCCCTGCACCGGGCATCCCTGCACCGGGCACAACCTGCACCGGGCATCGCTGCACCGGGCATCCCTGCACCGGGCACAACCTGCACCGGGCATCGCTGCACCGGGCATCCCTGCACCGGGCACAACCTGCACCGGGCATCCCTGCACCGGGCATCCCTGCACCGGGCACAACCTGCACCGGGGATCCCTGCACCGGGCATCGCTGCACCGGGCATCGCTGCACCGGGCATCCCTGTACCGGGCACAACCTGCACCGGGCACAACCTGCACCGGGGATCCCTGCACCGGGCATCGCTGCACCGGGCATCCCTGCACCGGGCATCCCTGTACCGGGCATCCCTGTACCGGGCACAACCTGCACCGGGCACAACCTGCACCGGGCATCCCTGCACCGGGCATCGCTGCACCGGGCACAACCTGCACCGGGCATCCCTGCACCGGGCACAACCTGCACCGGGCATCCCTGCACCGGGCATCCCTGCACCGGGCACAACCTGCACCGGGCATCCCTGCACCGGGCACAACCTGCACCGGGGATCCCTGCACGGGGCATCCCTGCACCGGGCACAACCTGCACCGGGCATCCCTACACCGGGCACAACCTGCACCGGGCATCCCTACACCGGGCATCCCTGCACCGGGCACACCCTGCAACGGGCATCCCTGCACCGGGCATCCCTACACCGGGCATCCCTGCACCGGGCACACCCTGCACCGGGCACCCCTACACTGGGAACCCCTTGCATCGGGCATCCCTACACCGGGCATCCCTACACCGGGCACCCTCTGCACCGAGCACCGCTGTACCGGGCACCGCTGTACCGGGCATCGCTGCACCAGGCACTGCTGTACCGGGAACTACTGTACCGGGCACCCCTCGTACCCGGCACCCCTACACCGGGCATCGCTGCACCCGGCACCACTGTACTGGGCGCTCCCTGTACCGGGCACCTCTGTACTGGCCACCGCTGTACCGGGAGTTACTGTACCGGGCACCCCCTGCACCGGGCATCGCTGTACCGGGCACTCCTGTACTAGACAGCTCTGCACAGGGCACCACTGCTCGGAGCACCACACTGAGCCCTGCACTGGAGACCCCCTGCACCGGGCATCCCTGCACCAGGCACCCCTGCACCGGGTACTCGTGTACCGGACACACCTTGCACTGGGCACTCCCTGCACTGGATAACCCCGCACTGGGTACCCGTGTAATTCGGTACCGGTCACCCACTGCCCTGGACACTTCACCGGGTGCCGCACCGGGCACAGACAAGTCCGTGGTCACGGACAACCGGGCTGCAGGAGGCACCGCGCTCCGCGCTGCCGGCTGTCCCGTCCCTGCTCCCCGTTCCCACGGGCACAGTTACCCCCGCACAGCAACCAGCGCCCCGTTCTCAGCCCCACGTGTGCCCGGTGCGGCCCCGCACAGCACCCGCGCCCTGCCGTGACCTGCGGCTCCCGCCTCGCACGCCCGCGGCCAGCTCCTCGGGGATTTCCCAGCACCCGCCGGCACCGACCCCCTGCGCACCCGGCCCCGGAGCCCGCGCCCCGGCACCTCTGGCGCTGGTTGTTTCGGAGGGGTCACGCGTGTCCCGGGGACTCCTGCACCGCCCGCGGCACGGCCCCGCGCCAGCCCACGGCGGAGCCACCGCCCCGCACGCCCGGGGGACCGGGACCGGGGAGCCTCCCGGGACGCCGCGTTGCCAGGACGCGCCTGGTCTCGCTGAGGGACGCGCTCGGTGCCGTGCCCGGGCCGCAGCAAGCGCTGGGTGCGGGGGGCGGCAGGACCCTCACCGCGGTGCGGGATGCGCGGACTGGACTTCTCACGGACCCGCCGCTGGGTTCGTTCGCAGCCGCCCGCCAGCACCGGTCCCACCGCTGCAGCCGAGCCCGGCACCGGCACCGGACGCGCCGGGGGGTGAGCGGGGTCCGGGGCGCGAGGGCACGGAGGGGACCCCCCCTCCTCGGTCCCGCTGGAGCTGCAGGAGCGGGGGGAGCACCCCTGCCACGGCTCAGCCCAGGAGCCGCGGGCAACCGGGGCACGGTGTGGGGCTGGCAGGCACAGAGGGATGGGGCGGCCCTGAGGTCCCCACGTCCCCCCCACAGAGCCTTCACCCTCTGGGACTGGACCCTGGACCCGTCCGGCGACTGGTACTACTGGTGGATCAGCATCATGGCTGTGCCCATCCTGTACAACTGGATCATCCTCATCTGCAGGTGCTGAAGGGTACCGATGCCCAAGGGAAGGTGGGTGGGTGGGACCACGGTGGTCGGGATGGGGGCTCCTGGCACCTACCTGCACCATCCCAGCAGCAGTGACGCTGCCTGGGCTGTCAGGTCCTGCTTCCCTGACCTGCAGGAGCAGCACGTGGGGCTGTGGCTGGCCCTGGACCATCTCTGTGACACGCTGTACCTGCTGGACATCGCCGTGCACCTCCACACTGGTCAGTGCCTGTACCCCTGAGCCTCTTCCTGCCCATGCCTGCCCCCCACCTGCCCCTGTCTGCCCCCTTCCTGCCCCTTCTTGCTCCTCTCTGCCCCTCGCCTGCCCCTCATCTGCCCCCTTCCAACTCCTTCCTGCCCTCTGCCAGCCCCCCCACCTGCCCCCCCACCTGCCTCTGCCTGCCTGCAGTCTCACACTCACACACATGCTTGCACAGGTGTGTTTATGCACACGTGTGCCCTCACAGGTCCATGCAAACAACCATGCATCATGCACATGCGTGTGCATGCCCCTGCATACGTGCATCCACCCACCCACCCACACACACACACGTGTGCGTGCACACCCACACACACAGAGCAGACCCTCAGGTGCACACACACACAATCCCCCCTCATCACCCCATCAGCCAGACCAGCAGGGGAACCTGGGTGCAGGTGGGCACTCTGGGGTCCCAGCACCCACCACTGGGCCCCTCAGCACCAAGGGACTCCCAGCCATGTCCCAGGGGACACTCATCCTGGGTCCCTTCCAGGAGACCCAGCCCCAGGGACCCCTCTGTGCCCTGTTCCAGTCACACCCCTGGTCCCCTCCCATCAACCTCCTCCCAGCACAGGGAAAGCCTGGGCACCCCAAGCCCCTCACACCTCACGTCACCCCCCCAGCTCTGGGAGATGCCGCAGCCTGCCCTCTGCCAGGGAGCCCCTGCAGCACGGGGGTCCTGACCAATCACCTCCAGCCTTCCTGGAGGACGGCATCGTGGTGCGGGACCGCGGCCGCATCCGGCGGCGCTACCTGTGCTCCTGGCGCTTCCCCCGCGACGTGGCCGCGGTGCTGCCCACCGACCTGCTGTGCCTGCGCCTGGGGCCCGCGGCACGCGCCAACCGCTGCCTGCGCGCACCGCGGCTCTTCGAGGCCTTCGACCGCCGGGAGACGCGCACGGCCCACCCCAACGCCTTCCGCGTGGCCAAGCTCATGCTCTACGTCTTCACCACCATCCACTGCCACGCCTGCCTCTACTTCGCTCTCTCGGCCAAGCTGGGGCTGGGCACCGACGCCTGGGTCTGCCCCAACGCCAGCAGCCCTGGCTTCGGCTGCCCGCTGCGGCAGTACCTCCACAGCTTCTACTTCTCCACCCTCATCCTCACCACCGTGGGCGACACGCCGGAGCCCCGGCGGGAGGAGGAGTTCCTCTTCGTCACCGCCGGCTCCCTCCTGGCCGTGCTGGGCTTCGCCACCATCACTGGCAGCATCAGCTCCGTCATCTGCAACATGAACGCTGCCGACACCGCCTTCTACCCCGACCCCGAGCCGGTGCGGCGCTACCTGCGGGCGCAGGGCGCGGGCGGGGCGGCTGGAGCGGCGCGTGGCCCTCTGGCACCATCACCTGCGGGCACAGCGGAAGCTGCCGGCGGAGCGGGCGGTGCTGCGGTACCTGCCGCGGGGGCTGCGGGCAGAGCTGGCGGCCGACGTCCACCTGCCGGCCCTGCGCCGCGTCGGCCTGTTCCAGAGCTGCGAGCGCAGCGTGCTGCGGCAGCTGGTGCTGCGCCTGCGCCCGCAGGTCTTCGGCCCCGGAGAGTTCGTGTGCCGCAGGGGAGACGTGGGCCGCGAGATGTACTTTGTCCGCGAGGGAAGGCTGGCTGTGGTGGCCGAGGACGGTGTCACCCAGCTCGCTGTCCTGGGCGAGGGGCTCTACTTCGGGGAGATCAGCCTCATCAACATCAGAGGTGAGCCTCCAGTCCCTCTGCCACAGCCCCCCCGGCCCCCTCCCCCCTGCCTCACCGCAGCCCCCACCCCACCAGGGAACACCTCCGGGAACCGGCGCACGGCCAACATCATGAGCATCGGCTACTCGGACCTCTTCTGCCTCTCCAAGGATGACCTGGTGGAGGTGCTGGCCGAGTTCCCCAGCGCCCGGGCCACCATGGAGGCCAAGGGCCGCGAGCTCCTGCTGCGCATGGGCAAGCTGGACGTGCACGCCGAGGCGGCGGCTGCAGCGGCAGAGGAGGAGGCTGAGAGCCGGGTGCAGGCACTGGAGACAGCGCTGGAGGGGCTGCAGACGCGGGCAGCCAGGCTCCTGGCACAGCTGGAGTCCAGCGCCTTCAAGCTGGCACTGCGTGTGGAGCGCCTCGAGCGCCAGCTCCGGCGGGGAGTGCCTGCCCGGGCACAGGGGTCTGCACGGAGACCAGGTCCTGCCACACGGCAGTGGCCTGCGGGGGCACAGGGTCCTGACAGGGCACAGAGGTCTGTGGGGGCACAGGGTCCTGACAGGCCACAGGGTCCTAGGGAGAGAATGGGTCTCACTAAGGTGCAGGGTCCCACCAAGGCACAGCTTTCCCCCAGGGCACAGGGTCCCTCTGGGGTGCAGGGTACGCCCAGGGCACAGGGTCCCCGAGGAGTGCAGGGTCTCCCCAGGGCACAGGGTCCCTCTGGTGTGCAGGGTACGCCCAGGGCACAGGGTCTCCGAGGAGTGCAGGATACCCTCAGGGCACAGGGACCCCCTGGAGTGCAGGGTCCCAGAGGGGTGCAGGGTCCCCCCAGGACTCAGGGTCCCTGAGGCGGTCGAGGAGCAGGAGGAACAGGCCCCACAGCGCTGAGGGTTATCTGGGGCCAGGGACGACGATGACGACAACAGCAGCAGCAACAACTGCCGGGGGACCGGGACAACCGCTGCTAGTAACCGTGACAACCGCTGCTAGGTAACCGTGACAACCTCTGCTAGGTAACAGTGACAACCGTTGCTATGTAACGATGAGTTGTTGGTGAACCAGGACGGCGCGGTGACCGCGGCACGACGGGACGGGACGGGACGGGACGGGACGGGACAGGGAGAGGGATGGGGATGGGGATGGGGATGGGGATGGGGATGGGGATGGAGCAAGACAAGGGGCAGAGGCCGGGCCGGTTGCGCGTGGGCAGTGGCGAGAACCGAGGGGACGGGACGGGCCACGGCGGCGGCGAGCCCGGCAGGAGGGGGCCGGAGCTCGGGTCTGCCAGGTTACCCCACGACCCCTGCCCGGTGACCGCGTCCCGGTGACCGCACCCCGGGACACTCCAAGCCCCCGGCGAGCACCATGCAAGCCCATCCCGAGCCCCTCCATGCCCACGCGCGGGGTCCTGCCGGCTGCGGGTCCGGCGGTCCCCGCGTCCGCCCGCTCCGCTCGCGCTGCCGGTGTCCCCGATGCATCGCGCCCCCCCGCCGCATCCCCCCCGCCTCTCCCCGCTACCGCCCCCCCGCCCCCGGCCCGCCCCGCGCCGGCGCCGCCCCCGCTCATTCTCCCGGCGGCTGCGGAGCGGAGCGGAGCCGCCTCCCGGTGCTGCCGCCGGGGCGGGCGCGATGGGCGCGGGGGGGCTCTGACGGCGGCTCCGCCGGCGCCATGGACCCGCGGCGACTCAACGAGTCGCTGCAGGAGCTGCTCTGCCGCCCCGGGAACGGATCCGGCCCCGCCACCGGCACCGGCACCGGCTCCGCCGGGAACGGCTCCGCCTGTGACCTCCTCCGCAGGGGCCTCCGCGGACCCCCGGCGCCCAAAGGTGAGACCGGGAGGGAACGGGAGGGAGCGCCGTGTCCCGCCGTGTGCGCCCCGCGGCACCCCGCATCGTCCCGCCGTGCCCTTCGCTTCGTCCCGCCGTGCCTCCCGGTGCCCGCCGGTGCAGCCCGCCGTGCCTCCCGGTGCCCGCCGGTGCAGCTCGCCGTGCCTCCCGGTGCTCGCCGGTGCAGCCCGCCGTGCCTCCCGGTGCCCGCCGGTGCAGCCCGCCGTGCCTCCCGGTGCCCGCCGGTGCAGCTCGCCGTGCCTCCCGGTGCTCGCCGGTGCAGCCCGCCGTGCCTCCCGGTGCTCGCCGGTGCAGCTTGCCGTGCCTCCCGGTGCTCGCCGGTGCAGCCCGCCGTGCCTCGCGGCGCATCCTCCTGCCCGCTGCAGCCCCGGTGCCCCTCGTCCGCCTGCCCGGTCCTCTCCGGTGCTACCCGGAGCTCTCTGCCCGCCTGCCCGGGGCAGCCCGCGGACCCCGCCGCGCTCCACGTCCCGCCGCAGCCCCGCCGGCCGCTCTCCCCGGTCTCGGTCCCCGGTCCCGGCAGGGACGCGCCCCGGGCGCTCCGCGTCTCGGCGGAACAGGCACTGCCCGGCGTCCCGGTGCCGGCTCCCGGGGCAAGGCGAGCAGCTCGATGCGGCACCGGCATAGCTGTTGTTCGTCTCCCGGGGAGGACCGGTCCTGGCCAGTCACGTCCCGGGGCTGCCGGGGGCGCGGGAGCCCGAACACCCGGGGGACAGAGGCCCGGGGCAGCCGCGGGCAGCCGCATCCCGCCGGCACGGCCGAGGGCTCAGCGCCGGGGACGGGCAGCACCGCAGCTCCCGGTGCCGGAGCCCAGCGCGGGTGGCAGCGAGGGGACAGCGGGACATCACACGGACACCTGCACGGAGGGAAGCCGGCAGCCTGGTTGCCCACTGATCCTACCAGGCACGGCCGGATCCAGACAGAGCCCAGCGTGCTCGGCAACGCTGCCCTCCCGTGCCGGGGTGACCCCAGGCACCGGGGTACCCCTCCTCAGCCAGCCACCCCTCTGTGCCGCGGTGTTCCAGGGTGCCAGGCTACATCTCCTGAGCCACGCTGCCCTCCCGTGCTGGGCTGTCCCTGAGGCACCGGGGTGCATCACAGCCACGCTGCCCCTCCCGTGCTGGGGTGTCCCCGAGGCATAGGGGTGCATCAGAGCCACGCTGCCCTCCCGTGCTGGGGTGTCCCCGAGGCATAGGGGTGCATCAGAGCCACGCTGCCCTCCCGTGCTGGGGTGTCCCTGAGGCACCGGGGTATATCAGAGCCACGCTGCCCTCCCGTGCTGGGCTGTCCCCGAGGCGCCCGTGACTGTGCCGTGCTGCCCGCAGAGCTGGACCTGACGGTGCGTGTCCTGCTCTACGCGCTGATCTTCCTGCTGAGCGTCTGCGGGAACGCCCTGGTCGTGGCGGTGCTGCTCCTGAACCGCCGCCTGCGCACCGTCACCAACTCCTTCCTGCTGTCCCTGGCGCTCAGCGACCTGATGCTGGCGCTCTGCTGCATGCCCTTCACCCTCATCCCCAACCTCATGGGCACCTTCGTCTTTGGAGAGGCCATCTGCAAGCTCATGGCCTACCTCATGGGTACGTGGGGCTGGTGGGCAGGGGGAGGGCCGAGCCGAGCCGTGCCACTGACCCGCGCTGCCCGCAGGCGTCTCCGTCTCGGTGTCCACCTTCAGCCTGGTGGCCATCGCCATCGAGCGGTACAGCGCCATCTGCAACCCGCTGCAGTCCCGCGTCTGGCAGACGCGCTCGCACGCCTGCCGGGTCATCGCCAGCACCTGGCTCTTCTCGGCGCTGCTCATGCTGCCCTACGCCGTCTACAGCACCACGCGCGCCGTGCCCGCCGCCGCCGCCCGCCCGCCCCTCAGCCAGTGCACCCACGACTGGCCCAGCGAGCACATCCGGCAGGCCTGGTGAGTCCACGGCCCTGGGACCCCCGCGCGGCCTCGGGACCCCCCGCACGTGATCCAGCACCGGCCCCACTGCTACAGCCGGGCTGGTGTGCGGACACGGAGCCATGGGTGCTGCATCTTCCAGGTACGTCCTGCTGCTCCTCATCCTCTTCTTCATCCCAGGCGTGGTGATGATCGTGGCGTACGGGCTCATCTCCCGCGAGCTCTACCGGGGCATCCGCTTCGAGCTGGACATCAAGGGGGAGGCTGCAGGTGAGGGGCTGGGTTCCCACAGCCAGACCACTGCACGGGTAGAGCCCCCTGAGCATGGGACGAGGGAGACGGCTGCACCCCCACCCCGGGTGCCCACTGCTCCCCTGAGGAGCCCTCCCCATGCCACATCCCGCATCCACCGCAGCCCAGGCGGGTCCATGCGGGGCCGCAGCCGTGACCGCAGCCGTGACCGCATCCCCTCCACCCCCCAGGGCAGCGCAACAGCGGCGGGGAGCCGGCGCCTGCCTGCGACGAGGGCGACGGCTGCTACCTGCAGCTGTCCCGGCCGGGCGGCGCGCTGGAGCTGCGGGCGCTGGGCGCCGCGGGCGCGCAGCAGGACCGGGCGCGCATCAACAGCTCGGAGGCAAAGCTGGTGGCCAAGCGGCGCGTGATCCGCATGCTGGTGGTCATCGTGGCCATGTTCTTCCTCTGCTGGCTGCCCGTCTTCACCGCCAACACGTGGCGCGCCTTCGCCCCGCGGGCGGCCCAGCGGGCGCTCTCGGGGGCCCCCATCTCCTTCATCCACCTCCTGTCCTACACCTCTGCCTGCGCCAACCCCCTCATCTACTGCTTCATGAACCGCCGCTTCCGAAAAGCCTTCCTGGCCACGTGCGCCGGCTGCCGCCGCGCCTGCCCGCGCCGCCCGCTCGAGGAGGAGGTGACCCACGCCAACGCCTCGCTCTCCAAGTTCAGCTACACCACCGTCAGCAGCCTCGGGCCCCCCTGAGCCGCCTCCTGTTTTGCCCCAGGCTCTGCCTGAAAGCCTCGTGCCCCCGTCTGCCCCGGCACCCTCCCTGTGCCCGGCACAGCTCGGTGCACCCCCAGCCTCCGGGACCCCCGTGTCGCCCCTCTCCCGTCCTCCCCGGGGCCTTGCTGGCCCTTGCCCAGCCCCAGGACCCTCAGTGCCCCCCAGGACAGCATGCCCAGGGCAGGCTGGGGATGAGGAGCTGGGGCAGGCCCTCGGGGCTAGGCAGGCTGGGGAAGGTCGAGGTGCCCCCAGCTCACACTGGGGTCTCCTCACTCCATTCCCTGTCTCCAGCCGCAATAAACTGTCCCTGTGCCCATCTGCCGCTGCCGCTTCCCACCACATTCAGCCAGAGCCGACACCGGGGGGTCCATGGGGCAAAGCTGGGCAGGATGGGGGGGTGGACACACACACAGACACACAGACACACACACACAGACACACACAGACACACACACACACACACACAGAGTCACACACACAGACACACAGACACACACAGACACACACAGACACACACAGACACACACACACACAGACACACACACACACACATAGACACACACACACAGACACACACACACACACACACAGACACACACACAGTCACACAGACACACACACAGACAGACACAGACAGACACCCACACCCACACCCACCCACACCCACACCCACACCCACCCACACCCACACCCACACCCACACAGACACACACACACACACACACACGACAGGGGAAGGGACCAGCCTCGGGAGGAGAGACCCCAAGGGGACTCCCATCTCCTCAGAACCTCACAGGGTCTCCATCCTCACAGTGCCCAAAGGAACTCTATGCCCCAGCATCTCAAGGTTACTCCATCTCCCCCAGTGCCCAAGGGTCTTGGTTCCCCCGTGTCCAGGGGGACTCCATCCCCCTAGAACCCCAAGGAGACCCCATCTCCCCATAGCCCATGGGGACCATCTGCCCCAATGCCCAAGAGGACTCATCACCCACTGCCCACGGGGACCTCATCTCCCCAGTGCCCCAAGTTACCTCCATGTCCCCCAGTGACCACGAGGACTTCCTCTCCCCAGAATCCCATGGTGACACCTCTGCCATGCCCAAAGGTCTCGTTCCCCCCGTGTCCACGGCGACAGCTGTCCCGCCGTGCCCAAGGGTCTCAGTCCCCCAGTGTCCATGGCGACCACTCTCTCGCTGTGCCCAAGGGTCTTGTTCCCCCCGTGCCCACAGGGACCGGCTCTGCCGCCGTGCCCAAGGGTCTCCATCCTCCCAGTGCGCACGGGGATCCCCTGTGCTGCTGCCGTGCCCAAGGGTCTCATGCCCCCGTGCCCAGGGTGACCGCGCTCCCGCCGTGCCCAAGGGTCTCGGTGCCCCGGTGCCCACGGTGACCCCTCTCCCGCCGTGCCCAAGGGTCTCCAATCCTCCCAGTGCGCACGGGGATGCCCTGTGCTGCCGCCGTGCCCAAGGGTCTCGGTGCCCCGGTGCCCACGGTGACCACTCTCTCACCGTGCCCAAGGGTCTCGGTGCCCCGGTGCCCACGGTGACCGCTCTCCCGCCGTGCCCAAGGGTCTCAGTCCCCCAGAGTCCACGGTGACCACTCTCTCACCGTGCCCAAGGGTCTCGGTGCCCCCGGTGCCCACGGTGACCGCTCTCCCGCCGTGCCCAAGGGTCTCAGTCCCCCAGAGTCCACGGTGACCACTCTCTCACCGTGCCCACAGGGACCCGCTCTGCCGCCGTGCCCAAGGGTCTCGGTGCCCCGGTGCCCATGGTGACCCCTCTCCCGCCGTGCCCAAGGGTCTCATGCCCCCGTGCCCAGGGTGCCCGCGCTCCCGCCGTGCCCCCGGTGCGTGTCCCGGTGCCGCCCCGTCCGTGTCCCGTCGTTCCCCGGAGGCCCCGCCCCGCCCCGCCCCGCAGCGCCCCGCAGCGCCCTCTGGCGGCGGAGGCGCGGCTGGGCCATGGCGGCGCGCGCTGGGCTGGGCGCGGGGGTCCCGCCGCCGCCGCCCCCCGCGCTGCTCCCCGCGCTGCTCCTCGCGCTGTCGCTGTCGCTGTCGCTGTCGCTGCCGTCGGGGCCGCTCCCGACCGAGCGCGAGGCGCTGCTGGCGGCGGGGCAGCGCCTGGGCTGGCGGAACGTCTCGTGCCCGGCCTGTCGCTTGCTCTTCGGGGCGCTGGACCTGGCGCTGCAGGTGGGCACCGGGGCAGGGGGGCACCGGGTGGGGGCACCGGGATGAGCACCGGGGCGAAGGGCACCGGGCGGGGCACTGGGGCGGGAGGCACCGGGGCGGGGGGATACCGAGGCAGGGGACGGGGGGCACCGGGGCGGGGGGCACCGGGGCGGGCAGAGCGAGGTTCCGGGCAGCAGGCGTGGAAGGGACCGGGACGGGGCAGCGCCGGGGCCGGGATGTCACGGGACATTGAGAGGGGATCGCGGCGGGACAGCGACAGGCGGGACCGCGACGGGGCCTCGTGACAGAACGTGCTGGGACACGTCGGGGCTCGTGACGGGCACGAGACGGGGACGGGGACGGGGACGGGGACGGGGACAGGCTGGGCGGGGGGGACGGGCGCCGGGGAACACCCCCTCCTGCCCCAGAGGGGAACCGGTCTGTGGCGCAGGGGGTTGGGGAGGGGGCAGGGGGAGCCGTGGTCTGTGGCGCAGGGGGTTGGGGAGGGGGCAGGGGGAGCCGTGGCGGGGGCCGTGGCGGGGCCGCGGGCAGCCCAGCCCGTGCCTGCCCCGCAGATGGAGCCCGCCGTGTCGCGCGTGGGGCGCGTGGCGTCGCGGCTGTGCCAGGACCTGCGCCTGGCCCGTGCCGAGATCTGCCGTCAGGCCGTGCAGCTCTTCCAGCGCGACGTGGTGTCGGCGTGGGCGCGCTCGGTGCTGCGGCCCGGCGAGGCGTGCGGGCTGCTGCTGGGCCGGCGCTGCGGCCGCTGGGACATCCTGGGCGCCTGGAACGTCACCCTGCCCGACACCCCCAAGCCCCCGGTGCGGCCGCCGCGGCCGCCGCCGCCCGGCGCCCCCACGGCGCGGCTGCTGTTCCTCACCGACCTGCACTGGGACCGGCGCTACACGCCGGGCAGCGACGTCGCCTGCCCCGACCCGCTGTGCTGCCGCGGCCCCGCTCGGCCCGGCCCCGGCGGCGCCGGCTTCTGGGGCGAGTACGGCAAGTGCGACCTGCCGCTGCACACCATCGAGGGGCTGCTGGCGCAGCTGCCCGGCGCCGGCGCCTTCGCTGCCGCATACTGGACGGGCGACATCCCGGCGCACGACGTGTGGCAGCAGAGCCGGCAGGACCAGCTGCTGGCCCTGCGCACCGTCACCGCGCTGCTGCGCCGGCACCTGGGCGACCTGCCCGTCTACCCGGCCGTCGGCAACCACGAGGCCACCCCCGTCAACGCCTTCCCCCCGCCATACGTGCGGGGCAACCAGTCGGCGGCCTGGCTGTACGACGCCATGGCACAGGCCTGGCAGGACTGGCTGCCCCCCTCGGCGCTGCAGACCCTCCGGTGGGGGCGGGGGCTGCGGGGGGTGGGCTAGCAGGGGCTGCAGTGGAGGGGCTAGCAGGGACCTAGGGGCTCTGAGCTAGCAGGGGCTGCAGTGGAGGGGCTAGCAGGGGCCTCAGGGCTCTGGGTTAGCAGGGGTCTGAGTGCTCTGGGTTAGCAGGGGCTGCAGGGGGTGGGCTATCAGGGGCTGCAGTGGAGGGGCTAACAGGGACCTAGGGGCTCTGAGCTAGCAGGGGATGTAGGGGGTGGGCTAGCAGGGGCCTGAGTGCTCTGGGTTAGTAGGGGCTGCAGGCAATGGGCTAGCAGAAGGGCTGCGGGCTGGGGGTCTTTGGGCAAGGAGGGCTCAGGACTGGAGCAGGGTGTGCTTGGGCTGGCAGGGGCTTAGGAGGGCTGAGAGGTGGAAGGGTAGAGAGTGATTTCCATATTGAGAGGGCACAGGGGGGTCCTGGGCTGGCAGGGGGGCTCGCCACTGGGAGGACACAGAGGAGTCTCCACGCTGGGGGGCTGTGGCTGGCAGCAGCTGAGCGGGCTCGCGGCTGGGAGGGTGTGGGGTGCTTTAGGGGGGCAGGGGCTTGGGGGCTGCCAGGCCGGGGAGTTTGGAGCAGGGAGGGTGGCTGTGGGGAGTGGCCACGCTCACTCCATCCCCCCATCCCCGCAGGGCCGGCGGCTTCTACACGACAAAGGTCTGGCCGGGGCTGCGCCTCGTCTCGCTCAACATGAACTTCTGCTCCCAGGCCAACTTCTGGCTCCTGATCAACGCCACGGACCCGGCCGGGCAGCTGCAGTGGCTCGTGGGGGTCCTGGCGGCCGCTGAGCACGCGGGGGAGAAGGTGAGGGGGGCACGGGCGCCCCGTGTGAGGGGGGGTCTGTGCGAGGAGGGTCCCGGGCATCCCGCAGCCCCCCCCGTGCCACGCTGCCCCCCAGGTGCACATCATCGGGCACATCCCGCCGGCGCACTGCCTGCGCAGCTGGAGCTGGAACTACTACCGCATCGTCAGCAGGTCAGCGCAGACCCCCGGCCCCCTCCCCCCTGCCGGGGGGCTGCCGCCCTCACCCCCCGCCCCGGCGCAGGTTTGAGGGCACCATCGCCGCGCAGTTCTTCGGGCACACGCACCTGGACGAGTTTGAGATGTTCTACGACGAGGAGACGCTGACGCGCCCGGTGTCCGTGGCCTTCGTGGCCCCCAGCGTCACCACCTACATCAACCTCAACCCCGGTGCGCCCCGACCCCGCCGCGATCACCCCCCCCGGCCCCCGGTGCCCCCCGGCCGCGGCGCCGCCGCCTGACGCCGCCCCCCTGCCACAGGGTACCGCGTCTACGAGGTGGACGGCGCCTACCCCGGCAGCTCCCACGCCGTGCTGGACCACGAGACCTTCATCCTCAACCTGACCGAGGCCAACGCGCCGGGGGCCGCGCCGCGGTGGCAGCGGCTCTACCGCGCCCGCCAGGCCTACGGGCTGCCCGGCGCCTTCCCCGCCGACTGGGACCTGCTCATCCGCCGCTTCCAGGACGACGAGCGGCTGTTCCAGCGCTTCTGGTTCCTGCTGCACAAGGGGCACCCGCCGCGGCAGCCGTGCCTGGCCGCCTGCAAGGCCGCGCTGCTCTGCGCCCTGCGCACCGGCCGCTCCGCCGACCCCGGCCTGTGCCAGCCCCTGCGCCCGGCGCTGCCCTTCGCCCGCGTCCAGGCGCTGTGGCGGCAGCGGCGGCTCTGCTGAGCCCCGAGCTCAATAAAGGTGTGACGGACCCCGCGGCCACTGCCGGGCCCGGCCACACGCGCCACCGGCCCTGCGCCTCGCGTGGCCCCGGCAGGGAGGCCCCGGGCTGGTGGAATGGGTTGTTTATTAATCATTTAGTACGACACAAGAGCTTCGTTACAGCGTGAGCGGCAGCTCCGGAGCCGGCAGCGCCGGCAGCCCCCCGCCGCAGGTTAGACCGCATGCATCGGGCTGGGGGGGCCCCGCGCCACCATCCCTGGGCTCGACCCCCTGGCCCACCGCCCTGGGGCACAGCTCTGGGCGCGCTTCCCCGGCGCCCCACGGCCCCCTCGCCCCCGGGGACCCCAGCCCCGGCACGGGCTCGCCCCCCCGCCAGCGCCCCGCACGTCCCCGGCGCTGCCGCCCCCTCCTGCCTGGCCTCGCAGCCCATCCTGGCGGCAGCGGGTGGGGAAAGGGGCCTCGGTCGCGTCTCTCGTCCCAGCTCACGGCGTCTGGGCCCCGAGGCGCTTGGGCTTCAGGCTGCCCAGGAGGGTCTGCACGCCGCGGCGCACAGAGGAGCCCACCCGGCGAGCCACCGAGTCGGCCGGCGGCGCGGGCAGGCAGGAGCTGGAGGCCTGGGGCCGGGCGTCCAGGCACTTCTGGTAGCGCAGCTGCGGGAAGCGGGGGTGAGCGCGGGCCCGGGGGGCTGGGGAAGGGGCCGGGGGGCTGCGGGGGGTCGGGACACACACTCACCATGCAGGCGGCCTGCAGCGCCTCGCTCAGCCCCGCGGCGTTGGGCTCGCACCACACCATGTGGCAGCGGAAGGCGCCGGGCGCGCTGGCCATGATGAAGGCGAAGGAGCGCACGTCCCGGCCCACCCCCATGAAGGACAGGAAGCGCACGCGGCACTCGCACAGCACCGCCTCGGTCTGCGGGCATGGACGGTGCTCAGCCACGGCACTGGCACCGGTAGCGCTCGGTCCCTGCCACGGTACTGGCACCGGTAGCGCTCGGTCCCTGCCACGGTACTGGCACCGGTAGCACTCGGTCCCTGCCACAGCACTGGCACCGGTAGCACTCGGTCCCTGCCACGGCACTGGCACCGGTAGCGCTCAGCCCCTGCCACAGCACTGGCACCGGTAGCGCTCAGCCCCTGCCACGGCACTGGCACCGGTAGCGCTCGGCCCCTGCCACAGCACGGCAGCGGCACCACGCACCTGCTCGTGGGTGATGGTGAGCGTGGCGGGTGCCACGTTGACCACAGTGGGGGTCCAGCGCTCCTTGGTGCCGGTGGCCAGCGCCGCCTCCAGCGCCGCGTTGATGACGTCCATGCCTGCGAGAGGAGGGGGGCGGTGAGGGGCTGAGGGATGTCCCACGGCTGTCCCACGGAGGGCAAAGAGTGCCCCCCGCCAACCCCCTGGCCCCACACTCACCCACGGGCTTGGCCACGGGCACACAGCCCAGGTAGCACACCGGGAACTTCTGCACCACCTCATTCTTGGGCGCCGGGAACTCCACTGTGGCACAGGGCAGGGTCAGCTCTGCACCGGCACTGCTGTGCCCCACATCCGCACCACAGCACAGCACCCCACACGCAGCCCCCCAGCACCACAGCCCCCGGCACCAGCACATCACCTCCCCAGCACCCCACATGCAGCCCCCTAGTACCATCATCATCATCCCTCTAGCACCACAGACCCCCAGCACCGCAGCCCACCACACACAGACCCCCAGCACCACAGCTCCCTGGCACCAGCACATCACCTCCACAGCACCCCACACGCAGCCCCCCAGCACCACAGCCCCCTGGCACAAGCACATCACCTTCACAGCACCCCACACGCAGCCCCCCAGCACCACAGCCCCCCGGCACCAGCACATCACCTCCGCAGCACCCCCCAGTATCATCATCATCATCCCTCTAGCACCACAGACCCCCAGCACCGCAGCTCACCACACACAGCCCCCCCGAGCACGACCATCATCACCCTCCCAGCACCACAGCACCCCACGCTCAGCCCCTCAGCACCACAGTCCTCCAGCACCACCACATCACCCTCCCAGCACCACAGCCCCCTGGCACCGCCACATCACCCCCCAGCACCACAGCCCCTCAGCACCGCACATGCAGCCCCCCAGTGCCAGCATCATCACCCCTCTAGCACCACAGACCCCAGCACCACCATGACCCCCTTAGCACCACAGATCCCCAGCACCACCATCATCACCCTCCCAGCACCACAGTCCCCCAGCACCACGGCACCCCACGCTCAGCCCCCCAGCATCACGGCGCCCCAGCACCACCACCATTCCCCTCACACTCCCCAGTAGCATCACATCACCTCCTCAGCACCACAGGACCACCACCATCCCCCTCACACCCCACCACAGCACCCCACATGCAGCCTCCCAGCACCACCACCATCAGCACCGCAGACCCCCAGCACCAGTGCACCGTGTCTCCCCACAGGCACCCCGACCCCCGGCCCTGTACCCTGGAAAGGGATCTCCACCAGCCGGGAGGGATCCATGCACAGCCCGTTCGCCAGCGCCCGGGCGCTGCG
Organism: Colius striatus; assembly: GCF_028858725.1. NCBI lineage: Eukaryota > Metazoa > Chordata > Aves > Coliiformes > Coliidae > Colius > Colius striatus. Next base: position 489,492 of record NC_084759.1, on the reverse strand, counting down.
CCGCTCCGCCATGATCTGGGGAGAGCAGGGGGGCACCGGCCCCGCCAGCTGTCACACCACAGCCCCCAGCTGCCCCCTGAGGACGCCAGAGCAGGGACAGCCCTGCCTGGGAGCGGACCTTTGAGCTGGCAGGGCGTCTGGCAGGGGTCTCACCTGGGAGCACACCTCGTGCAGGCTGGTGGCGATGTTCTTGGCGGGGCTCTCACAGCGGAACACGTGGCACTTGAGCATCTGTGTCAGCTGGTCCCGGGCCACATAGGCAAAGTCCCTGCGGGCAGGGGTCACGCTCAGGACCCCCCTGGACCTCCCCTGAGCTCCTCCCACCCACCGTGTGCCTCCTCCACCGGCCCAGCGAGGCACAGGGCTGGGGGCTGGCGTGGGGCTGAGCCGTACCTCTCCCTGCATCCCCGGGCAGCGCAGCAGGAGAGAGCGAGAGCCGAGTTAGCGGGGCCAGGACAAGCACAGCCCCCCACCCCCTGCCCCGGTGTCCCCCCAGCAGACCCACGAGACCCTCCCTCTGCCAGACCAGCACCGCTGGGGGCTCAGCCTCAGGATCCCACGTGCACAGGACCCCCACAGCCCACCCCTCCCTCCACCCACATCCCACACAGCCCTACACCCCACATGCAGGGGACCCCCACAGCCCCCCCTGCAAGAGACCCCCACAGCCCTACACACACCAGCTCCCCACACCCTCCGCTCTGCAGCTGCACGGGCCCCCCCAGCCCGGCACAGCGAGCCCCCGGCCCCACCTGCCGCTGTCTCGCCCCACGCCCCAGACGCGGATGGCGGCCACGGGCTGCGCGTGCAGCAGCGCCTGGTCCTGCGGGTCCAGCAGCTTCAGCGTGCGGCCCTCCAGCTGCAGCAGCATGGCCCGGCCCTGGGGGGAGCGCGTCAGGGGGGCTGGGGCCGGGCCCGGGGGGCGCTGGGGGGGGCAGGGGGCCGCACTGACCTCGGCCCCGGCGCCGGGAGGGCCGCGCTGGTGCAGGGAGAGCTGCCGGATGCAGTTGTTGACGGCGACGCTGCTGCGGCCGGGCGCCAGCTCGTCCTCGCTCATCTCCACCCAGCCCAGCGAGCGCACGGCGAAGCGCTGCGGGGCACGGCGTGGCGTGGGGTCTCAGCCGCCCCCCAGCACCAGGGCGGACCCCAGACCCCGCGGAGCCAGTGGGGAAAGCGCTGCCCACGCCGGTGGGGCTCTGACCTACCTTGGAGCCCGGCTTGTCCTCCTCGGGCAGGGCCGCGCTGCAGGAGCGAGGGCACTGTCACCAGCGCTGACCCCGGGACCCCCAGAGCGAGCCCACGCAGCCCCCTCCCGCTGCCTGGGGTCCCAGCTCCCCAGGAGGCTGCACCCCCCATCCCCCCTGTGCCACACACACCCCTCTCCCGGCGAGGCCGGGCTCGGCGACGGCGGCTCTGCATCCTCTGCTCCTGGCTCCTCGTCCACGTCCTCAGCCGAGGGGTCCTGGGGAGGGAGTGGGGGGCTGCAGAGGCCGTGCGCCATGGGGGGCTGCCCCAGGCCACCCACTGCCCCCTCTCACCTTCCAGAAATCACCTTCACCAAAGCGCTCAGCCGGGGCAAAGCCCGTCCAGGCGAGCTGCAGGAACAGCAGGGCTGGCTCAGGGTGTGGCCATGGGGCAGCCCCCCGGCCCCACAGCCCCCTGGCCCCACAGTCCCCCAACCCCCAGCCCCATAGCCCGCTGGCCCTGCAGTCCCCCAACTCCCTGGCCCCCCAGCCTCCAGCTCTGCAGCTCCCCAGCCCTGCAGCCCCCCATCCCCCTGGCCTTTCAGCACCCCAGCCCTACAGCCCCCCGCTCTGCAGCTCCCCAGCCCTGCAGCCCCCCATCCCCCTGGCCTTTCAGCACCCCAGCCCTACAGCCCCCCGCTCTGCAGCTCCCCAGCCCTGCAGACCCCCAGCTCCCCGGCCTCACAGCCCCTCAACCCCCAGCCCCCCAACCCTCAGCCCCACAACCCCCTGGCCATGCAGCCCCCCAGCCCTGCAGCTCCCCAATCCCAGCCCCGCAGCCCCCCAGCCAGGACTCACCGGGGGCTCCTCAGAGGAGGGGGTGATGGCCGGGGAGCCCGGGGCCGAGCCGCGGGCCAGCCCCGAAGGCGGCTGCCACTGCGTGGTGCCGGTGGGGATGTGCCAGTAGTAGGTGCCCGAGGTGTCCTGCACCCGCATCCATCCCGCCGGCAGGTCTGAGTCCGTCTCGAAGGAGTTGCGGGTCCAGAAGGAGTCTGGGGGCACGGGGGGAGAGGCAGGGAGGTCAGTGTCCGCGCCCCTGGGGCAGTCCCTGCTCAGCCCCACGCCTGGCCCCGCGCAGAACTGCCGTGGGGCCCATCCCACCCCCCATCCCAGCAGCCCCCAGCCCCACGGCAGCGCTCACCTGCGCCGGGCTGGACCAGGCGTTGCCCCGGCAACCGCTGACGGCAGCACCGGGATGCGCATCGGGACCGGGATGCGCGGGGGGCGGGGACGGCGGGGGGCGGGACGGGGTTGGTGGGCTGGGACGGGGGGCGGAGGATGCGGGAACGGGGAGAGGGGCACGGGGGGACGGCGCGGCACAGGCTGGGGGGCTGCGTGGGGCAGACGTGACGCGGGGGGGGTACTGCCAGGGATAGGGACTGGGGTAGGGGGTTGGGCTGCAGCCTGGAAGGGTGCTGGGGGGCACAATGGGGCTGGGGGGCACAGTGGGGCTGGAGGGGGGTACAGTGGGGCTGCACTCCCAGACTGGGGGGTGGGTGAAGACAGCACTGGCGTGGGGGGCACAGGGGGGCAGGAGCAGGGAGAGGTGCTGGGGGGCACAGAATGGGCTGGGGGCTCACAGCAAGGTGTCACAGTGGTAACAGAAGATTGTGGGGCTGGAGCGGCCCCCCAGTGGCTGGGGAGAACAGGTATTAGTGGGCAAACAGGCAGGGGTGCAGGGGCTGATGGTAGCCAGGGGCAGCCCTGGGGGAAGCAGAACAGCTGTGGGGCTGGCAGCAGCAGCGGGGCTGGCAGAGGCTGGCAGCAGCAGTGGGGCTGGCAGAGGCTGCCGTGGGGCTGGCAGCAGCAGTGGGGCTGGCAGAGGCTGCCGTGGGGCCAGCAGGAGCAGCCATAGGGCTGGCAGGGACCCAGGGCAGTGGGGGTGGCCATGAGGCTGTCAGAGGCTGCCGTGGGGCCAGCAGGAACAGCCAAGGGGCTGCCAGGAGCAGCCGTGGGGCTGGCAGGGACCCAGGGTTGGCCATGGGACCAGCAGGAGCAGCTGTGGGGCTGGCAGTGACCTGGCAGCAGCCATGGGGCTGGCAGGAGCAGCCGTGGGGCCAGCAGGAGCAGCCATGGGGCTGGCAGGAGCAGCTGTGGGGTCAGCAGGGATGCAGGAGCAGCCGTGGGGCCGGTAGGGACACAGGAGCAGCCGTGGGGCCGGCAGGGGCAGCCATGGGGCCAGCAGGGATGCAGGGGCAGCCATGGGGCTGGCAGGGACCTGGGGGCAGCCGTGGGGCTGGCAGGAGCAGCTGTGGGGCCGGCAGGGACGCAGGGGCAGCCGTGGGGCCGTGGAGCGGCGGGTGCCCACCTGCATCGTCAGGGGAGCTGCCGGCCGGGCTGCCCTGGCTGAGCGTGGCCCAGCTGGAGTCCTCGTCGCTGGCGGTGCCGCCGCGGACACCGAACAGGCGGCTGGCGCTGCGCCCCGGCTCCCGCGCCACGCGCTCCCCGCTCGCCTCCGACTCGGCCGTCGCGGGGTCGCTCTGCACCGGCGTCGAGTCCCCGTCCTCCTCTTCGTCCTCCTCCTCGTCCTCCTCATCCTCGTCCTCGTCCTCCTCCTCCTCCTCGTCCTCGCGGGCGCCCCGCAGCTGCAGGAGCAGAGGCCGCGTCCCCGCGGGGGTGTTGGGGGCCGGGACCCCCAGCCCCTCCTCCTCGGCGAGGGGGGACCCGAGCTCGTTGCGGTTCTGGTCGCGCTCAGCCGCCCGGCGCAGCTGGTTCTGCCCGTCCTTCACCCACTTGGCGTTGGCCGGCTCCTCGCTGGGGGCGCCCGGGTCGCCCCCGGCCCGCGGCTGGGTGCCCTGCGGGGGGCCGGGCTGCGGGTGCCCGGGCGCGGGGGGGTCCCGCAGCCCCAGGCTCAGCCCCGGGTGGCTGTTGTCGTTGGCCAGGTCGCTCCGTTTGCTCAGGGCCCCCGACATGGCCGGGGCTGGTGGTGGTGGTGGTGGGGTGATGGTGGGCGCGCGGGAAGGTCGCGGGGGGCGGCTGCGGTGGGTCCGGCGTCTGCGGTGGCAGCGGCGGCGCGGGAAGGGACCCGGGAAGCCCCTCCCCGGGGAGCCCCCGCCGCCGGGCCCGGCCCGACCCTCAGCTGCGGCCGCTACAGCCCCCGGCGCGTCGGCACCTCGGCCTCCATGGGGCCTGCGGGGAGACGGGCAGCCGGGCACGGGCGGGCACCGACGGCAGCGGACGCCGCGGATGCGCCCCCCCCGCCCCCGGCCCCCGCACACCGGGGACGCCCGCGGACACGGCCCCTTCCCCCTCCGCCGGCCCCACGGCCGCGACCCCCACCCCGACGGAGCTCCCCTCCTCGGGTCCCGACGGAGCCCCCCGGGAGGGTCCCCGCGCCCTCGGGCCCCCGCTCGGCCCCGCGCCCGTGGGATGCCCGCGGGGTCTGCGCCGCCTCCGCCCCCCGCGCTGCGATGCCCGCCCGGAGCGGCCCCGGCCCGCAGCGCGCAGCAGCCCCGCTCCCCCGCTCCCACCCCCGGCCCCGGCCCCGGTGCGGTCCCGGTGCGGTCCCGGCCCCGCCGGTACCTGCGGCGGCTCCGCGGGCGGGGGGGGCGGCGCGGGGGGCGCTTCCGCTTCCGAGGGCGGGGCGGGGACAGCGCCCCCACCGGCACCGGCAGCGGCAGCGGCAACCGGCACCGACACTGGCACCGGCAGCGGCAACCGGCAGCGGCAACCGGCAACCGGCACCGACACTGGCACCGGCAGCGGCAACCGGCACCGGCAGCGGCAACCGGCACCGACACTGGCACCAGCAGCGGCAACCGGCAGCGGCACCGGCAACCGGCACCGACACTGGCACCGGCACTGACACTGGCACCGGCACCGGCAGCGGGGCGGGAGGGGGCAGCGGCACATGGACACCGGCCGCGAGCTCCTGTCAGGGCGGGGGACGGAGCGGGACGGAGGGGGGGGAACCACACACGGTCCGGTGCGTCCGGCCGGGGACACGGGACACGCAGCCACGGGGCTCGGCACGGCTCGGCACGGTGCTATGGGACACGGCACAGCCTGGCACGGTGTGTGGGTCACAGCCCGGCACGGCATGGCACGATGCCACAGGACACGGTGCCACGGAGGCTTGGCATGGCTGGGCACGGCTCGGCACAGTGCCATAGGACATGATGGCACGGAGATCGGCATGGCTCGGTGCGGTGCTATGAGACACGCTGCCACGGGGCTCGGCACGGCTCGGCACGGTGCCATGGGACACGGCACGGCCTGACACGGTGTGTGGGTCACAGCCCGGCACGGTATGGCACGATGCCACAGGACACGGTGCCACGGAGGCTTGGCATGGCTGGGCACGGCTCGGCACAGTGCCATAGGACATGATGGCACGGAGATCGGCATGGCTCGGTGCGGTGCTATGAGACACGCTGCCACGGGGCTCGGCACGGCTCGGCACGGTGCCATGGGACACGGCACGGCCTGACACGGTGTGTGGGTCACAGCCCGGCACGGTATGGCACGATGCCACAGGACACGGTGCCACGGAGGCTTGGCATGGCTGGGCACGGCTCGGCACAGTGCCATAGGACATGATGGCACGGAGATCGGCATGGCTCGGTGCGGTGCTATGAGACACGCAGCCACGGGGCTCGGCACGGCTCGGCACGGTGCCATGGGACACGGCACGGCCTGACACGGTGTGTGGGTCACAGCCCGGCACGGTATGGCACGATGCCACAGGACACGGTGCCACGGAGGCTTGGCATGGCTGGGCACGGCTCGGCACAGTGCCATAGGACATGATGGCACGGAGATTGGCAATGGCTCGGTGCAGTGCCATAGGACATGATGGCACGGGGCTCGGCACGGCTCGGCACGGTACCATGGGACACGGCACGGCCTGACACGGTGTGTGGGTCACAGCCCAGCACGGTATGGCACGATGCCACAGGACACGCTGCCACGGGGCTCGGCACGGCTCGGCACGGTGCTATGGGACACGGCACAGCCTGGCACGGTGTGTGGGTCACGGCCCGGTACGGTACCGGCAGGCAGGCTGCTGCCGGCGCGGATTGGCACCGGGCGCTGCTCAGCACCGTGGCAGGGCATAACCCGGTACGGAACGGCCCGACCCGGGAGTCCCCCAGCTGACACGGCCCGGCCTGAAGCCCCCCGCACCCCCCCGTGTCACCCGGCACGACCCCCGCACGGCCCCGCCCAGCCAGCCCGGGGTGGCACCGGGACCCCCGACCCCCGGCAGAGCGGGAGCTGCTGGGGGTCTGTGCGGTGTTTGTCGCGAGGGGCGCGGGGACACAGCGCGGAGCTGCTGGGGGTCTGTGCGGTGTTTGTCGCGAGGGGCGCGGGGACACAGCGCGGAGCTGCTGGGGGTCTGTGCGGTGTTTGTCGCGAGGGGCGCGGGGACACAGCGCGGGAGCTGCTGGGGGTCTGTGCGGTGTCTGTCGCGAGGGGCGCGGGGACACAGCGCGGAGCTGCTGGGGGTCTGTGCGGTGTTTATTGCGGGCAGCCCAGGAAGCGCGCGGAGATGCTGCCGAGGGCTGCGGGCTCCCGCGCCGCCAGCAGCTCGCCCACGCCATCGTACCGGGCGAAGCGGGGGCCGTGGAACAGGAAGACGCCGTCGGAGGTGCACATGGCCCCGTCCACGGCGTCGTGGGGCAGCGGCACCGCGGGTCCCGCCCACCGCGGCGTCTGCGACAGGTCCACGGTCCGGATGCTGCTCCCTGCGGGACGACTCCGTCAGCCCACGGGCACCGGGCAGCGGGGAGGGGGCGCGGTGGGGGTCCCGCGGCGCGGTGCCCACCTGAGATGAGGTAGAGCTGCGCGGAGCCGGGGCAGGTGAAGGCGGCGTCGGCGCTGGGGACCCCCAGCTCATCCTGCAGCGGCCGCGGGTAGCCCAGGACGGGCCGGTGGCCCTGCCCCGAGAGGAAGGCGGAGACCTGGGAGCCCTGCGGAGAGCGGCGGCGTGGGCCGGGGGCGGCCCGGGGCGGGCCGGGGGCGGGGCTGGGGTCTGTGGGATCCCCGGGGACCTGGGCTGGGCTGGCGCTGATCCCGGCGGTGACGGCCCCGGCGTGCCCCGGCCCCGGGGGTGATGTCCCCTGGGGTCCCGGTGCCGGGTACGACGTGTCCCCCCCGCCTCGGGTGCAGCCCTCGGGGGTGGCCTCACTGGCGGATCAGCGAACGGCAGCGGGGGCGAGACCCCCCGGGGCTGGGGAGGGGGAGAGCGAGGGGCAGCGGCCCCCAGACAGACCTGGATCAGGTAGGAGCGTCCCTCCCAGGCGAAGGCAGCGTCCACTTCCCCCTCCAGTCCCGGCCAGCTCTGTCCCACGGGCCACGCGTGGAGCCCGTCCCGCAGCGAGTCGAGGCGGAAGGACAGATTCCCTGCGGGCTGCGTCAGCGACTCTGCCCCACGGACCTGCCCCACCGACCTACCAAACACCCCTATCCCATGGCCCTGCCCATGGTTCTGCCCCACCGACCTGCCTCACAGATCTGTCCCACCAACCTGCCCCACAGCCCCATCCCATAGCTATACTCCACAGGTGTGCCCCACTGATCTGCCCCACAGCCCCATCCCATAGCTATACTCCACAGGTCTGCCCCACTGACCTGCCCCACAGCCCCATCCCATAGCTATACTCCACAGCTCTGCCCCATCGACCTGCCCCACAGCCCCATCCCATAGCTATACTCCACAGATCTGTCCCACCAACCTGCCCCACAGCCCCATCCCATAGCTATACTCCACAGCTCTGCCCCACCGACCTGCCCCACAGCCCCATCCCATAGCTATACTCCACAGGTCTGCCCCACTGACCTGCCACACCAATCCACCCCTCAGCACAGCCACAGCCCCCACGCCACAGCCCCCCCACGGCCCCACGGCCGCCTGCCCCGCAGCCCCCAGCACTGCCACGGGGGGTCACGGCTGTCCACAGCCCCATAGCCGCCCCCGGTGCCCCGCAGCCCCTCACCACGGAAGGCGTAGATGCGCCCGGTGTCGTCAGAGAGCAGGGCCTGGAAGGGCATCTGGCTGCAGGGCTCCCCGGCATCCCCCCACGAGGCGTTCCCCTGCCCGTGCCCTGCCGGGAGCCGCAGCGCTGACAGCGGGGCCGGGGGGCTGCGGGCAGGGGGCGCAGCCCCCAGGGGGCACGGCGGGGGTCCCGGGGAGGGTGGGGGAGTGCTCACCTCGTCCCGGGCAGGGTATGAAGTAGTCGCGGAGGTCGCGGGTGCGGGCGGGGCTCAGGGGGCCGGTGAGGGGGTGGAAGCGCTGGAAGCCGGTGCCCCGCAGGCAGTAGAAACGCTCCAGCCAGCGCAGGGCAGCCCCGCACGGCCCCAGCCCCGGCCACACGCGCGGCTTCGTCACCCGCAGCGACACGTCGAACGCCCATACCTCGTCCCCTGCGCCGACGGCACCGCACCGGTGAGCCCGCGGGGCACGGCTCCCAGCCCCACAGCCCCCCTCGGTGCCCCACGGCAGCCCCTCTGCCCACCCAGCCCCCACTGCCGCCCCACGGCACCGACGGCACCGGTGAGCCCGAGGGGCACGGCTCCCAGCCCCACAGCCCTGCCACAGCCCTCACCCTCCTGCCCCCCGGCCCCGGCGCCGCTCACCCTTGAAGAAGAGGATACTCTCGCCCCCGCACTCCTCGGCGGGGCACTCGACGGCCGCGTCCAGTCCCCCGGGGACCCCCGGGAACTCGTCCTCCACTCGCCGCGGGAAGCCGGGCAGCAGCTGCCCGTCGGCGTACGCCCAGACCTGCTCTCCCTGCGGGTACCCCACGGGCTGAGCCCCGCGGCCACCACCCCGGGGGGGACACAGGGCCAGACCCGGGGGACACTCCCAGGACAGGAGCCCCCTCTCGAGACAAGACCCTCCAGAGCCCATCCCTCCCGGCAGCCCCCAGAACTGGTCCCGTGGGCCCGCTCAGGGGTCTGGGCAGAGGACCCCCACCCCCACTACATGGCTCCCATGGCAGCACGTGGGGCCACCGAGCCCGGGACCCCCGCCAGCACCCGCCACCCCCCCGCGGCAGTACCTGGAAGAGGTAAAGGCCGTGGCTGTGCCCGGGGTGCTGCCGGAGGGGCAGGCGCAGCGCCGCGTCCACGGGGCCACTCAGCTCGGGCCAGGATGTGTGCAGGGGGCGGACGTGGGGCCGGGGGTCCCTCCAGGAGCTCTCCCACACCTCCTCGCCTGGGCAGGGCAGCGGTTGGCCCCATGGCCAGCGGGCCCTTGGCGCTGCCCTACACCCTGTGCCCACAGCCCTCGGGTGCTCCACAGCCCCCCTGCCCCACTACTCCCCACACAGCCCTTTGTTGTCCTCCCTGGAGCCCCATCCCCAGCCCATTCCACATTTATCCAGACCTCCAACTCAAAGCTCCCTTCTGTCATCTGCCCCCATGGACCTCATTATCCCGCCCATCCCCTCCCTCGTTCCCACCTCCAGTCTCCCAGTGCCAGGCTCGTCACCCCCCATTTCTCACAGACGCCTCAGGACCCACTCCCCAGTTCCCCCAGCCCCACAGATCCAACCCCCTGCCCCATTACAGCCCATTTCTAGTCCTCATTTTGCTCTAGTGTCCCCCAGGGCAGCCGCCCAGCCCCACCTCTGAAGAAGAGCATGGTGCCGTTCTCGCTGAGCGTGGTGGCGTCGAAGCCGCTCTCATCCGCACACAGCTGGGCCAGGTCTGGGGAGAGGGGTGTCAGGGTGGTGCAGACCCCCAAGACAGACCCCTGGCCTCCCACTCCACAGCACTCACTGTGTCTCACACACCTGTGACTCTGCCTCCCTCCCGCTGCCGTGGGCTCTCACCTGTGTCGTTGCCGGGGGTCTCAGCGCCATGGGGGTGACCCCCTCCAGCTGCCTGTTGTTTGCTGTGGATCCTGGGGATGGGAAGCACTGTGGGCTCACAGCTCAGAGCCCCAAACAGCCACATACACACCCCACGTACAGCCCCCACCCCATTTACCCCCTGCCCCAAACAGCCACCCCACCCCATACTCCCACCTCCTCTGTGCCCCCCAGTGCCCCACTCACAGAGGGTGGGCGCAGGCGAGGGCCAGGGCCCATGCCAGGCAGAGAGCAGTGGTGAGGACCCTCATGGTGTCTCCTGAGGCTCTGTCTGCCCCACAGCTCTATATAGGGCAGGAGGGGTGGTTACACAATTGCCCTGCCCCATTGCTCAACCCAGCCCACTCCACGAAACCTTTGGCTGTGCGGGGGGGGGCGGGGGGGCACATGGACAGGGCACTGCATGGGGGGGGCACATGGTCAGGGCAGTGAATGGGAGGACACATGGACAGGGCAGTGAATGGGGGGCACAAGGACAGGGCACTGCATGGGGGCAGAAGGACAAGGCACTGCATGGGGGAAACAAGAGCAGGGCAGTGAATGGTGGGACACAAGAACAGGGCAATGAGTGAGGGGCAAAGGGACAGGGCAGTGAATGGGGGGGGCACAGGGACAAGGCACTGCATGGGGGGCACAGGGACAGGGCAGTGAATGAGGGGCACAAGGACAGGGCACTGCATGGGGGAAACAAGAGCAGGGCAGTGAATGAGGGGCAAAGGGACAGGGCACTGAATGGGGGAGGCACAGGGACAGGGCAGTGAATGGGGGGGGCACAGGGACAAGGCATTGCATGGGGGGCACAGGGACAGGGCAGTGAATGAGGGGCAAAGGGACAGGGCAGTGAATGGGGGGGGCACAGGGACAGGGCAGTGCATGGGGGAAACAAGAGCAGGGCAGTGAATGAGGGGCAAAGGGACAGGGCACTGAATGGGGGAGGCACAGGGACAGGGCAGTGAATGGGGGGGGCACAGGGACAAGGCATTGCATGGGGGGCACAGGGACAGGGCAGTGAATGAGGGGCAAAGGGACAGGGCAGTGAATGGGGGGGGGGCACAGGGACAGGGCAGTGCATGGGGGAAACAAGAGCAGGGCAGTGAATGAGGGGCAAAGGGACAGGGCAGTGAATGGGGGGGCACAAGGACAAGGCACTGCATGGGGGGCACAGGGACAGGGCAGTGAATGAGGGGCAAAGGGACAGGGCAGCGAATGGGAGGTGCATCCCCCCCCATCATCCCCCCCAACCACAGAGCCATTGTGGGGAGTCGGGGGGGACAGGGCTCACACCCCATGGGAGGAGGTGACAGTAGAGCCTTGGCCCTCGGCCCAGGGACACCAGTGGGGCTCAGAACCCAAGGCAATGGGATGGGGATGGGGGTGAAGGGCTGCTCCCAGTGGGGCAGGAACAGGGGTGAAGGGCTGACCCCAGGGAGAGAGTCAGCCCCGAGGGTCCAACTCTGGTAGGGTTGATCAGCCCCCCATGTTGTGTAGTTGGGGATATGGGGAGCAGGGGCGTCCTGGCCCCAGCCCAGCCCCTTCCCAGCAACCCCCCCCCATCCCGGTACTGGGAAGGGCCTTGACCCCACGGGCACTGTTTGCTCTGGCCCCCAGCCATGGGCAGGGCCGGGCGCGGTGCCGGGGCAGCCGGGGGGCAGCCAGGGGGCAGCCGGGGGGCAGCCAGGGGGACAGCCGAGGGTCGCGAGGGGCACATCCCGCAGCTACCGGCGCCCTGGCCCCAGGGGCAGCCCCTGAGCGGGACAAAGCTGCCGTGGGGTGCGGGTCTGCTGGGCAGAGCCCGACAGGGAGGGCGAGCACAGACCCCCCCGCTCCATCCCTCTCCCGGCGCTGCCCATCCGACCCCGTCCCGCTTCCCGTCGGACCGGTCCGTGCCCGCCCCCGCTGTCCCGGCACGGCCAGTCCGTCCCGTCCCGTCCCGTCCCGGGCCGACGGCCAGCGCTGGCAGCGCTCCGGGAGCGGGGCCGGCCCCGCTGCACCTGGCACGGCGGCGGCTGCCCGGACACGGGGGTCCCGCAGCCTCAGGGAGGGCTCCGCGTGGCACGGGGGTCCCGCAGCCCCACGGGGGTCCTGCAGCCCCACGGAGGGCTCAGCGTGGCACAGGGGTCCCGCAGCCCCACGGGGGTCCTGCAGCCTCATGGACGGCTCGGTGTGGCACGGGGGTCCCGCAGCCCCACGGGGGTCCTGGTGTGGCATGGGGGTCCTGCAGATCCTGGGGGTCCCGGTGTGGCACTGGGAGTCTTTCAGCCCCATGAGGATCCTGGTGTGGCATGGGGGTCCTGCAGATCCTGGGGGTCTGGCACAGCATGGGGGTCCTGCAGCCCCAAGGAGTCCTGGCATAGCACCAGGAGTTCTGCAGCCCCACAGGTGGTCCCAGCATAGCATGGGAGTCCTGCAGCCCCAAGGGGTCCTGCAGCCCCATGGGGTTCCCAGAGCAGCACAGAGGTCTCACAGCCCCAAGGGGGTTTTGGTCTGGCAGGAGGGTCTTGCAGCCCCACGGGGCTCTCAGCATGGCACAGGGGTCCTGCAGCCCCACGGGGGTCCTGGAGTAGCACAAGGGTCTCACAGCCCCCAGGATGCCATCAGTGGCACCAGCCCAGCCCCTGAGCCCAGCCCCATCAAGGCTTTGCCGCCGGTGCAGGTGCTGCCGTGGCTGTGACCAGGGTGGGTGTCAGAGGAGCTACCCCCACTCCCCCTGACGTGGGGCAGCGCTGGGGGGCTCAGAGTACCTCCAGAATACTTTATTTGTACATACAGTTTGTCAGCGTGTGGCAGCGGCCCCGCACAGCCCCGCCGCGGGGGCAGGGGCAGGGGCAGGCACCCGCGGCTGCCCCACGGCCAGGGCTCAGGCTGCGGGAGGGGGCCGGGGCGGGGGGCACCCCCCACTGCCCCACGGCCACGAGCAGTGCGAGTCCGGCAGCCCCCCCACATCCCCCCCTCCCATGCGCCTGTGGGGCAGGAGGAAGGACACGACCACGGTCCCCCCTGGCAGCCCCCACCCCGGCCAGACCCGTCCTCGCCCGCGCTCGGGGCCCGGCTGCCCCCGGGATAAAGTGCACATGAAGGGCCGGGGCAGGCACGGGGGTCCCTGCCGTGGGGCTGCCCGCACCGGGGGTCCCTGCCGTGGGGGCACTGCCGGGGGTCCCGCGGACTCTGTCCCAGCACGGGCAGCGTCCCCAGCCCACGGCGGCTACTGCAGGTAGCGATAGGCCTTGAAGCAATGGTTGCCAGAGTCGGCCACCACCACGTGTCCGTCCGAGGTGAGGGCCAGGCCCTGCGGCCCGTACAGGGGGTCGGCCGCTGTGTTGATGTAGGACAGGAAGGAGCCCGAGCTGTCGAAGACCTGTGGGGATGGGCACAGAGATGCTGATGGCCCTGACAGCCCCCAGACCCATGGCAGCACCACCCCTCCCCAGCCCCACAGCAGCACCACCCCTCCCCAGCCCCACAGCAGCATCTTCCCGTCCCCATCCCCATGGCAGCATCACTCCCTCCTCAGCCCCACAGCAGCACTGTTCCCTCCCCAGCCCCATAGCAGCATTATCCCCTCCTCAGCCCCACAGCAGCATCTTCCCATTCCCATCCCCATCCCCACAGCAGCATCACCCCCTCCCCAGCCCCACAGCAGCATTATCCCCTCCCCAGTCTCAGCACAGGAGGGGTTGGGGCTGGTGGCCCAAGCGCTGACCCCAGCACAGGGCTGGGTCCCAGGAGCTATCAGGGCAGGGGCCGGAGGGGCCGCGGTGCCGGTACCTGGATGCGGCTGTTGCCCCAGTCGGCGACGATGATGTTGCCATTGGCGTCGACGGCCACGCCGGTGGGAGCGTTGAACTGCCCGTTCCCCTCCCCGTGCGACCCGAACTTGAAGAGGAACTCTCCGTCCGCGTTGTACACCTGGGCAGAGGCGTCACCACGGGCTGTGCCGGCACTGGCACTGGCACGGCGGGGCTGCACGGGGCCGGGGCCGCCGGCGGCCGCCCCCCACAGCCTGCCGCGGCTGTCACTCACCTTCACTGAGTGGTTGTGGAAGTCAGTCACCACGATCTCGTTCTTGTTGTTGACGGCCACAAAGTGGGGCCCTGCGGAGGGCAGGGGCTCAGTCCCAGCAAGGGGACGGGGTCCAGCACCAGCGCCACGGGGACGCCCCCGGGTCCTGCCCCGGTGCCTGGTTAGTGCGGTTAGTGCCGCGCCAGCAGCCAGTGAGGCCAGCACACGCACGGGGTTAGTGCAGGATGTGCAGGAGACCCCAGAGCCCAGGGCGCAGAGCCCACTGCCAGCACCACGGCTGGGACCAAGAACCAGAGCCCAGAACCCAAACCCAGTCTAGGACCCAGAACCCAACCCAGGAGCCAAACCCGAGCCCAGTCCCGGCTGTGCCGGTGCCCTGCGGTGCGCGGTACTCACCGTGGCGGCCCGGCCCCGGTGCAGCGGGAAGCCAAAGGCATGCAGTAAGGAAGAGGGGACTTGCCAGTCGGTGTATTACCATCGAGTGTACCTGCAAACTGCCGCTCGGCCGTGCCGCGGCTGCCAAACTTGGTGACCAGCTTGCCGTTGGACTGGAAGATGAAGACGCAGCAGGCCTTGTTGTCCACCACGATGATGTGGCCGTTGCGGTCCACGGCGACGCCTTTGGGGCCCATCAGCCGCCCGGCACCGATCTTGGTCTGCAGCCAGGGAGAGGGGTCAGGGCTGGGGATGGGGGCACAGCCACAACCCCCTCCCACCAGCTGCTGGCCCTCACCTTGAACTTGCCCTCGGGGGAGAAGATGCTGACCCAGCGGTTGTCGTAGTCGGCGATGATGATGTCCCCGTTCATGTCCACAGTGACGCCGGTAGGGCGCTGGAGCTGCCCCGGGGAGCGGCCCCGCACCCCGAAGCGCAGCCGGAACTGCCCCTCGTTGGAAAACACCTGGGGGGGCGAGGGCAGGGTCCGTCCGGGCACGGGGAAGGCGGGGGACACGCGCCGGGGCCACGGCCGGGGCCGGGGTCCTACCTGCACGCACTGGTTATTGCTGTCGGCCACCACGATGCGGCCGCTGCTGGAGGTGGAGATGCCCTGGAGGTTGGTGAACTCCCCCTTCTCCCGGCCACGGCTCCCTGCGGTGCAGAGCGGGCTCAGGGGGGGGCCCCAGACCTGTCCCCCCGCCCCATCCCTGCCGCCCCCGCCGCCGCCGCTCACCCACACGGAAGATGAGCTCGTCCTCGATGGGGTTCTCCTTCTTCTTGCCGCTGCTGTACATGCTGGAGGGCCGGCGCACGGCCTTCTGCCGGATGTGGCCGCTGCTGGGCGACTTGACGCGGCGCTTGACGTCGTCGGGGGACGGGGGCACGTCGGAGGCCTTGACGGCGCGGACGCGGAAGGGGCTGCCGCGGATGGGCTGCCCGTAGAGCAGGATGGAGAGCAGGAAGTCGCCCTCGGCGCGGGGGGTGTAGAGCAGCTCGTAGGTGCCGTTCTTGTTGTCCTGCACCTCGGCCTCGGCCGCGCCGCCGTCCGGCGCCGTCACCTGGAAGCGCAGGCTGGCGCTGCCGCTGCGCACCAGCTCGCCGTCCTTGTCCTTGGTGGTGACGCTGAGCGAGGAGGGCTGTCCCACCACGGCGTGCCGCAGCCCCTCGCCCGTGGCCACCGTCTTGTGTGCCGTGGCGCTGGTGGTGATCAGCACGCCCAGGTTGAGGATGGACTTGCGGACGCCCTCAGTCTCCACCACGTAGTCGAGCTGGGCGTTCTCGTGGGGGTGCTCGGGGAACTCGCGGCTCGCCAGCTCGCTCAGCCGCTCGCTCATCTGCTTCTTCACCAGCAGCACCTCGGTGGCGGTGCCGTGGTGCAGCGCCTGCTCGGTGAAGGCGCAGCTGCTGAGGATGCTCTCCTGGCCCTGGCGCAGGGCGTCCAGCTGCGTCTGCAGCACCTGCGGGACGGCGGCCGCGTCAGCCTCGGCGCTGGGACGGGGCCCCGGCTGGTGCCCGCAGCCCAGCGCGGCGCATGCCCGGTTACCTTCTGCTTGGCCCCGCAGGTGGCCTCCAGGTCCCGCACCAGCAGCCCCCGGCGCTGCCGCAGCGCCGCCTCCAGCTCCTCGAAGGTGCTGCCGATCTCAGACACGGCCTCGTTCTTGCGCTCCACCAGCTGCTGGCTGATCTCCGACACCAGCCCGATGGCCGCCGCCAGCTGCGGGAGCCTGCGAGGGGCCGGCGCTGGGTGGGGGGAGTCCCGGTGGCGCCCCGGCCCCGCTGCCCGCGCCCCCCCGGCCCGTACCTGCCGCGGACGGCATCCAGCTGCTGCTGCAGGGCCGCCTTGTGCTGCTCCACCACGTCGCGCAGCGGGACGGTGACGTGCTCCCGGTGCTCGCCCTCGGTGCACTCGCGGCACATGGCCGTCTCGCACGGCTCACAGTAGAACTCCATCACCTGCGCACCGACCGGCACTCAGGGCCGCCCGCGCCGGCCCCCCGCACGCCCCCCGCGCGCCCACCCAGCCCACGCCACACACCTTGCCCTCGTGGTTGGGGCAGCAGAGGGGCTGCCCGGTGACGGCGCTGACGGGGTCCAGGCCGCGGCCGGGGTGGGGGCCGCCGCTGTCGGGGTCCCGCTGCAGAACCTCCATCAGGTTGGTGATGAAGAAGTTGTTCTGGAGGGCGGCGACGCCGCGCTCGGGCAGGATGGAGGTCTGGCGGCAGACGGGGCAGGACAGGGTCAGGCTCTGGGGCGGGATATAGTTCTGGAGACACCTGGGGTGAATGGGGACAATCAGAGGGTCAGGAGCCACGCAGGCGGAGACGGGGCAGGAGCAGAGGGACGGGGCTGGACAGGAGGACAGACAGACAGACAGGAGGGGTTGGGGTGTGTGGGCAGGAGCAGAGGAATGTGGCTGGAGGGGCAGGCAGACAGACAGATAGGAGGGACTGAGGTGTGAAGGATGGCAGCAGAAGGATGGGGTCCGAGGAACAGGTGAACAACAGGACGTACAGACACACAGGAGGGGTTGGGGTGTGTGGGGCAGGAGCAGGGGGACGGGGCTGGAGGAGCAGGTGGACAGTATAGATAGATGAGAGGGGTTGGGGTGTGTGGGGCAGGAGCAGAGGGACAGGGCTGGAGGTGGACAGACAGGGTGGACAGGGGAGATGAGCATAGCCAGGGCAGGAGGAAGGGGGCCAGAGCGGATGGACAGTAGGACGGAGGGACAGAGGGATGGACAGAAGGGCCGCACTGCAGCTCAGCAGGGGCAGCGGAGGGGGCTGGCAGGGCAGCCGGACAGACAGGAGGGCGGCGCAGCAGGGAGCGTGGGGCTGGAGCGGAGGGATGGACGGACGGACGGGGGGGCCGGGCTGCAGCACGCTGGGGGCCGGGGGCAGACAGACGGCGGGACAGATGGATGGACGGGGGGGCTGCAAGCAGTGGCCAGAGCCCCGAGGTCAGCCGGACGGATGGATGGACGAGGGGAGAGCCAGGGGAGCTGGGGCAGGGGCTGAGGGGAGGGGTCTCTGGGGGTACAGAGAGAGCAGAGACCAGTACAGAGCCCACCACTAGCCCCCCCATCACCCCTGGACCTGACCTGGCTGCTGCAGCACGTGGGGGGGGGATGAGGGGGCCACAGGGGCAGGCTGCACAGCCCCCCAGGACAAGTGGAGGGGTGAGGACAGTTGTGGGGGCTCAGCCCCATCTCTCACTTGGAGGGTCAGGGAGCAGAGGGGGGTCTCTGGCTGCCCCATGGCAGGTGGGAGGGGGAGGCATGTGAGAAGGGCTGGCTGGGGAGCAGCTCTGCTCTTGCTGTGGGCCTGGGGGATGCTCTGGGAATGCAGTGGGGAGGGCAGCCTGTGGTGGGGGGCAGCAGGGGGACAGCACAGGTCTAACAAGGTGCTATGGGGATGCAGCAGGGAACAGTGGGGCTGCAGCACTGAGCCTTGGGGCGCGGCAGCCCCAGCTCCCCCTTGCAGCAGGTATAGGCAGTGGATGGAGACCCCAGCTCCCCCCTGCAGCAGGTACAGGCAGGGAACGGAGACCCCAGCTCCCTCCTGCAGCAGCTGCATGAGGAGCTGCAGGACATGGTGGGGGGGGATGTGGTGGGGCTGTAGCATGGCACAGTGAGCCATGGCGGGGCTGTGTGCTGCAGGGGGCTGCGGGGGGCTGCAGGGGGCAGACCCTCACCTCTCGCAGAAGGTGTGCAGGCAGGGCAGCACCTTGGGGTTGCGGTAGCGGTCGAGGCAGATGCTGCACACCAGGAACTGCTTGTCGATCTGCCGCACCACGGGGCTGGCGCTGGCCTCGCGCCTCGCCATGGCGGCGTCCCGCGGCGCTGCGCTCAGCCTGAGCCTGTGCGGCACGGTCAGCAGCCCCCCGAGCCCCCGCAGCGCGCCCCGCGCCCACCGCACCGAGCCCGCCCGGCCCCACGCGCCCTCAGGGGGGGTGTGTATGGGGGGGTCTCCCCGCCTCACACCGCGCCCCGCGCCGCCCCCCGCCCCCCCCATCGCTGCGGACCCCGCGCAACGCCCCCGCCTGCCCCCCGCAAACCCACACCCCCCCCGCGCCCGCCCCACGGCCCCGCCGGGACCCCCCGCCGCACGCCCCCCGTCCGCGTCCCGGTCGGTCCCGGGCCAGCCCCCCGCCCCCGCCGCCGCCCCCGGCCCGGCCCCGCGCTCCAGGCCCGGCCCCGCGCCGGCCGCCATTGTGCGGCACCGCCCGCCCCGACGGCACCGCCCCCGCGGCCGCCCCGCACCGGGCACGGACGGCGGCGCGGGGGGGCAGCGGCTGGGCGCGGGGAGGCACCGCGGGCGAACGGGGGGGCTGCAGCAGCGCCGGCCCCGGGCCCGGGCCCCTCCAGGACGCTGCGGGCACGGCCCGGCCCCACGGGCCGCCCCTCCTCCTGTGTCCCCCCCCCGGCCTCTCCTTGTGCTCCCCGTATCCCCGCGCCCCCGCCCTCTGTGTCCCCTCCGGCTCTGCCCACAGACCTCCCCATCCCTCCGACCCCCCGTGTCTCTGTCCTTCCTCCTTGTCCCTGCGCCCCTTTATCCCCGCAGCCTCTCGCCGCTGCCGTCCCTTGTCCCCGTCCCCCCTCGTCCCCGTCTCCTCGTTCCCGTCTCTCCTCCCCCCGACGCCCCCCATTCCGTGCCCCCGTCCCCCCGTCCCTGCCCCCCACCGCGTCCCCGTCCCCAACCCCACGTCCTGACCCCCATCCCCCCCTCCCCGCCCCGCTCATCCCTCTGCCTCCCCGGCCCTTGACCCCCCCATCTCCCCTCTCCCTGTCCCCCCAATTCTTCTCGCGCCCCTCCAGCCCACCCACACCCCCCCCCAACTCGCGACAGGCCACCGCTACGCCCCCACCCCCACCGCATTCCCCTCGCATACAGCAGGCCTGGCGTGTCCGTGTCCGTGTGCGCCCCCCCGCCCCCTCCCCACGCGTGCTCGCCCCCCACTCACCGTCCGCGCAGAGCCGCCCCCGCGCCAGCCCACGCCGCGGGACCCCCCCCCGCATCCTGGGCCCGGCCCGGCGGGGACTGCGCCAGGGATGGGCAGCGGCGGCGGCTGCCACACCGGACCGCACCACAGCCACACGGAAGGGGGGGGGGCGCATTCCACACGCATCCCCTCTCCCACGCGGAATGAGCGGGGTCTCCCCCACGCGGACCCACGCTCTGAGCGCCGCGTCGCCGTTCCCGAGGGGTCGGTCCGCCTGGGGAGGGGTCCCGTGGGGGAGGAGGAGGAAGAGAGCAGAATCCAAGTCCCCCCCCTCAGCGCGAGTGGTCGCGTCCGGGCTGTGGCTCTGCAGTGGGGGGGGGCTCCGGGCGCACCCCCTGCATCCTGGGGTACCCGGCTGTCGCCATGGCAACCGCATCCCGCTCCGGCGGGGCGTGACACCCCCCTCCCCAAAACCGGGAGGGGGTCCCCTAGTGATTCCAAGTGGTTTTGGGGTGGGAGAGGAGGGCAGTGATGCCGCAGTGGATCTGGGGGGGGGGGGGGATGTCATGGGGAGGGATCTGCAGACCAGGGGGCTGGTGGAGGGGGTCTCACAGTTGGGGGGTGTCGGTGGGAGATGGAGCAGGAGAGGGAAGAAGGGGTGCCAGAGCTGTGAGGGGAGGGTCATTGGAATCCGAGGTGTGAAGCGGGAAGGGGTTGCATCGTGCCACATCCCTCACGGAGCACGTGCTGATGGAGAGACACCCCCCCCCCCCCCCCCCCAGGGAAAGGAGCCGAGGGGCTGCCCTCCCCCACCCCAATAATCCCGGCCCCCAGCAGCGCAGGGAGCCCAGTGGCCATGGCACTCCTGATGTGCACCGTGGCCACGAGGCACCACAGGCCGCTGGGCAGCACGTGTGGGGGGCTGTGGGGCAGTGGTGTGGTGGGAGCTGGTGGAGCCGCTCCCGGAGCAGAGTGGGGGTCTCACTGCAGCCCCCTGCACCGTGGGGAGCACCACAGGGCCCCTGTGCTGCAGGCACACTGAGCTGGAGGTGGCTGGTGGTGCTGGGTACGAGGATGAGGATGGTGTGTGGCTCCTCACAGTCCAGCAGCTCTGGCGAGTAGCCAAGGGGTGAGTGGGGGGCAGGGATGGTGCCCCCCTTCCCACGTGTGTGGGGTCCCGGGGGTCTCTGCAGTGCCACATGCTGATGCCATCAGGATCTGGACGGAGCCCACAGCAGGTCTCTACTGCCAGCACTCACAGCTCCAGCCACCCGCCTTGGGATGGGGGTGTGGGACGGGACCCCCAGCATACGGGACCCCCAGCTCCCACCCAGGCTCCCCCCTTGGCAGGGGCGTGTGGGGCTCGGGGCAGCGGCTGGTGGGGGCTGTGGGGAAGGGGCACAGCGCCTGTGGGCAGAGGGGTGTTGGGAGAGCCCCCGAGCCCCCCCTCCAGCCCTCACCTCCGCGACACCCCACACGGCTGAGGGACACAGCCGCTGCTCCCCAGCAGCCAGTGAGACCCCCGGGGGGCGCAGGGATAGGTACCTGTGATGCCGCCCACGCCAGGACCCCAGGGGATGGGCACACGGGGGCCTCAGGCTGTGTGTGTGGGGGCTGGGGAGGTCTCCCCGGTGGGATGAGACTGTCCCGACACCCCGCGAGTCCCCGGTGGTGCCGGCGGGACGATGGCAACGGGCAGCACCGAGCCCCCCGCCGCTGCCTGTCGGGGCAGCATCGCCCGCGCGGTGCCGAGGCGGGGGAGGGACCAGGGGAGGGGGCGGCAGGGCCCGGGCCCACTATGCCCGGGAGGATGAGCAGGAGCTCCCCGAGCCCTGTCCCGCCTTCCGCGACCCCTCCCCAGGGAGCCCCCTCCCCAGCTCCGACGGGACGGGCAGCGCCGAGAGCTCGGGGCATCCCGGGCAGGGGCTGGGGGTGGGCTCCTCGTCCCTTCGCCCCTGGCAGCCGCGACTCCCCCGCAGGGCAGGACCCCGAGACGGTCGCTGCCACCAGCCCCGTGCACAGAGCAGGGAGGGGGCTCCTCTGCTGCCCCCCCGGACAGCGGGATGGAGTCTGTGCAGGGTCAGCTCCCCCTCGTCCCGCCGCCCCCTCCCCAGCCGAGGGACAGCCCCCAGCCCCACGCACCTGATCCGTACCGTTTTATTCTGGAGTCTTACAGAAGTCGAGGGGAGGGGAGGGGGGGTTCAGACCTTCACCAGGAAAGAAGGGGGGTGGGGGTCAGATCCAGACATTAAATTATCGGGGATTAAATTATCGAGAGAAACAAACGCATCTGTCTCAGGAGAAAGTGCCCAAGTGCTGCCCAGGGCTGGGCTGGGGCTGGGCAGCAGCACGGGGCAGGGACCCCCCACCTGCAGCCCAGGGACCCCCCACCTGCAGCCCAGGGACCCCCGGGGCAGGGACCCCCCGCACAGAGCACAGCAATCCCCCACCTGCAGCTCAGGGACCCCTGCACACGGCACAGGGACCCCAGGGCAGGGACCCCCACCCGCAGCACACGTCAGGACATGCCGGCACTTGGTCCTTGGTCCCAGCCCCTCCTGCTCCCGCTGCTGTCAGGGGTCTGCCGGTGCCCCCCCGGGCTATCAGCAGCACGGCCCCAGCCAGGGGGGTCCCGAGGGGACAAGGGGCACGCCACAGCCCTGGGGATGGCGGCGAGGGGAGTGTAGTGTGAGGCTGGGGGAGTGCGAGACCAGCAGCCTGGGACGGGCCGGGGCTCAGCCAGGAGGGCGAGAGGACAACCCCAGGGGTGGGGGTGAGGGCAGGAGCCCCCCCAGGTGCCGCCCCCCGCCTGGGAGCTCACGGTCCCCCGATGGGACCCATCCCGCTGCCATCGGACCTTCGTCTGCAGCTGGGGCAGGGCAGGGGTATCCTGGGGGGTCCCACGCCTGTCCCACCCCAGAGCTCAGAGGGAGGGTCATGGGGCATCCCCCTCCCCAGGAGTGCAGAGGGACGTGGGGTGTGGGGTCTGTGGTGGGGGCAGGAGGCAGGGGGGGCTCCGGCTGCCGTGCTGTGCCGTGCCGCTGGGCTGCAGAGGAGCAGGGCTGGGCTCTGCCCCACAGACTGGGGAGCCCCAGCCTCTCCCCAGGCAGGGCCAGGCCCCTCTCCCCACCCGGAGCAGCCCCACCGAGCCCGGCGGGCAGCCCCCAGGCGCAGCGGGGCCCGGCCCCGAGCCGGCGGCCACCGTTCAGGTCCATATGGCACCCCCAGGCAGCAGGCGCAGGGGGTGGCACCCGGGGGGCAGCTCACTGCTCCTCCAGCCAGGAGGGCTTCTCGGCACCGGGGGTCTTCAGCTTGATGTTGAACTGCTTGAGGGTCTGCTCCAGCTGCTGCTGGTTCCCGGCGAAGTAGGCAGAGATGGCGTTGTGGAAGAGCAGCAGCTGCTTGTGCATCACCTTGATCTGGGGAGAGCAGGAGGGGTCAGGGCCTGGGGCCTCAGGCAGGGTCCCGGTGTGGGGCAGGGAGGGGTCAGAGCTGCTGCTGGCAGCCCCCTAGATCCCCCCAAAACCCAGGGGAAGGCAGGGCTGGGGGGTGTTGGGGGTGGGCAGAGACAGGCACGCTGCACCCCCTCCCCATCCCTCTGCCCCATGGACCCCCTGGCTCAGGGGGGCAGCTCAGGGCCGAGGGTCCCCCTGAGCGAGCAGTCCCTTCCTCCCCAGCCCCACGGCCCGTCCCCACCTTGTTCTCCTCCAGGAACTTGAGCTTGATGGCCACGTCCGCGCGCAGCTTCTCGTACTTGTCCTTGTGGCTCTGGAACTGGCTCTGCGCCGCGTCCAGCCGACACAGGGTGCCGGCGTCACGGGGGCCCATGCTCAGCTCCTCCAGGTCCGTGCGGTACGCGTCGTACTCCAGCCTGCGCAGGACGGGGTGCTGGAGCCGTGCCGGGGCCGTGCCGTGCCGGAGCCGCCCCCAGCCCCCCGAGCCCCGCTCTACCTGGCCGTCTCGTACTGCTTGACCGTCATCAGCGTGTCCTCCATGGTCTTGTTCACCAGCGTGTTGATGCTGGAGACGAAGAAGTTGACGGCGCCCAGCAGCGTCTCCCCGTTCTTGCACAGCAGCTTCTGCGTCTCTGCGTTGTACCCAAACTCCTCCTGGCAGGGCAGGGGGAGCTGGGGGGGCTGTACCAGCGCAGCCCCCTCTCCTCCAGAGCTGGCCTGGGGGCTGCCGGGCGGTGCTGGATGGGGTCCCTCACGCTCCCCTTGCCCTGTGCTTGAGCTCAGCATCTTCACTATCCCCCCTGCTCCTCCTCCCACCTCACTCCCACCCCTCAGGTCCTTGCTGAGGGATGTGCTTTAGTTCAGGGGTGGGCTCGGCTCTGAAATGTTAGTGTTTGGTCTTGGATGATCCTAAAGATCTTTTCACAGTATCACAGCGTGGTGGGGGCTGGAAGGGACCGTTAGAGCTCATCCAGCCCAACCCCCTGCAGAAGCAGCTCCCACCTAGATCAGGTCACACAGGAACGTGTCCAGGGGGGTCTGAAGACCTCCAAGGAAGGAGCCTCCACACCCTCCCTGGGCAGCCTGGGCCAGGGCTCCCTCCCCTCAGCACCAAAGCACTTGCTCCTGAGCCTTTCAGCACCTTGCAGGAGCCTTTAGGTGCTTGTGAGTGTTGCTGAGGTGCCCCTGAGCTCAGGCTTCTGTTCCCCAGGCTGAGCAGCCCCAGGGCTGCAGCCTTTCCTCCTCACACACATGTTGCAGCCCCTCAGCACCTTGGCAGCCCTGCACTGGCCTCTCTGCAGCACTTGGGCAGTTGCTGCCCCCCAGCAGTGCCAGGTCCCTGTCCCAGAGTTGCTCTCCAGCAGCTCACCCCCAGCCTGTGCTGCTGCAGGGCCTGGTTCCTCCCCAGCTGCAGGACTCTGCCCTTGCCCTTGGAGACCCTCAGGAGAGTTGTGGGCTCAGCAGTGCGAGGTTAGTGTTTGGTTTTGGGTGACCCTAGAGGTCTTTTCCAGCTGAGAGGATTCTGTGCCTCCCTGTGCTGCTGGGGGGCTGCTGAGCCCTGTGCAGCCTGCGCCTGCCCCACACACACCTGCAGCTCGGGTGACTTCTGGCTGAGGTCGGCGAAGGCATCGCCCAGGGCGTGCTGGGTCTGCACCAGGCTGTAGAAGTGGTTGGTGAGGGCCCGTGCCAGCTGCAGCACGCACTCGTACTTGCGCTTGGTCTCCCGCAGCAGCTCGATCTGCGTCTCCAGCTCCAGATCCACCGTGCGGGACCCGCGCCCGAAGCGCTCCGAGATCAGCTGCTTGGTGCACTGTGGGTGCGGGATGGGGGTGTCAGGAGACCCCCCAACCAGCCTCCTCCCCCTACCACTGCCCTGGGGCTCCCAGGAGACCCCACAGCCAGATCCCACCCCCTGCCACTGCCCTGGGGCTCCCAGGAGAACCCCCAGCCAGATCCCACCCCCTGCCACTGCCCTGGGGCTCCCAGGAGAACCCCCAGCCAGATCCCACCCCCTGCCACTGCCCTGGGGGTCCCAGCAGTGTCCCACCTTGTAGGTGTTGATCCCCCACTTCTTGACGATGTCGAACTTCTCCACGGCGATGCCCCGCACGATCTCCTCCCCACTGCCAGCCGGGCCGGGGTGAGGCTGGTGGAGGCTCGTGCCTGGAACACACACACACAGCCCCGGCACGGCTCAGCCCCGGCACAGGAGCTGACCCAACGGCGGGGCTCAGCAAAGCCCACGCACCAGAGCAGCTTCGTGGAGCTGGGGAAGGGGCTGGAGCACAAGGGTGCTCGGGAGGGGCTGAGGGAATGGGGGTGTTGAGCCTGGAGAAGAGGAGCCTGAGGGGACACAGCAGCACTCTCTGACACTCCCTCACAGCAGCCTGTGCCTGGGGAGGTCGGTCTCTGCTCCTGAGCTACAAGTGACAAGAGCAAAGGGGCTGGAGTTGTCCCAGGGGAGGTTGAGGCTGGAGCTGAGGCAGAACTGTTTCCCTGAGAGAGGTGTCAGCCCCTGTGCCAGGCTGCCCAGGGAACTGGGGGAGTGCCCAGACCTGGAGGGATCCCAAAGCCCTGGGGCTGAGGTGCTGAGGGCTGTGGCTCAGTGGTGGCTGTGGCAGGCTGAGGGGAGGGTTGGGCTCCAGCAGCTCCAGGGGCTCTGAAAACCAAAACGATTCTGTGTTTCTGAAGTCCTGTCTGGGCAGCGCCCCCTCCTGCCCAGCTGCAGCACAGCCCTGGGTACCTCACCCTGCCTCGCAGTGCTGAGTGTCCCTTCAGCAGCTCACAGGCATCAGAGCCTGACACCTCGTGCAGGCAGCAGGGCCCCAGCCCCCTCCCCTGCCCCAGCCCCCTCCCCTTCCCCTGCCCACCAGCCCTTCCAGCAGGTCCCAGGCAGGGACCGGCACACGGCCCCAGCGCTGCCCCGTGCTGCTCACATCCTGCCTGACCCTCCTGCCAGGGCTGGAGGGGACAGGAGGTGCTGGGCAGCACCTGGGGGCTCCCCTGCGCTGCTCCCTGCAGGAGCCCCGCACAGTCAGGCACCTGGGCATCTCGCCTGTGGCCCCTGTGCCTTGGCAGCACCGGGGGGGTCTGTGGTGCCCCCCAGGGCCGTGTGGCCGCTGTACCTGCTGGAGCCGTGGCCTGAGCCGCCATCCTGCCGGCGGCCGACGCGCTGGGGCACACGGAGGCTCCTCGGGGCGGGGGAGGACGGACAAGGCAGCCTGGAAACGGAGGGGCTGGCGTGCGGGGGGCAGGGGGCAGGGTGGGGGCGAGCGTGCGGGTGGGAGAGCAGCGGGGACAGCAACAGGAGCGGGTGAGTGACGTGGCACCAGGGCTGGGGGCTGACAGACAGACGGAGCCCCCCGCACCCGGCGCTGCCCCTGCCGTCCCCTGCCCTCCCCAGCATCACCAGCACAGCCCTGGCACGGCAGGGACACGGGCACAGGCGCCCACCGTGGCACTCGCTGCCCCGGCATGGCGGGCTGGGGGCCAGCACGTGAGGCCTCGCTCCTGCAGAGCCCCACATCCCTGCAGCCCCACATCCCTGCAGCCCAGGGCAGGGCTGGCAGTGCTGGGGCACTGTGTGAAACAGCACTGGGGGAGAGCACAGGGGGGCAGCCTATCCCAGCCCCCTGCCCTGGGCCGGCAGGGACAGCATGGCCCTGCCATCAGGCACTTGCAGCCCAGGGACTGGCCCGAGGCAGGAGAAGAGGAAGGAAGGGGAGGGCACGGGGCTCGGAGAAAACCTGCCCCAGCCCACCATAAGTGGGCATCATGAGTGGGCTGTGCCCACCCTCGCCAGGGGGTCCCCAGGCACAGAGCCCTTCCCTGCCAGCAGACCCTGCAGCATGGTGCAGAGCCTGGGCACCACGAGCTGCAGCCGTGGGCAGCCCCCGGGGCCAGCCCAGCCCTCCCCAGCTGGAGGGGACCTGCAGCCCCCTGCCCGGGCCAGGCCCCTGCCCAGCACCTCTCACAGGGGCTGGGCTGCTGGGCCCTGTGGCTCAAGCTGCAGCCCCCTCCCCGCCAGAGCCCCAGGTACCTTTGATGGCACTGGTGGGGATGATGCCCTCGGCCGTGCCCCCGTAGCCGCCAGAGACGATGCTGGTTTCATTGAGGTTGGGTCCCGACACCATCACCTGCTGCAGGTCCTGGGGCACAGGAGCAGCGTGTGAGACACAGCACACATCCCGGGGCAGCCCCCATCGACCCCCAGCCCCCAGCCCCTGACCTGCTCCAGGCCGTCGTCCTCGGGCAGGCTGCCCGTGTCCCCGTTGCTGCTGATGGGGATCTCCATGGTGGCCGCTTTGCTCATGATCCCGTCCGACATCCTCAGGGCCTGTGAGGACACTGTGCTGACGCCCCAGCACCAGGCAGGGATGGAACCGCCCCCCTGCCCAGACAGGGTCTCGGGGCTTCCCGAGGCGGTGCTCCCTGCAGTGGGGGAGCAGGCAGAGGGTGCCCCCAGCCTCAGGGCCTGGCGTTCCCTCGGGGCTGCTGCAGCCCCACAGCCCCCCAGAGCCAGCCCCGGCCCCGCAGGAGCCTCCCTCAGCTCACAGCCGTGGCCGCCCCGAGCACCGGCCGCCCCCCGGCCCCGCAGCAGCCGCCGTCGGAGCGGTGGGTCCTGCCCCGGGCCGGCCGCGGCCCCGCGGCCGAGCAGCCCCTGGCCCAGAGCCCGCTGCCACGTCCGCAAAGGGAGCGCTGGAGGGCCCTGCTGCGCCCGGACCGGTCCGAGCGCATTCCAGGCCGTGCGCGCCGGCCACGGGAGCGGCCCGCCCCGACGGGGCAGCCCCAGGGCACGGCCCGCGCCCCTTCCCCCCGGCCCGGGGCAGCCCCAGGGCACGGCCCGCGCCCCTTCCCCCGGCCCGGGGCAGCCCCAGGGCACGGCCCGCGCCCCTTCCCCCGGCCCGGGGCAGCCTCCGCACCGAGCGCCCGCCCGGGGCAGGGGCCGCCGAGCCCGGAGCCCGCGGAGGAGCCGCGTCCCGCACCAGCCGCGCTCCGCACCACGGGGCCCCGGCGCCCCGCGCAGGCCCCGCCGAGCAGCGCCCGAGCCCCAGGACGCGGCGGGGTTCGGTCCCGCAGCCCCGGCCCGCCCCGGCCGCGCTCCCGGGGCCGCTCCCCCCCGCGCGCACCTGCGGCCGCCGCCGGCACCGGCACCGGGACGGGCACCGGGAGCGGCTCCGGCTCCGCCTGGGCCCGGGACGCGCCGGAATCGCGTCACGCCGCGAGCCCAGCGCCGGGAGTGACGTCGGGGCCGGGCATGGAGCCGGCGGCCGCCGAGCACCGGCAGCAGCTCCGCAGCGTGAGCGGCGCCGGGGGCCGTGGCTGGACCGGGCGGGGCGTGGCGGGACCGGGGGGGTCGGTGGAGGGACTGGGGGGGCTGTGGCGGGAGCGGGCGGGGCGTGGCGGGACCGGGGGGGCTGTGGCGGGACCGGGGGGGGCTGTGGCGGGAGCGGGCGGGGCGTGGAGGGACCGGGGGGGGCCGTGGCGGGTCCCGGGAGAGTCTCGGGCTCGGGGCGGCCTCGGTGCCGGCGGGTCCCGGGGGCTCCGGTCTGGTCCGGGGCGAATGCGTGAGCGCCGGTGCCGCCTGTGCCGCAGCTGCGGGATTTCCTGCTGGTCTACAACCGCATGACCGAGCTGTGCTTCCGCCACTGCGTCTGCAACCTCAACTACCGCCTGCTCACCGGCCGCGAGGTGAGCCCGGCTCCGGCGCCCGCCCCGGCCCGCCGGGCGTCCCGCCGCTGCCGCCCCGCGCTCACCCCCGTCCCCGTGCCGCAGGAGAGCTGCCTGGAGAGCTGCGCCGCCAAGCTGGTCCACGCCAACCACCGCCTGGTGCGAGCCTACGTGGCGCTGATGCCGGGCATCGTCCGGCGCCGAGCCGCCGCCGCCGAGCGCAGCGCAGCGGGGACCGGGGCGCCCGGGGCCTCTCCGGACCCGGCAGCGACAGACGCTCCGGGAGCCGACACGTAGCGCGGCCGCGGCCCGGGGCACCTCGGACGGCGCGGACCGGCCCCGCGCTGCAGCGGCGGGTCGCTGTGTGCCGAGGCTGTGTCTGTGGTGTCTGCGGCGCCGGGCCGTGCCGTGCCGTGCCGTGCCCAGGGGGGCCGCGGGGGGCCGGCAGCGCCTGCCCTCGCCAGGGAGCTCCCACGCTGCTGAGGAGCAAATCCCCAGCGCTAATAAACTGTCTCTTTGTGACGCTCTGGTCTGGTGGGGGTCCCTCCCCGCGGCCGGGGGCTGCTGCTTGCGGGAGCCGCTGTGCCCTGATTTGTCTGTCAGCATGGGACAGGCTGGGGGTGCAGCTCTGGGGACAGCACTGAGGTGCTGGGGGGCTGAGCTTGGGGCCATGGAATCACAGAATCATTTCACCATGAGTCCAACCCTGCCCTCACCCTGCCACAGCCAGCACTGAGCCACAGCCCTCAGCACCTCAGCCCAGGGCTTTGGGATCCCTCCAGGGCTGGGCACTGCCCCAGCTCCCTGGGCAGCCTGGCACAGGGGCTGACACCCCTCTCAGGGAAACAGTTCTGCCTCAGCTCCAGCCTCAGCCTCCCCTGGGGCAGCTCCAGCCCCTTTCCTCTTGTCACTTGTAGCTCAGGAGCAGAGACCAACCTCCCCAGGCACAGGCTGCTGTGAGGGAGTGTCAGAGAGTGCTGCTGTGTCCCCTCAGGCTCCTCTTCTCCAGGCTCAACACCCCCATTCCCTCAGCCCCTCCCCAGCCCCTTGTGCTCCAGCCCCTTCCCCAGCTCAGTGCACGGCTCTGGCCATGCTGCAGCCCCTCAGTGTCCCTGTGGCAGTGGGTGAGTGGCCCAGTGCTGAGCACAGCCCAGCCCTGGAGCTGCAGCCTCCACTGTGGCCTCTCTCCAGGGCTGGAGGCTGCAGCTCCTGGCTGTTGAAGCCACACACCAGCCGGTATCACCCGCGGGCTCTCAGGCAGCTGCTGTGGCACTGCTGGACACCCACCACGTGAGTGGGGCAGCTGAGGGAGTGACTCTGCCCTGGATGACTCCACACTGATGGTCTCTTGGCTGCCTGCCCCAGACAGGTCACCTTCTCCCAGGGAGCCTGGCCACCCCTGCCACAGTGGGTCTGCTGCCCAGGGGCTCGGTGTCCAGGGGCATAGTGCACAGGGTCTTGGTGCCACTGCTGCCCAGGGGCTTGGTGCCAGCACGGGCTGGGGGCTGCAGCCCTGCAGGGGCCTGGTGCAGCCTCCCCTGGTGCAGAGCAGCTGCAGAGCCCGTGGGACGGGACGCAGTGGGGCTGTGGGTCAGTGCTGGCACTTGGGATATGGCAGGGCTGTGGGTTGGTGCTGGCACTCGGTGCTGCTGCAGAGACTAGGACCTTTATACAGCACAGAAATGAAAAAGCAGAGGCTTCAGCTTCTGGCTCTGGCTCTGGTTAAATAAACTCTGTGCATTGTCTGAATTCTCAGTGAGGCAGCGCTGGTTTAACCCCTCCCTGACTGCACTGACACAAACCCAGGCTGGTGTCTGACTCCTGCTGATCCCTGTGCCTGGGAGGACAAACACCCAGAGAGGACAGCTGCTGCTGCACAAACGGCTGCTCAGGGCTTGGGGTGGCCAAAGAGTAAATGGGGTGATAGGAAAACAGGCAAAAGCCACAGTGGAGGACAAATCAGACCCTCCTAGAGGCCCCTCAAGTGGTAGAAGGGTCATTGTGGCAGCAGGGTGGGCGAGGGGCTGGGGCAGGCTGTGCCCATGGGGGAAGGGGCTGCTCAGCACACAGTGCTCACAGGAACCCTCTGCACAGCACAAGGCTTTCAAACCCTTGCTGACTCCAAACCACTGACATGCTCCAGCAAGTGCTTAAGGTCCTTCTGAGCTCCTTCCCCTTCCTTGCTTGCCAAGAATTGGCAGCTTCACAGCTGAAGACACTAAAAAAAAAGTTTTTGTGTCTGAAACATCTCCCCTGGCTGCAGTTTCACGTGGGCTCCCCTCAGCCCTGGGGAAGCAGCCCCAAGGAAGCAGCCCTGAGCCTCCCTGCAGCCCCTGGCGCCTGCTGGCCTGAGCTCCTGGCGTGGGACACAGCAGGGCCCCAGCACTGGGCCCACAGACAGGTTTTTGCAGCACCTTCCGTGCTAAAACTTGTGGACTCACAAGTTCAGGCCCCCAGGGGGGATTTATTCTGGGCTCCCACCTTGAGCTGAGCCGAGCTTTGCAGCAGACCCTCGGCGAGCCTGGTCCCAACATACCTTTGGTGGGAGGCTTGAGCCGAGCTGCCACCTGCAGAGGCAACACACGTGTCTTGAACAGCAAGTTTGTCATTTTCCACGGGCACACGCACTTCTGTTAATCCACATCGCTCCTCCTAATCAGATTATGGGCAGGAAGTGTCTGCAGGTCTCCCTGCACACACACAGGGGACTGTGCACTGTGCTGCCAGGCTGATGCCAGAATCCTTCCTGTAACCAGCCAGCAAAACGTCTGGCAGCGACAGAGAAGACCCCAGGGGCACCTGGGATCCTTGCAGAGTCCAGGCTGGCATGGAGCAGCTCCAGGCAGCAGAAATGCCCTTTCCAGAGAGCTGCTGCTTTGCCTCCCCAGGCAGCTGTCCTGCATCAGAGCTGCTCAGCAGGTTCTGCTGCCAGCTGCAGCTCCTGCAGCCTCCCCAGAGCACGGTGCTTCCCTCTGAGCCCAGCTGCATCTCCTTGTTGTCCTTGCCTGCAGCACAGCCGGTGCCCGTGGCCTGGCAGCGTGCAGGGCAGCTCAGCCCCGCTGCCAGCACATGCTTACGAGGTCTCACAGAGCAGGAGTTGATTCCCAGTGTGCTCCCAGTCTGGGGTCAGCTCTCACACATTATGTGGCAGTCAGAGATCAGCTGCCAGCACGAATTCTCCTGTCCTGGCTCTACTCCATGCTATGTACCTCCTGCCACTTTTGCCTGAGGCTTAAACCTTTTAAGAGCCTGGTATGTCAATGGTGTGTTACTGGAGAGGTTTCTCTCTCAGGACATCTCACAGTTCAATTGTTTTTGAACTGTGTGTGTGTGTGTCTGTCTATGTGTGAGCCCTTTGCCTCGTGCACTCTCGCTACTGCTCCTTGGGAAGGATCTGTCTCCCTTGGCTTTACACCTCCTTCCTGGGATTTACACAAACAGATGCAAACTCCCAGAGCCTTCTCTTCTCCAGGCTGAGCAGACCCAGCTCTCAGCCTTCCCTCATAGCAGAGGCTTCAGTCCCTTCATCATCTTCATGGCCCTTCACTGGGCTCTCCAGTGTGTCCATCTCTCTCCTGTACTGGGGAGTCCAGCACTGGCACCAGCAACTCCAGCTACAGCCTCACCAGTGCTACAAGAGGGGAAGGATCACTCTGATTCTATTCTATGAAGGATTCAGTGATTCCATGAGTGTCACTGCCTGGCTGCAGGCAGCCAGGGGACCAACCCACCCCCACACACCTCCCCTGCCTGAGGAGGGGCAGCAGCAGCAGCAGCAGCACTCCCCCATCACCACCTCTGTCAGACCCCCTGGCCCCTCTTCCAGGGCTGCCTCTCCCTAGCTGGGGAGGCAGCAGCTGTGCAGCCTGGCCCAGCACCACAGCCTCGCTCCTCTGCATCCCAGAGCCTGCATTTCCCTCTCCAGGCTGCCTGGACACGGGCCGAAGGGCCCTGGGGCAACTGGGCAGGGTGTCTGGGGAAATCACCCACCCCCTGAGCAACAACAGCCCCTGCATGTAGTAACAGCAGCCAAACTGCGGGTGGTGGGGTGGGCAGGGCCCTGCAGAGCTGCTGCAGCCCCAGCCCCTGCTCCAGCAGCTGCCCCTGGCTCAGGGGGCACAGGAACGTGTCCAGCTGGGGTTGGAAACCTCCTGAGCAGGAGCCTCCACACCCTCCCTGGGCAGCCTGGGCCAGGGCTCCCTCCCCTCAGCACCAAAGCACTTGCTCCTCCTGGGCCAGGGGCACTTGCTGTGTTCCAGCTTTTGTCCATCACCCCTTGTCCTGGCACCTGAGATAACACAAAAAAGTGCTGCCCCATCCTCCTGACAAACACCTTTTAAACAATTGTATTAATGAGATTCTCCCCTCAGCCTTCTCTTCTCCAGGCTGAGATCAGACCCCTGGGACTGCAGCCTCTGTCTCCAGCTCTGGCAGGGATGAAGGATGTGCAATGCAGCCCTGGACCCAGCAGCTCTGCAAGGCTGCCTTCCCCATGGCCCAGGGCTCTCCTGGGAGCTGCTGCAGCTGCTCTCCTGATCCCCCTATCCCAGCACATGGCAGCCCCAGAGCCCTCAGCAGCCCCAGAGCACCTCAGCAACTCCAGAGCCCCTCAGCAGCTCCAGAGCCTCCTAGCAGACCCAGAGCACCTCAGCAGCCCCAGAGCCCCCCAGCAGCCCCAGAGCCCCCCAGCAGCCCATGCACAGCCCTGGGGCTTGCAGTGAGCAGGGCCCCACGCTGCTGTGGGGCTGCAGCAGGACCCAGGGCTGCAAGAGCAGGAGGCAGAGGCCATCTCCCAGGGGGAAGGTGCCCGTGGGCTGCAGCGTGCCCGAGGCACAGGGCTGCCAGTGGCCCTCCCATGCTGCCTGCACTCCCCAGCCTCTGCCTTCCCACACCACTCCCCAACACCTTCACTACTGGGCAGCCCTGGTGGGTCACAAGCCAGGTCAGGGGGTCCTGCTGCCCTCCCACCCAGGGACACCCTCTGGCCTGTCTTATGCCCCGTGCTTTGTCTCAGGGCTGCCCAGATGGTCGCTGATGCTGTTCTGCTCCCTGCCCAGCCCTGCCCGCTCCCCTCCGCCATCTCAGAGCAGGACAGAAGGAACAGAAGCATCAGCTCACAGCTTTGCTCCCCCTACACACAGTCCTGCAGCTGCATCTCCCTGGGGCAGCTCTACCAGCTGCCCTGCCTGGCCAGCCCTCGGGCCATGCTGCTGTGGCACTGCCCAGCACCAGCCCTCCACTACCCAGAACAAAGCAGCGGGAGTTCACAGACCACGGCACACAGGGCAGAGGATGCTGCACCAGATGTGTGTGCAGTGGCTCCACGGGAAGCCTGTGCCCTCGCCCTTGCTGCCTGGAGCCACACAGTCTGGGCTGCAGAGAGCTCAGCTCGGCTCAGGAAGGGCCTGGGGGAGAGCAGGGGTAAAGAAAGCCCCAGGTACAGAAATAGATCGATATATTAGTGTGTAAAAAACATGCTGCTTCCTCTGTACAGCGCCCAGCCGGGCGCAGGCTCCCCCCAGGGAGGTCACACGTATATAAATAAGGCCCAGATGGGTGCAAACGGTATGTACAGCCCGCGGGGGGCTCGCGCCTGCGCCGGGGCCAGCCCCACCAGGACCAGCCGCTACGCCCGGCCCGCGGGATCCTCCTCCCCAGCCCGGACCCGCCAGGTTCATTTCAGGTCCACATCGAAGTCCAGCACCAGCAGCTTGGTCTCCTCGGTGCCGTTGCGGCTGCCCACGGCGCACACCAGCTTGGTGTTGGAGGCGCGGATGCGCCACACGACGCCCCCGCTGCCCCCGCTCTCCAGGGCCACCAGGTTCCGGACGAACTCGCCCGTCTTCAGGTCCCAGAGCTTGACGGTACCGTCGTCAGAGCTGGTCACCACAAACTTGGAGCTGAACTGCAGGCAGGTCACGGCGCTCTGGTGCTTGCTGGGCCCTGGGATCACAGAAGCATTTGGGTTGTTAAAGCCCCTGAAGCTGCTGGAGCCCAGCCCTCCCCTCACCCTGCCACAGCCAGCACTGAGCCACAGCCCTCAGCACCTCACCCCAGGGCTTTGGGTTCCCTCCAGGGCTGGGCACTGCCCCAGCTCCCTGGGCAGCCTGGCACAGGGCTGACACCCCTCTCAGGGAAACAGTTCTGTCTCAGCTCCAGCCTCAGCCTCCCCTGGGCCAACTCCAGCCCCTTTCCTCTTGTCACTTGTAGCTCAGGAGCAGAGACTGACCTCCCCAGGCACAGGCTGCTGTGAGGGAGTGTCAGAGAGTGCTGCTGTGTCCCCTCAGGCTCCTCTTCTCCAGGCTCAACACCCCCATTCCCTCAGCCCCTCCCCAGCCCCCTTGTGCTCCAGCCCCTTCCCCAGCCCTGTGCCTGGCTCTGGCCACGCTGCAGCCCCTCAGCAGAGGGTCTGTCAGTCAGTTCCCCCACACTCCCACCCCAGGAGTAGGCAGGAGCAGCCCTGCTCCAGCAGCCGTGCCTCAGCCCCTGCACTCACCCTGCAGCGTCTGCAGGCACTGGCCGGTCTTGATGTCCCAGATCTTGACGGTGGAGTCGGCGTTGCCAGACACGAGGATGTTGTCCCGCAGCTCCATGCCGCTGGTGAGCGACTGGTGCCCCATGAGGGTGTGCAGGCAGTTCCCACTCTCCACGTCCCACACCCGGATCGACGTGTCCAGGGAGCCGCTGACGATGTGCGTCCCATCGAACTGCCCCGAGAGACACGGCTCAGCCCCCACCACTGCTGGGGAAAGGGCTCCCAGCAGCCTGCTCCCCACCACTGACCAGAAAGGGGGCTGCTCCTGGCAGCCTGCTCTTCACAACTGCCCATGAAAGGGGGGCTGCTCCTGGCAGCCTGCTCCCCACTACTGCTGAGGAAAGGGGGAGCTCCCAGCAACCCCACCACTGGTGGGGAAAGGGCTCCCAGCAGCCTGCTCCCCATGACTGCTGGAGAAATGGGGGCTGCTCCTGGCAGCCTGCTCCCCACCACTGCTGGGGAAAAGGGGGGCTCCCAGCAGTCTGCGCCTCACCACTGCTGGGGAAAGGGGGCTGCTCCTGGCAGCCTGCTCCTCACAACTGCCCATGAAAGTGGGGCTCCTCCTGGCAGCCTATTCCCCACCACTGCTGGGGAAAGGGGGCTGCTCCCAGCAGTCTGCTCTCCACCACTGCTGGGGAAAGAAGGGGTTCCCAGCAGGCTCAATCCCAACAACTGCCCATGAAAGGGGGGCTGCTCCTGGCAGCCTGCTCCCCAGGCTTGGGCACAGCGCAGTAGGCAATGTGCTCATGGCCCCTCAGGCTACGCAGGGTGCCCACGCGCTCGGCAGTGTCTGCCCCCCAGGAAGCAGAGCCGTGGGGCGCTGCCCCAGGTGTGTGTGGGGCCGGGGCGGTGGGGCAGGCAGTGCCTCAGCGCAGGGACAGCCGGGGCCTGCGCGTCCCCTGCAGCAGGGGAG
This sequence comes from Colius striatus, assembly GCF_028858725.1. Lineage (NCBI taxonomy): Eukaryota > Metazoa > Chordata > Aves > Coliiformes > Coliidae > Colius > Colius striatus. The sequence continues at coordinate 453,466 of NC_084759.1, read as the reverse complement.
TGGGAAGGGCCGGGGCTCACCTGCAGGGAGTAGACGCGGTTGGTGTGTCCCTGCAGCGTGTGGGTGCAGCTCTCGCTCTCGGGGTCCCACACCTTGACCGTGTAGTCGTAGGCGCCGCTCACCACCTTGTGCCCGTCGTACTGGACGCAGCGCACGGCGGCCACGTGCCCCATCAGCACGTGCAGGCACTGCCCGCTCTCGATGTCCCACAGGCGCAGCGTGGCATCCCGGGAGCCGCTCACCACCCTGCGGGCACAGCCGAGGCAGCCGGGCACAGCGCCTGCCCTGGCTCACCCTCCACACAGAGCCATCAGGGCTGCAAAAGCCCCTGGAGCCCAACCCTCCCTCACCCTGCCACGGCCACCACTGAGCCACAGCCCTCAGCACCTCAGCCCCACAGCTTTGGGATCCCTCCAGGGCTGGGCACTGCCCCAGCTCCCTGGGCAGCCTGGCACAGGGGCTCACACCCCTCTCAGGGAAACAGTTCTGCCTCAGCTCCAGCCTCAGCCTCCCCTGGGCCAACTCCAGCCCCTTTCCTCTTGTCCTGACACTCATAACTGGAGAGAAGAGACTGGCCCCCACCTCACTACAACCCCCTTTCATGTACCAGGGACACCACATCCCACGTGGCAGGGACACCGAGATGATCAGGGCACTGGAGCATCTTCCTTCTGAGGAAAGGCTGCAGGACCTGGGGCTGTTCAGTCTGGAGGAGACTGAGGGGGGAGCTCATTAAGTGACAAACATCTCACTGGTGGGTGTCAGGAGCTTGGGGCAGCACTTGTTGTATCCAGCAACAAGACAAGGGGTGATGGGATGAGGCTGGAACACAAACAGTTCCATTGAAACACAAGGACAAAGTGTTTCCCTGTGAGGGGAGGGAGCCCTGGCCCAGTCTGCCCAGGGAGGGTGTGGAGGCTCCTTCCTTGGAGGGCTTCAAGACCCCCCTGGACACGTTCCTGTGTGACCTGATCTAGGTGGGAGCTGCTTCTGCAGGGGGTTGGGCTGGATGAGCTCTGCAGGTCCCTTCCAGCCCCGCCTTGCTGTGACTGTGATTGTATGATCTTCCAGTCCCAGATGCTCCCAGCCCCGTCCCCTCCCACACTCCCCCAGCCCCATGGGCTGCCGCAGCCCGTGGCAGCCCCCGCCGTACCTGTTGCCATGCAGGTGCATGCAGCGCACCGTGGACGTGTGCCCGTACAGCGTGTGCACGCACTCGCCCGTGTCCGCGTTCCACACCTTGAGCGTGCGGTCGGTGGAGCCGCTGATGACGACGCTGTCCCTCATCTGGGACGACCACACACCCCCTGTGTGGCCGACCAGCGTCTGCACGCACTGCGGAGGGCGAGAGGCAGGGCTGAGGCGGGAAGGGCTGAGCAGCCGAGGAAAGGCAGCGCCAAGCACAGGGCCCATGGGCACGGGGCAGCGGGGCTCTGCGGGGCAGACTCAGGCCCTACAGAGTCCTCCCCGTGATGGCAATCATAGAATACTTTTGGATGTTAAAGTCCCTGAAGCTGCTGCAGTCCAACCCTCCCCTCAGCCACCACTGACCCACAGCCCTCAGCACCTCACCCCAGGGCTTTGGGATCCCTCCAGGGCTGGGCACTGCCCCAGCTCCCCGGGCAGCCTGGCACAGGGGCTGACACCCCTCTCAGGTAAAAAGCTCTGCCTCAGCTCCAGTCTCAACCTCCCCTGGCTACCTGAAGCCCCGTGGTTTCTCCCCCTTCCCAGATCCCCAGGAGGGATGCCACATGTGCCGACTGCCAGTGCCAAGGTGCAGGGCAGCCCTTGCTCAGATGCTGGTGCAGCCCCAGGCTGGCAGCTCCTGGCAGCTCCTCCCACTGCTCTCAGCTGCCGTATCACCAGATCCTCTGTGGTTGTGCTTTGCCAGGGAACAGATAAATCCCCCCAAAACATCGCTGTTGCATAGGGAGCCCAGGCAGCAGTGTGGGGAGCCCCAGCAGCAGTGTGAGGAGCCCCAGCAGCAGTGTGGGGAGCCCCAGCAGCAGTGTGAGGAGCCCCAGCAGCAGTGTGGGGAGCCCCAGCAGCAGTGTGGGGAGCCCCAGCAGCAGTGTGAGGAGCCCAGCAGCAGTGTGGGGAGCTCGGGCAGCAGCGTGGGGAGCTCGGGCAGCAGCGTGGGGAGCCCCAGCAGCAGTGTGAGGAGCCCCAGCAGCAGTGTGGGGAGCCCCAGCAGCAGTGTGGGGAGCCCAGGCAGCAGTGTGGGGAGCCCAGCAGCAGTGTGGGGAGCCCCGGCAGCAGTGTGAGGAGCTCAGGCAGCAGTGTGGGGAGCCCCAGCAGCAGTGTGAGGAGCCCCAGCAGCAGTGTGAGGAGCCCAGGCAGCAGTGTGGGGAGCTCAGGCAGCAGTGTGGGGAGCCCCAGCAGCAGTGTGGGGAGCCCCAGCAGCAGTGTGAGGAGCCCAGGCAGCAGTGTGGGGAGCCACAGCAGCAGTGTGGGGAGCCCAGCAGCGGTGTGAGGAGCCCCAGCAGCAGTGTGGGGAGCCCCAGCAGCAGTGTGGGGAGCCCAGCAGCGGTGTGAGGAGCCCAGCAGCGGTGTGAGGAGCCACAGCAGCGGTGTGAGGAGCCCCAGCAGCAGTGTGAGGAGCCCCAGCAGCAGTGTGAGGAGCCCCAGCAGCAGTGTGGGGAGCCCCAGCAGCAGTGTGAGGAGCCCCAGCAGCAGTGTGAGGAGCCCCAGCAGCGGTGTGAGGAGCCCAGGCAGCAGTGTGGGGAGCCACAGCAGCAGTGTGGGGAGCCCCAGCAGCAGTGTGGGGAGCCCCAGCAGCAGTGTGAGGAGCCCCAGCAGCGGTGTGAGGAGCCCCAGCAGCAGTGTGAGGAGCCCAGGCAGCAGTGTGGGGAGCCCCAGCAGCAGTGTGGGGAGCCCCAGCAGCAGTGTGGGGAGCCCCAGCAGCAGTGTGGGGAGCTCAGGCAGCAGTGTAGGGAGCCCCAGCAGCAGTGTGAGGAGCCCCAGCAGCAGTGTGAGGAGCCCCAGCAGCAGTGTGAGGAGCCCCAGCAGCAGTGTGAGGAGCCCCAGCAGCACTGTGGGGAGCCCCAGCAGCACTGTGGGGAGCTCAGGCAGCAGTGTGGGGAGCCCAGCAGTGGTGTGAGGAGCCCAGCAGTGGTGTGAGGAGCCCCAGCAGCAGTGTGCCCCCACTCCCCACGCCAGCAGGGCCCGGCATGGGCACTCACCTCCCCCGTGACGGCCGACCACACCTTGAGCGTGTTGTCATCCGAGCCGCTGACGATGCGGTTGCCACAGAACTGCAGGCAGGTGATGACGTGGTCGTCGTGTCCCTTCAGCACCTGCACAGAGCGCCGGGAGTGAGGAGGGTACAGGGCAGATCCCTGCAGAGCCCCCTCAGCAGCCCTTGGGAAGGGAGGGCAGACGGGTCCCTGCCCCTGCCCTGCGCTACAGCAGGAGCCGGGGGGCCCGTGGTGGCTGCTGCTGGGGTACAGTGGGCTCCAGGGACCCCTGTGGCTATGAATGCTGCCCAAGCTGCTGAGCTCAGGGCTGGCGTCCTGCCCTGGGTCTGGAAGCTGTGGCCATGAGCAGAGGACGACCACCAGCTCTGTTCCTGTGGGCAGCAGCCGTGTTCCCCCTGCATGGGGGCAGCGAGGGGGCAGGGTCCTGGGGAAGGAGGGGGCACCTCAGACAGACCCTGCACGAGGACAGGCAGCAGCTCGGTGTGGAAACATGCCCAGAGATGCCTTTTGAGGGAATACACTCAATGTCCCCCCAGCTTGGGGAAGGGACAGAGTGGCCATCTGCGTGGTGTGGGGGGTCTGGGGAAGGGGCTGCCTGGTGCCAGCGTGCTGCTGTGGTGCAGCCCCTGCAGCCACAGCCCTGTGCAGGGCACTGCTGCTCTCTGCCTGTCACATCTGCAGACACATCTGTGTGTCTGTGACACATCTGCAGAGCGGGGAGCAGCGGGAGGGAGGCTGTTCCCAGAGCAGAGAGAAGGGGAGCTGGGGCTCTGCTCTGCTGCCTCTCAGGCAGGGCGACGGGTGGGCAGGGACCATAGTGGGGACTAAACACCCCCATAAGCTGAGACCTCGTGCCAAGGACGAGGTGTTGCTGAGCTGTGGCATGGCTGCACCTCTCCCTGGATGCCAGGAGGCTGCAGCCCTGCCCCGAGGCCAGAGGAGGGACAGGGAGACAGAAACGCCCTGCTCTGCAGCACAGGCTCACGGTGTTGCTGAGCCCAAGCCCAAAGTGCTGCTGGCTGGAGTGGAGCAGGGCAGGGGGCAGGTGGGAGCGAGCAGTGCTGGGGGCTGCAACTCCACATCCAGTTTTTGCAGGTGGATGCTCCTGGCCTGTGCCTCCTGAGGACGGGACAAGCTTGTGAATCTTCTCCCCAGGTGCTTTCAGAATTCCTAGTGTCATTCTCACCCTATTGCTCATGGATGTTTCTCTGCCACTTCCTACCTGCCAGAGCCTGGGGCCTGCCTCAGCAAGGCCCCTGCACACACTCACCTTGGGGGCTTTGAGCTCCCCACTGCGCCAGTTCATGTCGATCTTGTGCTGCCTCATGAAGGCGAATTTCCAGGGGCTGTACATGAAGCCGGGGCTCAGCAGCCGCCGCTTCCGCAGGTTCAGGGGCTCCTCGATGCCTGTGGCAGGAACACACAGTGGGATGCCTCAGGGTGCCCAGGGGGGCTGTGGGCTGCCCATCCCCAGGAGCACACAGTGCGATGCCTCAGGGTGCCTGTGGGGGCTGTGGGCTGCCCATCCCCAGGAACACACAGTGGGATGCCTCAGGGTGCCTGTGGGGGCTGTGGGCTGCCCATCCCCAGGAACACACAGTGGGATGCCTCAGGGTGCCTGTGGGGGCTCTGGGCTGCCCATCCCCAGGAACACACAGTGGGATGCCTCAGGGTGCCTGTGGGGGCTCTGGGCTGCCCACCACTGACCCCCTGGCTGTGCCACATGCTGTGGGGAGAGGAGCTCCTTACCCTCCTCACGGCATTTCTCTCTCCACAGCAGGTTGTCTTCAGCCAAGACCCTCCAGTAGCGACAGGTCTGGGCAGCTCGGAGCAGGTCGCGGGGCTCCAGGAAGGAGAGGACGTAGAGTGCCAGCTGCAGGAGCAGAAGCTGAGTCAGAGGGACACACACCATGGGCTGCTGGTGGGGCCAGTCCAGCCTGTGCCTCGACTCACCTCTTTGGGCAGCAGGGAAATGAAGTCTCTCTGGAACTGGGGCTCAATGACCTGCATCATGTACTTGATCTGGGAGGGCTCGCAGCGGTCGATGAGCTCGTCCAGAGCAAGCAGCTTCTCTGGGCCACTCCATCGCTGAGGAGACGACATCAGTCACATTGCCAGCGTGAGGGGCAGCCCCTGGCAGTGCCCGTGCCCCCACCCCAGCCCTGGCAGAGACAGCCCCAGCACGGGCACAGTGGGCTCTGCCCTTAGATCCCAAGAGGAGCCACAGCAATGGGACTGGGAGCTCCATGAGCCACAGGAGATGGAGCACAATCCTGAGTGATGGCAGACAAAGCAACATCACTGCAGGGCGCAGGGGGCAAGGGGGGGGGGCTCACACTGCCAGTGTGCCCCTTGACCCTGGGCAGAGCCTCACCAGAACCCCGCTGTGGCACCCAAACCCCTGCCTGTGGTGGGCTTCATGCAGGCAAGCTCCCTGGGGCCGGGCTCCCTCTCCTGCCTGCAGCCCCACAGCTCCCCTGGCGCCCCCGAGGCGAGACCCCCAGCCCACCTGGAAGGTGCGGAGCCAGTCCTGCAGCTCGGGCGGAGGGGCCACCGAGGGCATGCAGCGCCGCCGCGCCTGCGCCGCCTTGGCGTTGCGCAGCTCCCCGAAGGTGGTGGTGGGGCTGGGCATGCAGGGACCCAGCGTCCTGCACGGAGCGAGACACACCGAGCCAAAGGTGAGACGCCTGTGCCGCTCTGGGCCACGCTGCGAGCCCCCAGCCCCCACATCGCTTGCACCGGGCCACAGCTACAGGAGCAGCCTGCCCCACGGACTGGTGGGGCTGGGAGCCCCTCGGGACCAGCCCCAGGGGGGTTCTGCATCTCTGCACCGCCTCAGCGGGACAGGGAGGCGGCTGCAAGCTGCGGCTGGTGGCAGAGGCTCCTCCCAGCTCTCACCTGCTGAACTCGGAGCCCTTGCACAGCTTTTTACCGGGGGACAGGGCTCTGCCGTCCAGGCCGTTCTCTGACTTCCGCTTCATCTGCAAGGAGACGACAAGTTAAAGCAGCAGAAGCTGGCCCTCCGTGCCCAGCCAGCCATGCACTGCCCACCCAGGCCACAGGCAGCCCCTGCCCAGGCCACAGGCAGCCCCTGCCCCCTCTGCAGCAGGCACAAGAGTTAACTCCAGTGGGAGAAATGGAACTTGGTCCTTGCGGGGGCAATGTCAAACCTGATGGGAAAGGCAGCAAAACAGCTGCCCAGGGGCAAAGCCAGGGACTGAGAAGATCCATGGGCAGTTCTGCTTGGCCACAGCCCCACACCAGCAGGCAGAGCTGCTCCAGCACAGCCCCACGCTGGGCAGCCACTGTGAGCTGGGCTGGGCACAGACCCAGCCCCGACACGGCTTCATCAGCACGTCCTCCTGGCTCTGTGTACGAGGTGCAGTGACTGGGGATGGTGGGGAGGGTGAGGAGCGCTGGTGGGTAGCTGTGGGGGAGCTGGGGGTCTTTCCCTCCCATCCTGAGCCTGATGCATGCTGCATCTACACTCAGGGGAGTCCAATGCTTCTTGCCACAACATCCATCCCCAGCAGAAACCTGCCTGAGGCCTTTGCTTGATCCCCCAGCTCAGGGACCCCGGCATGCTGGGGGCAGCTCTGTGGGGCTGGGCACGGCCAGGGGCTGCCAGGGGACCACCAGCAGCAGCCAGACGGGTCAGGACCAGGCTCCTTCCCCCAGCCCCACAGCCAGACAGGACAATGGCTGCTGAGCAGCCTCTGTGCCAGGGAGCTCCCAGGGGGTCCAGGCACCTCCAGCTCTTGGCACATGCTGGGGGTCTGCAGCAGCAATGACCCCCCAAGCAGCAGGAACCTCAAATGCTGTGGCAGCCCACGGCCCCCTCCGGCACCACCACTGTGGCGAGCAGCAGGGGTCTGTAGGCTCTGAGGCCACCAGCTACCAGCACAGGACCACGGGTGGCCTGTCAGCATCAGCTGCTTGCAGGGTGCCCCAGCCCCACGGCAGAGCCCGTGTCCGGGCCCCCGGCGTTACCTTGGGCCGCACGTGCCGGAGGAGGCCGCCGTCCTCAGTCCGCTGCAGGTAGTCGATCCAGCGCTCCCCGATGGTGTAATAGAAGTACACGTTGCCGCCATCCTCCCCTTCCTCGCTGTAGCAGCTTCCTTCTTCCTCGTCTTCCTCCTCCTCCTCTTCCTGCTCCCCGCTGACTGTGGGGCCGGCGGGCTCCTGTGCCACTTGCCCAGCAGAGCTGTCGGCCTCTGGGCCCGACCCTGGGCTCCCTTGCCCAGAGCGCTCCGGCTCCCAGGGGCCAGAGCCATCCTCCTCCTCCTCTGCCGCTGGCACCTACAACCCAGGGAGAGGGAGGGTCAGGTCAGGGCTGTGGGGTGTGCTGGGTCTGGCCCACGCCAGGGTTGCTGGGGGAGCACGAGGGTCCCCTCTGCAGCATGGAGCGGGGGGTGATGAACCCAGGGGGCCGAGGGTGGGGACAGGGGAGCAGACTCAGGCACCCAGGCGCTCCCTGGGCTCACACTCAGCTGCAGCCATGCACTGACCTGGGGATCAGGCACTTGCCAGCCCTGCAGGGCAGCGTGGCTGCAGCGGGACCTGAGACAGTGGCACTGGCAGCTCTGTGACTGAGCAGAAGCAGGGACACCCTGGGAGTGCCAGCGAGGAGCTGCCTCCCTGCCTGCAGCCTCAGCAGCCCCTGCTCTCACCCACTGCAGTGGGGACACTGCAGAGCTGATGCATGTTGGGGCTGCTGCAAGGGGCTGCTGCAAGCCAGGGCTGCCGCACGCCAGACACACTGTGGTCGCCATACACAGGGCCACTGTGTGCTAGGGCAGCTGCACGCTGGGGTTGCCACATGCTGGGGCCACTGTACAGGACCATTGCATTCTTGGGCCACTGCAAGCCAGGGCCACTGCACATCAGGGCTGTCACACACCAGGGCTGCTGCATGCTGGGGCTGCCACATGCCAGGGCTGCAGCACAGAGCTACCACACACCAGGACCATTGCATACCGGAGCTGCTGCATGCTGGAGATGCCGCACAGGGCTGTTGCATGCTGGGGCCACCACGTGCTGGGACCACTGCACATCATGGCTCCCACACGAGGCTGCTGCACACCGGAGCTGCAGCATGCTGGGGCTGCTGCATGAGTACAGTGCACTCTGGGGTCACTGCAAGGGGTTGCTGCACATTGGGCCTGCTGCATGCCATGGCTTCCCTACGTGGCCATCACACACCAGGGCTGCCATACAGAGCTTCACATGCCAGGGCCACTGTATGGCCGGGCCCCAGCACCAGAGGGGAGGCACATGCTACATCTCAGACCTCTCCTCACCCTCCAGTCCACCTGAGCAGGAGCAACTGTCACTGCAGAGGCTGGAGCAGTGTGTGCCTGTCTAACACCACCTGAACCCTCCCTGCCCCGAGAGCAGCACTGAGGACACAGCTCACACCAACTGCAGCAGCGACCTGGAGGATGCAGCACAGGGCCCCTGTAGGGCACAGGGACAAGCAGCTGTGCTCCAATGCATCACCCCATCAGCAGCCTGGGATAACTTGCACCCAAGAGTCCTGGAGAGCAGCACAGCAGATCACAGAATCTCAAGGGCTGGAAAGGACTTCAAAAGCTCATCCAGTACAAGCCCCCTGTCAGAGCAGCAGCACCTAGAGCAGGGCACACAGGAACTCATCCAGCTGGGCTGGAATGTCTCCAGAGAAGGAGCCTCCACAGCCCATCTGGGCAGCCCCTGTCAGTGCTCCCTCACCTCAACAGGAAAGAAATTCTTCCTTGTGTTTCTTTGCAACCTCTTCTGTTCTTCCAGTTTATACCCATTGCTCCTTGCCCTTGTCACTGCCCACAGCAGTTACCTCAGGTAAATGCTGGAATGCAGGACAAACTGCAAGGACCAGGAGAGTGAGAACTGTGCCAAAATCAAGGAAGGCAGGAGAAAAACAAGTCTTTCCATCACCAAACACCTGGCAAAAGAGAGGCTGGCACAGGGTCCAACGAGTGATCGATAAAGGACAGGGCCCAGTGTCAAACTGAGATGAGTTTATTCCCAGGTCTTCTCAAACAGAAACAGACAGTTCGGGCAGCACTGAGCCAGCCAACAGGCCCCAAAACATCCCTGTCCATGGGAAACAGCAGATCCTCCATGGCAGGCCCAGTGTAGACCCCCAAGGAGGAGGTGTGGGAAGCCACAGTCTGGTTTGTTTATCATATGGCAACAGATAAAACCTTTCCTGACTGTATCTTAAAACTGACACTTGGGTGGGCAGCAAGGAGAGGGCAGTCAGAGGGTGCGACCTGCAACGCTTGGCAAGCTGGCTGAACCTGGTCAGAGGCCCTTCAGCACAGCCAGAGGCTCTTCAGCACAGCCAGAGGCAAGGCTGGGCAGGCAGGGCCAGGGATGGCTCATCCTGCAGTGCAGGGGCCAGGGAGGAGCGGGGGTCACTGGGGGAAGCTGAGCAGGGAAGCAGAAGGAGCCCCCAGCTGCAAGCCAGCCCTGCACTGCCCAGCCCAGCCCATACTTTTAAAAAGGAAGCTTAAAGCATGAAGATATTGCTCAATCTCCTCCCTGAAACGACTCGAGATCTGCACACAGCATTTTTTGTAAGGGAAGAAGCTGTTTGGTCACATACAAAAACACACCTGGGGAGGGAAGAACCAGCTGCCCTGCAGGGCCCCTGCCAAGCACCACAAGGTTCTCTGCAGCCAGGGCTGGGTTTATTCACGAGGACCACAGGGCCTCAGAGAGCACGTGCCAAGCCCTGGAGTGTCCCCAGAGCAGGGCAGGCTGCTCATCTCCTCACAGCACCCAGCCAGGGCCGCTCCAGCACAGCACATGGGCTTGGAAGAGGCTCAGGCCAGAGGCAGTAGCCAGACCAGAGGTGGGACACCAAAACTCCCCTGGACCCATTTTCTGTGGAGGGAGCACCCAGCCTGGGCTTCTCCAGCACTTCTCTGGTATCCAGGACAGCAGGATGATAACAAACTCGAGGACAACGCTCCTGGGGCAGCACAGGGCCAGAACCACTGCTGACATCTCCCAGGCAGGAATGCAGCTCAGGGCAGCCACCTTCCCCTGCCCACGCTGCCAGGGGCTTGGCAGGGCAGTGCAGGGAACAGCCTCAGCCCCACAAACACCCCCAGGCTGCTGGAGGAGCCCCTGGGGCCGGGCTGGGCACGTGCCAGCCCACACACTGGCCACTGCTCCCACCAGACACAGCTCGGCTGGAGATGTGGGCTCTGGCTCTGGCCTTCCCAGCTGTCAGTCCAGGGGAAGAATCTCCCTCCACACCCAGCCCTGACCTCCCACGGTGAACAATTAGTGGAACTGAGCAAGAGTCTGCAGGAGCTGCTCTGGGGCAGAAGCAGCCCAGGGTGTCCTCTGGGGTCAGGGCATTGCTGGGGACGTTGGGGCTGAGGCACCGCAGCAGCCAGGGCAGCTCCAGCCCAGGCTCAGGCTCAGGGCTCCATGCAGGACACACAGAGCAGAGCCAGCTGGCAGCCTCAGCCTCTGTCAGGACACTCCCATCTCACAGGGGGCTGTGGACAGACCCTGGGGCTGTTGGAAAGGGCGCAGCATTCCTCAGCATCACCAGGGCTTCCTGATTCAGCCTCAAAACAGGTGAGTCTCCTCCCCCATAAACTTCCTCCATCCCTCTGCCAGTGCCAGCTGCCCTCCCCAGCCCCTGCACTGCTGGAGGGAGCATCCCAGGATCCACACCAGGCGGGCAGAGGAGCCCTACCCTGCTTTTCACAGAATCACAAGGGCTGGAAGGGACCTGGGAAGCTCATCCAGTGCAACCCCCCTGCCAGAGCAGCAGCACCTAGAGCAGGGCACACAGGGACTCATCCAGCTGGGTTGGGATGTCTGCAGAGGAGCCTCCACAGCCCATCTGGGCAGCTTTTCCTACCTGGGGTGCAGCAGCTTTGCTGTCTCCTTGCAGACTGGGGTTTGGCCTTGCAGCTTCCGAGTTGCTTGGCCTCCTGCAAGTCATCCGCTGACTGTTCAGCTCCAAGATGCGGGTGGTGATGCCTTTGACGTGGAGAAGATCATCAAGTGAGTTGAAGCCCTTCAGCTCCTGTGAGAAGAGAACCAAGATCTGACATTTACAAGGGCCTGGAGGGACAGGACAAGGGCTGCTGGCTCCAGAGTGCCAGAGGGGAGCTGGGAGGCAGAAGCTGTTCCCTGGGAGGCTGCTGAGGCCCTGGCACAGCCTGCCCAGAGAGGCTGTGGCTGCCCCAGCCCTGGCAGTGCCCAGGGGCAGGTTGGATGGGGCTGGGGGAAGGTGGCCCTGCCCATGGCAAGGAACGGGGAATTAGGTGACCTTTAAGGTCCCTCCAAACTCAAACCATTCTAATTCAATACAGAGCCAAGAAAGCCAGGCACCAGCCTCCAAACAGCACCAAGCTCCCTCAGCCGGGCTCTTTCCTGCCCAGCCCAGCAGCAGCTCCCTGCAGGGAGGAAGGAGGGTCAGGGTGCCAGGGCAGGCTTTGTGCTGCAGGTCCCTGTGCCCAAGGGACACCTCCTGCCCTGAGCAGCCCTGCCCCTGCAACCTCCCCCAGCTCACAAACCTGCCCTGTGCCGAAGGACGGCTGCAAGGAGCAGGCACAGCACCGAGCTGCTGCAGACATGGCCAGCAGCAGCCCAACAGCAAAGGCTGAAGGCTCAGGAAGGGGGAGAGAGCCTCCCAGGCAGCTGGCACCAGGAGTGGGAGCAGCCCCTGGCCCTCAGCTCCAGGGAACGCCAGCCCCTGCCTGCTCCCGGGCACACACAGACACGCGTGTGTGTGGCACCCACAGCCCTGCGCTGGCAGCCGGCCCCACCGGCCGTGGGGTCCCGAGAGGCAACTGCCACGGGGCGAAGGGGGGGGGCAGGACCCTAGGGTGGGAAATGTCCCCCCAGCTGACACGGGCACCGAGGCCAAAGCAAGGTCTGGTTATCCATCCTCTCAGACTCGTCGTTTCAAGGCATTTCTGCTGCTTCTCTCCTGGGAAGGGTCCAGCCTGAAGCGCAGCCCCAGCCCCAGCGCCCAGCCCCTCTCATGCCCCCAGCCCGCTGCTGACACGGCTCCCACTCTCCCGGCTCCGCAGCCTTCACCCTCCTGCTGGGGACCTGCCCCTCGCAGCCCCCTCTCCCAGACATCCCCCCAGCCCACCCTTCCCCGGCCCCGGGCCTCCCGCTTGCCCTGGCTTGGGCACACACCGTGTCCCAGCACCGATCCTGCCGGGCCAGCTCAGCACCGATCCTGCCGGGCCAGCCCAGCACCCATCCTGTCGGCCCAGCTCAGCACCGATCCTGCCGGGCCAGCCCAGCACCGATCCTGCCGGGCCAGCTCAGCACCCATCCTGCCGGGCCAGCCCAGCACCGATCCTGCCGGGCCAGCCCAGCACCGATCCTGCCGGGCCAGCTCAGCACCCATCCTGCCGGGCCAGCCCAGCACCGATCCTGCCGGGCCAGCTCAGCACCCATCCTGCCGGGCCCAGCCCAGCAGCCATCCTGCCGGGCCAGCTCAGCACCGATCCTGCCGGGCCAGCCCAGCACCCATCCTGCCGGGCCAGCCCAGCACCCATCCTGCCGGGCCAGCCCAGCACCGATCCTGCCGGGCCAGCTCAGCACCCATCCTGCCGGGCCAGCCCAGCAGCCATCCTGCCGGGCCAGCTCAGCACCGATCCTGCCGGGCCAGCCCAGCACCCATCCTGCCGGCCCTGCCGCGGCAGCCCCGGCCCAGGGCCGCGGCCGCCCTCCTCGGGGCTGTGTCACGGCTCAGCCCTCCCGAGTGACGACCGCGGGCGGGCGGCTCCTGCGCTGTCATTTGGAGATGACGGGGCCGAGCCGCGGGGAAGGGCAGGAGCTGCAGCCCATCCTGACCACACCGGACAGGCCTCTGCCCCTTCCCGCTCCGGCCCCCGCCGCCCGGCAGCTCGGGCTGTCTGCGCCCGGCGTCCGACGCCAGCGGCCTGGGAGGGCTCACCCGGGACACGGCCGGCAGCGGCCCGGGGGACACGGCCGCAGGCCCCGGCCGCCAGCGAGGCTCTGCCCGGCCCGGCCCGAGCGCGCCGGCCGCTGCCGCCTCCCGCCCGGCTCCGTTCCGTTCCGCCGCCCCCGCCCCGGAGCCCCGGCCCGCACCTCTCTCTTCCGCACGATGCCGCGGGCGCGGCGGCGGCCGATCCCGCTGAGCGCACCCTCGAGCTCGGCCACGCCGGCGCGGTTGATGTCCAGCGGCCCCGCGCCGGGGCCCGGCCCGCCCGGCGCCGACATCGCGGCTCGGCCCGGAACGGAGCGGCCGGGAACGGAACGAGCCGCCGCCGCGCAGGCCCCGCGCCCCGCGCACGCGCCGCCCCGCCCCCGGCCCCGCCCCGCACCAGGCGCGCGCCGTGCGGGATCCGCGCGTTTATTGCTCAGCGCCGCTTGTACAGGCACGGCCGCAGCCGCAGCCCCGGCAGCCGGCGGCAGCGGGCAGCGCCGGTCTTGGAGAACTCCAGCAGCACGAAGAAAGCGTTGGACAGGTCCTGGGGGGGGTACGGCCGCCGCCTCAGCACGGGCCGCGGGACCCCCCCAAATCCATCCCCCACCGCTTCAGCACGGGCTGCGGGACCCCTCCCAAATCCATCCCCCACCGCCTCAGCACGGGCTGCGGGACCCCTCCCAAATCCATCCCCCACCGCCTCAGCACGGGCCCCGGGACCCCCCCCAAATCCATCCCCCACCGCCTCAGCACGGGCTGCAGGACCCCCCCAAATCCATCCCCCACCGCCTCAGCACGGGCCGCGGGACCCTCCCAAATCCATCCCCCACCGCCTCAGCACGGGCTGCGGGACCCCTCCCAAATCCATCCCCCACCGCCTCAGCACGGGCCCCGGGACCCCCCCCAAATCCATCCCCCACCGCCTCAGCACGGGCTGCAGGACCCCCCCAAATCCATCCCCCACCGCCTCAGCACGGGCTGCAGGACCCCCCCAAATCCATCCCCCACCGCCTCAGCACGGGCTGCGGGACCCCTCCCAAATCCATCCCCCACCGCCTCAGCACGGGCTGCGGGACCCCCCCAAATCCATCCCCCACCGCCTCAGCACGGGTTGCGGGACCCCTCCCAAATCCATCCCCCACCGCCTCAGCACGGGCCCCGGGACCCCCCCCAAATCCATCCCCCACCGCCTCAGCACGGGCCCCGGGACCCCCCCCAAATCCATCCCCCACCGCCTCAGCACGGGCCCCGGGACTCCCCCAACCCGGGATGCCCGACCCCATCAGCACCCTGGATTCCACCCGCCCCCACACCGTAATCACCCCCCTGCCCCCTTCAGCACCCAGCGCTCGTGATTCCTCACCCCCATCTCTCAGATCCCATCAGCACCTGGGCCCCATAACACCCCCCATCATCACACAGGACCTATAATCCCCCTCCACCTTCCAAGCCTCCTGACCCCATAACTTCCCACCCCCCTAAACACCCATGTCCCCCAATTACCCCATCACCTCCTGACCTCATAACCCCCCAGCACCATCGGCACCCAGGCCTCATGATCCACCTCCCAAGCCCCCGGTCCCCACCAGCTCCCAAGCCCCGTGACCCCCACCCCACTGCCTCCAGGGTGCTGGGACACCCTGGGGCCACCTCCCACCAGCACCAGGCTGCACCATGCCCTTGAAAGAGACCCCAGCTCCTGTCTCGGGGGCTCCCCGCTCCCCAGAGGCCCAGCACCCCCAGTGCCCAGCACCCCCCACCCGAGGACACACCTTGGAGACGCTTTTGAAGCCCAGCTGAGCCATGGCGTTCAGAAAGGCTCGGATGTCCTCGAAGCGACTGGTCACCTCGGCCACCAGCAGAGTGCCCCTGCGGGACCCCCAGCGCTGAGCGGTGCTGGCCCCCAGCCCGGAGGGCAGCTCAGCCCCGTCCCGTGCCTGGCAGCCTGGCCTGGCCCAGCCCTGCCTACCCCTGCTTCAGCACACGGTTGGCCTCTCCCAGGATCTCCTGCAGGTTGGTGCCCATCAGCGCCAGGCAGAACACCGCGACGTCCACCGACTCGTCCGCCAGTGGCACCTGCCAGAGCCCCGGCCCGGGAGCAGGATGGTGACGGGGCTGGGCAGCTCTGCACAGCCTCGCTGCCCATCGGGCTCCCAGATCCAACCCAAGCCCTGCTCTGGAGAGCCCACAGAGGCACCCCAGTCTCCGAGACACACACTCCTCCTTGCCCGTGGGACCCTCTGGATCCCCCAGCACCCCCTGCCACCCCCCACACGTTCCCCACGACGTGCTGCCTGGCGTGCAGCCTGCCAGGCAGCGCCACCCCGCCGATGCCTGTGGGCGCGATGCCGTGCCGCTCAGCCCCGTGCCCCTACCTCGGCCATGTCGCAGACGGTGACCAGCGGGCTGAGAGGCACCAGGTCAAAGCAGTGAACCTTGTTCTTCACGCTGGTTGCGAGTTTGCAGTCCCCGCACCCAAAATCCGCCACCACGAGCGAGGCCGGCCTGCAGGGGGCAGCGGGGGGCTCAGGGCTCTGCTTCCCCCGGGCCCCCCGGCGTGGGAGCGGCCCCGTCCCGGCCGTGCTCGCTCTCACCGTCGCCGCAGGTAGCGGATGATGCGCTGCACGGGGTTGTGGGGCCAGCGCCCCACCTGCTGCGCGAAGCCGCGGTGGTAGATGTCGAACGCCTCGGGGTCGCTCTGGAAGAGCCGGGCGGCGTCGCGGCTGCTGGACGTGTAGAGCTGCTGGTTGATGTACCGGAACCGCGCGGCCCGCAGCCGCTCCTCCATCCGCGCACGCAGGGCCGCGGACCGGCCCGCGGGAGCCGCTGCCGGGACGGGCAGCTCCGAGGCCGCCGGTGCCGCCGGGAGCCCGTCGCTCTCCTGCCGCCGCTTCTTCTTTCTCCGCTGCTGCTCCCGCCGCTGCCTCCTGCTCGGCCGCCGTTCCGCCGCCCCGGGCTCCGCATCTGCGGGAGCGGGAGGAACGTGAGGGCGGCGGCGGGCGGTCTCCGGCCGGGTTCCCGTCACGGCCGGCCCCGGGGTACCTGTGGCCGGGCGCTGCTCCGCCTGGGGCTGCCCGGGACCCGCCGTGCGTCCCTCCACCGCAGCCCGCTGCCCGCCGGCCTGCCTCCGCTTCCCGACACGCTTCCGCGGGGGCTCCCCGTGCGCAGGCTGCCCCCGGCCCCGCCGCCGCTTCCCCGCGGGGCCCTGCGGGAGGGAGGAGCGGGGAATCGGGTCACCTGCCGCGGGAACCGGCCCGGCGCGGCCTGGCGCGCACAGCCTTACCGGCCGCGCCGGGCCTTGCGCCGCGCTGTTCCGCTGCTCCTCCGCGAGCATGGCCCGGCGCCCGCGGGGCTGCCCAGGACCGGCCCCGGCCCCGGCCCCGGCCCCGGGCTCAGCGGCGCCGGCGCGGCCGCTACACACGTGTGGGGCGGCCGGAGGGGACAGAGCGGCCCCGCGCCGGCAGCGCCCCCCTGCGGCCGGGAGGCTCGGCGGGGCCCGGATCGCTCCGTCCGGTGCCCCCCTCGCTCGCCCCCGGCTCCCCGCCCCGTCCCCGCCCCCGCAGCCGCCGCTGCCCGCAGCGCGGAGCCCGAGGCCGGCGGGCGCGGGGCGGCCGGCAGGGGGCGCTGTCGCGGCCGGGGCGGAGCCCGCGCGCTGCCCGCGAGCCGCCGCCCTGCGCCGCCGCCGGAGCCGGTAAGGGGCGGCCGGGCCGGGCCGCGACGGGCCGGGCCGCCCGGGGACGCGGCGGCTGGACGCTGCGCCGCTGTGCTGTCTGCCCTGGCCCGGCCCCAGGGCAGCGGGTGTGCGGCTGCGGGATGGCTCGGGCCTGGAGCGAGGCCAGGCCGGGACAGGCGGGGGTCGGGAGGAACGCGGCGGGGGCACGACACGGCCGGGCCGGGCCCGTCAGGGCTGGGGCCGGGGCCGGGGCCGGCCCGGGCCGGGTGATGGGCGCGGGGTGCCGATGCGGCGGGAAACGGGAGAACAGCGGCGCGGAGCCGGGGCTGGGCCGGGCAGCGGCTGGGGCTGCCCCGGGTCCCTGTGCCCAGGGCTGGCGTGGGGCCGGTACCGGGCGTCGAGGCACGCTGGGGCCCACGGCTGGGCCGAGTCCCGGGGCAGGATGGGGATGGGGCTGGAGGGGTGCAGGGAGCCGTGGGAAAGGGTCTTGGGACAGGGCTGGGGGCGGGTGGGGGCAGCACGGGGCAGCCTGGGGCAGCCTTGGCCTCCCCACCCTGGGGCCGTGGTCTGAGTGGTGTGGGGAGGGACCCCGGGGGCTCAGCAGGGCTGACGTGGCTACTGGGCAATTGGGGAGCTGGTGCCGTGCTGGGCAGGAGCTGGTGTGGTGCTGAACAGGAGCTCGTGCGGTGCTGGGTTGGGCAGGAGCTGGTGTGCTGGGCAGGAGCTGGTGTGGTGATGAGCTGGGCAGGAGCTGGTGTGGTGCTGAGCAGGAGCTGGTGTGGTGCTGGGCTGGAGATGGTGTGGTGCTGGGCAGGGAATGGTGTGGTGCTGGGCAGGAGATGGTGTGGTGCTGGGCAGGAGATGGTGTGGTGCTGGGCAGGGAATGGTGTGGTGCTGGGCAGGAGATGGTGTGGTGATGAGCTGGGCAGGAGCTGGTGCGGTGATGAGCTGGGCAGGAGCTGGTGTGGTGCTGGGCAGGAGCTGATGTAGTGCTGGGCAGGAGCTGGTGTGGTGATGAGCTGGGCAGGAGCTGGTGTGGTGCTGGGCAGGGGATGGTGTGGTGCTGGGCAGGAGCTGGTGTGGTGCTGGGCGGGGGATGGTGTGGTGCTGGGCAGGATTGCGGCAGCCCCAGCTGAGCAGGGCTGGTGGAAGGGAGGCCGTGGTGACAGCAGGATGCAGGTCCCACAGGGATGAGGTGTCGCTGGGGTGTCCCTTCCCTGGTCCTGTCCCAGATGAGTGAGTGGGGAATCCCATCTGGGGACAGTGCCATCAGCCCTGGGGCTGGCAGGACCTGTGGGATGCCAAGTCAGGGCACGGTCCCTCCTCCCCACAGCCCCTGTGGGCAGGGCCACTCTGTCCCCTGCAGCCAGTGAGACAGGAGCACTCAGGATGCTGCTCTGGCAGTGCCAGGGCTGATTCTGGTGCCTGTGAAGACCCTTTGAGGGTGTGGGCTGTGAGGCCGGTGCCTTGGCTCCCTTGTCCCATGCAGCTGCCAGGCTCAGGGGGGTGTGTGCTGGGGCACCGTGCTGGGTCTGTCTCTGCATCCACGCTGGGGCACTCGCCAAGGGCAGCCCCATGTCCCCCCACCTGCCCTGGGCAGACACAGCCCATGCTCCTGGGGAGCTGTGACAGCACAGCCCTGGGGTCTGTCAGCTCAGTCTGGGGTGCCAGCAGAGCCTGGGGTGTCTGTCAGCTCAGCTCTGAGTGTCAGCTCAGCTCCTGGTGTCAGCAGAGCCCTGGTCTGTCAGCTCAGCCCCGAGCGTCAGCAGAGCCCTGGTGTGTCAGCTCAGCCCTGGTGTGTCAGCTCAGCCCCGGGTGTCAGCTCAGCCCTGATCTGTCAGCTCAGCCCCGGGTGTCAGCTCAGCCCTGATCTGTCAGCTCAGCCCCGGGTGTCAGCTCAGCCCTCATCTGTCAGCTCAGCCTCGGGTGTCAGCTCAGCTCAGGGTGCCAGCAGAGCCTGGGGTGCCAGCGAGGCCACCGCTGTCAAGGCCTTGACAATGGCAGCAGGAGCAGCCCTTGGCCTGTCTCTGTGCTGGGATGTCAGTTGGGAGCTCAGCCGTGCTCGGGGCAGAGCTGGGGACCGGGAGGGCCTGTGGGGCTGCAGGATCCCGTGCAGGGGGGCACTGGCCCTTGCAGCTCTGCCCCCTCCCCTCCCCTCCCCTCGCAGGAGATGCGGGCGCTGGGGTCTGTCTGGGGCTGCAGATAAGCCTGTGGGTGCCAGATCCGCTTCCTGCGAGCTGCTGGAGGCACCCAGGGCGCTGGAGCCCGTCCCAAACTTCCCCTTCAGCCCCGAGTCCAGCTCTGCCTGCGGTGGTCTGAGGGGGACACGCAGCTCCTGCCTTCGCTGCCCCGGGGACACGGCCCAGCCGAGGGCTGGGGGGAGCAGAGGGGCCGTGGGAGCCCGTGCCCGGGCCCCTGGGCTGGTGTGGGAAGGGGGGGTCAGGAGCCCTGCGTCCTCACAGCCCCCTCCCTGCAGCTCCCGCCGCCATGGACGACATCTTCACACAGTGCCGAGAGGGCAACGCGGTGGCCGTGCGGCTCTGGCTGGACAACACCGAGAACGACCTCAACCAGGGGTGAGCAGGAGAGGCCCCGGCTCTGCCCCGGCTTGGCCCCGCCGCTGGACCAGGCCTGGGGCTGGCTTCCGCTGCTCCCTGTCCTGGGGAGGGGGTGGGATTCGGCTCCTCCTGCCGGAGGAAGTTACGGCATGGCTGAGGCATGAGGGCTGCACGTCCTCCGGCCACTGCCGGACGCTGAGGGGCTGGGGGGTGCTGGGCACAGCCCCTGCCCCCGGCCCCTCTCCCTGCCCCCGGCCCCTCTCCCTGCCCCTGATCCCTCTCCCTGCCCCCGGCCCCTCTCCCTGCCCCTGGCCCCTCTCCCTGCCCCCGGCCCCTCTCCCTGCCCCCGGCCCCTCTCCCTGTCCCTGGCCCCTCTCTGGGCAGGATGGGGGGCAGGGAGCTGCTGCAGGGCCAGGGGCTGTGCAGGGGTCTGTGCCCAGCTGGCCCTGTCCGCATCTGCCCCCACAGCATCTCCTTGCACCAGCAGCTCCTTCAGGACCCTGGAGGGGGGGGTGTGTGTGTGTGGGTGCGCCCTGGTCCATGCTGGGTGCAGGGCACAGGTTGGGGAGCTGGAGGGGGCCAGGGATGCTGCAGCCTCTGCTTGCCAGGCCCTAATATCCTTTTAAGGCCCGGCTGGTCTCCTCCTCCCTTACTTGGCCAGGCGCTGCCGGAGCAAGGGGGGCCAGCAGAGGGGATGTGGCTCCTGTCAGCGCCTCCGTGATTCAGCCCTGGAGAAGATGGGACTTGGCCGGGGCCTCGGGGGCCCCCGTGGGGCTGGGATGAGCAGGGGAGGTGCTCAGCCTGTCCCTTTCACCCCCATGGGTCGGTACCCCCTGGCACGGGGCTGTGGGCAGCGCCTGGGCAGCAGCAGCCGCTCAGCAGAGCCCTGCAATCATGGAATAGAATCACAGAACCGTTTCAACTGGACAGACCTTTCAGCCCATGGAGTGCAGCCTCTGTCCCAGCCCCAGCACCCAGCAGCCCATTGCCCTCAGTGCAACACCCACCCGGCTCTGAAACCCGTCCAGGGACAGTGACTGCAGCAGCTCCCTGGGCAGCCCCTTCCAATGCCTGGCAGCCCCTGCAGGGAATAAACTCCTGCCCGGTTCCCCTCGCAGGGATGACCACGGCTTCAGCCCCCTGCACTGGGCGTGCCGCGAGGGCCGCTCCAACGTGGTGGACATGCTGATCATGCGGGGAGCGCGCATCAACGTCATGAACCGCGGCGACGACACGCCGCTGCACCTGGCCGCCAGCCACGGGCACCGCGACATCGTGCAGAAGGTGCCCAAGGACACACACGGCCCCTGCCCCAGCACCCTGCCCCTGCACCCTGCCCCTTCCTCAGCACCCTGCCCCTTCCTCAGCATCCTGTCCCTGCCCCAGCACCCTCCCCTTGCCCAAACACCCTGCCCCAGCACCAGCACCTTGTCCCTTCCCCAGCACCCTGCCCCAGCGCCCTTCCCCAACGCTCTGCCCATTCCCCAGCACCCTGCCCCTGTGTCCAGCCCCTTCCTCGTGCCCTGCCCCCGTGCAGCCCCCAGCTCTGCCTGCCCAGCACTCACCCGCCAGCTCCCTCAGCATGGGTGCACACCATCCCCACCTCTGCACCCCTCAGCACTAATCCCCTCCCCACAAAAGCCTGTGCCCAGCCTCAGCCCCCTTCCCAGGGCAGCACCGAGGGGGTTGTGCTGCTGGTGGTGCCTTTGCCCTGTCCCAGGGCAGGGTGGGCTCTGGGCTGACGGGGCCTGTGTCCCCCTCCCCAGCTGGTGCAGTTCAAAGCCGACATCAACGCGGTGAACGAGCACGGGAACACGCCGCTGCACTACGCCTGCTTCTGGGGGCACGACACGGTGGCCGAGGTGAGCAGAGGCACTGGGGCAGTGGGGGGCATGAGCAGGGAGAGGCAGGGGCAGCCAGGGGCATGGGGAGGGAGAGGCAAGGGGGCACAGGGAGGTGAAGGGTGGCTGGGGGGAGATGGGGAGGGAGAGGCAGGGACAGGGGGGCACAGGGGTGAGGCAGGGGCAGGGGGGCACAGGCAGGGAGAGGCAGGGGCAGCTGGGGGCATGGGGAGGTGGGGGGTGGCTGGAGGGGCACAGGGAGGGAGAGGCAGGGGCAGGTGTCTGGGACGAGGCTGAGGAGAGCACAGCAAGCTCTGCAGGTGCTCGCTGCTCCTCTCTCAGGACCTGGTGGGCAACGGGGCCCTGGTCAGCATCGCCAACAAATATGGTGAGACGCCGCTGGACAAGGCCAAGGCACCGCTGCGAGACGCCCTGAAAGGTAGCAGGGTCTGTCCCAGCCCCCCAGGCAGCAGCAGCCAGCTCTGCTCCTGCTGCCCAACGCCTTGTCCCCTGTGCCCCTGCAGAGCGAGCGGAGAAGCTGGGCCAGAGCCTCACCAAGATCCCCTACAAGGACACCTTCTGGAAGGGCACGACCCGCACGCGGCCCCGTAAGGATGCTGCTTCCCTCGGCCTGGGGCACACGGCAGGGGCTGCACCCCCTGTGCCCCCCGGGGGCTGCACCCACTGTGCCCTCCAGGGGCTGTACCCTGCTGTGCCCCCCGGGGACTGCAGCTCCTCCTTCTCTTACAGGAAACGGGACACTCAACAAACTCGCTGGAATTGACTTCAAACAGCTGAGCCTGAGCCAGAAGCTGAATGAGAATCAGTCAGGAGAGGTAGGTGAGCGTGTTGCCCCCAGGACAGGGCAGCTGAGCCCCACTGCCCTCCTCAGCCCCACAGAGTCTTCCCCAGCCCCACAGCCCACTGCCCTCCTCAGCCCCACAGAGTCCTCCCCAGCCCCACAGCCCACTGCTCTCCTCAGCCCCACAGAGTCCTCCCCAGCCCCACAGCCCACTGCTCTCCTCAGCCCCACAGAGTCCTCCCCAGCCCCACAGCCCACTGCCCTCCTCAGCCCCACAGAGTCCTCCCCAGCCCCACAGCCCACTGCTCTCCTCAGCCCCACAGAGTCCTCCCCAGCCCCACAGCCCACTGCCCTCCCCAGCCCCCACAGAGTCCTCCCCAGCCCCCACTGCCCTCCCCAGCCCCCACTGCCCTCCCCAGCCCCACAGAGTCCTCCCCAGCCCCACAGCCCACTGCCCTCCTCAGCCCCACAGAGTCTTCCCCAGCCCCACAGAGTCTTCCCCAGCCCCACAGCCCACTGCCCTCCTCAGCCCCACAGAGTCTTCCCCAGCCCCACAGCCCACTGCCCTCCCCAGCCCCACAGAGTCCTCCCCAGCCCCACAGCCCACTGCCCTCCTCAGCCCCACAGAGTCCTCCCCAGCCCCACAGCCCACTGCCCTCCTCAGCCCCACAGAGTCCTCCCCAGCCCCACAGCCCACTGCCCTCCTCAGCCCCACAGAGTCTTCCCCAGCCCCACAGAGTCTTCCCCAGCCCCACAGCCCACTGCCCTCCTCAGCCCCACAGAGTCTTCCCCAGCCCCACAGCCCACTGCCCTCCCCAGCCCCACAGAGTCCTCCCCAGCCCCACAGCCCACTGCCCTCCCCAGCCCCACAGAGTCCTCCCCAGCCCCACAGCCCACTGCCCTCCTCAGCCCCACAGAGTCTTCCCCAGCCCCACAGCCCACTGCCCTCCTCAGCCCCACAGAGTCCTCCCCAGCCCCACAGCCCACTGCCCTCCTCAGCCCCACAGAGTCCTCCCCAGCCCCACTGCCCTCTCCAGCCCCACAGAGCTGAGCACAGCTGCCTGGGGCTGCAGGGTGGGCTATGGGGCCGTGGTTTGCTCTTTGGGTGTCGCTGGGGACCGCTCGGTGCAGGGGGCTCCATGGCCCCCCCAGCTCAGTGCGAGGGGCCAGGAGGTGCTGGGGGTCCCTGCAGCCCTGCCCCAGTGCCCCCACTCCCACAGCTGTGGAAGGGCCGCTGGCAGGGCAACGACATCATCATCAAAATGCTGAAGATCCGGGACTGGACGACCCGGAAGAGCCGAGACTTCAACGAGGAGTACCCGAAGCTGCGGTGAGGGGCTGGCTGCAGCGCCCGGGCAGGGCTGGCTGCGGGGGGAGGTGGGCAGGAGCCCCCCGGGGTCAGGGGGGCCCTGGGAGCACAGCTGGCAGCGCTTGTGCTCAGGGCTGTCACTTTCCTCCTACAGGATCTTCTCCCACCCCAACGTGCTGCCGGTGCTGGGCGCCTGCCAGGCCCCCCCAGCCCCCCACCCCATCGTCATCAGCCACTGGATGCCCTACGGCTCCCTCTACAACGTGCTGCACGAGGGGACGAGTGAGTGTGGGGCCAGGGCAGCTCCCCCTCCCCACAGAGCTGCTTCTGCACAGGCTGGGGGGCGGTTGGGGCCCCTCCAGCTGCAGCTCCAGCGTGCTGGGCTCAGCCTGCACCTCCCACACGCATCCTCTTCCTCACTCTCTGCCCTCTCCCTCCCTCCGTCCCTGCAGACTTTGTGGTGGACCAGATGCAGGCGGTGAAGTTCGCGCTGGACATCGCTCGGGGCATGGCCTTCCTGCACACGCTGGAGCCGCTCATCCCCCGCCACCACCTCAACAGCCGCAGCGTCATGGTGAGCGCTCAGCCAGGGCAGCCCCCTGCTGCAGGGCAGCCTCACGCTCCTCTGATATCCCTAACACCCCAATATCCCTCTGACACCCCTCTGATGCCCTCTGACACTCCTGACTCCCATCTGACATCCCTCTGACACCCCTCTGATGCACCCCTGACACTTCAGACACCTGCCTGATGCTTCTGACAACCCCCTGCCACTGCCCTGACGCTCCCGACACCCCTCTGACACCTCTCTGTCCCCAGATTGACGAGGACATGACGGCACGGATCAGCATGGCAGACGTGAAGTTCTCGTTCCAGTGCCCGGGGCGGATGTACGCGCCGGCCTGGGTGGCACCAGAAGGTGAGCAGGGGGTGGCCAGGCCCCTGCTGCTGGTGCTGGGCCCCTCGCTGGCCCCCTGCCCCGCTCAGCCTCTGTCCTGCAGCCCTGCAGAAGAAGCCAGAGGAGATCAACCGGCGCTCGGCTGACATGTGGAGCTTCGCCGTGCTGCTGTGGGAGCTGGTGACCCGGGAGGTACCGTTTGCAGACCTGTCCAACATGGAGATCGGCATGAAGGTGAGGAGCAGGCTGGGCCAGACCCCACGGCCTGGGGAGGGGAAGGACAGACGTCCAGGGGCCTGATCCTGCCCTGATGCCGCTCGCAGGTGGCCCTGGAGGGGCTGCGTCCCACCATCCCCCCCGGCATCTCCCCACACATCTGCAAGCTGATGAAGATCTGCATGAACGAGGACCCGGCCAAGCGCCCCAAGTTCGACATGATCGTGCCCATCCTGGAGAAGATGCAGGAGAAGTAGCGGCTGCGGGAGACGCCTCCCCCAGCGCCGCCCCCGCCCCCGCCAGCCCCAAGTGCCTTCACCCCCCCGGGCCGGGGGGCCGGGGCCGCCCCTCGCCCGGCGCCAGCCACGGACACACGGTACAGACGCTGCCGCCGCCCCGGGCCGGGACAGGGCTGCCCCGTGCCCCTGTCCCCAGGCCCCCAGCAGCTGCCCCCCAGCCGCCTCACACCAGGCAGGGCCCGGCCCCCGGCTCGTCCCGGGGCTCGTCCCGCTGGCACCGTCCCGGCTTCGCGCTTCACCGCCGCCTCCGGCCCGGCCACGGAACAGCCAGCGCCCAATAAACCATTGTTACCGAAACCTGGGGAGGCTGCTGGGGAGGGCAGCGCCTGCGGGGCCTGGGCAGCGTGTGCCAGCCAGCACCGAGGCGGGGGGGCTCGGCACCAGCACCAATCCTCCTCCTCCCCGCTGTGCAGAGCTCCGGAGGGCTCATGGCCAGCTCCCAGGTAGAGGGGCCGGGCTCTGCTTTGCTCTGCTGCTGGTGCAGACCCCGAGTCCCCTCCTGAGCCAGTGGGCACCTGTGGGAACCGGAGATGGCAACAGGCTGGGCGGTCTGTTCCCACTGTGCCAGGCCACAGCTCCTCGCTGGCTCAGGGCATGGCTGAGCCCCCTCTGAGGGGTAGATGGGGCAACAAGATCCCACCAGCAGTGTGCCTTGGGACAGACCCTCTGCACTTGCCCTCAGAGGCACCGGCCCAACTGGTGTCAGAGTAGCAAGAGCAGAGGCCAGGGCAGGAGCAGCTCATCAGGCAGACGCTTTGCAGGCAGGGTGCTGGCACAGGGGCAGGACACAAGGTGCCTTTCCACAAAAACCCCTACCCAGCTGTTTAATGGCACAGAAGTGACCCTAAAACAGTTCCCAGTGACCACCCCTCGGTCTCTATGTGAAGTAATGTGGCTTTTTCACGTTGATGCCGTACTCTGCAAGCGCTGGAGTCAGATCCTCCATGGTCAGCGTGTACTTCTTATCCTGGAGGGACAAGCAGTGCTGTCAGTCGCAGGAGGACGAGCTGCCAGTGTCCCTCACACCCCTGTGGGTTCAGGGCTTTTCCCTGCAGGCTGTGGGGACACATCTGTGCTGCAGGTCAGCTTTTTGAGCATTAACCAGCCCCTGAGCACCACATTGCTCCGTGCCCTCTGCTGCCCTGACACACACACACTGAGCACTGCTCCCTGCCTGCAGCACAAACTGCCCTGACACACACACACACACACACACTGGGCACTGCTCCCTGCCTGCAGCACAAACTGCCCTGACACACACACACACACACTGAGCACTGCTCCCTGCCTGCACTCGAGAGGCCCTGAACCACAAACAGGGGAATTCCCAGACCCAGAGCCGTGCTGCTCCCTGTGCCCTCTGCTCCTTGTCCCCCCTGCTGCTCCCTGTCCCCTTTCCCATTCCGCATCCCTGCTGTGTGTGTGGCTGTCAGAGGGAGGTGGCAGGTGCAGGAGGCTCCATCCCGTGGCCTTCTCACCTGCTCCTGTGAAGCCCCCAAAGTGACATCCCCTCATCCCAGCACCCACCTTGCCCCCCTCAGCGTCCCTCCCACTGGCTCAGCCCCACGGTGTCGCCCAGCACGGTCCCACAGTGTCACCCAGCACAGCCCCACGGTGTCACCCAGCACAGCCCCATTGTGTCACCCAGCACAGTCCCACGGTGTCACCCAGCACAGTCCCACGGTGTCACCCAGCACAGCCCCACGGTGTCGCCCAGCACAGCCCCACGGTGTCACCCAGCACAGCCCCACGGTGTCACCCAGCACAGCCCCACGGTGTCACCCAGCACAGCCCCACGGTGTCGCCCAGCACAGCCCCACGGTGTCACCCAGCACAACCCCACTGTGTCGCCCAGCACAGCCCCACGGTGTCGCCCAGCACAGCCCCACGGTGTCGCCCAGCACAGCCCCACGGTGTCGCCCAGCACAACCCCACAGTGTCGCCCAGCACAGCATCACGGTGTCACCCAGCACAGCCCCACGGTGTCACCCAGCACAGCCCCACGGTGTCACCCAGCACAGCATCACGGTGTCACCCAGCACAGCCCCACGGTGTCGCCCAGCACAGCCCCACGGTGTCGCCCAGCACAGCCCCACGGTGTCACCCAGCACAGCCCCACGGTGTCGCCCAGCACAACCCCACAGTGTCGCCCAGCACAGCATCACGGTGTCACCCAGCACAGCCCCACGGTGTCACCCAGCACAGCCCCACGGTGTCACCCAGCACAGCATCACGGTGTCACCCAGCACAGCCCCACGGTGTCGCCCAGCACAGCCCCACTGTGTCGCCCAGCGTGGCCAGGGGTCCGAGGCTGTGCACAGCCCCCTCCCTCGCGCACTGCGCCCCCGGCCAGGCTCTTCCCCTCCCCTCCCTCACCTTGCTCTTGTTGCGGGAGCTGCCCGAGGCCGTTCCTTTCATCTTGCAGTGCTGCAGCGCGTCGTTGGCGATGTCGGAGATGAACTTCTGCGCGGCCAGAGAGATCAGACGGATGCTGCCCCGCGGAGAAACGAATCGTTCGGACGGGGCACAGGGCTCGGCACCGGCGCCCCGCGCGGCCCCGCCGGCCGCCACTTACATGCGCGGGTCAGAGGCCTCGAAGCCGGCCCTGTTGAGGTAATAGCCCGTCACGGCGTCGGGGATCGTGGGTGTGTAGTCCTCCAGCTGCATCAGGAAGTCGACCAGCGGCGTGCTGGACACCACGGGCTTCACGTCGCCGTTGGCCGCGCTGGCCGGCACGTACACGCCGTTGGAAACGGTCCCCTCCGCGGGAGCGGCGGCCGACACGGGCGCTGCGGGCACAGGCGCTCAGCGGCCGCCGCCGGGACCCGGCCCCCGCCCCGCCGCCCCCCGCCCGCCGCCCGCCGCCCCGGCCCGGCCCCCGCCCCCGCTCACCGGGCCCTCTGCCGCCGGCCGCGCCGCCCTCGGCTCCCCGCGCCGCGCCGCCCGCCGCTGCCGGCGGCGCCCCGGGCAGCCCGGCGCCCAGGCCGGAGCCCAGGCCGGCGGGGCTGTGCTTGCTGTCGGCGGCGGGCGGCGCGGGCGCACCCGGGGCCGCGGGGCCGGGCTCGGGCTCGGCGCTGCCGCTCATCGCGCGCGGCCGCGCACACCGGGGGGGGGGGGGGGGGGGGGGGGGGGGCGCCGCCTCCACCGCGCCTGCGCGCGCCGCCGCGCCCCATTGGCCCCGCCGCGCCCCATCGGCGCCGCCGCGCCCCAGCGCGCCCCCCGGCGGCACAAAACGGACTCGCGGCGCTGGGCGGAGCCGCGCGCTTTATTGGCCGCGCGCCCCCCGGCGGCGTCAGGGCGGCAGCAGCGCGCGCAGCAGCCGCGGGAAGTCGGGGCTGCCCCAGCCCGTGACCGGGTCCCACGACGGGCCCGCGCAGAAGCCGCGGCCCTGCACCGTGCCGTCCAGGCAGGACAGGTGACAGCCCTCCGTGACCTGCGGGGACACACACGGCGCGGCTCGGCGCGGCCCGACGGGACCGCCCCCCAACCCCGCCGCGGGGCGGGAGCCGCCGGGGGCGCAACCCCGGGGACCCCCGGGACATCCCCCCCCGCCCCGCCCCATCAGCGCGAGGGGTGGCCGAGGGGACTCCCGGGCGCAGCCCCCTGCCCGGCCCGCTGCCCCCCGCCAGCCCAAGCGGCCCTCCCGCCCCTGCCCAGCTCACGTCGAACAGCGCAGCGCCGTGTCCCTGCTCCTGCAGCTGGTAGAGCACGGGGTTGAGGAAGCCCAGCGTCGGGAGCCCCCGCTGCAGCCGCAGGTCGTTGACGAGCGCCAGCATCCCCCCCACCACGGGCGTGGAGGCCTGCCGGAGGGAGACACCCCCTGAGCACCCCGCAGCCCACCCCCGCGGGCCGGCCGCGGGCCGCCTCCTTACCGAGGTGCCCGACACCCAGGGCAGCGGGATGCGGTTCGTCACCACCCAGTAGTTGTCGGACAGGGCGGCCAGGTCAGGGTAGGCTCGGCCGCTGCTGTTGTAGTAGGAACTGGGGGGCAGCTTCGAGGCCGAGCGCAGGAAAC
This sequence comes from Colius striatus, assembly GCF_028858725.1. Taxonomy (NCBI): domain Eukaryota; kingdom Metazoa; phylum Chordata; class Aves; order Coliiformes; family Coliidae; genus Colius; species Colius striatus. The sequence goes on along the minus strand of NC_084759.1, from coordinate 424,718 downwards.
GCCCAACAGCAGCAGCCTGGGGGAAGGACGAGGTGAGGATGCTCGGCAGCCAGCCCCTGCCTGGCCCCTGCCCTCCCTCCCTGTCCTGTCCCACAGCCCCCGGTCCCTGCCCTCCCTCCCTGTCCTGTCCCACAGCCCCAGCCCCTGCCCTCCCTCCCTGTCCTGTCCCACACCCCCTGGCCCCCGCCCTCCCTCCCTGTCCTGTCCCACAGCCCCAGCCCCTGCCCTCCCTCCCTGTCCTGTCCCACACCTCCAGCCCCTGCCCTCCCTCCCTGTCCTGTCCCACCACCCCCAGCCCCTGCCCTCCCTCCCTGTCCTGTCCCACACCTCCAGCCCCTGCCCTCCCTTCCTGTCCTGTCCCACACCCCTTGGCCCCTGCCCTCCCTCCCTGTCCTGTCCTACACCCCCAGCCCCTGCCCTCCCTCCCTGTCCTGTCCCACACCCCCAGCCCCTGCCCTCCCTCCCTGTCCTGTCCTACACCCCCAGCCCCTGCCCTCCCTCCCTGTCCTGTCCCACCTGGTAGCTGGGCCTGGGGAAGACGTTGCTGAAGCCGCCCCCGCTGATGTAATCCGTCACCTCGGCGGTCACCAGGAAGGGGTTCTTGAAGGCCGTCCCACCCACAGTGGTGACGTAGGGGCTGGGGGCACAGATATGTGCTATGGGGGGTCCTCAGAGGCCCCCCACATGCCAGCCCGAGGTGTCCCCCCCCAGCTCCAAGGGCTGACCCTCGGGGGTCCCAAAGCACGCAGCTCCTGCTGGAGGCAGCGGCTGGGCTCGGGCCGGGGCTCCGAGCTGCAGCCGCCAGCGCTCCCGTCTCCAGGGACACGGAGTCACCTCCCCCCATCTACCTGGAGGCTGGGAAGCTGGGACGGAACGTGTGGTTCCCCCCGGACACCCTCCTGCAGCCGGCCCCGTCGTCACCTGCCGACAGAGACGGAAGGGGCAGCCTGGCAGCAGCCGGAGCCCCACATCCACCAACCCGGCCGGGGTCACCGGGGCAGGGCTCTGCCCCGCTCCCATCCCCTCCCCATCCCGGGGCTGCCCCGTGCCCACACACACCTGAGGCAAACAGGATGGTGAGGCCCCGGGCCGCTGCCTTCATGAACTCGGTGTTCACACGCTGCATGTAGGCCACGGACAGGCTGTCCTCGTCATCCCCGTAGCTCACCGAGTGCACCCAGGGCACGGATGACATGTTGCTGAGCAGCAGCAGCCAGGCCAGGAAGGGCTCCTGGCTCTCGTGCCTCCCTGCAGGGACGGAACAGGGGCGGCTTCAGCGGCTGCTGGGGCCACAGGCTGGAGGGAAATTGGGGAGGGGGCCACACCAGCACCACCAGCACCAGAGCTGAAGGGCCCCCAGCTCCTGCCCCACAGAGCAGAGCCCTGGCACGGCTGGTTTGGAGCTCTGGCTGGTGGCACAGCCGGGCTTGGGGACTGCCATGGTGGGTGGCACCTGGCTCAGGCGCTGCCAGCGGGTCTGGCCAAGGGCTGCCCTGGATCCCAGAGCAGGGGGTCTACCCTCAGCCACTCCTGAGAGCGTTGCAGGGCTGCAGCCACCCTGGGCTTGCAGATAGCCATGAGCCCTCCAGAGGCCCTTCTGCTCCTGACAGCAAGTCCAGAGCCACCTGATGCCCGCTCCATCTGCCAAGGTCACCTCTTGCCCCTCATCACTCTCCATGGGGCAGGGGAGCCCCAGCCATCCCTTGTCCTCAGCTGCTGACGTTTAGTCCTGTTTGCTGCCTTTCCCCGTGACCTCAGCACAACTGCACAGGGGTGGGAGTTAATTCAGGGCTGTGCCTGCCTTCACCATCCGGTGGGCAGAGCTGCGAGCCCCAAGGGCACCCTGGCTCCTGTTCAGCCAGTTCCTGATCTGGGACAGGTTACAGCATCACAGCCATGTTTGTGCAGGCTGTTTCACAACCCTGTTTTCTCAAATTGCCTTACTCTCCTTCACCCACTCTGCTGCCAGGTTCATGGGCCAGAGACCAGCCCAAAGCAGCAGGAGGAACAACAAGGCACAGGCGTTGTGCTCTGCTCCAGGCAGTGGAGAGGGGCAGTGACAGCGTGTAGCTGAGGTGTGGAGGTGTGGGTGCTCCCTCCTGGTGCCCAGAGCTCACACAGGTTCCAAAGCACCAGCCAACAGAAGATATTTCCCCATGACCTGCTGGCAACCAGCACCAGCCCCGAGCTGGCAAGGCCCCGGGGGACATCCCTGCTGTGGCTGGGAAAGCATCCTGGGCCATTCCCACGCCTGTGCAGGCCCCTACAGGCGCTCCCCCGCCCCCAGAGCCCGGGCAGCCTCAGCACAGCCATCCCTGCACACAGCAGGCGTGTCGGTGGCCACGAGCTGGGGATGCCTGGAAGCAGCCACAGGGCAGCCCTGGAGCGGGGTCTGTACCTGGGTTGCTGAAGACCCACGTGGAGATGTTGGCACCGGTGCTCATGATGTATTCCACGTCCAGACTGGCCTCCAGCCCGGCCGTGCCCGTGCCCTGGTGCCCGACCACTCGGTCAACCTGGGAGCGGTGTGTGAAGCTGCTGCCGAAGAGCCGCATGAACTCGGCCACGTCGGCCTGGTGGAAGAACTGCTCCAGGAACTGGGGGCACAAGGACGGGACACGTTGGCTCTCGCTTCCTCTTGACAAACCAAGGTTTCCTCCTGACTTAAAAAAGCTGACCCAGCATGTGACACACTGGCCCAGCACAGGACACACTGGCCCAGCAGCACGTCCCACCAGCAGCTGTGGGATGTGGCCCAGGAACAGCAGAGCCCCGAGGTGCTGGTGAGACCCCAGTGCCTGGGTGCCCCAGCCCCACTGCCCTGCCCCAGGCTGCTCTCCTCATTGCCTGGGTGCCCCAGCCCCACTGCCCTGCCCCAGGCTGCTCTCTGCATTGCCTGGGTGCCCCAGCCCCACTGCCCTGCCCCAGGCTGCTCTCCTCAGTGCCTGGGTGCCCCAGCCCCGCTGCCCTGCCCCAGGCTGCTCTCCTCAGTGCCTGGGTGCCCCAGCCCTGCTGCCCTGCCCCAGGCTGCCCTCCCCGGTACCTGAGCGCAGGCCTGGCTGTTGTTGGGCTGCAGCCCCACGTCTGCCCCCGTCATGTTGTATCTCTTGCGGATGATGGATGGTGTCACACCCAGGTGGAAAGCTGCTTTGCCTCTGTGCTGCTGCCTCGGCTCCATCTCCTTCTTGGCCCAGGCCCTGCTGACCACCTTCCTCTCGGCAGGGAAGCGGTGCAGACCCCCCACTGGTGTGCAGACGAGCAGGGGAAGGAGCAGCTGCTGGGGCCCAGCCTCCAGGAGGACAGTCCCTCCCCTGCCCTCACTGAGGGCAGCCCATGCCCTGCACCTCCTACCCCCAGCACAGCACAGGAGACTGGGAAGTGCTCCCTTGGCCTCCGCACCAGCCCTCACAGGCAGCACAGCTCGGTTTCTCCACGGCCAGCCCACCCCTCTGCTCTCCCTGGGCACCAGCAGCAGGAGCCCACACCAAAGGGACTCACAGGAGGGAGTTTTTCCACCCCAGAAGCAGCTGCATGTCCAGAGACAGGCTGCACCTGAGCTCCCTGCACCGAGCACCCAGGCCCCCAGTAACCAATCCTTTGGCTGCTGTCTGTCCACACCATAAAGCCACAGACTGGTTTGGGTTGGAAGGGACCTTTAGAGGCCATCTAGTCCCAACTCCCTGCCACAGGGAGGGACATGTCCAACTAATGGGGCTGCTCAGAGTCCCCCTCAGCCTGACCTTGAACGCTTCTAGGGATGGGGCACCTACACCCCTGTGCATGAAGCTCCTCGGGGTCCTGGGGCAGCCGTGGCTGTGGCTGGAGGGCCGTCGCTGTGCTCTAGGACACCCAGATGGCCGGTCCTGGCTGCTCTGTGCCTCACTCCCCTCCACCCCCCGGATCCTCTGGGCAGCCTCAGCTGTCATGTCCAACGTACCGAAGTCGATGTGCTGCACCAGCTCCTCAGGGACGGTGTAGGGCAGCGGCGAGCGCACGACGCTGCGCTGGCCCTTCACGTACCGGTGGAACTCGGCCCCTGGCAGGAGGCTCTCGGCCGTGCTGCAGCACAGGGACAGTGTCAGCAGCTGCTCTGCCCTGCCCCATGCAGCCCTGCCACCCCCCTTGCTGCTGGGACAGGTCAGAGACCAGCTCCACTTCCCACCAGCACAGCTGAGCTCGTAAAGCAATGAGCTCCTTCCATACTCAACTGCCTCCCCTCACCAAACTGACCAAAGCTCTGACGCTGTGAGGTCCCCTGCAGTGCCACCCCCAGCCCCCCAGCAGGGACTCTGAGGCCCCATGGAAAGCAGGAGGATGTGCAGGGATGGCCCAAGCACCTAATGGACACACAGCCTTGCAACACGCCCCTGGCACCAGGACCCGGTGTGCAGCCAGCCAGCGCAACTGCAGAGCCCTCAAGCCCCAGCAGAAATGTGGCTCAGCCCTGGGTCACCCAGACGCCCCAGAGCCCGGGGAAGGGGAAGCTGCAGCAGGCAGAGGCAGGGTCTGGCTTCTCCTGTCTTTGCAGGACCAGCACGGCTACCACAGCAGGGCTCATCCCCCTGGGCTCACCCCAGCTCAGGTCCCCGGGCTCACCTGGGCTCAGCCCCCCAGCTCAGCCCCCCATGCTCATCTCCCCAGGCTCACCCCAGCTCAGCCTCCCAGGCTCCCCATAGCTCAGCCCCCCAGGCTCCCCATAGCTCAGCCCCCCAGGCTCCCCATAGCTAGGCCCCCAGGCTCACCTGGCTGGCATGTGGCACTCCAGGAAGTCAAGGGTGGTGACGCTCTGGCACTTGTGGACCCCGTGGCCCTGCAGCCACTTCAGCACCGCCATGAACGTGGCTGGGGACGGCTGGACAAGGTCCCGCAGCTGCTCCAGGGACAGGTACTTGCCTGCAGGGCACGCAGCGGGTCAGCGGGGCAGGTCCCGGGGGGCGGGCAGGGCTCAGGCACGCCGGCCTTACCGTAGGCTGGCGAGAGCGGGTCAGAGACGGCATCGACGAGGCGGGCGAGGCGTCCCACGCCTCGCTGCCGGATGGCGAAGGTCAGCCACAGCTCGTGTCCCGCGTCCACGCGGCCGCCGTGGGTCCATCCCGGGGGCGCGCTGCGGCGGGCGGGGGGGCGGCCGTGAGCGGGGGGCGGCCGCCGCAGCCCCGTCCCGTCCCGTCCCGTCCCGTCCCGCAGCGGCCCCGGCACCTACCGGAACGGCTGGTCGCGCTCCAGGGCCAGCCCCGCGGCACAGCTCCAGGCGGCCGCGCACAGCACCAGCGCGGCGGGGACAGCCCCGCACCTGCAACGGCGGCTCAGCGGGGACCGGGCGGCGGCGGCAGCGCCCGCGCCGGGGCGAACCCGAACCCTGCCCGCTGCCCGCTGCCCGCCGAGCCCCCGTTAACCCCCGGAGTCACTCCCCGGTGTCACCCTCCCGGTGTCACTCCCACCGCGGTGTCACACCCCCCCCGGTGTTAATCCCACCCCAGTGTCACCCCCCGGTGTCACCCCCCGGTGTCACCCCGCGTTACCCGCGCGCCATCCCGCCACCGCCTCCCTGCCACGTGATCGGGGCGCGTGACTCGCCGTCACGTGCCGAGGCCGGGGCGGCCGCCGCTGGCACCAACGCCCGGAACGGAACGGCGCGGAACGGCACGGAACAGAACGGAACGGCACGGCACGGCACGGCACGGCACGGAACGGCACGGAACGGCACGGAACAGAACGGAACGGCACGGCACGGCACGGCACGGAACGGCCCCGCACCGCCCGGGAGGGCTCCAGCGCTCGGAATGGAACGGAACGGAATGGAACGGAACGGCACGGAACGGAACGGCACGGCATGGCACGGCACGGAACGGAACGGCACGGAACGGCACGGCACGGCACGGAACGGAACGGCACGGCACGGCACGGCACGGCACGGCACGGCACGGAACGACCCCGCACCACTCGGGAGGGCTCCAGCGCCCGGAATGGAACGGAACGGCCCGGCCCCGAGCCGTGGAGGACCTGAGCGTGGAGCCTGGGCTGGAGGCGCCATTCACACACCCAGTTGCTCCTTGAACACCATTGAACAGCCTGACTCCACTCCAGCATCTCTGTGCCCTGCACTGAGCTCTCTCCAGCAGCTCCCTGTCCTTCTGCAACTGAGGGGCCAGAACTGGACACAACATCCCAGCTGTGGGCTCACAGGGCAGAGCAGAGGGGGAGCAGAACCTCTCTGCACCTCCTGCCCACAGCCCTTCTAACCCAGCCCAGGCTGCCACTGGCCTCTTGGCCATGAGGGCACGTTGCTGGTTCATGCTTATCCTGCTGCCCACCAGCACCCCCAGCTCCCTTTCTCCTATCACAGAACAGTGGGGGCTAGCAGGGCCCTGCAGAGCTGCTGCAGCCCCAGCCCCTGCTCCAGCAGCTGCCCCTGGCTCAGGGGGCACAGGAACGTGTCCAGCTGGGGTTGGGAACCTCCTGAGCAGGAGCCTCCACACCCTCCCTGGGCAGCCTGGGCCAGGGCTCCCTCCCCTCAGCACCAAAGCACTTGCACCTCCTGGGCCAGGGGCACTTGCTGTGTCCCAGCCTCTGCCCCTTCCCCCTTGTCCTGCCACTGGCCACCACACACCCAAGTGGCACCTCCTGAGTCTTTCAACACCTTTTAGGACCCTTCAGACCCTTGTGAGTGCTGCTGAGGTGCCCCTGAGCTCAGGCTTCTGTTCCCCAGGCTGAGCAGCCCCAGGGCTGCAGCCTTTCCTCCTCACACACATGCTGCAGCCCCTCAGCACCTTGGCAGCCCTGCACTGGCCTCTCTGGAGCTGGGCAGCCCAGCCCTGGACATAGTACTCCAGACGAGGCCTCACCAGGGCAGAGCAGAGGAGGAGCGGAACCTCCCTTGATCTGCTGCCCACACTCTCCTCATGCCCCCAGGATGCCATTGGCTGCTTGCCCACGAGGGCATGTTGCTGGCTCGTTAGTCATTCAGTTTATTATCAACCAGCACTCCCAGGTCTCTCACTGCAGAGCTGCTCTCCAGCAGCTCACACCCAGCCTGTGGTGCAGGGAAGTGACTGCAAGGTCTGAGCAGCCTGTGTGCCCCACTCCTGTGCCTGCCTGGGGCTGGGGCAGCGAGCTGTGCGGGCAGGCTGCAGCCCAGGCTGTGCCCTGCACACAGAGATGCTGTCACCCGTGAGCCCAGTGAGGGCCAGGAGCCATGGAGGCAGTGGCAGAGCCTCACTGCATACCCTGCGTGTCCAGGGCTGCCGCTGCCTGACCCTACCACCATTCCCACCGCTGTGTGTGGGGCCGGGGGGAGCTGTGGGCACAGGGATTCTGGTCCTGGGCAGGACAAGGGGCAATGGGGACAAGCTAGAACAGAAGAGGTTCCAAAGCAACACAAGGACAAACTCATTCCCTGCTGAGGTGAGGGAGCACTGGCAGGGGCTGCCCAGATGGGCTGTGGAGGCTCCTTCTCTGCAGCATCCCAACCCCAGCTGGATGAGTCCCTGTGTGCCCTGCTCTAGGTGCTGCTGCTCTGGCAGGGGGCTGCACTGGCTGAGCTTTGCAGGTCCCTTCCAGCCCTTGAGATTCTGTGATTCTGTGGTCACTCAGGAGTGTAGGGGATGGGGATGCAGCAGAAAATCTGAGGACTGGGGGACAGGAGTGTGGGGGAGGCTCAAGGGGCTTAGCGAGTGTTGTCCCTTGGTCATGGGAACAGGCCGTGAGGGGGCTGTGTGCCTTGTGTCAGGAGCCATGCCCATGTCCCGCTGCCAGGTGAGTGGTGCAGCCTGTGGCCAGTGCACCCCATGGCTGGTGCAGCCCGTGGCCAGTGCAGCCCGTGGTCAGTGCAGCCTGTGATCGGTGCAGCCTGTGGCCAGTGCACCCCATGGCTGGTGCAGCCTGTGGTCAGTGCAGCCTGTGGTCAGTGCATCCTGTGATCAGTGCAGCCTGTGGCTACTGCAGCCCATGGTCAGTGCATCCTGTGATCGGTGCAGCCTGTGGCCACTAGAAACTGTGGCTGCTGCAGCCCATGGTCAGTGCATCCTGTGATCAGTGCAGCCTGTGGCCACTAGAAACTGTGGCTGCTGCAGCCCGTGGTTGGTGCAGCCCATAGTTGGTGCAGCCCGTGGCCGGTGCAGCTCATGGCCGGTGCAGCCCATGGTTGGTGCAGCTCATGGCTGGTGCAGCCCATGGTTGGTGCAGCCCGTGGCCACTGCAGCCTGTGGCCAGTCCAGCTGGCACAGCCACCGGCAGCCACTTGGCTCCCGCAGCTGCTGAGCTGCAGCTCCCGGCTTCCTGTGCTTGTTCTCTCCGGCGTTTGTTCCCACAGTAGGAACTGCTCTAATTAGGATCACACGAGTGGTATTTGATACTTGGGGCTCTTGGGGCTGGGTCCAAGCAGTTTTGCAAAGCTGCTGTGGTAGTGGTGCCCCTGCCCCTGGTGCCCCTGCCCCTTGCCCAGGGGTGCTGAGGAGGGCGCTGCCGTGACCCCATCTGCCCCAGCTTTGGCTCAGCTTGCCCAGTCCTGTCCAGCCCTGCTCACATGTGCAGATGTGATGCATGCCCTGGCTCCAGCAGCTCCTACTCGCCTTTCCTGCTCCTGTGGAGCAGAGTCCAAGCCAGGAAGAGACAGACAATGGGAAAACCACCTGCCTGGCCCCGGCTGCCACATCTCCCACGCCAGAGCTGTGCCGGGACTGCTCTGAGCAGCAGCTGCCAGGGGAGAGAGGCCTAGAAGGTCTCTCCTCCTAGTCACAGAATCACAGCATTGCAGGATCTCAAGAGCTGGAAGGGACCTGGAAGGCTCAGCCAGTGCAACCCCTCTGCGAGAGCAGCAGCACCTAGAGCAGCACACAGGGACTCATCCAGCTGGGGTTGGGATGTCTCCAGGGAAGGAGCCTCCACAGCCCATCTGGGCAGCCCCTTCCAGTAGCATTCACCTCAACAGGAAAGATATTTGTCCTTGTGTTTCTTTGGAACCTCTTCTGTTCCAGCTTGTCCCCGTTGCCCCTTGTCCTATCATTGGACATCCCTGAGCACAGCCTGGCTCCATCCTCCTCACACCCACCCTTGATGGCTTTGTAATATGAATGAGGTCTCCCTTCAGGCTCCTCCAAGCTCCAGAGCCCCAGCTCCCTCAGCCTTTCATCACAAGGGAGCTGCTCCACTCCATCATCTCTGTGGCCCTGCACTGAACCCTCTCCAGCAGCTCCCTGTCCTTCTTGTCTCTGTGGTAGCATGAGGCACTCTTGGAGAAGAGGGCTGATGTGTGAATTGCTGCAGGGCAGGTGAAGGCCCTTTCCCAGGTGAGGCGAGGGCTGCAGCTTGCCCAGCGCTGTGCAGGACGTGCTCTTGCAGCTGCACCGTCTGTGCAGCCCAAAGGTGAGGATGCCCCATGCCCAGGTGGGCAGTGCCTGCTGCAGACCTTTGACTCTGCTCTCTTTTTGGGTGAAGGGAGGCAGCCAGGAGTCCCTGCAGTGCTTCACCAACATCTTTCACATTCACAGAGCACCGCTCAGCCCTGCACTGGCTCGGGCCTCAGCCATGTTCCTCAGGCTCACCCAAGCCTCTGTCTGGCCTCCTCTGCCACCCTGAGGCCAGTTCTCCATCCTGTCCCTTGCAGGACACCAGCACTGCTCTGTGCGTGCTGCCCAGTTCAGCAGCACCTCTGTGAAGCCCCAGGGCACTTCTGGTTCTGGGGACATACGCTGTGTTACGGTGCCTGTGATGCAGTGTGTCTCAGCTCAGCTCAGCTCGGCTCGGCTCGGCTTGGCTCAGCTGGATTTAGCTCAGCACATTTCGGCTCAGCTCAGTTCAGCCTGACTTGGCTCAGCTTGGCTTGGCTGAACTTGGCTTGGCTTGGCACAGCTCGGTATGGCTCGGTACAGTTTGGCTCAGCTCGGCTCAGCTCAGCTCAACACAGCTCGGCTCCACTAGGCTTGGCAGAGCTTGGCTCAGCTCGGCTCAGCTCAGCTCGGCTCAGCTCAGCTCGGCACAGCTCGGCTCAGTTTGGCTTGGCTTGACACAGCTCGCCTCCACTAGGCTTGGCACAGCTTGGCTCAGCTCGGCTCAGCTCAGCTCGGCTCAGCTAGGCTCAGCTCGGCTCTGCTCGCAGCAGCCCGAGCAGTTGCCTGCCTGAGCCGTGCAGCTGCACCGTGCGAGCCAGGGGGAGCACGCAGCTGTGTGTGAGGGGAGACAGCAGGGACAGAGGGGAGGGGGCTGGGCCCGGCGGGGGCCAGTCTAGCAGAGGAGGCTCAGAGGGGACAGCCCCACACAGCCTCACACGCCGCGAGCCCCGTCCCGCAGCCTCACCGGAGGGATTTGCTGCAGGAGGGCTCCTGGATGCGGCGAGGGGCTGCCAGAGTGTGGGTCTGCCCCGCCAGCCGTGCCCCGGGATGCTGCCCCGGGGATGTGGGGGGCTGTGGCAGCTCCCCGGAGCTGCTGCAAACAGAGGCAGCTGCACCCCGGGCTGTGCCTGGCTCTGTCTGGGCTGCTGCGCTGCCTCTGACCCTTGCAGCATCCGTGTGCTGTCCCTGGGCACACACACAGCCCTTTCCCTTGCACACACACACAGCCCTTTCCTTGCACACACACACAGCCCTTCCCTTGCACACACACACAGCCTTTCCCTTGCACACACACACAGCCCTTCCCTGGCACACACACAGCCCTTCCCTGGCACACACACACAGCCCTTCCCTTACACACACACAGCCCTTCCCTTGCACACACACACAGCCCTTTCCTTGCACACACACACAGCCCTTTCCTTGCACACAAACACAGCCCTTCCCTTGCACACACAGCCCTTCCCTTGCACACACACACAGCCCCACCCTCACACACACACAGCCCTTCCCTTGCACACACACACAGCCCTTTCCTTGCACACACACACAGCCCTTCCCTGGCACACACACACAGCCCTTCCCTTGCACACACACACAGCCTTTCCCTGGCACACACACAGCCCTTCCCTTACACACACACATACAGCCCTTCCCTGGCACACACACACAGCCTTTCCCTGGCACACACACAGCCCTTCCCTGGCACACACACAGAGCCCTTCCCTTGCACACACACACAGCCCTTCCCTGGCACACACACAGCCCTTCCCTTGCACACACACAGCCCTTCCCTTGCACACACACACAGCCTTTCCCTTGCACACACACACAGCCCTTCCCTGGCACACACACAGCCCTTCCCTGGCACACACACAGAGCCCTTCCCTTGCACACACACAGAGCCCTTCCCTTACACACACACATACAGCCCTTCCCTGGCACACACACAGCCCTTCCCTTGCACACACACACAGCCCTTCCCTGGCACACACACAGCCCTTCCCTTACACACAGACATACAGCCCTTCCCTTGCACACACACACAGCCTTTCCCTGGCACACACACAGCCCTTCCCTTGCACACACACACAGCCCTTCCCTGGCACACACACAGCCCTTCCCTTGCACACACACACAGCCCTTCCCTTACACACACACACAGCCCTTCCCTTGCACACACACACAGCCCTTCCCTTGCACACACACACAGCCCTTCCCTTACACACAGACATACAGCCCTTCCCTTGCACACACACACAGCCTTTCCCTGGCACACACACAGCCCTTCCCTTACACACACACATACAGCCCTTCCCTGGCACACACACAGCCCTTCCCTTGCACACACACACAGCCCTTCCCTGGCACACACACACAGCCCTTCCCTGGCACACACACACAGCCTTTCCCTGGCACACACACAGCCCTTCCCTGGCACACACACAGAGCCCTTCCCTTGCACACACACACAGCCCTTCCCTGGCACACACACAGCCCTTCCCTTGCACACACACACAGCCTTTCCCTTGCACACACACACAGCCTTTCCCTTGCACATGCACACAGCCCTTCCCTTACACACACACACACAGCCCTTCCCTTGCACACACACACAGCCCTTCCCTTGCACATACACACAGCCCTTCCCTGGCACACACACACAGCCCTTCCCTGGCACACACACACAGCCCTTCCCTTGCACACACACAGAGCCCTTCCCTTACACACACAGCCCTTCCCTTGCACACACAGCCCTTCCCTTGCACACACACACAGCCCTTCCCTTGCACACACACACAGCCCTTCCCTGGCACACACACACAGCCTTTCCCTTGCACAGACACAGCCCTTCCCTTGCACACACACACAGCCCTTCCCTGGCACACACACACAGCCCTTCCCTTGCACATACACACAGCCCTTCCCTTGCACACACACACAGCCCTTCCCTGGCACACACACAGCCCTTCCCTTACACACACACACAGCCCTTCCCTTGCACACACACACAGCCCTTCCCTGGCACACACACAGCCCTTCCCTTACACACACACACAGCCCTTCCCTTGCACACACACACAGCCCTTCCCTTACACACACACACACAGCCCTTCCCTTGCACACACACACAGCCCTTCCCTGGCACACACACACACAGCCCTTCCCTTACACACACACACAGCCCTTCCCTTGCACATACACACAGCCCTTCCCTTGCACACACACACAGCCCTTCCCTTACACACACACACACAGCCCTTCCCTTACACACACACACAGCCCTTCCCTTGCACACACACACAGCCCTTCCCTTACACACACACACACAGCCCTTCCCTTACACACACACACAGCCCTTCCCTTGCACATACACACAGCCCTTCCCTTGCACACACACACAGCCCTTCCCTGGCACACACACACAGCCCTTCCCTGGCACACACACACACAGCCCTTCCCTGGCACACACACACACAGCCCTTCCCTGGCACACACACACAGCCCTTCCCTTGCACACACACACAGCCCTTCCCTTACACACACACACACAGCCCTTCCCTTACACACACACACAGCCCTTCCCTTGCACACACACACAGCCCTTCCCTTGCACACACACACAGCCCTTCCCTGGCACACACACACAGCCCTTCCCTTACACACACACACAGCCCTTCCCTCACGCACACACACACAGCCCTTCCCTTGCACACACACACAGCCCTTCCCTTGCACACACACACAGCCCTTCCCTTGCACACACACACACAGCCCTTCCCTTACACACACACACAGCCCTTCCCTTGCACACACACACAGCCCTTCCCTTGCACATGCACACAGCCCTTCCCTTACACACACACACAGCCCTTCCCTGGCACACACACACAGCCCTTCCCTTGCACATGCACACAGCCCTTCCCTTGCACACACAGCCCTTCCCTTGCACACACAGCCCTTCCCTGGCACACACACACAGCCCTTCCTGGGGCACAGCCCTTCCTGGGGCACAGCCCTTGCCCTGCCTCACTGCCTGTGGGGTCCCTTCCCAGCGTTACAGCCTGCGTGGCACTGGCCCTGCAGCTGCAGATTGGAGGGACTCAGCATTGCTCATTGCTGGCGCTGGGCAGTGAGTGCTGCCAGGGAGCTGCAGCCCACCCAGCCCTCCAGCTGGTTACAGCTTTGGGCAGTGAGTGCTGCCAGGGAGCTGCAGCCCACCCAGCCCTCCAGCTGGTTACAGCTTTGGGCAGTGAGCGCTGCCAGGGAGCTGCAGCCCACCCAGCCCTCCAGCTGGTTACAGCTTTGGGCAGGACTTTAAGTGGGATGAGATTTGCAGGAGATTATTTCCCGGATCTGTCTGGCCAGCACAGATTAGGTTGCCCTGACAGAGCTAATTACTCTATCAAGCATCTGCTGCTTGTCTCACAGGCTGGCCTGCAGCAGGGAGAGCGTAAGAGAGCCTGGACATCCACTGAAGCTGCTGAGGTGTCCAGCAGGGAGCTCTGCTCATCCTGGGTGTGCTCATGCTCGGTGCCTGAGGCAAACGTGGCCCTCCCCGGGCAGTTGGCATCCCCCGAGGTCGGTGCAAGGATGGGACAGGAGCTTTGGGGCCTTTCCTGCTGGCCGGTGACACCCTTGGTCATGGACACAGAGCAGCAAGTTGCTTGCTGGTTGTTGGGTTGTACGTTAAGGAGTGCAGAGAGGCAGCATCAGGCAGAGGCACCACTATAGCAGTGAGGGGACACAGTCCCCAGCTCTATCTGGGCTGTCCCTGGCCCGTGAGCTGGCACTGGGCAGGAGGAGGGAGTGGGAGCTGCCATCCCAGCCGTGCCCAGGCCTGGGGCGTGAAACACCTCATGGGAAGCAGGAAACAGAGCACCCCAAGATTACAGAATCACAGACTCTCAAGGGACCTGCAGAGCTCAGCCAGTGCAGCCCCTGCCAGAGCAGCAGCACCTAGAGCAGCACACAGGGACTCATCCAGCTGGGTTGGGATGGCTGCAGAGAAGGAGCCTCCACAGCCCATCTGGGCAGCCCCTGCCACTGCTCCCTCACCTCAGCAGGGAAGGAGTTTGTCCTTGTGTTGCTTTGGAACCTCTTCTGTTGCAGCTCACACAAGATTGTACAAGGTTTACTATGGGATGTTTAGCAGAAGAACTAAAGGGTGAGGAAAGAGAGGGGTCAAGGTGGTTTGGGGAGGAACAAAATGAGAAAACAGGGGAAAAGGGAATAAAAGTGTCTTTGTCTGTCCATGTCCTGCATCCAGTGACTGGGTGGCCTGTCCTGGCTGCTGCCTGAACACAGTTTCTATCTGTTTTCCTGGGTCAGGGGTACTCTCCTCTGTGTATTTGTGTGTGAGGGCAGAGAAGTCACAGGCCTGTGGTGCCAGCAACTGGAGAGGGCAAGTATAGGTGTGTGGTGAGTGTGCCACGGCCAGCAGTAGCCATCAGGGCAGAGAGAGGTGCAGGGCTGAGGTGGGGGGGGGCTATGGCTACCAGGGGGCTCAGGGGGAGACTGTAGGGTTTGGAGATAGGCTGGGAACTACTTGTGTGTCTCCGTGTCCATGGCTGTGTGTTACCCACAGGGTCTGAGGAGATCCAAAGGCAAACTGCGGGGTGGTCTGATCTTCTAAGCCTTACTGCAGAGACACACAGCGTGTGTCTGCAATGGAGGGGTCTGCAGCGGCTGGAGGGGGGCTGCAGCCTCAGGGACTCCCATGTCCGGGTGTCAGTCACTGGGGAGAGGGAGAAGCCCGGAGCAGTGCCTGGGCAGGCTGCATGTGTGAGCCCAGCTCCTGCAGAGCTCCACATCCTGCAGAGCTCCACAACCCACTGGTGCCTTCCTGCCAGCAGAACTACACCAGCCACTGAGGGAGGAGGAGGGTGCTGGTGCTGTGCCCGATCCTGCTCTGGAGGTGCTGGTGCTGTGCCTGTCTGTGCTCTGGAAGGTGCTGGTGCTGTGCCTGTCTGCTCTGGAGATGCTGGTGCTGTGCCTGTCTGTGCTCTGGAAGGTGCTGGTGCTGTGCCTGTCTGTGCTCTGGAAGGTGCTGGTGCTGTGCCTGTCTGCTCTGGAGATGCTGGTGCTGTGCCTGTCTCTGCTCTGGAGATGCTGGTGCTGTGCCTGTCTGTGCTCTGGAAGGTGCTGGTGCTGTGCCCAATCCTGCTCTGGAGGTGCTGGTGCTGTGCCTGTCTGTGCTCTGGAGGTGCTGGTGCCTGCCCATGGCCAGCTGTCTGCACACAGGTAGAGGCGTCTGGCACACGTGTGTTGGTGCGTGTGTCACGCTGCTGGTTGGAGCTGGGGCCATGGCACTGTGGCACTCACCGGCTGGACCCAGCAGCCTCTCATGACAGGGCCTGGCCTGATGTGATTGTTCCCACGGGCACTGGGGGCCTGGCTGGGGCAATAGCCAAGCCAGAGCCCCATGGCCAGCGATGCCAGGACACGGCAGCCGCACCACATGCCACTGGAGGGCTGGAGGTGCCCAGGCCGCCCATGGTGCTGTGCTCAAGCTCTTCCAGCTGCTTCTCTGTGCTCAAACTGAACTGCCCACACCTCCTGCAGAGGCTGGGAGGCAGGGGCCAGGAGCCCCCAGAGCACAGCCCACCTGCCCAGCCCACGTCCCACCCGAGGAGCTGCTCAGCGCCAGGCACAGGACACAGGTCCTGCCCGGTGCCCGTGGCTGCAGACAGGCCCCGTGCCCAGCCCTGCCATGCCTGGCTCTGTCTCCCCAGCACACTGCCGGCCCGCAGCAGCAGCCACCATGAGCATCTCTATACAAACAAGTGTGGTTTATTAAGGCATTTCATTTGAGAGGTTGGCACTTGGGTCCAGGCTGTGCTGGAGTGGCCCAGGGTGCAGGCCGGTGAGCAGCCCAATACATGCAGCTCAGCGAGACACGATACAAAAGGTACAAACAAAGTACAAAACAGGGATCCTAGTACAATGTGTAAAAATAAATAACAGGAGGCTGGGCTCCTGGCTGCAGGCAGCAGCGTGGCCATGGCTGGGGCTCCTGGCTGCAGGCAGCAGCGTGGCCATGGCTGGGGCTGGGGCTGCTCTGCTGCAGGCAGCAGCGTGGCCATGGCTGGGGCTGGGGCTGCTCTGCTGCAGGTAACAGCTACGGCTGTGTCCCCCAGCCCACAGGCAGCAGTGTGGCCATATCCCCCAGCCCGCAGTGGGGCTGCTCTGCTGCAGGCAGCAGCTGTGGCTGTGTCCCCCAGCCTGCAGGCAGCAGTGTGGCCGTACCCCCAGCCCGCAGTGGGGCTGCTCTGCTGCAGGCAGCAGCTGTGGCTATGTCTGCTGCTGGGGTCTGCTCCATGTGCAAGGGAGTAACCCCTCGCCACCCCCTGCCCTGGACAGGCAGTGATGAGTGGGGCTGTGTGGCCATGGGGCCCATGGCACCCTCGGCCAGCTCCCTGAGAGCAGGACAGCCCGGGGTCGAGAGCAGCCTGCACCAAGAACCATGGCAGGGTCCATGTGCTGCCCTTTCTCCCCTTCCAGAGCTGCCTCGGGTCCCCCGGGAGTCCCAGGGCCCTGCAGCCCCCTCGGGGCCGCCACAGATCCTTGTCCTGTGCCACTGCCCCATGTCCAGGCAGCTCCCAGGGCCCCCAGCACCAGGGACCCACACACATGTGGTGGGGAGCGGGCACAGAGCTGTGCCCAGGTCATGCAGCACCAAGGGAGCCCTGGGGCTATGGACAGAGGGGCTGCAGAGGGGCTGGTGGGGAATGGGGAGGAAGGGTGCAAAAGTGACACGTTTTGGCTGTTGTGATAAAATGTTTGGGGCTGAGGGTGCAGCCATGGTGCTGACGTGCTTTGGGCTGAGGCTACGGAGTGGGTCTGGGAGAAGTGTGACAGGAAGGGAATTCCTCCAGATGCCCCTTCTCAGGCAACCTGGCAGCTCCCTGACACCACAGGCGTGCTCACCCAGGTGTGGGGCTGCTGCCCCTCGCTCTGCATCCACCTCTGCAACTGTCAGCAGCCAGGGCACAGTGCCAGGGCACAGGGCTGCAGCGAGGGGCCCTAGGGCTGCAGTGATGGGCACAGGGCTGCAGTGAGGGGTCCCAGCGCTACAGTGACGGGCCCCTGGGCTGCAGGGATGGGTCCCAGCGCTACAGTGATGGGCTCCAGGACTGCAGTGATGGGCACAGGGCTGCAGTGAGGGGGCCCAAGGGCCATGCGGCAGGTGCCTGTCCCACCATGAGCTGCCATGGGCTGGGGGTGAGTGGGGGCAGGCGCTGGCCCTAGTGTGAGCACGACACGATGCTGCTGTGCAAGTGGTGCTGGGGTGAGGATGGGGACCAGCCCCATTGGACTGTGGCTCTCTCCCATGCTCACAACATGCTGTAAGGAGTGGTGCAGAGCAGCCCCTGCACCGAGGGCTGGGGGCCAGGGACTGGGGGTTCTGGAGGTGTCCCTGATGGCCCCGGCTGTGCTGGTGAGTGCATTGCACTGCAGAGTCCTGGGCTCACTGAAGCCAATACGCTGGCTGCCACCACCTTCAGGCCACCTGGCCCTTTGGGGTCCTCCCTCCCCTCCCGGTCCCCTGCAGCTGTGGGCTGGCCACAGGCCCTGGGGGTGATGCGCCACATCGCTGCCTTTGCTTGGGGCCAGCTCTGCTGCAGCTCTCCCGCTGCTGCTCCCACCAGCTCAGCCACACACCCTGCCAGGCCCGTGCCCGTTGCCCCAGCCAGCCCACAGCCTGGACAGGCAGCTGGCCCCGGGGAAGCTTCCCTAGGAACGGGGCTCTCGTGCTGAGCAGGGCACCTGCCTCCCAGCCCAGGCCCCCAGGAACAGGGCTCTCCAGCACCTTGGGGAAAGAGATCCCTTAAAAGGTTCCCATGTGGTGGTGGGAGGTGGAGGGGCTTTGGGAGGCCCCAGAGGATCCCCTTTACGCACACCAGCCGTGGACATGCAGCAGAAAGCGAGCACGGCCTCGTCCCCCTGCTGCAGCTCGTCAGGGAGCAGTCTCAGCCCTGCTGCCCGGGGCAGGGTGTGCAGACTGACAGGCTGCGGCGGCTGTGCCTGCTGAGCTGAGCACCCCTGCCCCGGGAGCCCCGGCGGGAAGCGGCCAGCGGGGCCAGCTCAGCGTCCTGCGGCACCCAGGCTGCTGCGTGGCTGCAGTCTGCAGTCCCCCAGCCCAGCAGGGAAGGAGCCCAGCCTGTGCCCAGCCTCCCTCAGAGCACAGAGTACCATGAAGCACCATCCTGACACCACGAGCAGTACAAGGAACCGTCGCCCCGGGGTGCTGGCGCCAGGATCGGCGGGTCCACAGGGCAGCACCGAACCCGCCAGAGCGCAGCGAGTGAGACGCCGACAGCCCCAAGGGACACAGGAACCCACGGCCCGGGGTGGCCCGGGCCAGGCACGGCGCTGGGAGAGGAGGATTAGCACCCAGGCACAGCAGCCCTGGGCTCGCCCCCATGCCTGGCCCCACGGCTGCGGGCCGGGGCAGCCGAGTCCACGGCCCAGCTCTAAATCCTGAGCTCGGCCTCCTCGGAGGGCTCCAGCGAGTGCTCGGCACTGATGGCGGAGGCGGAAGGCCCCTGCGAGATGCCGAAGGGCGAGACCACAGGGGAGCGCGCAGCCAGCGGGGACAGCGAGGGGGAGAAGCTGGGCGACATGGCGGAGGACGAGATGGAGCCCTCGTGGCTGATGGGCGAGCGGCGCAGGGAGGACGGGTGCGGGAAGGTCCTGCCCGGCGGCGGCTTGGGGGGCACGGACTTGGCTCCCGGGTGGGCCACCGAGGTGATGAGGGGCGGGGGGTCGATGCGGGGCTTGGGCTCTGCCTTGGGCTTGGTCGGGAAGGGCTTGCGCAGGGAGCTCTCGTCCTTGAGGCGGGCGATCTCCGTGAAGACGCTGGCGAGCGGCTGGAACTGGGGGCACCAGTTCAGCAGGTAATCCCAGTTGTAGCTGCCGCGGAGCTCCTCGTCGCTGGCCACGATGGCGGTGAGCGAGCCCTCCACGCAGGGCTTGCCGTCCTCGGGGAAGGCGTAGTCCTGCGGCTGCGAGGAGACGCCGAGGCCGCAGCGCACGCCCAGGAAGGCGCTGCCTCCCCCGTCCTCGCGGTACAGCGGCGCCGGTGGCCCCGGCAGCAGCAGCCCGGAGCCCTTCTTGCTCTTGAACCACTGGGTGCTCTCCAGCGCCGCCGGCTCGCAGGAGATGTCGGAGAGCTGGTCGGCGTCCTGCTGGATGCCGGAGTCGGGCCCGCGGGCGGAGATGTGCTCCTGCATGGAGGCCGTGATGGAGGCCACGCGCGGGTACTCGTTGATCATGCGGATCTCGTCGTCCTCGGCGGCCTCGGCCGAGCCCCGGCCGCTGGAGTGCGAGGGGTCCAGCGAGCCGCCGCGTGTGTAGGGCCCCGTGGGCTCGGCGCCGTACCCCGGCAGGGCCTGGTGGTAAATGTGCTCGGTGCCGGGAAGCGCCGGCTCCTCGCGGCCCAGCTTCTGCAGGGAGCCGCTCTGCACGCGGCCCAGCGCCCGCTCCCCCTCCGGCTTCTCGCGGCCGCGGCGGTGGTGAGAGCGGACCAGGGCCAGCACGATGGCCACGGCGGCCAGCACCACCACGACCCCCAGCGAGGCGGCCACGGCCACCAGCAGCAGGTTGAGGTCGGGGGCCAGGCCGAAGGAGGTGTGCGTGACGTCGATGGTGACCTGGGCGGCCGCCGAGCGCGAGGCGGGCAGGGGGCTGCGCGCCTGCACCTCCAGGCTCATCTCGCGGGGCTCCCTCTTGGCGCGGCCGGCCCCGGCCTGGGGCTGGCTGTCCACGCGCAGGTAGATGGTGCCTGTGGTCTGGTTGATGGCAAAGTATGGCGAGGGTTTGGCCAGGGAGTACAGCACGACGCCGTCGGCGCCCTCATCCTCATCTGTCGCCAGCACCCGCCCGATGCTCTGCCCTCTGCGAGCGCCCTCAGGCACCTCGAAGTTGAAGGAGGGGCTCAGGAAGATGGGGTCGTACTCGTCCTCTCCCGTCACCAGCACCCGCACGGTCACCGTGGCAGAGGCGTTGCCGGCGTCCGTGGCCTTGACCAGGAGCTGGAAGGCTTTGGCTCGTTCGTAGTCGAAGGTGAGGCGGGAGCGCAGCTCCCCGGAGCTGCTGTTGATGGCGAAGGCGTCGCCGGGCCCCGCAGCCGGCTGCTCCAGCACGGCGTAGTGCAGCTCCCCGAACACGCCGGTGTCGGCGTCGATGGCGCGCAGCGTGGTGACCAGCGTGCCGGGGGGCAGGTTCTCGCGCAGGCTGGCGCTCAGCACCTCCACCGGGAAGTACGGCTTGTTGTCGTTGACGTCCTTCACCTCGATGGCCACGGGCACCAGCGCAAAGTGCCCGCCCGGCGCGTCCGTGGCCTGCACCACAAGCGCGTGCAGGGCCTGGGCCTCCCGGTCCAGGGGCCGTGCCAGGCACAGGGCCCCCGTGCTCTCGTGCAGCTGGAAGAGCCCGTGCTGGTCGCCTGAGCTGATGGCGTAGCGGACGCGGCCGCGGGGCCCCGAGTCGGCGTCGTGGGCCAGCAGGCGCAGCAGCTCGGTGCCGGGCGGCGCGCTCTCGCTCACCGCCGTGCGGTACTCGGCGCGAGCGAACACCGGCGCGTTGTCGTTGACGTCCTGCACCGTGATGAGCACGGGCACCGTGGCGCTGCGCTGCGGCAGGCCCCGGTCCGAGGCTGCCACGGTGAGGTTGTATACTGGGATGGCCTCAAAGTCCAAGGGCTCCACGAGCACCAGGGCTCCCTGCGTGCGGAGCTGCCCCCCTGCCCAGGACACGCGGCTCTCCACCTGGAAGGCGTTGCCGCCGTTGCCGCTGACGATGGTGTAGTCGAAGCCGGCGTTCTGGCGGGACAGGTCGGCGTCGCCCGCCTCGAGCGTCAGCACAGTGGTGCCCGGGCGCAGGTCCTCGGGGACGCTGGCGTTGTAGCGTGGCACCTGGAAGCTGGGGCTGTGGTCGTTCACATCCAGCACCTGGAGCTGCACCGTGGCCCAGGACGAGAGGCTGGGAGAGCCCCGGTCGCGGGCCTCCACCACCAGGTCCAGGGTGGGCTGGCTGGCGTCGAATTCCACCCGCCGGATGGTGAAGAGGGTCCCTGCGAGGGCACAAAGGCAGAGTCAGTGTGGCAGCTCACAGGGAGCCAGCCGGGGGGCTGGGTCATCGGCTGGGGCAATCCCCCCACATCCACCCCACGGACCACCCCGGGCAGCAGCCTGGTGCAGCTGAGCCTGGTCTGGCGGGTGGGCACCACGCTCTGCAGGCGCCACCAGCCCCCCGAGCTGGGCCCCACACGGCAGCCAGCCCCACGTACCATTGCTGGAGTCGATGGCGACATCGGGGCTGGGCACGGCCAGGTGGAAGGTGACGTCCCCGTTGCTCCCCGAGTCTGGGTCGGTGGCGCTCACGGTGAGAATGGCGCTGCCTGCAGGTGTGTGCTCCGGCAGCGTCACCTGCCACAGCGGGAGCCCCCTCAGCGATGGTCCCTGCGCGGGCACCGCTTCCCCCATACTGCAGCCTCGGGGCTGCCAGAAAGGCCTGGGCCGCCAGTAGCCACGGCAGCCCAGCTCACAGCTGGTCGGGGCATCCCCCACCTCTGTGCCAGAGCCATGGCCGGCACACTGAGGGGCCCATCCCACAGGCACAGCACTTCACTGCCTTAGAGTGACTCGCAGCCAGCTTCAGCATCAGGTTACTGATCCTTTACTTTGCTGTCCTACTCTGGAGGACTCTCTAACAGCTGGTGTTTTCTCCACAGAAGGCATTTTACACAGATCAAAACGGCCCTTGTCTTTCTGGTGTGCCAAACAGCACGCTCAGACAGACAGTTCCGCTGCTCTGTGCTCTCACGACCCTCAGGCACGTCTGTGGCTTCCCAGCTTCCTGCGTCTCCGCTCCAGAGACGCAGCACACTGCACGAGGCAGCTTTTATCCACTGATCTGCCCATGGGGCCCCGGACCAGGGCTCACCAGGAACACTTGCCGAGGTGTGACCTATCTCCCACCACTGCTGGCCTCCCCAGTGCTCCTACCATCCCAACACGTGGCCGCTGCAGCCCCACGGCTGCTGCTCCCAGCGCCACACGTCTGGTTCCAGCCTCCTGCCCACGCCACAGCGACAGCGTGAGGCTGTCGGGATGTGGGTGGCAGTGCAGCCTCAGACCCATCCCCAAGGCTGCTCTGCGAGGCCGGGTGAGCCAGGCAGGAGCCGCGATGGGCCGGTGCAGGGCAGCCTCGGTGCGCCTGGGCGCTGGTACCTGGTAGAAGCCCTGGCTGAAGGTGGGCGCGTTGTCGTTGACGTCCTCCACCAGCACGGTGAGGTTGGCCTCGGTGTCGTGGCGGCTGTCCGAGGCGCGCAGCGTGAGCGTGTAGCGGCTGCGCTGCTCGTAGTCCAGCGGCGCCGTCAGCGCGATGCGGCCCCCGTAGCGCAGCACGCTGAACGTGCCCACGGCGTCCCCGTCCAGCTGCAGCGAGTACGACAGCGCGGGGCCCGAGTCCACGTCGTTCCCTGTCAGGTGGGCTATCTGGGTGCCCAGCAGTGTGTCTGGAGAGAAGCCAGGCGTGAGCAAGCGGCCCCAGCTCCTTGGAGGAGACGTGGCTCACGTGGTGGGGATCTGGCTCAGTCCTGAGCCTGGGAGGTGGGGATGAGGAGGAGGTACTGGGGTGAAGGGGAAGCTCTTGGGAAGGTCTGGGCAGGGCAGGTCAAGGCTGGCACTGGTACAAAACACAGGCAGGGAGCTGGAAGGGCGGGGGTGTGCAGCCAGAACCCCCCAGCACAAGCCAGGGCCAAGGCCAGGGATGGGTTTACTTGGGGCACAGCTGCAGCATCAGGGGCCAACAGATCCCAGCCTCAGGCCATTGCAGACAAGACAAGGCTGAGGAGGTCAAGGGGAGCTCAGCCAGAGAGCCAGCACAAGCCAGCCCCTGGCCAGGGAGCAGACAGGCCTCCCCGGGGCTCCCCCCAGCCCACAGGAACCCGTCATGCCTCGGCTCTCACCATCGGTGCCATGCTGCCTCACGGGGCTGAGCTGCACTTACTCTCTGGCACCCGCACCTCCCAGGGAAAGGGGATGGTGGGGCTGTTGTCGTTGACGTCCATCACCACGACAGTCAGCGTGGCAGAGCCCACAAGCGGCGGAGTCCCTCTGTCCATCGCCGTGACCACCAACCTGCAGGCGGGCACAGGACACGGCATGAGCTTCACTGACACATGGCCACGTGTGGGAGTGAGCCTTGGAACAGGCTGGAGGGTGCTGCATGTGTGCATAGGGGCTGGAACATGCTGGGGGGTGCTGCATGTGTGCATAGGGGCTGGAACATGCTGGGGGGTGCTGCATGTGTGCACACAGGCTGAGCGTGTTCACGTGGTGGTGGAGCTGTGCACAGCATCTGGAGGTGCAGAGCATCTGGAGTGCACGTGTGGGACAGCGGATGCATGTAGGGCAGGACAGCGGATGGATGCATGTGTGAGCGGTGTGCTGGGAGGGCACTGGGGTTGTGTCCACCCCTGGAACGCAGGAGCAGGCAGTGCACGTGGGCACCAGCCTCTGCAGCATGTGGCAGGCAGTGGAATTGTGTGCAGCTCTGGCACAGGCACGTGGGACAAAGGTCATGTGCAGGATGGGAGGGTTCTGCAGGGGCAGATGCACCCGTGGCATTTTCAGCCTGGGCAAGGGGCAGGAGCCTGGAAAGCATGAGAGGTGATGCAGGCAGAGCATCCAGTCGGGTGCGAGGAGAAAGGCATTTGGAGCACACCTGGGTGCTGGGGAATGCGTGGAGCCTCTTTGTGGCACAATGATGGGTATGTGAAGAGGCTGGATGCCCCTGGCCTGCCCCATGCCTGGGCTGAGGAGGCAGAGATGTGTAGCCACTAGAGCATGCACACAGGGGAGAGAACATGGCCTAGGTGGGGTGTCAGAAATTGTTCCTTGCATCTGAATGATTAATGTGTAAAAGGGTAGAAGACTTGAATTCATTGTGTGTAATGTTTGCTATTACCTACACATGTGTGGCCAGAGTGTGTGTGTGGTGAGGGGCGCAGAGGACCTGGGCTGAGTTCAGGAGGCCTTGCCAGAGCGCTGAGGGCAGTGCCCAGCACCTGGAACGCGTGTCAGTGCAGAAGGGTGCAATGCACAGGAGTGGGAAGGGACTGAACATGTGTGGCCTGGATTATGCGTCAGGAAAGGGAATGACTGCAGCCACTGAAAAGAGTCCATTGGCCTCTCACAACCTCCTCAGATTTGCAGAGACAGGCTGAAGAGAGCACTGGCTCATCCCATGGCCATCTGTCTTGCCTCCGATACCAGGTGCTCCCCATGTTCACACTAAGCCCCAGCTCCTGCTGTCTGGCAGAAGCGTGGGGCTGAGGCAGCTCGAGTGGCCCCGGGCACTCTGCTCCTCAGCTGTGCCCCTGCCATGGCTGTGGCACAGGTCAGTCTGGCTCCACTCACCGTGTCTGGGACCAGATCTCCCTGTCCAGGATGGCAGCAGTGGTGATTGTGCCAGTCTGAGGGTCAATGTGGTACAGGCCTGTCATTGGCAGGGACTGGTTGATGGCGTAAGTCACCTGCCCGTTTGCTCCCTGATCCAGGTCGTCTGCCAGGACCTGCAAGGCCACAGGAGAGACTCTGCAGTGCAGCTGTGCAGCACGCAGCTGGCAAACCACAGCCCTCCAGGGCTGGAGCTACCCACAGACGCCAGCTCCAGGGCCATGGCATAGCCCCCAGCAGAGAGGCAGGCAGGGGGCCCTGGCTGCGCCCCAGGGATACCTGGATAACCGGCGAGTCGTAGCTCTGTGACTCCCAGATGAACGCCACGTAGTTCTGCAGCTGGAAGCGTGGCAGGTTGTCGTTCACATCCTGCAGGTTCAGGTTTATTGCCATGAAGCCAAAGGAAGCTGCTGTCTCTGCCTGGACCACGAGGCGCAGCCGGGGGCTGGCCTCAAAATCCAGGCTGCTGGAGTCCTGAACCGAGATGGCACCTGGGAGCAGGGCACAGCAGATGGGAGGGTGAGGGGGGCATGTGTGATACCCCAGCACATCCAGCCCTCGCCTTCTCTTTTGTTCCTTTGCACTCAGCCTATCCCTCTGCTCCCCATCCATTCTCAAACAGAGAGAACAAACATACAATCACAGAATGACGGGGGTTAGAAGGGACCTTTAGAGATCATCCAGTCCAATCCCCCTGCAGCAGGTCCCACCTAGGTCAGGTTGTAAACATGCTGAGCTCTTCAGAGCCCTCTCCACACTGACACCCTTCTCTTCAGTCCCAGCCTGGGGTGATAAATCCTGCACCTTACAGTCACAGAATCATTGGGGTTGGAAAAGCCCCTGAAGCTGCTGGAATTCAACCCTCCCCTCACCCTGCCACAGCCACCACTGACCCCTGGCCCTCAGCACCTCAGCCCCAGGGCTTTGGGATCCCTCCAGGGCTGGGCACTCCCCCAGCTCCCTGGGCAGCCTGGCACAGGGGCTGACACCCCTCTCAGGGAAACAGTTCTGCCTCAGCTCCAACTTCAACCTCCCCTGGGGCAACTCCAGCCCCTTTCCTCTTGTCACTTGTAGCTCAGGAGCAGAGACCAACCTCCTCAGCCACAGGCTGCTGTGAGGGAGTGTCAGAGAGTGCTGCTGTGTCCCCTCAGGCTCCTCTTCTCCAGCCTCAACACCCCCATTCCCTCAGCCCCTCCCCAGCCCCTTGTGCTCCAGCCCCTTCCCCAGCTCTGTGCCCGGCTCTGGCCACGCTGCAGCCCCTCAGTGTCCCTGTGGCAGTGAGTGAGGGTCCCAGCGCTGACACAGCCCTGGAGCTGCAGCCCCTCAGTGTCCCTGTGGCAGTGAGTGAGGGGCCCAGCACTGACACAGCCCTGGAGCTGCAGCCCCTCAGTGTCCCTGTGGCAGTGAGTGAGGGGCCCAGCACTGACACAGCCCCGGAGCTGCAGCCTCCCCAGGGCCCAGCACAGGGGGACAATCGCTTCCTTGTTCAGGACAGACAGCTCCTGTTGACATCAAAGCCTGCAGTGGTCCTCCCACTATGGAGACACCATCTGAGGTGTCCAGTTTTAAGAGCTGCTCCATGTCAAGCCTCACACTGCCGCACAAGCACATCAAGCTGTGTCCTCACCCCCTGCACTCCCCGGGTTGGAGCTGGCTGCGCTCCCTCGCCCATCCGGCACCATCTGGTTGCTGGAGCAGCTCCCCAGGGCTGGCCTGGCCCAGAGACAATGCAAGGAAAGCAGCCAGCAGTAGTCTCCCTTCTGAAGGGCTGCTCCTGCCTGAGACAGAAGCAGCAGCACCTGAGGGGCCGCAGGATGGGGCTGAGGTTGCTCCTGTGACATTCTCCTGCTCTGGTCTCAGCCACAGCAGGCACTTTCATGCTCTCCAAGGCAAAGCTCTCACAAGCTCCTGTGGACATCACCTCTGGCCCTCCCTGGGGAGGAGATAAGGCTGGAGATGGCTGAGGATAGCCATGGCCTGGCACCCATTCCCATGCCCATTATCATAGCAGAGCTGAAGCAGTGTGCAGGGTCTGGCTGCAGACCTGGGTGGAAAACTAAGGGAGTGCAGCTGGCACAGGGCTTGGGTTGTGAGCTGCTGCAGGGCTGTACCGGGTCTGCTCAGGGACAGGCACTGGGCAGATCACAGCAGCTGCTCTCCTGCACTGTCTGGTTCTGACCTGGACTCACACAGACAGCCTGGGATGCACTGTCACCTTCATGTGTGCTCAGTGACAGCCACAGGCCCTCAGCAGCACTGCAGTCGCTGCAGATACATGCACAGCAGAGCAGAGCGTGGCTGGCTGGGTGCAGCTACAGGGACACGCACAGCAGAGCAGAGCGTGGCTGGCTAGGTGCAGCTGCAGGTACACACACATCAGCAGAGCGTGGCTGGCTGGGTGCAGCTGCAGGTACATGCACAGCAGAGCAGAGCGTGGCTGGCTGGGTGCCGGCACTGAGTTCCAACACAGGACATGTCATCTGCCCAAATCTGCTCTCTAAGGCAGGGCTTGCACCTAGATCATTCCCAGCCATGGTCCTGGCCTCTGAGCTGGGCCTGGGGCTTCTTGTGGAAGGTCTGGGCAGGAGAGACCAAAATTGTGCACAGCCCCTGGACAATGACAGGCTGGTGTCCACATCCTAATGCCAGCCCTGTGTCAGGGACTGGTGCTGAGCTGTGTCCTGTGCTCCCGTGCCACCGTGGCTCCAGCAGTGGGGCTGTGCCCTGTGCTCCCGTGCCACAGTGGCTCCAGCAGTGGGGCTGTGCCCTGTGCTCCCATGCCACCATGGCTCCAGCAGTGGGGCTGTGCCCTGTGCTCCCGTGCCACAGTGGCTCTGGCAATGGGGCTGTGCCCTGTGCTCCCGTGCCACAGTGGCTCCAGCAGTGGGGCTGTGCCCTGTGCTCCTGTGCCACAGCGGCTCTGGCAGTGGGGCTGTGCCCTGTGCTCCCGTGCCACAGTGGCTCCAGCAGTGGGGCTGTGCCCTGTGCTCCCGTGCCACAGTGGCTCCAGCAGTGGGGCTGTGCCCTGTGCTCCCGTGCCACAGTGGCTCCAGCAGTGGGGCTGTGCCCTGTGCTCCCATGCCACCATGGCTCCAGCAGTGGGGCTGTGCCCTGTGCTCCCGTGCCACAGTGGCTCCGGCAGCAGGGCTGTGCTGTGCCGCGTGCCAGTGGTGCCGTACCTGAGCCAGGCTGGATGCGGAATGTGTTCCTCTCGTTGCCACTGACGATGCTGTAGGTGATGCGGCCCGAGGAGCCACCGGTGTGTGTGGCCTGGATGCTCGCCACGGCTGTGCCTGTTGGGGCACGAGAGGGAGTGTGAGGGGCTGCAGAGCCCCGGGCAGACACAGGGGAGGTGTGAGGAGCAGGAGGAGCTCTGCCCGAGGATGCTGGAAGCCAGGTTTAATGGCAGCTTTGTGTTGGGAGCCTGGGTTCGTGGAGTGTGTCCATGGCCCTTCTGTGGTCCCACCACAAGCCCCAGAGACCTTCCAGGAACACTGTGAGGCAATCCCAGGGGCATAAGCACCCTGAGCAGCCTGGGCACCGGTCAGACCCTGCAGTCCCTCAGGTCTATGCAAAGCACAGTGGTCCCTGCTCAGGACCCTGCAGTGCTTCCAGTAGCTTTGCCAGCCGGGCACCTACCCCCTCTCCTGCCTCGTCCCCTTTCCCCTCGGCAGCCCAGCGCGTACCTGGGGCAGCGTTTTCCGGCAGGGCCACGTCGCTGGTGCTGCGGGGGAAGCGCAGCCCCCGATAGGGCTCCTCCTGCAGATGGATCACCACCACGCCGGTGGAGGACAGCGGCGGCTGCCCCAGGTCCGTGGCCAGGACGAAGAGCGTCCGCTGGCGCTGGCTGAGCGAGCCCAGGGGCTGCAGCAGCTGGATGTCTCCCGTGTAGGAGTTAATGGCGAAGGCAGAGTTGGGGGTGGCGAGGCGATACAGGATGGAGGCGTTGGCACCCGCGTCCCTGTCCTCTGCCCTCATGGTGGCCACGACCTGCTTGAGCGGCGTGTGGCGGGACAGGTTGACGGTGAGGGGGTTGTGCAGGAAGGCAGGAGCGTGGTCGTTGACGTCTCGCACCGTGACCGTGACGCGCACGGCTGAGCTCTTGGGCTCCCACGGCGCCGAGTCCACAGCCTTGGCCAGGAAGCTGTACGTGGGGTGGCGTTCCCGGTCCAGTGCCTGGGCGCTCCTGACGTGCCCACTCTGTGGCTCCACCTGGAACATGCCGAGCGACTCGTTGCCCAGGTAGTAGGAGACCTGCCCGTTGGTGCCCTCATCAGGGTCTTCGGCCACCAGCTGCAGCACCAGGGCACCAATGGGCAGGTCCTCTGGCACCTCCACGGTGTAGGAGACCTGCGCGAAGCTGGGCGCGTTGTCGTTGAGGTCCAGCACCCGCACGCTGACTGACATGGTAGCACTGCGTGGGGGGCTGCCGTGGTCCTGCACCACCACCGTGAGGCTGTAGGAAGCCACTTGCTCCCGGTCAAGGGCGCGTGCCGTGGAAAGGACACCGGAGACTGGGTCTAGGCTGAAATCCTGCCCAGGGTCTCCGTCTGGAAGAGGGGAAATAACAGGACAGCGTGACTATAACTGGTATAACTCGGCATGACCTGCCCCATGCTGCCTAGAGAGGACAGCGTGAAGTCCATCCCATCAGCAGGGAGGGATGGAGTGAGCTGCTTTCTGCAAGGCCACAGTGGCACTAAACCTCCTCGGTCCAGCAACGTGCATGTGTGGCACAGAGAAAGGCTGAGAGGTGGCAGCCATTCCATGTGTTTCAGGAGGGAGCTGCAGTGGACCGGGAGCTGCCACAGGTGAGCACCACGGGCAGCCTGGGTGAGGAGCCCTGACTGCGGCCCGTGCCCCTCACCTGCCACACGGTACTCCAGGCGCCCGTTCTCGCCTCCGTCCGGGTCGGTGGCCCGCAGGGTGTAGAGAGCCACACGGCTCTGGTTCTCAGGGACCTCCACGGAGCAGGACGTGCTCTCCAGGTGTGGTGTGTGGTCGTTCTCGTCCCCCACTGTCACCCGCACGGTGGCCTTGGTGAGGCTGGGCGGGAGGCCGCCATCCCGGGCGTAGACTGCGGGACACAGAAGGGCACTGCAGGCTCCTCTGCTGACGAGGAGGTGCTGTCACATCAACACCCAGCCAGCCACAGAGCCAGCCAGCCACGGGACCATCCTGCACCCTCAAGTCACCCAACAACCCTGTGGCCCCACAAAGCCCCACCAGCTCCCACGGGCTGCTCTCCCTGAACTGCTGCAGGACCCCAGCAGTGGGGAGCACCCACTTGCCCCCCATCCCCGCCTCCTGCTGCACCCCACGTGCCCCAGCACAGCCCTACCTGTCAGCATGTACTGCTCCTGCTCCTCGCGGTCCAGGGCATGTGTGGTGACAATGAGCCCTGTCTGTGGGTGGATGGAGAACGGCCCCCCAGAGAGAATCCCATAGGACACTTGCCCATTGGCACCTGCAGGGAGCAACAGCTTTGGTTTGAGGGCAGCCCAGCAGCAACTCCAGAAGCCTCTCGTTTGGCTCAATGCCCTGCTCCTCCCAGGCTTCCCACCGGGGGCTGTGCAGGATGTGGGAGAGGATGAGCTCGTTCTTGGGCAAGAAAAGCTGGGGCAGAGATGTGTGGTACAGGGAGGTCCCAGCCCAGCTCATGGAAGGGAAGATGAGCCAAGTAATCCCCAAGAAACAAGGGCCATTGTCTTGGGGAGCAGAGGGACTCACAGTCCCTGTCCTCATTCTCAGTTTCTCCCAGGACTCGACCCATCTGTTTTATCTCAGAACAAGGGGTGACGGGATGAAGCTGGAACACAAACAGTTCCATTTAAACATAAGAAAAAACTCTTTCCCTGTTGAAGTGAGGGAGCCCTGGCCCAGGCTGCCCAGGGAGGGTGAGGAGGCTCCTTCCTTGGAGGGCTTCAAGGTCCGTCTGGACGCGTTGCTGCGTGACCTGACCTAGGTGGGACCTGCTTCTGCAGGGGGGTTGGACTGGATGATCTCTAAAGGTCCCTTCCAACCCCACTATTCTATGATTCTATGATCTCAGGCCAAGTGATGATCCTTCTCTCCACAACCAGCCAGGTTCTGCACATCAGGTGGAAGGGAGCAGAGTGCACCCAGGCTCGGGTGCTGCACCTGCAGCAGGGCCCCTGACCCGACTGGGCAGCTCACCCCGGCCCTGCATCCTCACCCAGGTCGCGGTCTGTGGCCAGCACCTGCAGCACAGGGCTGCCAGCCGGCAGGTTCTCCATGACGTGCGCCTTGTACTCCGGCTGCTCAAAGACGGGAGCCTCGTCGTTGACGTCCAGCACACGCACGGACAACAGCTGCGTGGCAGAGCGGCGCGGGAAGCCGTGGTCTGTGGCCACCACGGTCAGGTTGTGCTGCGCCACCTCCTCCCGGTCGAGGGCCCGCACGATGGCGAGCGCGCCTGCGGGCACGGGCAGAGGGGCGAGCTGGCACCACGGCCACCACTCCCGGCACAGAGCTGGTGCCAGGCTGCGGGCACCGCAAGCCAGGGACACCTCAGTCTCCAGAGGGACGGCAGTGTCACGCCAGCCGGGTGCCGTGCTTGGGACTCTCTGTGACCCCTACTGCTCCCTCCGCTGTGTTCCCAGTGCATGCCCTGGTCCCACACACCACACTGCAGCCCTGTACCCCACTGATCTCTGCACCACACTGTGCCCCTGCACCATACTGTGTCCTTGCACCACACTGCACCCCTGCAACACAGTGCCCCTGCACCATGCTCTACCCCTGCACCTTGCTGCACCCCCTGCACCTTGCTGCACCCCTGCATCTTCCTCACCCCCTGCACCTTCCTAACCCCCTGCACCATGCTGCACTCCTGCACCCTGCTGCACCCCTACATCTTCCTCATCCCCAGCACCATGCTGCACTCCCACACCCTGCTGCACCTCTGCACCACACTGCACCCTGCTGCACCCCTATATCACGCTGCACTCCTGCACTCTTCTCACCCCCCACCCCCCCCATGTCCTCGTGCGCCCTCACCAGTGCTGGGGTTCAGGTGGAAGCGGCTGTCGCTGTTGCCCGCTCGCACTGAGTAGCTCACGCGCCCGTTCTCGCCCAGGTCGCTGTCCTGGGCCACCACGTGCAGCACCACGAAGCCAGTGGGCTGGTCCTCCATGACGCTGACGGCGGCGGGCGAGAGGAAGGCGGGCGCATTGTCGTTCTCGTCCGTGACGAAGACGCGCGCCGTGACGGCTGCCGAGTGGCGCTGGCTGGCGTTACGCGCCTGGTCCGTGGCCTCCACCACCAGCAGGAAGGAGGCAGCGGCCTCGCGGTCCAGGCCCCGGCGCAGGGTGAGCAGCCCGGAGCGGCTGTCGAGCTGGAAGGCGGCGCCGGGGGGCTCCTGGTGCAGCAGGGCGTAGCGCACCTGGCTGTTGGGCCCCACGCCGTCCCCATCCAGCGCCTGGAAGGTGAAGATGGACGAGCCGGCCGGGGTGTTCTCGGGCACCACGATGGTGATGGGGTCTTCGGGGAAGGTGGGCGCCTGGTCGTTGCAGTCCTGCACGTGGATGTGCACCAGCACCAGCCGGCTGGAGGGGTAGCCGTGCTGCATGTCCTCGGCGCTCACCTGGAGCACGTGCCGTGCCCCGGCCTCATAGTCCAGCTCCCGCGCGGCATAAATCTCCCCCGTCACGCTGTCAACCACGAAGGTGCCGTCCCCGCCGCCTCCCACCACCGTGTAGGTCAGCTGTCCCCGGGCAGGGGCATCTGGAGGGGCCACCGAGCCGATCACAGACCCTGGCTTGACGCCCTCGAGAGGGTGCAGGGTCAGCACGGTGGCATCGGGCCGCGGCAGCACCCGGGAGGACGGCAGCACCTGTGGGGACGGGCAGCAGTGAGGGGCACGCACTCGCCTGCTGTGTCCCACCGCGTGCCCCCACGGAGCGAGGGGGAAGGGGGAAGGGGGGCCTGCAGAATCGAGGGGCAAGGCCTCAGCTCCTGTGGCCTGACAGATGAGCAGCCACCCGAAACACGTCCTGACGATATGCACAGGTTTGGCAGGGTGAAAGACGGGCCTCATCTGGGGAGCTACAGGACAAGGAGGTATGGAGAGGGCTGCTGGCTGGGCAGAGGAGGCTCAAACGGGATCCCACCAGACGTATATCAATACTCAAAGCAGCGCACAAGGAGGATGGAGCCAAGCTCTTCCCAGCGGTACCCTGTGCCAGGGCCAGAGGCTGGAAGGCAGGAGGGTCCCTCTCAACATTAGGAAACACTTTTCACTGTGAGAGTGACTCAGCACAAGCACAGGATGCCCAAGGAGGTGGCAGTCAAAAGCCACCTGCACACTGTCCTGGGCCACTGGCTCTGGATGGTCCTGCTTTAGCAGGGGTTTGGACAAGGTGAGCTCCAGAGGTGCCTCCCCACCTCAACTGTGAGCCTGTGATCCTGGGGTTGTGCTAGACACCGCAAAGGCACAGACACCAAGCAGGAACAATTCCGTGAAACACAGACTCACAGAATCTCAAGGGCTGGAAGGGACCTCGAAGGATCATCCAGTCCAACCCCCGTGCAGGAGCGGGCAAGAAGAGAGGCAACACTCATCCAGATGAGAAGGACACAGAAAGATCACCCAGTATGACCCAGAGACATATTAAAGATGCTCATATTAAAGATCCGTGAGCTAATTTGTGGATGAGGTGCACTTGTGGGTGGGTGGGAGAGGATGCCTGAAAACAGACTGCAGCAAACCCATCAGCCCATAGGGGAATCCAAACCAGCAACTGGCAAGCAAATAGCTACCCTACAGGGATGGGATGCAAACAGGCACCTCAGGAGAACCAGGCTGCCAGCCTGGCCTCAGCACTGAGGGCTGTACTCTAATGCCAACACCAGTGACAGACAGGGTATAAAAAGGAAATGGTATGAAACGTGTTGTGGAACGGCTAAAGGCAGATGCCCCAGGCTAACACAGTGCCTCTCTCCTCAGGGACAAAGGAAACATGGGGCACCTGCTCTGCCCGGGTTTCTCCAGGCTCTGATGCAGCAGTACACGGGAGATCACTCACTGAGCTGGGGAAAGGTACCGTGTGAGCATGGCTGTGTGACGGAAAGGACTGAAAGGCTGACTGGCTCAAAGAGAGTGACCAGCAGGCCTTTGCAGAGAAGGCTCCTGGTGCTGACACACTTGCTAGGTGCAAGGGCAAGTATGTTATGAACTTGCTGACAATGTCAGAGGGCACTGCCTGCAGAGTGAGGCAGCAGAACAGCAAACAAGGAGAGTCAAATGGCCTTGAGAATGGCGAGAACAGGGCTGGGGAGACGTTAAATAGTGTACTGGGACCGGTGGAAACTGGGTCTGGAAGGAAGCTCATTACTAACAGCAGAGAAGGGCCTTGGTTGCCTGGGCCAGTGCTCCAGACAGTGGCTGTCAAAGCCACACAGATGTAAAGAACACCCTGCATGTCAGGAACCGCTCTCAGTAGGTGCTGGCAAGGAGGAATGTCTCTGAGCAGAGGATCTCTAAGGTCTTCTCTGCAACAGCACATCTGGGACAGGGTTGGCTGTGTGCGTCTGGAAAAGACAGAACTGCTAATCCTGTTGACCACTCTAGAAATTAGAACATGCACAGTGGCAGACAGCCCCAGCCCTTCCCAGCACAGGCTCTCCACAAAGACTTTGGGGCTGGATCTGCAGCTGAGCGAGGGCAGAGGGTGCCCTGCGATGGAGGCGGGCGAGAAGGTGGGGAGGAAGGCTGCCAAGTGCTCTCTGCGAGGCAGAGGGTGCAGGGACAGGAGCTGCCACGCTGCTGGGTACCTGGATGCGGATGATGGCCGAGGTGCTGCGAGGCTCCGTGCCGCGGTCGCTGGCTGTCGCTGTCAGCAGGTACTCGGCGCGATCGGAGCGGCGCAGAACCGTGGCCGTCCGCAGCTCGCCCGTGGCCGTGTGCAGCGTGAAACGCTCTGCCCAGGCCCCTGCAGAGAGGAGGAGAAATGCTGCAGGGAGTAGCAGGGGGAGGGAGGGCAGGGGGCAGGTAGGGATGGAGGAGGGAGCGTGGCAGGGAGGGGGTAGTGGGTGCAGGGCCGTGAGCAGCATCAGTCAGTTCCGCAGCTCATACCTATCAGTGAGTAGACGATGGTCCCATTCTCACCCTCGTCAGGGTCCTTGGCCTGCAAGGAGGCCACCAGAAGTCCCGATGGCTTCTCTTCCAGCACCTACAAGCACAGCCCAAGGAGCAGCTGAGTGGCACAGGGCACCCCTCAGACTACCCCCACAAACCCCCGAGCACAGCACAGGACCTGCACCTTCCTGCACCAGCCCTGCACCTCATGCAAGGCACAGACACCCCAGCAACGTCAACATTTGATCTGCATCGTGCCAGAGGACACACAGGCCATGCTTGAAGCTGGACAACATGGAGAAGTCTGCAGCACAGCTGACAAAGGGAGTTTCGTCCTTGCCAGTCCTCTTCTCATTCTGCCCTGTTTAACAACCAGCTCAGCAGGGCTGGGGCATGCTGCACAGAGAGCTGCAGGGCGGTGGGAGCACATCATTTCACCCATGTTACATCCAGGGCTCCACAACAGTCCTGGTTCCCTTCAGCTGCAAATGCCAAGGTGTGAGCACCAGCAGGCTCAGCTGTCAGCCACCCTGGCCACGGAGGGGGAATTCCTCAGTTCCCACCAGCCAGCCCAGGGAGCTTTGCAGTCTCTGGAAATGCATTTGGGCTCAGACACCCTGACCCTCAGGGCTTTCCCCCTCTCTCCTTTGTTCCCAGCTAGCTCTGCTGTCTGCCTGTCTGCAGGCACTCAGGACCACTGTTTTACACCAGCGCATCACAGCACCATCAAGCCACAAGTCACGCACGTGCTCAGCTAAAGCCCACATTCTGAGGTGAGTCACTGGCTCCCTGACAGGCAGCACACGTAAGGGCACTGCATGCAAGCAGCCTTCCTGGACAGTTCATGGCCAGGGACAGTTCATGGCTGGTCCTCACCACGTGCCAGTTTTTGGGAGCACTCTCAGCAGACAGTCTGTGCCTGCTGGCAGACCCGTCTCTCCTCCAGCACAGACTCCTTGCACCTACCCACCCCTCGCTGGAAGGGCTGGTTCCCCACTCGGCACAGACTCTGTGGGTTTCTTCCACACCAGAAGACCCCAAACTGCCACTCCGAGGTTTCAGAGCTCACATTCAGCTCCTACCAGCACATCCCACGGCACAAACCACCCTCAGAGACCCAGTTGTGCCAGGTGAGCTCTGTGTCGTACCACTTCCATGCCTTCACGAAGGAGACCAGTGGAATCCGAGCAAGCACCCAAGGAAAGAGGCAGCAAGCTCCCAAGAGGAGGCAAGTGTTAATGGTGTTGCACAAGCTGCTGGCACTGCGCTGCTGGCGCTCGGGGAGGGAGGCCAGAGGAGCTGGACTTGTTTAGCCAGGCCGAGCAGTGATGTGACTGCACTCTGTAAACACTGGGGAGAGGGGAGGGAAATTCCGAGGAGAGAGAAGAGCTATTTAAGCAAAAACACAATATTGGCAGGAGAACAGATGAGGATAAAGTGGTCAGAAATTAGTTTAGGCTGGAAATTAAGAGACGGTTTCTAACTACCAGATCAAGGAATCTGGAACAGCATTTCACAGCAGTGATGGAGGCAGAAGACCTTCTAAATATAGCCTGGCTGTTTATGAAAAGGAGTGTCTGCGTGGACACCTCTGAGCAGGGCTGCGCTTCGGAGGCCCCTTCCAACCCCTCCTCTGGAACAGGCTGGGGCAGGGCCTGTCCCCCGGGCTGCCCATCATCACCCTCAGACCCTCACAAGGGGCTCCTGCCTCGGCTGTGTGGTCACGCTCCTCTTCCCCCTGAGGAAAGCAGTGACTCGGCACAGGAGCTAAAGGAGCAGCACCCACACAGGCTCCGTGTACAGACACCACTCCAGATGCACAAACAGACGAATAAACAGCAGCAGAAGTGGGCTTGTCTCTGCAAAACCCTCAGCCTTGGTAAAATTGCTACGAGGCAGGCTTGTTCAGGTCAGACGTCCACCCTCCAAGAAGGCTGTTGCAAACAGCAGCTTGGTCCAAAGACCAGAGAGCCACCTTAACCCCTGGCACAGCTCTGACAGTGGCTGGCACCGGATATACGGAGAAGATGCAAGAAACAGGGTATGTATGGAACAACCCTCCCACGAAACCTTCCCAGCTTCCAGCAGCCTGTGGCCAAGTCACTTCCTGAGCCACAGATCATATTTTTGTTCAACAGCCTTTGATGGATTTTTTTCTTTCCATGAATTCATCTAATTCTGAACCCATGCAACTCTTGGCAGTGACTTCAGCATTTACTTATGTTCTGCATGAAAAAGTATTGCCTTTGTTTATTTTAAACCTGCTGCCTGGTCATTTCTTAGGAAGCTGCCCAGCTCTTGTCCTGTAGAAAAAAGCAACTTTTGACTCCCCTGCGACTTTCTCTGTGCCCCTCACTGCACACCTCTGTCACGTTCCTGCAGTTTCCTCCAGGCCAAGCAGTGTTCAAGTGTTCTGTTTCTGCATGGAAGCCATTATCTACCGGAGATCACATCAACAT
The DNA here is from genome assembly GCF_028858725.1 of Colius striatus. Lineage (NCBI taxonomy): Eukaryota > Metazoa > Chordata > Aves > Coliiformes > Coliidae > Colius > Colius striatus. The sequence continues at coordinate 387,367 of NC_084759.1, read as the reverse complement.
CCTCTCCTGAACCTCTGCTGGCACCGCTGTGCATTCAGTAGAACAGTGAGCAGTGTGCAGGATTGGAGAGGGAAGGTAATGATGTTTTCTTTCATTCCCTCTTCATTTTATAACAACATCCAGCATTTGATTTGCCTCAGAGAGCATTCAACACCATGCTCCACTCCTCTCCCTAAGCAAGCAGCCAGGTCAGAGCCTACCCCAGTGTGACATCCACAATGCCTGGCATCACGTGTTATCACTTCCCAGTCAGCAACATGGAATTTCATCTCCCATCTTCTCTCTTAATTGAACAGGAAAACAATACCCTTTGACAGCTCTCCACAGGGAGCCTTCCCCTTCATTACTATGGGCAGACCAGTCACACCAACAATCACTCACCTGTCCTGGAGGACATAAGAAAATGCTGCCAGGACACCAGCACCAGTCCTAGACACCCACCAGTGACATCCCCTCTGTGAAAACAGACCCCTCCTCCCTCCCTCTGCCCCCTCTTCCCTTCCCAGGAAGGAGGACCCATTCCTACAGCAGTTCCTGTGAACACCCTGGTGCTGTCAGTGTGTTACCCACAGGCTCATCTCGCCACCCCACAGTGGAGATGCCCCTCAGCAAGGTGCTGAGACAGAAACCTCCCTCTGCTTTGCCTAACACACGTGGATGTGAACACCCCACTGAGCAAGCTGGCCATCAGTCACTGAGCTTTGCATTTATCTTGCAGCTCTTACTTTTCCCTCCAAGCCTTTCTTCCACACCAGAAGTGGGATGAACAGTGGCCTCGTCACGTGCTTCATCCTCCTCTACCAATGTTTCCAGCAGACGAGCTTCAAAGTGCCCAAAGCATTTATCTGCTTTCAGGACCCTCAGCCTGTCCCAGCCTTGCTGCCTCCTGAGGGACACGTTTTCCTCTGTGGTGCCTCTGTACGAGAAGAGACCTCCCGAGCTCTAGAGGGAAGCTCCCAGCATGTCATGTCCTCAATACTGGGGTCAGCTGCGGAGCCTGATGTGTGTGTGCTGCCTCATGTACTGCTGTGCACTGCTCTGCATGCTGTGTGTGCTGCTCTGGGTGTGTGTATGTGCTGCTGAATGTACTGCTGTGTGCTGCTCTGAGTGCTGCTCTGAGTGCTGTGTGTGCTGCAGGTGGCCCTGCACAGGGGACAGGATGCTTGGCAGCAGCAGACACAGTGTGAGTGAGGTCGTTCTGCAGAGCCTGTGTGGCCTCAGCCCCGGTGACACCCCAGGAAGCTGGTCCCTGGCCTGCAGCAGTGACTCAAGGGCCAGGGCCTTGCTCAAACAGAGGACAAGATTAACTTTGCTTTCCTCTGCCTCCACCAGGCCCTGAGAGACGCCTTTATTCAGGCCAAGCCTTTGTTTTGCAAGCAGAATGCCAGCTGGACATGCGAGAAGGAGGCTGGGCAAGGGGTGTCTGGGACTGGGAACAGGAAGGGAAAAACTAATGAGGAGGGATGGCCTGGCTGGTACTGCAGAGTGCTCCAGGTCCCATGCCGACAGCCACCCAGGTGTGTGTGACCTGCCCACACAGTCCTGCCTCTAGTGTGAGGCTCAGCCAGGGCAGCTGCTTAAACCTTGGTGTTTTAAACCCAGCACAGTTTAAGCAACTTTGAGCTCTCTGCCTGAAGCACAGCAACGTGCAGAGCAAGTACATCGTTTCAGTTGCAGGTTCTCCCCACTGTGTGCAGAGGAGATGAGGACATGCCCTTGACTGCCCGTCCTGCTGCTGCCAGTGCCACCCGGCCAGCCCAGACGAGCCCTCGGCACATGAGCTACTGCACAGCAGCCACAGCAGAGCAGAAACAGCCACATAGCGGGAGGGTTGGTCCTCACCCACTTGTGTGGAGCAGCACAGTCACAACTCAGACTGCAGCACACTCAGTGCCTGGGTGACAGTGCTGAGAGGGAAAGCTGGGCTGGGATCCATGGCAGTCTCACAAAACCCTTGGAAGTGCAAAGTCCAGTTGTGCAACACTTTCCTCATCTCCCAGAAAGCCAAGTGGCTAAACCAAAACGTAAGTGGCTGTACCAAAAGTCCTAAGACCCAGAAGTGAATGGCACCCTGTGTCTCCCTGCTTGCAAGTGTCCATTCCGTGGCACTGGTGGGTCAGCTTTAGGGCTTCCTTTTGCTTTCCCTCCTTGCAGGCACAAGTGAGCCAAAAGCTTTTGCCTGCTGGTCAGTCCTACTGGTCTCAGAGCTCCTTGCAGTCCTCACCTGCTCTGTGCACAGGGATGTCTGTATTTCCCAAGGACATGCCCACATTTCAGTCAGATTTACCAGACCGCCCTGGCTGCTGCACGGATGCAGCTTGTGCCTGCTCATCTCCCACCCTGAGACTCGCCTGGATGCCCCTGCCCCCTGCAGAATTGCCTGTCCCCAAACTCAGAGGCGACCTCACCAGGGCTCCAGCCTCTTGCCCCTACCTGCACAGGCAGCTCCTGGCCGCTGGCCACGTGCAGGAACGCGGGCGCGTTGTCGTTCTCGTCCAGCACGGTGATGTAGACGGTGCCGGTGGCACTGCGGGGCGGCGCTCCCCCGTCCTGCACGATCACCAGGAGCTGGTAGCTGGACTGCTGCTCCCGGTCCAGGCTGTGCTTGGTGCTGAGCTCTCCTGTGAGGGAGAGGTGGTGACACAGTTCAGCCCCAAAACCACCTTAAAGAGCCTGTGCTCAGGTGTGTTGCTGGGAGCTCAGCACCACAGGGGCAGGAAGGTGAGTGCTCCATTGTGGCACTGGCCTGGCCCACATCACTTTTGACCTGGCCTGGGCTCTCTTCCCAGCCCAGGGAGCCAGGAAGCTTCTCACCTGTCTGCGTGTGGATGAGGAAGTTGTGGTCGTGCTGCAGCAGGCGGTAGGTGAGGCGGCTGTTCTGCCCAGCGTCCCGGTCACTCGCCATCACCCTGCCCACGCTGCTGCCGGGAGCCTGGTTCTCAGACACAGTGAAGAAGTACCGCTCCTCGCTCAGCCGGGGGCTGTTGTCGTTCTCGTCCGTGACGCTGACCCGGACGGTGCTGGTGCCCGTCTTGCGGGCGTCCGCGCCGGCCGGGGCTGGGCCCGAGGCCGAGGCCAGTACGGTCAGCACGTACAGCTCCCGCGTCTCGCGGTCCAGCGCGCTCTTGACGTAGAGCCAGCCACTGTCGGGCTCGATGCCGAAGCTGGCGGCGTCGCCGTCGGCACGCAGGTGGTAGGTGACGGCGGCGGGAGCCACGGCGGGCGCCAGGGCCCGCACCTGCAGGAAGCGCGTGGACACTGGGGCCCCCTCCTGCACCTCCACGCGGTACGTCAGCGTGTCGAAGATGGGCCCATCGTCGTGCTCAGCTTGCACGTGCACCAGCAGCGTGAAGGTGGAGCTGAGCTGGGGAACGCCGCTGTCCCGGGCCACCACGGCCAGGTTGTAGGCTGCCGCGGCTTCGTACTGCAGGGCCACGAGCAGCCGCACCGCCCCCGAGGAACGCTCCACGCCGAAGGCGCCGTCGCCTCCGGACGCCAGCTCGAATGTCACCTGGCCGTTGGCACCGCTGTCGCGGTCCTCGGCCTGCAGCGTGTACACCGTGGTGCCGGGCTCCGTGGCCTCCGGCAGCAGGATGGAGTCGGTGGGCGCCGGGAACGTCGGCGCGTTGTCGTTCACGTCTGACACGGAGATCTGCACGCGCGTGTTGCTGTAGGCGGGAGGAGAGCCGCTCCGGGCCTGCACGTCCAGCACCAGCACTGCCTGCGACTCGTGATCCAGGGGCAGGCTGGTGCGGAGCTGCCCGGACGCGGAGTCGATGGAAAAGTAGCCGTGAGGATCCCCCGCGGAGATGGAGTAAAAGATGTCATCGGCGTGACCTGTGCAGGAGGAAGCAGAGACAGGGAGAATGATCTGTGTCCCCAGCTCACCTCCCGCTCTGGGGCACACGGCAGCCCCGTGCGTGTGTGCACAGAGGCACACGTGTGAGAGCTGTGCTGAGTGACAGCCGTGCAGGGGTAGATGCCTGTGCCTCCATGCATGCTCACAGCTCCCAGAGCGGGGCTGCTGTGTGAGGAGCATGGCACTGCACCTTCAGGGGGATGTAGTGACAGGAATAAAGCTGGAATACAAAAAGTTCCACTGAAACTTAAGGAAAAACTACTTTACTGTGAGGGTGAGGGAGCCCTGGCCCAGGCTGCCCAGGGTGGGTGTGGAGGGGCTGGGGCCAGTGTTCGTTGTGTGGTGGCCAGTGGCAGGGCAAGGGGGAAGGGGCAGAGGCTGGAACACAGCAAGTGCCCCTGGCCCAGAAGGAGCAAATCCTTTGGGGCTGAGGGGAGGGAGCCCTGGCCCAGGCTGCCCAGGGAGGGTGTGGAGGCTCCTTCTCTGAGGTTCCCAACCCCAGCTGGACACGTTCCTGTGCCCCCTGAGCCAGGGGCAGCTGCTGGAGCAGGGGCTGGGGCTGCAGCAGCTCTGCAGGGTCCTGCCCACCCCCACCACTCTGTGTGATTCTATGACAGGAGAAGAGGGTGTACACAAAAGGGATGAGGCCATACCTGGAGGGTTCTGAGCCCAGACAGCCCCCACACTGGCACCCTGTGGCGTGTCCTCGGGCACTGTGAAGAAGTACTGAGCTTGCTCAAAGACAGGGGGTGAGACCGTGCCCTCCACGATGCTGATGTTCACCCGGGCGTTGGGCTGTGCCTGCAGGCCCCCACCGTCTTGTGCCGAGATCACCAGCTGCACCAGCGTGTTGGCTTTGCCACTCAGGGACCATGAGAGGGAGATGACACCTAGGGAAGAAAGCAGTTTGGAGGGCACTGTGCCTGCACCTCTACCTGTCACCCAGCACCAAAGGAATAGGTCAAACCTGAAGCCGAGCCCTGAACTAAGCAGTGGTGAGGGCTGGGGGGAATGAGTCAGAGGTTGAGGGAAGGAAAGGAGGAGGGAATAGGGCTTCTAAGCTGGGGTGCAGGGTGAGGATCACGACAGCAGGTGGGAGCTGGGCTGTGGGGAGACCCTAAGCTCCATCTTTGACAGGCCTTACAAAGGAAGTGGCCCTGCATCAGCATGGCTTGTAGGCCTGTCTCATCCCAGTCACACTCTGAGAACTTGGGGACCAGTGCGGAGAGACCTTGATGCCTGCACTGAGCACAGGACACCTTCCTGTCCTGCTGAGAGCCCCAGCACCACATACCCGTGCACTTCCCTCCCCTCCCCAGCAGAAACTGCTCTGGCTCTGGCTGCCAGAGCACGGAAGACAGTGAGAAAGGCGGGACTGAGGGTGAAAGAGAGCTATAGGTGTGTAAATTGGGCAGGGGAATGGGGGAGAACTGGGCAGGGGCAAGAAACTAATCAGGATAGAGCCCGCTGGGGCAAAGTGAGCGGTGTGCAGGAGTAAGGGGCAGTGAGTCAGGGCTGGGGAATGAGGGAGAGAAAGGAAAACAGGTCAAATGAGGAACAGAGCAGGGAGTAGAAACAAGAGGTCAAAGACTGAGTATGGGAAGAGGCTGCCAGAGGCTCAAGCAGCCGAGGCAAGGGAAGATGTGTCAGGGAGAGGCTGGTGGCAGACTGTGCTGCTGAGACGGCCAAACGCTGACCCCTGGGCTGGGTTTTACGCCCACTCGCACCCCATTGCCTGCTCTGGCTGCTCTCTTGGCTCTCTCACCCGTGTCCTTGTTGAGGGAGAAGAGGGGAGGTGAGTTCCCCAGGACGATGCGGTAGGTGACCTTCCCGTGGAGCCCCTCGTCCTTGTCGTGGGCGGCCACGCGCAGCACGGCCGTGCCTGGCATGCTCTGGGTGCTGATGCTGGCAGCGTACTCCAGCGGGTAGAACACCGGACGGTTGTCGTTGACGTCCTCCAGGAAAACCTTCACGTACACCATGGAGTTGAGGCCGCCCTGCAGAGGGATCAGCTCAGAGCTGGCGCTGTGACAGCAGCAGCCCTGGTACAGCGCGGAGCCGGCAGTGCCGCGTGCCCACGGCCTCTCCAGCACTAACCCCCTGCTCATGGCCTCCCAAGCACCAACCCTGTGCCCACAGCCTCCCCAGCACTCACCCCATCGACAGCAGTGATGGTGAAGTCGTAGGCAGCCGTGCCCTCGTCACGGTCCAGAGGCTGCACAGTGCACAGCTGGCCTGTGTGCTTGTCGACACTGAACTGTGTGGGGACGACGCTGCCGATGCCAGAGCCGATGGAGTAGGAAAGGGAGCCAAACGTGCCGCTGTCTGCGTCTGTGGCTGTCACCTGCACCAGGGGAGACACTGCATGGGCAGGACCAACAGCACAGACCACCCGCCAGACCCAGACCACCACCATCCCCTCAGTGCTTCCCGCTGCTCCACAGCCACCACACAAAGCCGGCTGGAGTCAATCAGATCGACAGTTACCACCTCAAGCCTCTGATTCCTTCGGACAAATTTGTTCCCTGTTGAGGTGAGGGAGCACTGGCAGGGGCTGCCCAGATGGGCTGTGGAGGCTCCTTCTCTGCAGCCATTCCAACCCAGCTGGGTGAGTCCCTGTGTGCCCTGCTCTGGGTGCTGCTGCTCTGGCAGGGGGGTTGCACCGGATGAGTTTCCCAGGTCCCTTCCAGCCCTTAAGACTCTGTGATTCTTGCCCCAGAGAAGCCACCACTTCCCCTGCAGCCCTCCCTGCAAGAGGACAGGGTGTCCCAGGGGCTCAGTGCTGCAGGTAGCTGTGGGGCACCGCAGGATCAGCCCCTGCTGGCCCAGCCCCTGGGAGGGGACACAGAGATGGTGGAGCACAGCATTGCAGCCTTGCAAGAGTTGCCCTGTGCCTTCTGTCTGCAGTGCTGCCACGGGTCCCTGCAGCACCAGAGCTGCCTTGTTTCAGGTGACACCTCCCTTCTTGCACCCCTGGGGCAACATCCATGACCCAGGACAACAGACTTGCCTCAGCAAAGGAAAAGGCCATATGGAAAGGGGTTGCAGAACAGCCTATAGACATATCGCACAGATACTCAGCAGCCAGGTGTTTTCCCAGCTTTGCAGCAGCTGCCTCAGCCCTCTGCTCCTTCTGTTCTGCAAACACCTTCATGACAAGACAGGAGAAAAGAACAGCCTCCTTTTCACCCTGACCCCATGTCTGTCCTGCTCGCAGAGCTCTGTACCCAGACGCCCTGTCTCGGAGGGTGATGACTGAGGGTGGCATTGCCCCGTGACAGCCAGGGCTCACAGGAGCCTGGGCACAGGAACTGCATCAGCAGTTATGGGCACAGCAGGAGGATTCCAACCTCTCCCGGCCCTGGGCTCCTTGCAGAGCTCAGGTCAGCAGCGAGCGGCTCCCGGCCACAGCGGCACTGCCCACAGCGTGTCCACCAGCCGGGAGCTCTGCGCAGAGAACAAAGCTGGAGCAAGGAGCCAGGAGGGAGGCAGCTGGGCCAGGCCCGGGTGAAGTGGAGTTCAGGCCTCGTCAGCCACGGCTCCTCCCCGCAGCAGCGCTGGGGCCTCGGCTCCCGTGAGCGAGAGGCGCAGGAACGCTGCTCACGAGCCAGAGAAAGGGCCCGGCTGGGGGCTGCAAACAGCCCTTTCCTTGGGCAGGGCCCCAACCTGAACCACTCCCCCAGCACCAGAGAGGGATGAACAACGGCAAACAGAACGGAGAACAGCTGGGACATGGGAGGAAATATAGAGCAGGTAGAGGTGGGACCCCTCTCCATCCCTCCTGTTTGCTGCGTGCCCCAGGAGTACAGGCAGCCCCCAAAGCAGCCCCTTGCCCACCACCCTGCCCCATGACCCAGGAGCACAGGCAGCCCCCAAAGCAGCCCCTTGCCCACCACCCTGCCCCATGACCCAGGAGCACAGGCAGCCCCCAAAGCAGCCCCTTGCCCACCACCCTGCCCCATGACCCAGGAGCACAGGCAGCCCCCAAAGCAGCCCCTTGCCCACCACCCTGCCCCATGACCCAGGAGCACAGGCAGCCCCCAAAGCAGCCCCTTGCCCACCACCCTGCCCCATGACCCAGGAGCACAGGCAGCCCCCAAAGCAGCCCCTTGCCCACCACCCTGCCCCATGACCCAGGAGCACAGGCAGCCCCTGAAGCAGCCCCTTGCCCACCACCCTGCCCCATGACGTGGGAGCACAGGCAGCCCCCGAGGCAGCCCCTTGCCCACCACCCTGCCCCATGACCCAGGAGCACAGGCAGCCCCCAAAGCAGCCCCTTGCCCACCACCCTGCCCCATGACCCAGGAGCACAGGCAGCTCCCAAAGCAGCCCCTTGCCCACCACCCTGCCCCATGACCCAGGAGCACAGGCAGCCCCCAAAGCAGCCCCTTGCCCACGACCCTGCCCCATGACCCAGGAGCACAGGCAGCCCCCGAGGCAGCCCCTTGCCCACCACCCTGCCCCATGACATGGGAGCACAGGTAGTGCCCGCAGCCGCCCTTGCCAGCTCCTCTGCTCTGCAGTCTCTGCGGAGGTCTGGAGCAGAAGCTGAGCCATCTACAGTGAGCATCGTGTTCCCTGCACAGAGCATTTGCTCCCCAAGCCCGCAGCAGCTGCCAGAGGAAGTGCCATGAAACAGGATCCCCCTTCCCTGCTCCAGCTGCAGAGCACTCAGAGCCACAGGTGCCATGACAGCAGCTCGCCAGAAAGCACTTGGGGAAACTGGACCCACCTGCATCTCCCTCGCTCCCCATCCTCCCTCCTGCCACAGCTCCTTTTGCTGTGGAGCTGCTCATTTGAGAGGAAAATCTGAGCTCACTGACGTTGCTGTTTCAGGTGTACTTGGGTTACCTGCACTCTGGCTCCCTGATGGATATTATTACTGGGGTAACAGCCGTGCACCAACACACTTAAGCTGTGCCCTGTGCCTGGGTTTTAGCTGGTTGTGTTCTCTACCACTGCAGATGGAAATGGTCCCGAAACCAGTGAGCTGCCACAGTGACTGGAATAGGCACTATGTGGCATATTAATAACTTATTTCCTTTGAAATGAACTGCTTGTCACTCTGAAAGTGCTCTGAACTGCACACCAGCTGCTTTGACACACTGTACAGCAACAAGCTCTGCAGCAGAGGAAGAAAGTTTTCTTTGGTTCTCAGGCCAAAGTGCTCCCAGAACAGCCTCACTTCCCCACCTTCACCATCCCCTGACATTCACCAGCCTCAGGGAGAGACCCACAGGGCATGCCATCTGAAAATCCAGCTTTCTGCCCCAGGAGCTGGGTCAGATTTTGAGCACAGGGGAGACACAGACAAGCTGCACTGCTCTGCTCTGTACTGCACTGCAGCACCATGCCCTGGCTGCTCCCCAGCACCCAGAGCCATCCCCTCCAAGGCTGCCTCATGAGCTGGTGGTCTGGCATCACAGCCAAGCCCAGCTGCAGAGCCAGGGCAAGAAAACTCATCCTCAGAAAACCTTCCTGTTCACGTGTGTCCAGTACTCCAGCTCCCCATCTGCTGTGGGATGTCCCTGCACCAAAGCTCTGCAGAAGCCCTGCCTCCACAAGCCCACCCAGGGTCTGAGAGGCCACTGGTGCAAGCACTGCTGGACTCCCATTCCTGGTGCTGGTCTCACTTGTAGGGGTGGTGCTAAACTGGTGCCCAGAGAAAAGGCACCAAGAAGATAGCTGAAGGAGCAGTTTGGTGGAAGTGTCAGCTCAGTGTGGGCAGTTTGCTTTGTTTCTCTCAGAAGAGGGAGTGATGCTGTGGCTGGCACATCCCCAGCCTAGGCTCTGCAGCCCACAGGCAGGCGGGGCCTCATCCTACTGATGCTGATGCTGCCCATGTTCAGCAGCCCCGACACAGCCCTGAGGGCAGTGCAGATCCCTACTGCAGCTGGGTGATGCCTCCCAGGACTTGTCTGGGAGGCAAAAGAAGGTTCCCCTGGCCCCTGCTCCAGCAGCATCCCCCAGCCCAGCTGGGACCCACCGCTGTAGCCTCCCCCTCAGCCCAAATGGGATCCTCCTCCAAGCTCAGATGCATCCCAACACAGAGGAACTCAGGCAAAACCATGAGGAGACCTGTGTGGGTGAACAAGCTCCTGGACAAACTCCATCACAAAAAGGAAGCCTCCAGAGGGTGGGGGCAAGGACAGGCAGCCTGGGAGGAATACAGGGATATTGTAAGAACAGTCAGGGATCAGGTCAGGAAAGCTAAAGCCCTGAGGGAATCTGTCCAGAGACATCAAGGGCAACAAGGAAACCTTCTATAGGTAGGTCAGTGATGAAAGCAAGGGATAATGTGTGTCCTCTCTGGCAGGAAAAGGGACATCTGGCTACCCAGGACACAGAGAAGCCTGAGGTACTCCGTGGCTTTATTTGCCTCAGCTTTCACCAGCCAGTGCCCCAGCCACACTGCCCAAGTTACAGAGGGCAAAGGCAGGGAACGAGAGATCGAAGAACTGCCCAGTGTAGGAGAAGATCAGGTTAAAGACCACCTAAGGAACCTGAAGATGCAGAAGTCCCTGGGACGTGAGATTTATCTGCAGCTCCTGAGGGAACTGGGAGATGAAGTGGCTAAACCAGCATCCATCGTATCTGAGAAGTTGTGGTGGTCAGATGAAGTTCCCACTGACTGGAAAAGGGGAAACAAAACCTCTGTTTTCAAAAGGGAAGGAAGAAAGACCTGGGGAACTACAGGCTGGTCAGTCTCACCCCTGTGCTCCTGGAAGCTGTGCTAAGGCAGGTGGAAAACAAGCGGGTGATTGGTGACAGACAACAGGGCTTCACTAAGGGTAAATCAGGCCTGACAAATTTGGTGGCCTTCTACGACAGGGTTACAGCCTCCGTGGGTAAGGGAAGAGCAACTGATGTCATCTACCTGGGCTTGGGCAAAGCATCTGACACTGTCCCACATGGAGCCCTTGTCTCTGAATAGGTGAGATGAGGATTTGACAGATGGACACTGGGTGGATGAGGAATCGGCTGGATGGTCGCGCTCAGAGAGCCCCAGGCAAGGGCTCGAGGCCCGAGTGCAGAGCAGGGATGAGTGCAGCTCCTCAGTTCTTAAACTACAGGGTACATTGAGGTTAGAGCTGAGGCAGAAGCTCCTCGCTGGGAGGGTGCTGAGGCCCTGGCACAGGCTGCCCAGAGAGGCTGTGGCTGCCCCAGCCCTGGCAGTGCCCAGGGGCAGGTTGGATGGGGCTGGGAGCAGCTTGGGCTGTCCCTGCCCATGGCTGAGGGATTAGAACAAGGTGAGCTTTAAGGTCCCTCCAAAGTCAAACCATTCTAAACTAAATGCAGGGCAACCTCAGGCTCTGTATACAGCAACCACTGCAAATCTCGGATCAGCAGCTGGCTTTACTGTCATTTACTTATGGGGCTCCTGATGTTTGCCTGAGAAATATGAAGGAAACGGGCTCAAGCTGTCTATGTGACAGCCAAGGAAACGCTCCATTTGGGGATGTGCAAGGCCTGCCACTTGAGTATGTGGGAGCAGGAGTCAGAGCTCAGCCTGAATGGAGCCCTGGAAGAACCCTCACCTCTGACTTCTTTGTACATCCTGCAGGGACAAGACTGGCTGTTCCCAGGAGGTGCTGTGTGAGGGGAAAGGAGAGAAGGCAAAGGAAGCTGGGAACAAGATATGTGCATGAGACTGCAGGGCCAACAAGCAGATAAAATAAGTGGACAAAGTTGTAGGGTGCACAGGACACCCACACACGTGTGCAGGATCCTCACAGATACACTAGGCACACTGTGCAGAGGCAAAGTGCAGGCTGCATTTCTGCCCAAGGCTGCAGAACGTGCAGCTGCAACCCCACATGCCACAGGGCAGGGAGTGTTTACACAGAGCAAGTGCAGGGAGACTCTGGGTGACAGCATGGTGTGCCATGCTGTGACAGCAGCAATGCCAGAGCACAGCACTGTCCCCGTGGGGTGACTCCAGAGGAGGAGTCTCCAAGGACTCAGGAGGCAGAGAGTCTGGCAGCCCTGGAGCTCTGACACTGAGAGTCCAGATGTTCCCATCCACAGACTGAGGCAGAGCAGCACCAAGGAAGCCATAGTACATCGTTTCTTCTCTAAGACCTACTGCTGCTGCCCCTGAGTCTCATTCTGCCCTTGTAAGACTGTTCTCAGGAACCCTCTCGGTATTGGTTTTGGTGGGTGGACCAGGCAACCCATCCCCTTCCTGGATAAGGCAGCTGCACAGTCAGTGTGTTTTCTGGCCTGTAGCTTTCCTTTTGTATCCTGTAGAACTCTTCTCCAAAGGGAGATGCTTTGCCACCAGGGATAACAGCTGCACAAAAGCATCCTGCTACTGCACATGGGATGTGCTCCTGACAGCAATCAGCTCCCAGTCCTGAAGGGAGAGGGAGGCGAGACTCAGTGTCCTGCAGAGCTTCCTGCTGGAGGCCAGGGTGTGTGAGAAGCACAGGGCCAGTGCTCCCACCTGCCTTTTGTCCTTGTGGAGACGTGCTTGGTTGCAAGCTCGGTTTTTCTCTGGAACCTGCTGCAGCTGTGCACAGCATATGGAACATTACTGTCCTTCCATGCCTTGTCATGCTGCCTGCAGCATGCTCCTGGGATAGCCCAGCCCTCACACAGCCTCACAGAGTCCACTCAGCCCAGGCAGCACTGTTGTCCCCAACACTGCACACCATGCTGGCCATGGCCAGGCCTGGCCTGCAACAGGCTGCTGCACCTCTCCCATGTCCCACAGCACACTCCATCCCTACCTGCCCCAGCTGCTCCACACAGCCCCATCATGTCCCAGGCCCTACACATCTGCTTCCATGGGCACTAGGACCCATGACTTTCTCTTGTCACCCCAGTGACACCTCCATCACCTCCTTGTACTGCCAGCTCCCTCCATCATCCCTCTCCAGGATTTCCTCCTAGCCATACAGTAACGGCCACAGTTTTGCTGTGGCTGTGCAGAGCCAGCACCCGACCATGGGCTGGAAAGCAGAGGTTGGAGAGCACAGCCTGGGCTTGAGGCACTCGGCCTCTCCCCATGTCTGCCTCCTCCCTCCCAGGGCAGCAAGCACAGCAGTGCAGCATGCTGTGAGGCAGTGCTGGCAGTGCTCTGATTCAAGGTACCCAGAGATCTCCAATAGTGCTCTGGTTCAGGGTGCCCACAGAACTCCAGCAGTGCTCTGGTTCAAGGTACCCAGAGATCTCCAATAGTGCTCTGGTTCAGGGTACTCACAGAACTCCAGCAGTGCTCTGGTTCAAGGTACCCAGAGATCTCCAATAGTGCTCTGGTTCAGGGTACTCACAGAACTCCAGCAGTGCTCTGGTTCAGGGTGCCCAGAGATCTCCAATAGTGCTCTGGTTCAGGGTACTCACAGAACTCCAGCAGTGCTCTGGTTCAAGGTACCCAGAGATCTCCAATAGTGCTCTGGTTCAGGGTGCCCACAGAACTCCAGCAGTGCTCTGGTTCAAGGTACCCAGAGATCTCCAATAGTGCTCTGGTTCAGGGTACTCACAGAACTCCAGCAGTGCTCTGGTTCAAGGTACCCAGAGATCTCCAATAGTGCTCTGGTTCAGGGTACTCACAGAACTCCAGCAGTGCTCTGGTTCAGGGTATCCAGAGATCTCCAATAGTGCTCTGGTTCAGGGTACCCACAGAACTCCAGCAGTGCTCTGGTTCAGGGTGCCCAGAGACCTCCAGCAGTGCTCTGGTTCAACAAAACAACAAAAATGTGGAATCCCTTGCTGCAGGGCACAGTGACATCAAATTGTACAGATCCAGAAAGCCACTACCCACATTCACATAGAAAAATGCACTAAAGGCTTTAAAGACAAGGACATCAATGCTGGGCTAGGAAATCTCTGAGTTGGAGCTGCTAAGAAGGCAGCAGCACCTGATGGAAGCCTCTGGATCATAGACCTCAGATCTCACAAACACTTTCCATTTCCTAGGCCAACCAGGGGTGACATGAACTGACTGGGGATGTCGTTATCAGTGGAGACATTGGCACTAGTGACCATGAAGTGCAATGTTCAGGATCCTGAAAGAGGGGTGGTAGATCACAGACAGATTATGCAGGCAACTGGCAGGTGGGACAGATCCCGTGGGAGGCAGCTCTGAGGGCCAAGGGACCTCAGGAAAGATGGTGAGCTTGTTCCAGGCACAGGGACACTCCATCCCAGTACTCAGGAAAACAAGGAGACAGATCAGCAAGACTGCCTTGGCTGAGCAGGCACCTTAGGGCTCTGCTGCAATGCAAAGAGGTAGCACATGGGAGACAGACTCAGAGGCAAGTGACAAAGGAGGGATACACATTGCCCAGGCCTGTAGGGATGGTGTCAGGGAAGTCAAAGTTCAAGTGGGGTTGAGACCTGCAAGAAAAACCGAGGGTGCTGAGAAGAGCCTCTACCACTACATCAGTAGTATCGGGCTGAACAAGGGCCTGTTTCTGGATGTGGTGGGTGATTTAGTGACAGCAAGCACAGGTAAGACTAAGACACTCAATGCCTCCTTTACCTCAGGCTTCACCAACAAGGTATCCCAAGCCTCTGTGCGTTTTGAAAGGGTTCAGAGAGCTACCAGACAGGGATGAAGACTTAGTCAGGATTTCTTCAGTGAGCCTGATCCACACAAGTTCATGGGACTCAAGAGGTTGCATCAATGGATGCTGACAGAAACAGATTTGCAGGGCTGCTCCTTCAAGAGATCAGGGGAGGTCCCTGACAACTGGAGGAAAGCAGAGGTTGCACTCCACCTACAAGAAAGGCCAGAGGATGATCTGAGGAGCTACACTCCTGACAGCCTCACTTTGGTCCCTGGGTGAACCCTGGGGTGAGTCCTCTTGGAGTCTTTGGTGACATGGAGGGGCCTGGGAAGGGAAGAGCTGTCACAGACTGACTGTCCCAGTGGCTTCTGCAAGGCAACAAAAGCCTCTGTGGCTGAAGGGATGGCAAGTGCCTCGACTGCAAGCATTTCCACACCTTCTCCCACAGTCCTCGTATCCAAGGCAGGATGTTACAGTTTGGAGGGCTGGACCAGAGGTGGCTCTGCCCGGAGATGACAAGGGGAGCACCACAGGTATGAGCACAGGGACTTCTCCTGCTTCATGTCATCAGCAACAACCCTGTGCAGGCACAGAGTGTACACTCCTTAAAGTTATGGATAACACCAGTCTGGGGAGGGGGAAGGAGCTGACATATCTGAGAGTGGCACTGGAGGCTGACTGGAACTGCATGAAACTGCAAGGACAAATGCCAAGTCCTGCTCTGGGAAACAAAGTACCCCTGAAACAGCACAGGCCAGGGTGGGGAAGCAGCTCTGGGGAGAATGTGTTGGAGGTCTGGGTGTGCAGCCAGCAGCACATGATCCACAGTGCACCCTGCCAACACGAAGAGCCCAGCAGCTCACATCCTGGTCTGTGTGAACAGGGACACAACCAAGAGGTAAAGAGCAGGGATTGGCCTCCCCTCTACTCACCCCTCACTAAACCACATCTAGACACTGCATCTACTTTTAGGGCCCCAGTACAGGGAAGACTTTGACAAACTGTGGCAAGTTCAGGGACAGCCATTGAGCCACTCCAGAGGCTGGAGCACCTGCCCTGCAAGGAGCTGCTTGCTCAGCCTTCAGGAGAGAAGGCTTGCAGACCTAACAGCCAGCTGCCAACATCACTGGTGAGCTTATCAAGGAAATGGAGCCAGGCTCTTCACAGTGGCATACAACAGCAGAACAAGAGACCACAGGGACTGGTTGAAATGAGAACTTTGGGCTGGATACAGGGTAAAGATCTTTCCCTGTGAGGACTGTCCAGTATTGGAGCAGGTTGCCAAATGAGGTTGTGCAGCCTCTATCCTTGGAGGTTTACAGATGCTACTGGATGAGGTTGTGAGCAGCCTGGTCTGACCCCAGAGCTGCCCCTGCTTCGAGGACCGAAGACCTTCCAGGATCTCTCCAATCTGAATTACTCTGTCAGCTAGTGATCCAGCTTTCCCCAGAACAGACTGTTGGACACTAGTAAAGCAGCTTTGCTATGCAGAGCTTTGCTCTGCTGTACTACAGCTGCTCTTTGGCTCCTCATCCAGCACTCAGTGTAGCCCTGTGCTATGTGGCCCTTCACCTTCCCTATCTCAGGACTCACAACTGTTGCACACCCAGCAGCATCCACAGATTTGCTGCAAGTCCAGCCAGCCCCAGCAATACCTGCTCCCCCTCCTCTTCTTCCACTCACACATGGGGCCAGGCAAACACAGGGCACTAAGGAAGACTCCAGCAAGTGTCCTCAATTCTCTGTCCATTTTCTAAGCAGAGGACTGCAGGACTAGCGGGGTTTTCCTCAGGGTCTGTGTCTCTACAGGAGCTTTGCACCATTGCCAAAGGCAGTGCAGCACCCCAGCATCCCCCTACAAGCACAGAGCACAGGTAGCTGCCTTGCCTCTGCTTACAACCCACAGCAGGGTCACAGCATGCTGAGGGCCAGCAGGGAACAGCGACAGGTACACATTCCCTGGAGGTCTTTCCAACAGGATCTGCATCTGCCAGGCACAACAACATGCATTGACTCTTCCAGGCAGGCAAAGAGCAGTGATTCAATACTTTATAGCCTAGGAAGCCTTCAGTCACATAGCAGAATGCACACACATCCATGTGCTCATTTTCTGCTCCCTTAGCCTCGCCTGCAGGCTGCTTCTCTGCTGCACCACTGCCTTGGCTTCACTGACACCCTGCACTAGGCCTGGGCCCATCTCTAGCACCTCCTCAACTTCTGTCTCCTATGTTTTCAGAGCTTCAGCATGTCCAGGGTCCGTTTAATGCATTCCTGGATCCTAGCAAGGGTAAAGGCTGCTTAGGCTGGCACAAGCTGTGAGTTCCCAGGTAGCCAAAGAGAGGATATACTCCCTGGGGAAGCAAGAAAGCAGCATGAATCAACCCCTTTCCAAGGGCCATGAGACACCCACTGCACTTGGCTGGGAACAAGTTTATACTCAGGCAAGAGACAGAAGTGGTCAGCAGGATCCTGTGCCCTTCATTAGTGTTTCAGTCCAAGCTCATACTTGAGCCCTAACAACATGGGCTGGCAATTTTAAAGCTATTTGGACACAAGCTGTATGCCTGGCTTTTGTTGGTTCCTCCTTACGCCACACAAAGGAAATAAGAGAATACAGGACAGAACAAGGGACACACTGTGCAGCAGCACAAACCAGGAGCTGGTCTGCAAAAGAAAACCTGATGGAAGCAAAATAAGGGTTTTGCTTGCTAAACAAGTGAAGCAGAGGAGAGAGAGGCAGGAGAAGCCAGGGAGGACAGCTCACTTCAGTATGAGGGGCGAACCAGAGGCCAGCATCCTGGTGCTGTTGAAGGCAGCAGACAATCTGGACATCAGGGGCTGGAGACTGATTCCAGGGCCAGAAACCAACAGCATCCCCAGGGGAAAAGCTGCATTTCACTGCAGACTTTGGAGACAAGATGTTTAGTATAGGCAGTTGTTAACCAGTGCTGCAGCCATGCCCCAGAGCAGGATGAGGGAGAGGGGACAAAAGCACATGCTGACAGCTGCTGAGTGGGCAGAGAGCCCTTACAGACAGCCCCAGAAGGATGCTTTATACATTGGGCAGCCTCTCTGTGTCTATAGAAGTTGTTTGTAACCACTACAAAATGGTTGAGGATGTTCTCAAAGTCTATATGCAAGACAAACAGTGAATAAAAGTCCACTTAAATATAAGAAAAAAGTTCCACCTAAATATAAGAAAAAACTCTTTCCCTGAGAGATGAGGGAGCAGTGGAACAGGCTGCCCAGAGGGGTTGTGGAGTCTCCTTCCTTGGAGGTCTTCAAGACCCTTCTGGACATGTTCCTATGCGGCCTGATCTAGGTGACACTGCTTCTGCAGGGGGGTTGGACTGGATGAGCTCTAAAGGTCCCTTCCAACCCCACCATTCTGTGATTCTATGATTCCATAATATTTAGAGGCATGATCAGTCAGATATGGTAAAGTCAGACTTGGGACCTGTCCTGCAAAAGCTAGTATTGATGAGGGAGAGGATTCTCCCCCTCTGGTCCTCTCTGGTGAGTCTCCCCCAAAGCACTGCAAACAGCTCTGGGCACCAACAAAAGAGCATTGAGCTGCTGGAGCGAGCCCAGAGGAGCCACGGAGAGGATGTGAGGGCTGGAGCCCCTCTGCTCTGGAAACAGGCTGAGAGAGCTGGAGGTGTTCAGCCTGGACGAGAGAAGGCTCCAGGAGACCTCAGAGCAGCCTCCAGTCCCTAAAGGGCTCACGAGAAACATGGGCATGGACTTTATGCAAGGGGCTGGAGGGACAGGACAAGGGCTGCTGGCTCCAGAGTGCCAGAGGGGAGACTGAGGGGAGATGTGAGGAAGTTCTTTACTGTCAGGTTAAGGTCCTTTCTAACCCAAACCACTCTATGATTCTGTGTTTTTCTGCCAGCAGGAGAAATGTGCTAACTGAAAAACACACAAACATGCAAAATGTTGTCATGAAATAGCTACAGCTTGGCACATTCACCATCTGTGTGCCCCTGAGGAGAACTGGGAAAGGCCTAAAGGGTGAAAGGCAGAGGGAAAAGGAGTAAGAGGCTAAATGCACAAGGAACTGCACAGTGTGGTGGTGGCATGAAGCTGGGGTATGCTACTGTTATTTCTGCATTAAAAATCAGAATCATAGACTCATCACATAGCTTGGGTTAGAGGAGACCATAAAGGGCACGTAGTTCAACTCCACTGCAATGAGCAGGGACATCTTCAACCAGATCAGGTTGCTCAAGTCAAGTCAGGGAAAGAAACCGTGTGAAAGTGACAGACAAAAGATGTTATTCCTTTCAGATAACAGATGCAGGTGAAATGCCACTGTGCCCCTTGGGATCCAGGAATGTGTTACAGAACTCAGGGGATGAACCCGATGTGTGTTTTGAGGAGTTTTCTGTGACAGGCATAGAGGAGGCTGCTCCCATGGAGAGGCTCAGAGAATGCATCTGGTGCATTTTCTGCTGAAGTCACTGACTGATCACTGAACCAACACAATCTGTCTGCATTCAATTCTAAACGTGATTTGAATCTGGGTTTGAATCTGTCAAGGGATTTCAAAGCCAAGAAGGGCTTCTGCAGTTGCACAGGTGACAAAGGGAAGGGCAGGGAAAATGCAGGCCCACAGCTGAGGGAGATGGAGGTGTAAAAGACTGAGGTACTTAATGCCTTCTTTCCTCAGTCTTTACTAGTAAGACCAGTCTTCAGGAACTGCAGGTCCTGGTGGCTGGAGGGAAGGCTGGAGCAAGGAAGATCTCTCAATGCCCTGCCCTGGCCTTGGGGAGGCCACATCTGCAGTGCTGGGGCCAGGGCTGGGCTGCCCAGCTGCAGAGGGACAGGGAAGTGCTGCAGAGAGGCCAGTGCAGGGACACCAAGGTGCTGAGGGGCTGCAACATGTGTGTGAGGAGGAAAGGCTGCAGCCCTGGGGCTGCTCAGCCTGGGGAACAGAAGCCTGAGCTCAGGGGCACCTCAGCAGCACTCACAAGCACCTAAAGGCTCCTGCAAGGTGCTGAAAGGCTCAGGAGGTGCCACTTGGGTGTGTGGTGGCCAGTGGCAGGCCAAGGGGGAAGGGGCAGAGGCTGGGACACAGCAAGTGCCCCTGGCCCAGGAGGAGCAAGTGCTTTGGTGCTGAGGGGAGGGAGCCCTGGCCCAGGCTGCCCAGGGAGGTGGGGGAGTCCCCATCCCTGGAGATATTTAAAACACACAGAGATCAGGTGCTGAGGAACAGAGGTCAGTTTAGTGATGGGCCTGTCAGTGTGAGATGAGGGGTTGGACTTGATGCTCTTAAAGGCCATGAAGATGATGAGGGGACTGAAGCCTCTGCTGTGAGGAAAGGCTGAGAGAGCTGGGTCTGCTCAGCCTGGAGATGAGGAGGCTCAGCGGGGGAGATCATCCATACAGGAAAGAGAACATCAAGAGGACAGAGCCAGGCTCTTCCCAGTGGTGCCCAGTGCTAGAAACAGAGGCCATAGGCACAAACTAAAGTACAGGAGTGTCTCTCTGAATATCATGAGGTACTTTTTCACTGTGAGGGCAGACCAAGCTCTAGCACAGGTTCTCCAGGAAGGTGTCTTGAGTTCCATGGTTGGAGGTACTGAAAAGCTATCTGGACATGGTCCTGAGCCACCAACTCTGGACAACTTTGCTTGGGCAGTGTGGGTTGTACTAGATTATCTTGAAAGGTCCGAACTCAACCATTCTGTGATGTCCAGCCAAAGGCACTCCTGAATCTCCTATTCCCCATTCAGCTCCGACCCTTCTGAGACAGCTGATATGCCGCTCCAGCGCTGCACCACAGCTCTGACAGCACTGCAGTTCTGCTCAGAAGACTTCACCTGTGTGCCCTACAGCTGCTGGGAGTGCTGCAGCCAAAGCAGAGCACAACTGGATGACAAAGATCAGCAACACAGGCTAGGCAGAAAGAAACAAGAGCACCAGCCTTAGGGAGCTACGACTGCTGTGAGGGAAGGAGGGCAGGTGCTGGGCAAGTATGGCTCTCCCCACTGCATGAGGAATTGGGAGGAGAAAGATGGGCATTGAGGCCTGGTTATTTCATGCCCTTCTCTAGTCCCTCAGCTAGATGGTCCCCAGAGCAGGGGATGGATAGAGAAGCACACTGGGGTCCTCAGCTGCATCACCTGTAGCAGTCAGTTTCTCCTTCTCACAGACCCATCTAGAGGGCAACACTACAGCCCCTGAGACAGAGCCATCGGCTCCCCCAGCCTCACTGCTGGCCTTGGTGAGCCCCTGTACAGCACAGGGAAGCGATGGAGTGCTCAGGCCTCCATCTCTGGCTGTTCTCTCCAGCTCCAGCGAGCACAGTCAGCAGGCAGGGAGCTCATCTGGAGCCCTGCCCTGGCTGGATCTCTGCTACGCACATGTTACGCTGTGGCTTTGGCAAACATCTGGCTCTGGGCTCCCGCCCCTCCGAGTGACGGCTCTTGGTGGGAGAGGAGGGGAGGCTGGCGCCAGTGTGGTCAGCGATCCCACGCACGGCTCCCTGTGCCTGAGTGTGTGCCAGGCATCCTGCCCTCCCCAGCCCTGGCACCACTGCTGACCAGCTAAAAGCAGCCAGGGAGCGGCCACGGCTGCTATTTCAGGAGCCGTCCCGGGCTGGCGGCTGCGCTCAGCCCCCAGCGCACACAGGCCCCGGGGACTCAGGGGTCAGGGGCTGGCCCCAGCTATTGTCCAGCACACGTGGCCGAGGCGAGGGTCAGACTCGAGGCTGCAGGCAGCAGAGTGTCTGGGGAGAGCCCCTGCACAGCTGCAGCACTGCCTAAATCACTGACTCCTGCTGCCACATGGCACTGCCTGCACTGCTGGCTCCTGCAGCCCTGCAGCCACATGGCACTGCCTGCACCGCTGGCTCCTGCAGCCACACAGCACTGCCTGCACTGCTGGCTCCTGCAGCCACACAGCACTGCCTGCACTGCTGGCTCCTGCAGCCACAGAGTACTGCCTGCACCACTGGCTCCTGCAGCCACACAGCACTGCCTGCACTGCTGCCTCCTGCAGCCACACAGCACTGCCTGCACTGCTGGCTCCTGCAGCCACACAGCACTGCCTGCACTGCTGCCTCCTGCAGCCATATGACACTGCCTGCACTGCTCACTCCTGCAGCCCCAGGGCACTGCCTGCACTGCTGGCTCCTGCGGCCCTGCAGCCCCAGGGCACTGCCTGCACTGCTGGCTCCTGCGGCCCTGCAGCCCCAGGGCACTGCCTGCACCACTGGCTCCTGCAGCCATATGACACTGCCTGCACTGCTCACTCCTGCAGCCCTGCAGCCCCAGGGCACTGCCTGCACCGCTGGCTCCTGCGGCCCTGCAGCCACATGGCACTGCCTGTACTACTGGCTTCTGCAGCCCCAGGGCACTGCCTGCACTGCTGGCTCCTGCAGCCATCCCAAGAGATATGCACAGGGCTGCCACACACACACAGAGCAAAGTGTGGAGAACAGGGGCTCCCTGTGGCCTCCAGCACTGCTCTGGGAGGGGGTAAAGCCTCCAGTCTTGAGGAGGTGCAGTTTAATCACAGCCATCGTCTGGGAGGTGGGACTATGGAGGGTGAGACTGACCAGCAGGCTGTGGGAGCCTACGGGCGAACATTGCCTTTCTAAGAGCTGGGGCAGAGCCAGGCACAGGAAGATGAGGAGCAAGGCTCACACATGGGCACCCAGGTGTCCTCTCTGGCGCAGCAGCAGGGAGGAGAAATGAGAGCTGCAGCAGGGAGCTACAGGGCACTGGGAGCTCAGCAGAGAGTGCAGAAGCGGAGAGAGCTGAGCTGGGCATGGAAACCGCGTCCCTGCAGAGGACAAGTGCTCAAGGTGGAGGGCTTGAGTAGGGGAGCAAGAGTGCGGGGTGCCAAGGGATTGGGTCTGGGCAGGACTTCCTGGGGGAGTGCTGATGCCAAGGTCTCCAGGGTGCTGGGCTGGGTTTCGTCTGTGCAGAGCTCAAGGGGAGTGCTCACAGAGTAGGTCAACACAGAGAGATGTGGGACAAGGGCAGGCAGGTGAGGCTGGGGCTCAAGGCAGCATGAGATAGAGCGTCCTGGGCCAGGTAACCATGGAGAAACTGTCAGGGATAGGGAGCAGGGAGGGTCTGGAACGTCCCAAGAGCCACACAGGTGAGGGAGAGCTGTGCTGGGTGCAAAGCTGCCAGGATCCCTGGGGGGAACAAGCAACAGCAGCCGGCAGCAAGCAAGGGGCGTGCAGAGAACCTGAGGGAGCAGAGGCTGAGGGATGGAGAGGCTGAGGGACAGAGGGTCGCTGTTGGGAGGCACAGGGCCGGCGCGTGGGAGGGCAGCGGGCCCAGGTGTGGGGCTGGGGGCTGACACGGAGCAGGGAGGCTGTGAGCAAGGGCTGTGGGAGGAAGAGGAGTTGTAAAGGGCCTGAGGCTGAGGCAGAGGTGAGGGAAAAGGGGCAGCTGTGAGGGGGCTGGGGATCTGCGAAGAGGAAGGAGGGAGCTGTGCGAGGGGGCTGGGGGAGGAGCAGAGCATGGGGGGAGAGCAGTGCGAGGGGCTGGGGCCTCTTGGCTGCAGTGGAAAAGCTGCTGCAGCTCCAGGGGAAATGCTACTTGAATTAATCATGGCGCTGGCTGCTGTGCCAAGCCCAGGAGGAGGCTGCTGGCAGCGCAAGGAAATAACTTTCACAGGAATTTGGAACAAACGCAGCTCTTCTGGCAGTAACAACAGCACTCACCTCCCCCACAGCCTCCCCATGTCCCAGCAGCTCCCTGTGTCCCCGCTCCTCATGCACCCCCAGACTGCCCCACGCTGCAGCCTGCTCTCCCAGAGGTGTGATGCACTCCCTCCCTTCACATTGCTCCCAGCAAGCCCCCATCTTGCCTCCTCTGAGGAGGGGGAGGCCTGTTTCATGTTGTGCAAAGGTCTGGAAATAGGTTAATGCCAAATCCCTTGTCCCAAGAAACCAAATGCATGTAGTCATGTCCTCCCCACCTCCTGCCACTCTCTTTGGCAGTAATGTTGGTGAGCATTAGTCCTGCTGCTGTTCCACTCCTCATGCAGGACTGCTCCTCTCGCAGCTGCCCCTGCAGCAGCAAACCCAGTGCATCGGGACCCTCTTTCAGTGATACAGACCGTGTGGCCTGGTCTATCCCACAGCCCCTCATGCAGGTCCTTCTGTCTGGGGCACAGCCTGTGCATGCAGCACAGCCAGCATGGCCACTCAGGACCCACACCTCAAGCCTCATCAGACTCCTCCTGGGAACTGCAAGGTAAGGCTGGGTGTTAGCTGTGGTGCAGCTCAGTTTTTGACTTCTGATGGTCTGTTCGCCAGCAATGGTGCATATGGATGCAAAGGAAATAGGTAAACCTTGGTTCCAAAAACTATTAATATTGGATCTATGCAAGAATCAATAATCCACCATCTCATCCACAGTTCTGTGGAATCAGCCTGTGCTCACAACATGGGGCTAACACAGCTCTCCGTGCTTCATGCTGGCTGCCAGAGGACAGACAATACTTGATTTAGCATGAGAAGTTAGAAAGGCTCAGAAAGACAATATCTGACCATGCATGCAGCTTGCTGGTACAAAGTCAAATGTTTCAAACAAATTTAAGCCAGAAGGGTGAATTTATACCAGAACAGTGCTTCACATCATGCAAGCATAGCATCTGAATGCAGTCTGATGAGCCCTAAAGCCTACATTTTATCAAGGCCACAAAGAGAAAGAGAGACACCCAGGCAGTGACAATTGCTCTGTTTTCTCCTGGTTTTGTGTTCACTGATTCCCTGGGCTCCTGCTCCACTGGTGTTTCTCTCTCATCTCAGACTTGAACTGCGAGTTGGGTATTTCCTTTGCTTAGTGCTCATGCAGAGTTTGCTACTGTGGGACCTGGCCCATGATAAACACAAGTAATAAATAAAGAAGTTATGAGATACTTTTACTTTCTCAGGAGCTACGGCCAGCAGCATGCTTTGCTCATCTCTGTACACCAAGCACAAACCCCAGCCTGGCACAGAGGATGGGCTGTGTAAGGGAGCAGGGGACCTGCAGCCGTTCTACAAGTCTCTTCTGGCCACTCACACGGACTCCTCCGTTCCCCATCACTCTGTCCAGCCCATGGGGAGCAGATATCACCAACTCAAATATACCTGAGCCTCCCAAGACTTTTTGCTTAGAAACACGGCAGTCTGATGAGAATTGAACCTAGGTCAGCTCTGTGCTGATCCTGGAGGCAGATCATGCTGTGGCTTAAGCACTCGTCACCATCATGCGACCAGATCCAGCCCGTGAGAGAGACCCCTCAACGTCCCAAGGCAGAACAAACCCTGATGCCTGAAGCCACAGGGTGAGAGCAACCTCCCACCGACCTCTGGGACACGATGCTGGCTGCTGGCCCCAGGCCCCAGGCAGCATCTCTGAGCCCGTCCTATGCGGGGCTGCAGGGCTGTAGGGCAGCCGTGCCTGAGCACCCGCTGCCTGCCCCAGCCCTGCCCGGCTCCCCGGCCTGGCCGTGTCCTGCGCGGCGCAGAGCCCAGCCGGCAGCCTGGCCAGCCTCCTTTCCCATCCTCTCACATTTCCCGGCTCAGAGGAAGCAGCAGCAGATGTGTGAGCTGTTTGCTTTGTGCCGAGGCCACGCGGGAGTTACCTGCGCTCAGCCCAGACGCGCCGCTTCCAAGCGAAACACGAGGCCTGAGCCAAGGCCGTCGAGATCTGTCCAAGCCCTCAGTCGCTGCTGGCCGCAGGGCCAGCACCATTCCCTGTGCAGCACGGAGTTGGGCTGGCGCCGGCACCAGCCTCACCACAGCCAGGCAGCCACACGCTGCACCAGCTCCTCTGTCACCCCGGCACCACCCTGGCACCGGCCTCACCACAGCCAGGCAGCCACACGCTGCACCAGCTCCTCTGTCACCCCGGCCCCGGCACCACCCTGGCACCGGCCTCACCACAGCCAGGCAGCCACACGCTGCACCAGCTCCTCTGTCACCCCGGCACCACCCTGGCACCGGCCTCACCACAGCCAGGCAGCCACACGCTGCACCAGCTCCTCTGTCACCCCGGCCCCGGCACCACCCTGGCACCGGCCTCACCACAGCCAGGCAGCCACACGCCACACCAGCTCCTCTGTCACCCCGGCACCACCCTGGCACCGGCCTCACCACAGCCAGGCAGCCACACACTGCACCAGCTCCTCTGTCACCCTGGCCCCAGCACTGCCCCAGCACTGGCCTCACCACAGCCAGGCAGCCACACGCTGCACCAGCTCCTCTGTCACCCCGGCCCCGGCACCACCCTGGCACCGGCCTCACCACAGCCAGGCAGCCACACGCTGCACCAGCTCCTTTGTGCCACCCTGGTCCTGGCACTGCCCCTGCTCCTCTGCAGCCCCGCTGTCCCTGTCCCACACGGCCCAGCTCCTCTGCAGCCCCGCTGTCCCTGTCCCACACGGCCCAGCTCTTCTGCAGCCCCGCTGTCCCTGTCCCACACGGCCCAGCTCCTCTGCAGCCCCGCTGTCCCTGTCCCACATGGCCCAGCTCCTCTGCAGCCCCGCTGTCCCTGTCCCACACAGCCCAGCTCCTCTGCAGCCCCGCTGTCCCTGTCCCACACAGCCCAGCTCTTCTGCAGCCCCGCTGTCCCTCCAGCTTGTCCCGCACTTGGAGGCAGGAGCTCGGCCGCCATCTCCGATTGCATTTCCAGAAAGGCTCCCACACGGCAAGCGGCCCTGAGCAGGAAGGCACGGAGAAGGGGAGAGAGGGGGCCTCCCTTCAGGGGCTGCTGCAGCCCAGACATCCCTGCACACGCCTGGGGCCTCCACACTCGCCCAGGGACGTACAGCCCCTCCATTCTGCCCCTGTCTCTGAACTGACTCCTTCCCCATCTCTGTCCCCAGCCCAGCTCCTGTCCCCATCCCCTCCCACTGGAGACCATGTAGAGAGTTTCTCTGCACCAACCAAAGCCAAATCTTCCCCCACCCAAATCTGCCATCCACTTCTTCTGCCCAGGCTTCTCCTCAAACCCCAGGCTGACCCATCCCCTACTCCCTCAGATCTGTTCCATCCTAAACTTGCTCCTGCCCTACATTTCTTCTCAGAGCTGTCCCTTGCTTCCACTCGATTCCTCCTTCCCCCCACACTCTCCCCCTCACCCCTACCTCCATCCCCTGCACTCACCAAGCCCACCAGCCCCTCCTGTCCCATACTCCCGTCCCATCCTGCCAGTCCCCTGCATTCACACCCCGCACACGGCCTGCACTCACCAGCCCGAACACTCCTACCTGCCATGCCACAGCACTACACCTACAGCACACACCTATACATCCATTTTTCTCAACAGCTCCCCTTCTTCCTCCAGGCCTATCTGGAGGCTCTTTCTCCTGGCCAGGTCATAGGGATCTCCTCCTGCCTTGTCTCACAAGTACCAGAGCTCCTGCTTCCTCTCGCCGCCTGCTCCTGGCACTATGGGCACAGCTCACCACTTGGCCCCAGAGCTCCTCCTGGCCCCTGCCAGACATCCTGGTGCCCCATCACCCCAGCAAGGATGTGCCCCAAACTCTGTGTTTGTCCTGAGGGACAGCCTGGACACTGCCTTGGCTGTGCTACCGCACCAGTTCTCCACTGTCAGCCCCAAGTCCCACGTCCCTCAGACGTGCTGCTCCATCTGTCTCCAGCAACCAGGACTCGAGCTGTGATTGAAACAGCAAATGCAGGGTACATCAAATATGCAAAACACAAACAGCACGGCTGGCACATCTCAGGGTGCACAGAACCTGTCAGAGGGGCAGCACCTCTCCAGGCCTTGCCTCCGACCTCTGACTGCTGATGCAGCCTCTCTTAGCTCAGGTTGCACAGATGTTGTTCCCAGGGTGATATAACAATACCAATTGTGCATAATTAATGCTAATGTTCACAACCAGACTTGCAAACATTGATCAACTTAGGCTAATGACCCCACAGAGGGAGAGAGAGGATAGCAGTGTCACTACAAGCAGCTTCCTAGGGGTCTTACCCATGTCTCAAAGAACCATTCTGAGCATCCTGGACTGCAAGGCAGCTCCACTCTTGCACAAGCAAGGCTTGGCACAGTGGGTCTCAGTATTAACTGAAGTCATCACCCTGCTTTTCACAAAAGGCATCCTTGAGGTATGCCCATAGTATCAGTGGTAGCACCCAGTGCTCACATGTAGAAAGGGTGAAACAGTGCTCTGCCCCTTTTCTGACTCACACTGAGCAAGAGGATCCCTGTTCCAGCATTCCTGCTGCAACTGGTGCCCATCCAAGTCATCACAACTGCACCAAAGGGCCTCTGGTGACAGCTTTCCCACCCCAAGCCTCTCACGGCCCTGGCCGTGGCCTCCTTCAGCTCCGTTCCTGACAGCAGTGCCTACCTGTAAGAAGCAGGTCCCAACAGGAGTGTTCTCCTTCAGGGACACGTTGTAGAAGTTACTCCTGAACACTGGTTCGTTGTCATTGACGTCCTGCAGGGCCACGTGCACGACAGCTGAAGAAGAGAGGGCAGGGGTTCCCCTGTCTGTGGCCAGCACAGTCAGCTGCGGCTGGGGATCCTTCTCGTAATCCAGTGGGGCAGCGGTGGTGATGATGCCCGTGGCAGGGTCGATGGAGAACCAGCTGGAGTGCGTGTCCCGGCCATGCAAGATGCTGTACCGCACCTCCCCGTTGGGGCCCTGATCCTTGTCACGAGCTGTCACCTGCAGCACGAAGCTGCCCGGGTACACCACCTCAGGGATGCTCTGCCTGTACTCCTGCTGGTCAAAGAGCGGAGGGTTGTCGTTGATGTCCATCACTTGCAGCACAAAGGCCGACTCTGCCCGCAGCGGGGGTGTCCCCGAGTCGGTAGCTGTCACCCGCAAATCGTAGGAGTCTCTTTCTTCCCGGTCCAGCAGCTGGTCCACACAGATCAGGTAAATGATGTTGTCTTTGGTAGTGAGGGCGAACTTGCCATCCCCTCCCTCTAGCGTGACGTTGACGTTGGAGTACTCGCCATAGTCTGGGTCAGAAACGGAGATGCGTGCAACGTACTGCCCGGGCTGGGCTCCCTCGGAGATCTGCGGGGAGCCATCCTCGCTCAGGAAGATGATGGTCATAGTGGGCTGGTTGTCATTGTAGTCACGCACGTGAATGGTGACAAAGGCTGTGGTGACCTCGGGATGGACAGCTTTGTCCCTGGCCTGCACCACCAGCTCGTGCACCTTCCTTACTTCATAGTCCAGACCCTTGTTGAGCTTGATGACTCCGGTCCGGGAGTCGATAGTGAAGTACTGGTCGGGATCGCTCTGCCGCCGATTGATCTCATACACCACGTCTCCATTGTCGCCTTCATCCGCGTCGGAGGCAAAGACCTGCAAGATGCTGCTGCCAGGCTTCAGATTCTCCGAGATGAGAGTGTGATAGCGGCTCTGGTTGAAGGCAGGAGCGTTGTCATTGATGTCCTGGACGGCCACATCCAGCATCATCTGGGTGCTGCGGGGGGGAGAGCCCCCGTCATAGGCCTCCAGTAGCAGCGAGTACGACGAGCGGTTCTCCCGATCCAAGACGTTGCTGACCACCAGATCCAAGTACAGGACCCCATTGGGCCCTCGGCGCGTTTCCAGGCGGAAGGCCTGCCCCACGTTCCCCGCCTTGATCACGTAGCCTTGTGTGTTGAGCAGGCCACTGTCAGCATCGAAGGCTGGGTCCAAGGGAAATCTGCTGCCCACGGGGGTGTGCTCCGGGATCTGGAAGGTGCTGTGCTGTTTGGGAAAGGCTGGAGCGTGGTCATTGATGTCATTCACTTGGATGTTCACTTCTACCGTGATGCCCTCCGGGGTTACAGCAATGAAGCTGTAGTGGTCCCGAGTCTCTCTGTCCAGGACACGTGCTGTTTTGATGATACCGGTGTTCTCATCTATCCCCAGGTCGGTAGTGACACCGCTGCCCTCCTGTGCTGAGATGAAATACATGTAGGCACTAGTTCCAGGGGGCAAGCCAGCACTGATGTCCCCAATGATGGTGCCAGCTGGCTGCTCCTCATCTATTTGTAGATCCAGGGTGCCAAGGACAGCAGAGCCCTTCCCTGCTCTCAGGCCTCCGAGAATTAGCAGCTCCAGCAGAAGCACCGCTGACCCCTTCATCTGCTCCATGGCTGGTGGTTTGCAGAGCAGAGGGCGGCTCGATCTCCTTTGCAGCGGGCGCCTTAATCCTGCACGGAATGCAGACCAGAGGATGCTGGTTAAGAGAGAGCAGCAGAAGTAAGACAGAAAGAAAAAACTGGAGAGGGAAGGCCTGCCATGTACCCCCTGTCCAAATGCTCCATGTCACCTGCCCCTCACGAGGCACAAAGGTGTCTGGGCAGAGGGTGCCTGGGACAGCACCTAAAGTCAGCCAAGCAGGTCACAGCCTGGAGTGCACTGAGGCTGGCAACCAGGATCTCATCACATACTCTGTTGTCTACAGAGGGAAATAGTCTCCCCAACCATCCATGCTCCTGGCAATGCTGCAGCCAGCTGCCCTGGAGCACAGTGTTCCTGTGCCTTGAGCAGCTGAATCCTTCCTGCCAGGCTGACAGAGGTTGTCCGCAGGACGAGAGAGACCTCTGGGCAAAACAGCAGCCTAGCACCTCTCCACCCTGAAAAGTGCTGGTCTCAAACTGGGAGAAGGCTCGAGAAGTGGCTGTGCTGAGACCCCCTCCAGAGGCATGCCTCTGAGACCTCCCTCCAGCCCCTGCTCCCAGAGGCATGCTTCTGAGACCCCCTCCAGCCCCCACTTGCAGGACTGTGGGGACAGAGGTGCCAAAAAACCCAAGAGGTGCAAATCTGGTGTCCCTGGGGAGGAGCAGCAGAACTGGAGTGGGCTTAAATCCAGCAAACAATAAATCAGCATGGCTGTGTTCCAAAGGATGCACCCACAGCTGGGAATGCCCAGGATAAAACCAGACAGGCTCATTGTTTGGCCTGGCACAGAGATCTGTGGATGCCCCAAGCTGGTACCATGGAGGGTGGTGGCAATACAGCAGGAACGAAGCAACTCCCTCTGAACTGCCAGCTGCTCTGGCTCCTTCCGAGTCCCACACCCTCCACAGCTCACTCTCCTCCTTTGTCTCCTCGCTGCTCCTTGCTCGTTCTGGCTCCTTCACTCCATTTCCCCCTGCCGTAGCTTCATTTCACTGCAGCAGTGGGGGAGGGACAAGCAGGGAGGAGCAGCTCCTTGCAGCAACACCACCGCTGGACACGCTGGACTCGTTCCCAGTGCCCAAAGGCTGTCAGACCCCAAGGCTCTGCCTATCCTCCCCATGAACAGCCAGAGGAACTCAGCAGTCAAGGAGTTTGTGAAGAGCACCAGCCCCAGCGCCGCATTCAGCCCCTGGTATAAGGGAGGCTTAGTGGTCTGCAGGGATGGCGGCAGCATGAGCTCACACTTGGATTCTCTTGAAAGCATTTGCTGCTGGTCCCATAACCACACTCAGGAGCTGCTCATGTCAGGCGCAGGACGGCAGGGACCTCCCTGTCTTGGGGGATGGAGGTGGCTGACACTGCCTAGTTTGGGGACTAGGAATGTCAGCCCTGGACCTAAAGAACCCCACAGCAGCATTAACCCTTTCCAGGGGATTTAGGGTGATTATCCCTGGGTCCTCTTTCCCACCTTGGGTCAGCTGTTCAGATTTTATTTCCCTGTGGAAATCCTGGGTTAGTGACAGAAAGAAAAACATTAAACAGCCTTTTCCTACATATAAAGAAGTGTTTGTTTACTTCAGTGGGCATCCAGTGTCTGAGGTCTATGGCAAGTCAATTTACACACTCTTCTTCCATCTAGCAAGTACAAATCCTCATTATTTTTCAGAAGCAGAAGTCAAAAAAGACACTTTTATCCCTGGTAGCTGGGGATCTGTGGCTCCTGAGCAGCAAGCAGAAGGGCGTGCAGTGAGGCTTTGTGTGCTGCTGGCTGGGAGAAGAGATGCTTGAAAAGTGAACCCAGGGAGCATGAAGAGCAGCTGAGAGCACTGGGGCAAACAGGGAACAGAGATTAGGGTCCTTGGGGTGGGGAGCTAGTGATGAAAGGCTATGTAAACTTCTCCCTTTCTGTCCTTCCTGGATATAAGTGGGTAGTTTCAGAGCGTGGCTACGTCTTCAAGCAAGAGATGCAACTGTCAGGTTGCCAAACTGCACCAGCCCAGGATGGGCAGAAGGCCATCCATGGTGCCAACAGCCCTCTGTTCCTATGGAGTTTGCAGGCTTGGGTCGTGGAGGAAGACAGCAATGACCTCAGTGGATGCAGAGTCACCAAATCTGAACAGCTGCTTCCAATTAGCAGATTGCTCAGCGCGAGGGGCTGGCTTGGCTGGTCCAGGCCCAGCCCCTGTAACACGAGCCAGGCTGCCCTGCTCCCTCTGTCCCTCCCACCACCGGGCACCCAGTTCACTGGTAAAAATGGCAACAGCAGCCTCTGGAGAAAACTGCTAGCACGAAAATCGGCCCAGAGAGGCGTTTGGAGTCCAGAGCCACAGTAAGGCTGACAGGAAAGGCAGCTAAAATGGAGTGAGCTGCACTATACATAAGCACCTCCAAGCCCAGGGTGCCACCAGAGCCCAGCCGAACTCAGCTGGTAAGTCACATTCAGGATACAAAGGCACAGAATGACAGGAGGAGCACCGCAGGCATCCCTGCCTGCCTGACAGGGGCACCTCACCTCCCATGTTGGCCACGAGGAAGGGGAAGCAGGCCCACAGCGGCCCCAGCAGAGGAGCTGGGAAGACGGCACCCACTGTGCATGCCACAAACAGATGTCAGAGTGCTTGCTGTGCAAAAGCTCCATCAAAGTGGCAGATGCTGCTGATGCTGTACCCAAAATCTCTCATGAGAGGCCATGACTCATGTAACAATGTTTTTGAGACTCCAGTCCAGATGATGAAGGATTCAGAAGCCTGTTTAATCTTTGCTGAGCAGCAATCACTGACCTGGAATACGCTTCTCCCTTCTACATTCACACAGAACTCTCTCTCACAAGGGCTTCAGATTATCTGCCCTGAGAACCAGACACAGCCCAGGCTTGCCTGCAGCGCAGCCTCAGGCTAACAACTCACTTTCAAAATCTACTTAGTCTGCCACTACCTACAGCCATCTCCATACCTCCTGGCCCTCCTACCACCTCCCACCTGGACCTGCAGGACCAGAACTCGACTGCTCACCCCCAGCCCAGCCCCACAGCCTCATTGCCTCTGACAGCAGCTGCAATGCCTCTCTTCTCATGGGGATCCAGTCAAGCTTCACTGCACTCCTGTGCATCCCATTTCTGAGCCATACCAAGGCTTCCTGCAGGCTGTTCTCTCGCTGAAAACGCTTCCCCCACAAAGGAAGCTCTAGCAAAATTTCCTCACACGTTTGCCAGTTCCCACAGCCGCAGCCTACACCCAGCACCGACCTGGCCCTTGCCACCCTCTGTGCCCATCGCAGCGGTGCTGGGGGCCTTGTCTGCTCCTGGCCACCGCTGCCCGGTGGCTGTTGGGCTCCGTCTCCCTCAGAGCTCCCGGGTGGCCCGGGCCGTAGCTCTCGGGGCTTCCCGGCCGTCGGGCCCACCGGCGGCCGCTGCTCCCCGTCCCCGGGCGCTCCCGGGCGTCCCGCACAGTGCGGTGTCCGCGCTGGAGCTCCGCCAGCCCCGGTCCCCGCTCGGCTCGGGCCCGCAGCCCCCGCCCGGCGCCGCCGCCGAGCGCCCGCCCCGCGCCGGGTCTGCCCCGCGGCGCCGGTCCCGCGCCCGCGCCCGCACCGTCCCGCCCGCCGCCGCCAGCGCCGGCCCCGCTGCCATCGCGCCGGGGCTCAGGCCGGTCTGGCCCCGGATCCGTGGCCCCGCGCCGCCGCAGGCGCCCCCCCTCGTCCCCCCGCCCCATTGTCTGCGCGGCGGAGACAGAACAAAGCGCCCGGTCCCGGTACCGCCCGGCCCGGCCCGCGGCGCGGCGGCGCCGACGTGCGGAGAACCGGGCGAGGGCGGCGGGATCGGGTCGGTCCCCGGTGCTGACACTTACCCCGCGCGTCCCGCGCTCACATCCCGCAGGACTCGACCCCGCCGAGGCGTCCCGCAGCCGCTCCGGTGCCGCTCGGGACCCGCCGCCGCCGCCGCTCCCGCCGCGCCGCTTCCCGCCGCGCTCCGGTGCCGCGGCCGCCGCGCTGCGCCGGTTCCCGCTGCCGCGGCCGCCCCGGTGCCGCGGTCGCCCCGCGGAGCGCTCGGCGGCAGGCGGAGGGTCGGCGCTGGCTCGGCGCGGAGGCTCCTGCTGAAACCCGACCCAGCGCCGCCCTCAGCCCCCCGCTCCCCCCGCCGCCCCCATCCCCGCCCCGACACCGGAGCGCGCCGGCAGAGCGCGGCCCCGGGGCGGCCCGGGGCGGGGGTCCGGGGAGACGGGACGGGGTGGCGGGGCTAGGGGTGCTCGGGATGCTCGGCCGGGAAGGAGCGGGAGGAAAGGCTGGAGCCGGGGCGAAGAGGGATGGAGAGGAAGCAATGGGCGCCCGGACCCCGGGAGAATGGGGACGGGGAGGCAGGAGCAAGAGGCAGGGCGGCGATGGGACGGGATGGGACAAGGAGAGGGCTGGGCAGGGGGATTGGGGCAGCTGTGGGTGACATTGGGGGCACGTGGGGACACGATCGCAGAAGCACAGCCCCTTCTCTGCTCTCTGACTCCCTTCCTAAGCTCAGAGCCCAGAGTCCACGTACCTGTCACCTGCCGACAGCCTGGCTCTCATCAGGGCTTCCAACGTCCTTGCTGTAAGGTGCTGGAAGGCAGCCGTCTGTGGGGCCAGCACTGCAAGTGATTGGGGTCTTACCAGTCTATCCTGAGGGACAAACCCAGGCTCTGGTGAGTGACTGTCTAGGCTTTTCCATCAGTGGCTGGCTCCCTGGCTCAGCTTGGGCACTTGGGCTGTTTTCCTCTGCTCCAGGCAGGATGGGTCCCAGCAGTATTGGTGCATATGTTTGGGAGCCACAAAGCCTCCAGGCCAGGGATCACTACTGGGTCTCCCTGTATTTCTTAGTGGAGAAACTGCCATTGACTACTGTCTGTGACGGACTGTGTGCTGGGAAGGCCACAGCTCAGTCTGCTTCATCAGGAACATTTCTAGGTTCTTCCACCAGTGACAATTCAAACAGAAAATATGGTCTACTGGGCTAATTTGGTAGAGGAGGAACCCTTCTAGACCTGTGTCAGCACCCCTTCCCAAATATCACACAGGCTGAGATGCATTTAGAAAGAAAAAGTAACTTTGGGTTACTTTGACTGATGTAAAGGTACTGGAAACAAACAGCCTACTAGAAAGCAACTCTGACTCTAGGGGACAATGAGTCCTTAGAAGCAGGGAGGGGTGGTGGGGCTGTGCGAGGTGGCACTGCCAGGATCGGTCACGCTGCCCCATTTTTGCTTTGGGGGGTGTCTCAGGAAGATTCTGTTTTCTTTGTATTTGCCTGGAACTTTCTCCAGCTGCCCACACAGCCATCCCGACTACCTTGAAAGTTCTTCTGCCATTCTCACTCCCATTTAGCTTTCTCTTGTGCCTGTCTCCTCTTCCCTTTGATGCTTCCTTTCATGCGTTTCTTTTGTCTCTCTTTCTTTCCTCTTAATCTCCAGTTCAGCAAAGAGCTTCATCACCTGTCTGTACATGGCTTCTCTGAAACCTTCAGGATCGTCCTCTCCCATAGCAGGAGGTTTGCCATCCTTCTTCAGCTGCTTCATTTTTTCTTTCAGAGTGTGCTCCACATACTCTTTTCCTGCCTGTATCACCTCCAGAGCCCACTTCTTTTGCCCCTGATAGAGCAGCAGCTTGTTTGCTTTATCTGTGACTTCACACATTTTCTGGGCTCTGTCTGCATCATCTTGATTTTTGTCTGGATGCACCAATATTGGCAACTGTCAGAATCTTTTATCTCTTCATCAGTGGCTTCAGGGTCCACCTGCAGCACCTCAAAAGGGTTCAGGTTGAAATAGGAAGGTCCAGGTCGGGTCAGCGATGCCGTGAAGAAGCCGGTCAGGACTCAGTAGCCAATGTGACTATGAAGCAGGGATTCTTTATTCAGATGGGGAACACGGGGGATTTCTCCACCAAACATGCCCACCTCAGCCTTCGGATTTTCAGTTCATATGAATATTCATCACATTTCCAGGAAAGGGCCCGCCCATAGTCCCGTCTTGGTCCACCCCAGTTACACCTCCATCGCGCTTTTTTTCGGTGTCTTCTTGTTTCCTTCAGTGATCATTAGGCATTGATTGCTGTTGGATTACAACCCAAACTTTCCTTGCAATGTATCTTTACCCCTGGTCCTTAGACAGGATGAAAACTGGCCTAAAAGCTCTGTCATCCCAGATATCAGTTTCGTTTAGAGCTAGGCAGGCCTTGTAATTATCAGTGGTGTACATGTTCAAATGTTCGAGTGTAGAACTAATGTAATAGTTTTGTCATAATAATTTTGTTTAGATACACACCAGCCTTGAAACTGTCAGCGCTAAGCAACAGTTATGTTACAAGAAATAACAAGCTCTGCTTGTGGGCTTACAAGACAAGCAATTTCATAAAACTATATGTGTGACTCTCTAACTAATACTGTAAGTTTTAATAAGCAAGCTTCCATAACCTGAAGTTATCTATCTACCTATGAATCATCAGCCTGTCAGTTTGGT
This sequence comes from Colius striatus, assembly GCF_028858725.1. Taxonomy (NCBI): domain Eukaryota; kingdom Metazoa; phylum Chordata; class Aves; order Coliiformes; family Coliidae; genus Colius; species Colius striatus. The sequence continues at coordinate 351,398 of NC_084759.1, read as the reverse complement.
TCCTTGATGTTAGAACAGAGTCCCGTTTTTGTTCTAGAGCCCTGCCCAGGCTGCCCAGGGAGGGTGTGGAGGCTCCTTCCTTGGAGGTTTCCAAACCCACCTGGACACATACCTATGCCCCCCTAGTGAGGGGAACCTGCTTGAGCAGGGGGTTGGACTATATGATCTCTAAAGGTCCTTTCCAAACCCCACCATTCTATGCTTCTATGATTCTTACTGCTATGATCAGCCATGCATTACTGCTTTCCTAGATGCTCTTCCACATGTATGTCTTCTAGTATAATGTCTCCTTAATATAGCAGATCACAATCCCCACTGTTCTGAAGAAATGCCACAATCATAGAATGACATAACCTGTGCCAGGGCCTCAGCAGCCTCCCAGGGAACAGCTTCTGCCTCACCTCAGTCTCCCCTCTGGCAGTCTGGAGCCAGTAGCCCTTGTTCTGTCCCTCCAGCCCCTTGCACAAAGTCCCTGCCCATTTTTCTCATGAGCCCTTTAGGGGCTGGAGGCTGCTCTGAGGTCTCCTGGAGCCTTCTCTCCTCCAGGCTGAACATCCCCAGCTCTCTCAGCCTGTCTCCAAAGCAGAGGGGCTCCAGCCCTCACATCATCCCTGTGGCTCCTCTGGGCTCACTCCAGCAGCTCCTGGTCCTTCTGCTGTTGGTGCCCAGAGCTGGAGGCAGCACTACAGGGGGGTCTCAGCAGAGCAGAGGGGGACAATCCCCTCCCTCACCCTGCTGCCCACGCTGCTCTGGGTGCAGCCCTGGCTGCTGGTGGCTTTCTGGGCTGCCAGCGCTTGTTGCTGGGTCACGTTGAGCTTCTCACCACCTAGCACCCCCAGGTCCTTCTCCACAGAGATGCCCTCAACCCATTCTCTGCCCAGCCTGGGTCTGTGCCTGGCATTGCCCTGATCCATGTGCAGGACTTTGCACTTGGCCTTGTTGAGCTCAAGCTTCACACGGTCCCACCTCTCCAGCCTGCCCAGGCCCCTCTGGATGCCAGCCCTTCCCTCAGTGTGTTAGCTGCACAGCACAGGCTGGTGTCGTTGGCAGACGTGCTGAGGGTGCCCTGATCCCACTGTCTGTGTTACCAGCAAAGATGTCAAACAGCCCTGGTCCCAGCACGGGCTCCTGAGGAGCTGGGTCCCTGCTGCTCTCCCCTCGGGCACCGAGCCCCTGGCTGGGACTCTGTGAGTACTGAGGGAACTGGCAGAAGTGCCCATGAAGCCACTTTCCATCATTTATCAGCAGTCTTGTCTCACTGAAGAGGTCTCCATCTACTGGAAGATGGCAAATGTGATGCCCATCTACAGAAAGGTCCAGGAGGGTCTGGGGACCTACAGGCCTGCCAGCTTGACCTCGGTGACACGGAAGATTGTGGAGTAGAAAATTGTGAGTGCTACCACATGGTACATACAGGACAACCAGGTGATCAGGCCCAGTTCACATGGGTTTATGAAAGGCAGGTCCTGCTTGACTAACCTGATGTTTTATGACAAGGTAATTCAATAGTGGATGAGGGGAAGGCTGTAGCTGTTGTCTACCTGGACTTTAGTAAAGACTTTGACACCATTTCTGGAGAAATTGGCTGCCCATGGCTTGGATGGGTGTACTCTGTGCTGGGTAAAAAGCTGTTTTGCTGACTGAGCCCAGAGAGTGGTGTTAATGGAGTTAAATCCAGTTGCTGGCTGGTCACCAGTGGTGTTCCCTGGGGCTCAGTGCTGGGGCCTGTTCTGTTTAACAACTTCATCAGTGATCAGGACAAGAGGACTGAGTACACCTTTAGTCAGTTTGCAGATGACTCCAAGCTGGGCAGGAGTGTTGATCTGCTTGACAGCAGGAAGGCTCTACAGTGTGATCTGGCCAGGCTGGAGTCATGAGCTGCGGGCAATGGGATGAGGCTGAACAAGGGCAAGGGCCAGATCCTGCCCTTGGGCCACCCCAAGGCCAGGCAGCTCCAGGCTGGGGCAGAGGGGCTGGAAACTGCTGCAGGGAAAGGGCCTGGGGGGGTTGGTGCCAGGGGCTGAGCAGGAGGCAGCAGCGTGCCCAGGGGGGCAAGAAGGCCAAGGGCAGCCTGGCTGGGATCAGCTCTGGGGTGGCAGCAGGCCCAGGGCAGGGATTGTCCCCCTGTGCTGGGCCCTGGGGAGGCTGCAGCTCCAGGGCTGTGTCAGTGCTGGGCCCCTCACCCACTGCCACAGGGACACTGAGGGGCTGCAGCTGCAGGGCTGTGTCAGTGCTGGGCCCCTCACTCACTGCCACAGGGACACTGAGGGGCTGCAGCGTGGCCAGAGCTGGGCACAGAACTGGGGAAGGGGCTGGAGCACAAGGGGCTGGGGAGGGGCTGAGGGAATGGGGGTGTTGAGCCTGGAGGAGGCTGAGGAGGGGCAGGGGCACTCTCTGTAACTGGACATGAGCTGGCAATGTGCACTCTCAGCCCAGAAAGCCAGCCAGATCCTGAGCTGCATCAAAAGAAGTGTGGCCAGCAGACTGAGAGAACTGATTCTACCTCTCTGCTCTGCTCAGGTGAGACCCTACCTGCAGTACTCTATCCAGCTTTGGAATCCTCAGCACAGGAAAGACACGGAGTTGTTGGAGCAGGTCCAGAGTAAGTAATCACAGAACTGATTGGCACACCTCACTTGTGAGGACAGGCTGAGATGGGGTTGTTCAGCCTAAAGAAGGCTTCAGAGAGACCTTTTTGCAGCCTTTCAGTACCTAAAAGGGGCCTATAAGAAAGATGAGGACAGACTTTTTAGTGGGGCCTGTAGTGACAGGAAAAAGGGAAATGGTTTTAAACTGGAGAGTAGATTCACACTAGATGTAAGGAAGTTTTTTTTTTACAGTGAGGGTGGTAAAACACTGGAAGAGGTTGTGCAGAGAGGTGGTAGATGCCCCATCCCTGGACACATTCAAGGTCAAGTTGGATGGGACTTTGAGCAACTGGATCTAGTTGTAGATGTCCCTGCTGCTTGCAGAGGGGTTGGACTAGATGGTCTTTAAATGTCCCTTCCAACCCAAACCATTGTAGGTCTCTAACATTACACTCACCTTTAAGAAAGGCAAGGAGGAACTCAGACCCATTGGTTTGTAAGGGTCAACTCTGTATCCAGAACTCACAGAATCACAGAGTGTTAAGGGTTGGAAGGGACCTGGAAAGCTCATCCAGTGTAACCCCCCTGCCAGAGCAGCACCACCTAGAGTAGTCACACAGGAACTCGTCCAGCTGGGTTTGAATGTCTCCAGAGAAGGAGCCTCCACAGCCCATCTGGGCAGCCCCTGCCAGTGCTCCCTCACCTCATCAGGGAAGTTTGTCCTTGTGTTTCTTTGGAATCACTTCTGTTCCAACTTGTGCCCATTGTCCCTTGTCCTATCATTGGCCATCACTGAGAACAGCCTGGCTCCAGCCTCCTGGAACCCACTCTTTATGGATTTGTAAACAAGAATGAGATCACCCCTCAGTCTCCTGCAAGCTAAAGAATTCACGGACCACATTCTCTCAGAATCAATTTCTGAAGACATGCAGAACAAGAAGGTGATCCAGACCAGTCAGCACAGATTTTTCAAGCACAAATCATGCTTGACCAGCCTGATGAACTTTTCTGACAGAATAACTGTCTTTGGGGACGAGGGGAAGCTGTGGGTGCAAAGTGCTTTGACAGCCTTGACAGTGGCTCCCACAGAATTTTTGTTAATAACCCAAGGAGGTATGGCCTGAATGAAAGGAGCATTAGGTAGGCTGAAAAGTGGCTGCACCTCTGGGCTTAAAGGGTAGGGATTGATGATTCAATATGAGGTTGGTGCTGGCAGCCAACATAGTACACCAAGCACTGATTTGTGAGCCAAGATTGTTCAGTATCTTCATTAATGTTCTATGATGACACACAGTGCAAGTTTGCAGATGACACTAGAAGAGGTGGCTGATATGTTGCATGGCAGAACTTTGGTCCAGAGTTGTCCAGGAACTCAAAGAACTGGATTAGCAGAAACTTCATGAAGTTCAGTAAGTACATAGTTCTGCACCTGAGGCAAAATAACCCCATAACTGGTACAAGCTGGGAAGCAACTGTCTGAGTTGCAGTTCTGATGAGGAATGGGGAGGTAGGGGTGGTCACTGAATCCAAAGTCAGTAGCATCATAGAATCATAGAATGATAGGGGTTGGAAGGGACCTCTAGAGATCATCTAGTCCAACCCCCAACCTTCTAGTGCAGCCTTCCTTGTGTCACTAATTACCTTCTTTCTGAGATCTTTACTGAAAAACAATGAAACAGATGAGCTCCAAAACTGACCCTTGAAGACTGTGCATTTCCTTGAGCATAAATCACAGAATCACAGAATCTTAAGGGTTGGAAGGGACCTCAAAAGGTCGTCTAATCTAACCCCCCTGTCAGAGCTGGACCACCTAAAGCTTCTGAGTAATCCTGGTAATCCTTTTTTTTTGCCAGTCTCCCACTTTTTACAGTTTTCGTATCAATTTCTGTCTTCTCCACGTGAATCAATAATTTCTCCCGTGTTACTGTAGCACTTGCAGTTCAAAAAATCCGATAAACCTTTTTTTTCCCTGGTCCTCAAAAAATCACTCCTAAAGCAAGTTGTGCTGCTCTGGCATGATTTGGCAAACTTGCTGCATTTATCACATCAGACATTTATTGTCATGTTTGCAAGTTACCATTTCCCTTTAAAATCACAGAATCATGGGATGGCTGGGGTTGGAAGGGACCTTCTAGAACATCTCATTCCAACCCCTTGCCACAAGCAGGGACACCTTCCCCCAGCCCAAGCTGCTCCCAGCCCCATCCAACCTGCCCTGGGACACTGCCAGCACTCATGGCTCATGGAGGACCCCACACTGGGGGAAGTGCCTGTGCTCAGAGGGGCTGTGACTCTGTGGGCAGCCAGTGTTGGAGCAGAATGTGGCCCAAGTTCTGCTGCTGCAGAGGAGACCCATAGGGAGAGTCTGTGTGGAGCTGCAGCCCTGGGGGAAGGACTCATGATGGAAAGGTTCACTAAGGACTGTCCCATGGGAGGAACTGGAGAAGTGGATGAATGTGAGGAGTTGTACTCCTCTGAGAAGAAAGAAGCAACAGAGACCATCTATGAGACACTGACTGCATCCCCCATTCCCTGCCCCCTGCGCTGCTGAGGGGGAGGAGGCAGAGGTATGGGGAGCAGGGAGCTGAGCCTGAGAAGAGGGAAAGGTTATGGGAAGGAGGTTTTAATGGGCTGGTTGTATATTTCCCATCATCTGACTCTGGTTTTGCTTTCTGTCTGTTCTGTTTCTAGTTGTCAGTGGATTAAACTGATCCTCTTTTCCTCCCTAAGTTGAGTCTGTTTTGCCCAGAGCCACAATCAGTGAGCAGTCCCACCCTGCCCTTCTCTTGATCCACAAAGCCCTTGGTTATCTTTTCGCCTTCCATCTTGCTGGGGCCCCCATTATCCCACAGGAGGTGGGGGTGGGTGTGAGGTGAGTGAGCAGCTCTGTTGCTGGCTGGGTTTAAACCATGACACCTTTTTGAAGACAGAGGGTTTGTTTTCCCCTTTTCCAGTCAGTGGGAACCTCACCCGACTGCCAGAACTTCTCAGCCAGGACGGATATGGGCTTAGCCACTTCATCTGCCAGTTCCCTCAGGAGCTGCAGATAGATCTCATCAGGTTCCATGGATCTCCAAGTTCCTTTTGCTACGATTATTATTATGAAGACCAGACTATGGAGAAGGGAGCAAAATTTGAGGATGAGTTCTTTGGATTAATCCATGCTTTGGTGAACTTCAGAAACTGAAATAACCTAAAAGCTGGTGAAAAATATCAAACTGGAGTCAGTCAGTAGTGACCAAGGCAGAGCTGTAAGGCAGCACAGAAAACATGGTCTCTGCAAGCTCCAGGGAAATACTGCAGAGTAATGGGATGTCGTGCTCTCTGTCATGCTGCTGCTTTGCCACCACCATGGCCCTGATCCTGGAGTCATGCACATCCCCACTCAGAATGGACATTGCATGGTCCCGCCCTCATCCAGAGCAGGTGGGATGTGGTCTGGCAGTTTAGCACCTTCCTGCAAGATGGTATCTTGCTCCTGAACCGGATAGGAGAAATCTGGCAAGTAGCCCATTGGGACCGAGTATGCTGCTCAGAGGTTTCCACTCCTGCACGCTGGAGTTGGGCTCAAAAGTCCCAAACAGGAAATCCTTCTAGGATGCGCTTAGGCTCTGATTCCCGGATGTTCACAGCAAGCAACAGCTTCCTGCATTTAGAATGCAGGTTAAAAATAAAAGAAGATAGGCACCTGCTAGGAATGTCCATGACTGGAGGGGCAGGAGTATGGGGGAACTGAAGCTCCTCCTAAGAGAGGAACAACTTTTTTTTAGATGAGCTCCCAAGTTTGCCTCTGCCATTTGAAATGCCCTTGGAATCCATGAGTATAGAGGAGGAGTTACAAGATCATTTCACCCATCAAACAGAGCTGGTACCTCAGCTTTGCAGCTCTGTATTCACAGCATGGTCAAAAGGAAATGGTGCTAGGGCACTGCTGTGGGATGGAACCTGGCTAGATAGCTTTGAACCTTACACTGGAAGAGTTTTTTTGCATCTCTTGCTTGTCTCGATGGACACAAAGCTCCTGTCACAGAAAGCTCTTGCAACAGGCATATTTCTGTGCTGTGGAGTTTGTTCATGGGCACCCTGGAGCTCTAAACATAAGGTCCTCTCTCTGGGCTGCATGTGAGGGATGATTTTAGGGTAGAGTTCATGGCTTCTGTTAATCTGTTGATGAAAATGTTTACAATTACGGAAATTTGGTGATGCTCTGGCAGTGTTTGAAACAGCTGGATTGAGCAATGGTCTTAACATTACACTAATGCTACATCATGCTTGAAGTAAGGGTGTCTAGTCATCACCTTCCCTGGCTTCTCATCTTCCTTACAGTAGCCTGGCAGGGACTCCCATAGTCTATTTTCCAGGGCTCTATCTAGCACGGTCCTTAATGCCCTGAATACTTGACTGTCAACCTTGCCTCCCTTATTAGAGAAATCTGTAGCACAGCAAAGTCTGTGAAATAGTCAGGCTTAAAATGCTGCACCTTGACACCTCCTTGTCTTGAACTTTCGTTATACCATGCATCTTGCAGGCTGTCAGTCCCACTGCTTATCGTTTTATCTGTCCCAGCCCTGGACTTGCTCTTAATTTTGCCAGTTCCTTGCATTCCCATCTAGCAGCTCTCTTGTCATTCAGCTTGGGATTTTTTCAGTTACAGCAGCTTCTGAAGGTTAGGGCTTCAAGTGCAGTAATAAGTCAATTCTTGCCCACGAGAAAAAATAATCGAAAGGGAAGACAAGTAGGTAGATACAACAAAGAGCATGGAAGGATAAGGCTACAAGTGACATAGCAATTACATTATTTGCAGGTACTTTCTAAACAGCATAGCACAGGCAGATGTGAAAACAGTAGGAAAAAACCATTCTAGGGACATCAACTGCTTCATTCCCATACCTCAAAGAGAGTTCAGCTGAACCCAGGAGCCCCTGTCACGCTCAGCAGTGACACCTAGTTAGTTCCTAAAGTCCTCCCACAATGAAGACTTCACAAACCTGACAGTCAGTCTGTTCAGTGCTATGATTTTCTTTCCCACTATATAAACCTGTTGTTTCTTCTACTACTTGTCATGATCTCTTTGCAACCATCTTTTACAAATCAAGGTGGTTATTTTATCTTCTCACTCTTCTTTAAGCTACACTGACCCAGAGCATTTCATCTTTTAATACTGTATTTTCTCAGCCTCTCATTGTCTCCTCTGGACTCTCTCAGATTTGTCTACATTCTCTGCAGAGCACTGAGACTGGACACAATACTGCAGCTAAGGGCCTTATCACAGCAAAGCAGAGACAAATGTTACTTTATGCATCCTGCCAGTCATATTCCTGTTTATACCATCTTTTACGGTGTTATTTTGCTTTTGACACAACTTGCCCTCAGCTGATTCCTATTCAATCTACAGTTCACTATAAACTGAATACAGAAAGCTACTGTACAGATTGTTGCTTCTCAGTCTCTAGCTGTACAGCTTTTCATTCCTACCAAGCAGATAATCTTCCTACCAAGGAATAATTATGAAGTTAATATTTCTGTCAATGTTATTCAGTGTCTTGACTTATCTGCAAGGAAGTACTGACTAACTAAACAGAAACCCACAGAACAATAGGGAAATCATGACTGCAGCTTCAGTGATGAGAATTAATTCTCAGTATTTACACAGACAGTAGAAAACTCACAGTGAAAAGGTACAAGAGCAAGTCAAGGTCTGTAGAACAACTGTCCCCATGGAGAGCTTCAGAAAGATTACAAAATTAAGTGATTTCTAAGGATCTGTAATAGTGAAAATGTTTAGTTGTGTATAATGCTTCAGTCTAGCAAATGAAGGCAGAACAGGAGCAATGGAGTGAAACTGCAATCTAAAAGAAAAGAGCAACAGCTCAATGGAAGGAGGAATTAACCACTAGAAAAACTAAGAAAAAGGCACAACAGCTTCCTAGCAGTCAAGGCTGTCTGTCTTTGGCTGGACAGGTTGCTGGGCCATCTTGTCTAGACCGTCCTTTTGCCAAGAAAGGTTGGGCCAGATGATCCATGAGGTCCTTTCCAACCTGGTAATCTATGATTCTACAGTCTTCCTCAAGAGAGGTGAAAGTCCAGGTCAGTGAAAGTTAGAGGGTTTGAAATGAAAGTCTCTCCTCTCCCTGGGGTTCAGTCAGCTTTGTGATTTCCAAAAGTCCCAGTGTCACCTAGTCTTAGTATCTGAACTGTCCTCTGAATGTGCATGTTAAACTCTTCCCAAAGGGACAGACAAACCATGTCAAACCAAGGAATGGTGAGAAAGGGGATTGAGAGAACAATGAGAAAGAAACCATCTAATACATTTGAGCCTGTGAGGAGAGAGAAAGCTGAAATCAACATTTCCAGGGAGGGGAGCTGACTGAGCCGAGCCCTGTGCTACTGACTGCTCTACTTCCTGTCCTGGCTTCTTCCATCCTCCTCTTCTGGAATCTCTTCATCCTCATTTCTGCAGCAGGGTGACCTCATTTGGCAGCAGCTTCTGCAAGCATATACTGACTGGAGTGCACCATTCTCATAGGTGCCTCTTAGAAAGCTGTTCACTAAGGCCTGGACTTCCTCCCTGCTAGCAAACAAGTCTCCTTCTGTTCCCCTGAAAATCAGCTGGGAGGAAGTGAGATGGGGAGGTGGTTTCCGAAATACTGTGGATTGTGATTACAGACATAGTCTCAGAATCCAGGGGCTGGGGGTGGGGAGCACGGGAGCTGCATGGGGAATCCAGATGATTTTTCTGTGAGGTAAACACGTGCCTTTGATCAACAGCGTTTACAGATACGAGCCCGATGGCAAACAGCCTGCTGGTGCCTTGTGAAAGGAAGAAAACAATCTGAGGAATATTTCTTCCCAAAGAACATGGCTTTTGCTTTGGAGGAGCTTTCTATATATAGTGAGGTGATTATTTCAGAATGGAAAATGTTTGTTCAGGAAGGAAAGACTCTGAGATCAGCAGAGTCAAGTCTCACCCACATGCTGTCGACTCCATTGCACTCTTCTGCCTAGCAGCAGGGAGCTGGGAGGCATCTGCAGCCGTGATGTGACTATCCAGGAATCAACCATCTACACCTGAGCTCTCCTCTCTCAGGAGCTTGGGTTCAAGCTCTGGTCTGACACAGAGGAGCAGGTTCTGAAGGAATCTCATGATTCCTCCAGGCAAAACAAAAATGCAGAAGGTCAGGCCTTCTCTTCACCTCTGACAAATCATCACCCACAACTGATGCACACTGGGATACAAGAAGATAGCCCCAAACACACTTTACTCATGTACGTACCACCAGGCAAACTGGCAACAATGCACACGCTGACCAAACAGGCTGTGCTAAATGTGCTGCTAAATGTGCTATATTTGATCTGAAAGGCACTAAATATACCTACCACAAACAGGCACCGGAACCTGTGGTTCCTAAACTGGAAAGGATGTGTGTCTCCCCCGCACACATATACCTCTACTCGCCCTCACCCTCCCCTAGGGAGGAAGGATCCGGTAGAACACAGCTCCATCTAGTGCAAGCTCATGTATGTTACTGGTGCTGTAGCACTGCTGATGAGCCCCAGACACAGACCAGTAACTTGCAGTATCTAAATTATATTGAAAACCGAAAAAATTATAATTAACTTGCAGCTTAAGATGCTGTGATGTACATAAACTGACAAAGATGGTAACGACAAACACTGATCATCCAGTCATAGAATGGTACAGGTTGGAAGGGACCTTTAGAGCTCATCCAGTCCAAACCCCCTGCAGGAGCAGCTCCCACCTAGATCAGGTCACACAGGAACGTGTCCAGGGGGGTCTTGAAGCCCTCCAAGGAAGGAGCCTCCACACCCTCCCTGGGCAGCCTGGGCCAGGGCTCCATCACAAGTCACAATCCCAAAACATGTCATAGGTTAAAAATGCACATACAAGCCATGCTTTAAAAAAATCAGTCAGACTTCCAGGTTAAATCACAGCTGTGTAGCTTCTCCAACAGCAGGATTAGGCTATAAACAACCGCTTAGTTGATTCTGCTTTACATAACTGTTAAGGGCCACAACTCACTGAGCAGAAGGAAAAGAGTAAGTTTGGTTTATAAGTCAAACTTAATGACTCTTAAATGCTGAAAAATAACTCAGGCCACTGTGAGACAGAAGCAGGTGATGGGTAACCCCAGGAGGAATATAGAGATGTTATCCAACCAAGCAGATATGGAGTAGAGAAAGCCAAAGCCCACCTGGAGTAAAATCTGGCAAGAGGTGTGAAGTGCAACAAAAGAGGCTCCTGCAGGTGTATCAGAAGCAAGAGGAAGCCTAAGGAAAACCTGTGTACACTGCTAAATGGGAGTTGTCACCCTGGTGACAATGTCACAAATGACATTAGCTTGAAGAAGAGGAGACTGAGAAGAGACACGATCCCTCTCTACAACTAGCTGCAGGGGAGTTGTAGTGAGGTGGGGGTCAATCTCTTATCTCCAGCAATGAATAACAGAACACGAAGAAATGGGTTTAAGTTGCACCAGAGGAGGTTTAGATTGCAGCTGAGGAAGAACTTTTTCTCTGAGAGGATTATTAAGGACTGGGACAGGCTGCCCAGGGAGGTGGTGGAGTCACCATCAGTAGAGGTGTTCAAAAGACACATAGATGAGGTGCTGAGGGATGTGGGTTAGTTTAGTGCTGGGCCTGGCAGTGTGAGGTGAATGGTTGGACTTGATGATCTTAAAGGTCTTTTCCAACCATAATGATTCTGTGATCTGTGATTTCTATGACAAAGCACATGGAAAAGCAGCTGTTGGGAATCCCAGTCCCCTGAGACCAACAGGAAACTGGAGCAAGGAAGACTTATCCTCAGTGGCAGTGGGTAAGGTTAGGAACCACTTCTAACAGATAGGGTTTACAAAAGTGCCTGGGACCCGAATGAATACACCCAGAAGCGGTGAGGGAGCTGGATGACATCACTGCAAGGCCACTCTCAATTGTCTTTGAAAGGCCATGGTGACTGCGAGAGGTTCCTGAGGAACAGAAGGCAAATATCACTCCAAGAAGGGCAAGAAAGGAAGATGCAGGGAACTACAGCCTCACTTCAATTTATCATGGATAGAGCAGTAAATAGACATGACCCATTTTTCCCACCTTTTGTCACTGCATCTCCCACCTCATGGACACTGTCAGTAGAGGACATGAGAGGTCAGCTCTGGAAGGTGTTTAGATTTTGTATGGAAGGTAATTATAAACATTATAAAGTGGAAATTGTACCTTATCTGTTTTGTGTGCCTGTGTCCTTCAGGTAATTCAGTACTTGCCAAAGTTTTACATGATGAATCACAGATAGGATCCTCCCTTGTTCATCAAAGAGAACATCAGGGAAGAGTTTCACAAACATTGAAATTAAAATTCACAATCACACTAAGGCTCATGAAAAAAAAATCTGAAGGGAAAACTAACAACACTGGCTTTAAAATCTGTAACCGTGCAATAACTCTGGGACTAACATTCTCTGCAGTTACAGAAAGTATGATATAATTCAAATGGAAGGAGGAAGAAAATCCTTTGCTGATGTTTTTAAAGATCATGTGAGAAGTGTGTAACTTATCTGGTTGCTGGAAGTGTTCCAGGTCAGGTTGGATGGAACTTTGAGCAAGCTGAATTAGTGAAAGATGTCTCTGCCCGTGGCAAGGAGGGTTGGACTAGATGATTTTTGGGTTCCTTCCAACCCAAATCATTCCATGATTCATGACTGTGACTGTGATTATCCTCCCTGATGTTACTGCACTGGATAAGTGTCCCCTTAGTGTCAGGTGACAGAGTGTTTTGTGCTATTGTCACAGAATCCTACAATAGGTGAGGTTGAAAGGCACATCTGAAGTCAAATCCCTCTGCTCAAGGCAGTGTCAACTACAGCAAGCTGCTCAGGACTGTGTCCAGTTTTGTTTAGTGTATCTCCAAGGCAGGAGACTACAAGATATTCCTAAACAACCTGATCCAGTGCTTGAACCCCCTCATAAGAGAAAATCTTTTTGTATGTTTAAACAGAATCCTGTATTTCAATTTAACAGTGTTATTGAGGTGGGATACCTTAAGCAGCAGTGGAAAAAGTGGGCTATGTCCATATAAATATTCTCTGTAACAAATGAAGAGAAGGAAAAACAGGAAACAGAGAAAGAAACAATGCTGAAAAATGAGGAAGTTCATTATAGTCTGTGTTGTTACTGAGATCTGTTTCCTACACTGACATTGGTACTATTGGACAGTAATAGCATGCCCAGGGGGACAAGAAGGCCAAGGGCATCCCGGCTGGGCTCAGCAGTGGGGTGGCAGCAGGAGCAAGGCAGGGATTGTGCCCCTGTGCTGGGCCCTGGGGAGGCTGCAGCTCCAGGGCTGTGTCAGTGCTGGGCCCCTCACTCACTGCCACAGGGACACTGAGGGGCTGCAGCTCCAGGGCTGTGTCAGTGCTGGGCCCCTCACTCACTGCCACAGGGACACTGAGGGGCTGCAGCTCCAGGGCTGTGTCAGTGCTGGGCCCCTCACTCCCTGCCACAGGGACACTGAGGGGCTGCAGCGTGGCCAGAGCCGGGCACAGAGCTGGGGAAGGGGCTGGAGCACAAGGGGCTGGGGAGGGGCTGAGGGAATGGGGGTGTTGAGCCTGGAGAAGAGGAGCCTGAGGGGACACAGCAGCACTCTCTGACACTCCCTCACAGCAGCCTGCAGGGAGCTGGGGGTCAGGCTCTGCTCCCCAGTAACAAGAGGAAAGGGGCTGGAGCTGCCCCAGGGGAGGTTGAGGCTGGAGCTGAGGCAGAACTGTTTCCCTGAGAGGGGTGTCAGCCCTGTGCCAGGCTGCCCAGGGAGCTGGGGCAGTGCCCAGCCCTGGAGGGATCCCAAAGCCCTGGGGTGAGGTGCTGAGGGCCATGGATGGGTTCGTGGTGGGCTTGGCAGTGGTGGGTTAATAATTGGCCTAGATGATCTTAAAGGGCTTTTCAAACCAAATCTATTCTATGATACTAAGTCAGTGACCATCATTTCACCTCGCTTCATTCATAATTTATCAGCATGCTCCATTACACTCTGCTTTGAAATGCAATGCAGTTGATTACTGCGGTCCCCAAAACACAACTGATTTAAAACCAATTGCCTTGTCACTGGATCATTGTTTTCCGTGTTATGATTGCATCCAACAGGCCGTGGGCAGCTGATGAAACACTGGTGTGGTGGGATAACTTTGGCTGACTGCCAGATGCCCAACAAGCAGCTCTCATTCCTCCTCGGTGGCACAGGGGAAGGAAATAAGATGAACAAGATGATATTAAGTCATGGAAAAGATAATTCAGGGAAGTTCTGTAGCATGTGTTTTACAACATGACAGACTGAGTCATGGTTCTCTTTTTGTGTTTTCATGATTTATGAAAGCTAGCAGTCATATCCCAGATTAGTTGTAATCCTGCTGCTCTGAAGATAAAACCCACGTTACACATGAAATTAGACTGTAGATTTTATAATTGTAAGATATAATGAAAAATGAGTCAAAAAGGTCAAGCACTGGAGGTTTTTAAGGATAAGAATATTCAGTGTTACTTTACCATGGATTGCAAAAACACAGGCTTTAATTTTAGGAGCATGTCTGCTTTTGGCATATCAAAACTGTACCTTGCAAATAGAGAAGGAAGCAATTGGGAAGAGGGAGTAGATAATTTAGAAGTGACACAATTCCTAGGTCATGGAAAACTGAAGCCAAGGGGAAAAAAAAGAACAAAACCTTGACAGCACTGGAGATTTTTTAAAAAAATACACTTTGTTTTTGAAGTAAACTGAGAACAAAAGAAACCCAGCACAGAGCAGTCTGTTACATGCAGACAGCAAAAATGTTAATGATGCCAAGGAGGAACAGTTGGTCAAAATTCTCTTTTCTATGTGTGAGATGCAAGATCAAAATGTTAGAAGATAATTAACAGTAGTTTAGCAATAATAAATGTGAAGCTTTTTAAATCAACAGGCCAAACTGATTAGCACCTACAGAAGCTCACTGATGAGATCACCAATCCTGGATGAGAATGGGGCTTGCATAAGATGACTTCCAAAGGTCCATTCCAATCTCAACCATGCTGCGATTCTGTGGTTATCATAGAATGGTTTGGGTTAGAAGGGTCTCTAAAGATCCCTTAGTCCAATCTCCTTGCCATGACCAGGTTGCTGCAAGCCCCATCCAGCCTGTCCTTGAACACTTCCAAGGACTGGGCATCCACAATTTCTCAAGGCAACCTTTTCCACTGTCTCACCACCCTTACAGAAAATAACTTCTTCCTTATGTCCAGTCTAAGTCTACCTTCTTTTAGTTTAAAACCATTAGACCTTGACCTGTTAAATACAGTCCTTGGCAAAAAGTCTTTTTCAGTCTTTCCTAGAAGCCCACTCTAAGTACTGAAAGGTCACAATAAGGTCTCCCCAGAGCCTTCTCTGGGTCCAAGCTGAACACCTCCCAACTCTCTCATCCTATCTCCATCAGAGAAGGGCTTCATCTTGGTGGCCTCCTCTGGACTCACTCCAGCAGCTCCAGGTCCTTTTGATGTTGGTGCACAGAGATGGATGCAGTGCTCCAGGGAAGGTCCTATGAAAGTGGAGTAGAGGGGAAGAATCGCCTCCATCAACCTCGATACAAGTTCTTCCCCTCTACTCCACTTTCATAACCTATAAGTGCACATTGCCAGGTCATGTCCAATTTTTCACCCACCGATATCCCCAAGTCCTTCTCTGCAGGGCTGCTCCCAATTCCTTCATCACTCCATCTCTATTGATACTGGGGATTGCCCTGACCCAGGCTCTGTGGCTCATTCTTGAAGGCAAAATATGATCTTAAGCAACATGTCATTTTCCATTTATCATGGATCTGACAATTCCAAATAAATTTTCAGAGTAAAATCACGTGAGCAGGGGTCACAACAGTGGAGGAATTGGGAAAACTCTCATTTTTTTTACTGTTAGATGATTCTTCACCCCAGTAATTCCACTAGCAGTTTGTCATTTCTAACTCTTCAGCAGTGTATTGCCATAGCCAATGTAACTCAGTGAAGCTGCACTGATTTCATTAAAACAAACATTCTGGCCAAGAGCTGGCTGAAATCTAACTTTCAGAGGTTGATTATTCCCCCATCAACCTCAAAAATCAGTACTGTTTCAAAAGTGTAGCCCTATACTTACACACTAAGCGTCTCTCTGAGATTTGATACAGATATCTTTTGGTTTTGTTTTCTTTTTTCTGGAAGATGAGATATCTTATAAAATAAAAGCTTCACAATATTTCTCAGGAGCTTGTGTGTTTGTGATATACAAAAGGATGTATAAGGATGAGGGAGGCCTGGCATAGGCTGTCCAGGGAGGCTGTGGAATCCCCTTCTATGGAGCTTTCAAAACTCACCTGGATCTTTTCCTTTGTGACCTGATCTGTGTGGACCTGCTTTAGTAGGTGTATGATCTCTAGAGGTCCCTTCCAATCCCCACCATTCTATCATTCTATGATTCTATGATATGTAAAGGCACTGGTGGTATGTAATAGCATAATGAAGTGAGAGCTGCCAAACTCTTGGAGGGTTGCAAGTTGGGTAAGACCTTTAAGATGACCAAGCCTAACCACTACTCTCTCACAGCACATGCCTAGAAAAACGTGAGAAAAGAGGAAGCAGATCATGACATTTCCCCAGAATGCCACTTGTACACAGACTAGGACACCTTTTCTGGCTTTTATGAGAATATGAAATGCAGTTTTGTTTTATCTTAACTTTTGAAACAAACAAATTACTGAGTATTTGGGCATATACTTTCTCACATTAAACGGTTTTCTTCCATTATTGTCATCAGTGTAATAAATGCCCACCACATGCATATAGAGGGATGTGAAATTCATACCCCATAAATGAAGACATCACTCTAAAAGGTAAAACATCCAGTGGGTCTGTTCTTGATCTGGAGGCTTTGAGCTGGTACTGTGCAGAGGAAGGGCAAGCTTTAATTACTGTGAGTGTATCCTGATTATCACTGAGGACTGCTCAGCTAAACTGCGATGATGCTGCAGGTATTCCAGCAGTTTCTTTGCAGCAGTTTACAGAAATATTTTTTAGAGACAGAACTACACACACTGTCCAGTGAAAGATGCCTGCTGCTAATGTAGGACTCTGCTGTTGCCAGCTCAGATGCTTTTGAGCTGCATCATAGAATCCTGTAGCAAGTCACCTTCTATTTCTCCACAGTCCTTTGCATGAGACTCTTTAACATTCCTTGTTTCTCTCTTCTTGTGACCTAATTCCTCTTGTTATAATTCCTTTGTGAGTCTTAACTGTGTGGGTTTTTTCTTAGAACAGAAACTCACCAAAGTGCCTGTTAGCGTGCTGCAGAGCAAGATTAATTTTTATATGCTCTGATCTACTAGGATGCAGAGTCCTCAAGAGCTCTCCTGTTTCACCTCTTATTAAGGCTGACTTGTGCAACTGACTGGAATGTATGCGCCACTGTTACAACTGTGATGCTCTTGATCTCATGTGAGTGTGGCTGGGGTAGTAAGAGCAGTACAGCTGGTCAGTCTCTTCTCCCAAGTAACAAGTGATGGGACAAGAGGAAAGGGTCTCAAGTTGCACCCGGGATGGTTTACATGGCATACTAGGAACAATTTCTTCACTGAAAGCGTTACCAAGAATTGGAACAGGCTGCCTGGGGATGTGGTGGGGTCACCATCCCTGGAGATAGCCAGAAGATGTGTAGATGTGATGCTGAGGGACCCTAACCCTATCCTTTATGCTTTAACTTTTGGTCAGTCCTGAAGTGGTCAGGCAGTCAAGAGTAGATGACCATTGTAGGTCACTTCCAAGTGGAATTATTCTGTTCTAATACAGGATAGGAATATTATTATCTGGGTTTATTGCCGTCAAAGGTGAACAACACTTCTGAGCACTTTCCCAGGTCTGTCCCATCCAGTGTCCAGATCTGCACTTTGAGAGCAGCATAGTCAACATGACTCACACCAGAAACATTAGGATGTACAATTTTGGCATCCTCTGGCACACCCATGTGACAGAATGAACAATATGCAGCATTTAGAACCCTATAATTCTAAGAAACATTACCCCTCCCCTCCATTGCACACAACTACAGGTCTCCTGTTTTATGCCATTTCTCAAATAAAGAAGCAAAATACAAGGTTTCAGTGTAATTTACAGAAAATTACCACATCTTACAGCACTTGCTTTGTGCCTGTGTGACTTTGTGCATCACAAGTTTTTCTCACCCTCATTGCATCCTGTAGCCTTGGAGGCCAAAGTCCACAAACTATTTGTTGTAAAAAATACCATCTACAAACTTAATCTTCCCTTTTAGAGCAAACAATGACAGAGTCACATACATTCTCTGAAATGTTGCACTTGAAATCCTCTGAACATGTCACCTGGGATGACAATAACAGAATAAAGTAGGTAAGAAATTTCTGCAATTGTGATGGGGAGAAGAAAGAAGAATGAAAGCAAGGCAAAGAAAAGTAAGAGGTTATTTCTTGTTCCTTTCCTGTGGGAGGAAGCAGAAAGCTCTTACAAAGAAAGAACTGAAAGTAGCAGGAGGAGAAAGTCTCAGGAATGAGCTAAAACAAGCCAAGGGAACCTGAAATTGAGGACAAGGGCATAAATAAAACTTGGAACCATCCAATTTTATACAAGGAAGATGGCAAAATGAGAGTGGGAGGAAAGGCAGTGAAGAGGCAGAATTCAGACAGTTTATGGGAGTATGTTAATACCAATGCAGGAGGTGAAAGAGATCCCAGGAGTGTGTAAGAGCTGAGGACTTTCAGGGATGAGCGTGTAATGGAAGAATCATAGAATCATAGAATGGTGGGGTTGGAAGGGACCTTTAGAGATCATCCAGTCCAACCCCACGGCTCAAGCAGGTCCACCGAGATCAGGTCACACAGGAACACATCCAGGTGGGTTTTGAAGACCTCCAAGGAAGGTGACTCCACATCATCCCTGGGCAGACTGTTCCAGGGCTCCCTCACTCTCACAGTAAAATACCTTTTTCTTATGTTTAAATGGAACTTTTTGTATTCTAGCTTCATCCCATTACTGCTTGTTCTGTCACTAGGTACAACAGAAAAAAAAAAAGGGATGTCCCAAGCTCCTGACACCCACCAGTGAGATGTTTGTCACTGTTAATGAGCTGCCCCTGAGCTCAGTCTCCTCTTCTCCAGACTGAACAGCCCCAGGTCCCGCAGCCTTTCCTCACAAGGAAGATGCTCCAGTGCTCTGATCATCTTGGTGGCCCTGCACTGGCCTCTCTGCAGCAGTTCCCTGTCCCTCTGGAGCTGGGCAGCCCAGAACTGGACACAGGACTCCAGATGAGGCCTCAGCAGGGCAGAGCAGAGAGGGAGAAGAACCTCCCTGGCCCTGCTGTCCACACTCTTCTTGATGCATCCCAGGATGCCATTGGCTTCTTGCCCACGAGGGCATGGTGCTGGCTCATGTTTAGATTACCAACCAGCACTCACAGGTCTCTCTCTGCAGAGCTGCTCTTCAGCAGTTCGACCCCCAGCCTGTGCTGGTGCCTGTAGTTTCCTCGGTCGTACTTCCTACCCTGTTGCAGCCTGCAGTGACATTGGCCTTTCTCCAGTCCTCATGCACCTCACCTGTCCTCCACAATGTTCAAAAATGATAGAGACAGGCTTAGCAATCACATCAGCCAGCTCTCTCAGCACTCTGGGATGCATCCCATCAGGACCCATTGACTTATGAGCCTTAAGCTTGGCCAACAAGTCTTTAACCTCTTCCTCATCCAGGGCAAGTCCTCTGCTGTCCTGGCCATTCTGTTATCCTTGCCAGACTGGGCTTCCCAAGGGTCAGCCTGGGCTGTAAAGACTGAAGCAAAGAAGGCATTCAGTACTTCAGCCTTCTCTGCATCCTCAGACACCAGGGCAGTCTCTGTGTTCAGCAGTGGGGCCACATTCCCCCTCGCCATCCTTCTGCTGCTGAGGTACTTGAAAAATGGCTTATTGCTGTCCTTAACATCCCTGGCTAAATTTAATTCTAGAAGGGCTCTAGCCTTCCCAGTTGCACCCCTGCATGCCCTGGCAATGTTCCTATACTCTTCCCAATAAAGAGTAGATAGAGAAGAAAAAGAACTGAAGATAGAGAACAACAGAGCATGGAGAGATTAGCCAGTGGAGAAGCGTGAGCGATGACTGTAAGCAGAAGAGAGAGACAGAAACTGAATGAAGAGAGAAAGTCTGGCAGGTTGGACCTGGTGTCAGCAACACTGAAAAGCTGAACACAGCCTGCTCTGAAGAGGAAAAGAGGGAAGGAAGCAGGGTAGAGGAAGAGGCAGCAATGGAACGCCTGACCTGATTCAAGCAACAATGAATTCAAGATCCATCAGGAATTCAGACCTTGAGAAATGTCAAATAAAGGCATCAAAGTCTTTGAAGGACTCAGGACATAGGGAGGCCATGAAGATGCCATGGACAGATGCATTTCTTACAGAAGGCATTTCAGAAACAGCAGGAGAAGGCAATGTTACGTTAAAATCAGCAACGTGACCTGGTGAGTAAGCAGAAAAGGTGGAAGCAAGTATTAATCAGACTAAGGAGGAGGGAAGGAAGTAGCAGCTCTTGCAACAGGGATGCAGGATTTAGGTTTATACTTACAAAGGGAAAGTAAAAATAAGGGGAAAAATCTAGCAAAGATAAAGGGAACCACTAACAGATAAGGGTAACAAGAGGGAGAATTAGCACCAGGACAGGAGGAAAAAACCCAGTATGAATGGCACATAAACAAGAACCCTCCCTCGAAGCATTTGAAAAGTGTTGAGCAGATGATTCTCATAGAGAGACCCCAAATTGCTGGATTGTATCAGGCTACCGTGGAGGAAAAGGGTATGATTGCAATGCAAGGCATAACAACAAAGACAACAACAACTTCCACATGTTTGCAACGTTCCCTGCTAGGAATGAACAGAGGTTACGAACAGAGTTATGAGCAGAGTGCCAGTCTCTATAGTACAATGCAGAGTTGAGAGATGAGAGAAAGGTGAGAAATGCTTTTCCTTCTATTTCTAATCGGTGTTTGCTTTACTCTATTGCTCTGAGTCTAGCAGAGGGATTCCTCTGCTCTTGCGATGAGCTCCATTCTGTATCTTACTAAGAATTGGTCTCATCCTCCAACCCATTTCCCATGGGGCAAGAACATGCTCCATTGCTACAGCCCTTCTCACTGTAACAGACTGGACTGGGATTGCACTGTGCCTCAGCTCCTGCAACTGCAAGCAGCCTGGCTGCCATGTACTGATGGCAGATAATTAAAACCTTCCTTAGTACCGCTTTCTCCACTCAGAATAGAAAGTGCCTCCCTCTCCATGATGAAACCCATCCCCAGCCCAAAACAACGGCTGGAAGTTTCTGGCAAGTACAGACTTCACCACAAGAAAACAGGGGCCAGCATAACTTATATTGTTTCCTCCCTTGCCATCTATGTGTGTGGCCCCAAAGTGATGACACCGTGGCTCAGATGCTATAAACAAGGCCAAATTCAGGGACTAGAGACTCCCTGCAGACTGTCTAGATGTCTTTGCTATGAGCTTCTGGGAGCAGAGATGATAGCAGGATGAAGTTGACAGAATGGGAAGTTGCAGACCTGGGGGTTAGGACACGGCAGAGATACTTTCCCTTTGCTAGTCCTGTTCATCTGAGCCTCCTAGGAATAGGTGATCCTTAAAACTTTAGGAAATGGGTAAGAAATAATGTCACCTGCCAGAGGAACACGGAAGGCATCAATCACGTACCTGCGACCCTGACAAATTTACTCACAGTCCAAATAGACATCAGACTTTCTTTTCTCAAAGTCATGTTCCACACTGTGTAATTTTACAACCATTTTAAAACTAAAGAGACTCCGTGTCTTCAATCTCTGAAAGCAGGGGAGATTTCCAGGTCACCGAGAACTTTCCACTTGTAACCAGAATGGGGTTGAAATGCCGATCCCAATACACTATTGTGCTAATAATCACTATACTAATTAAATACACATATGTAACACCAATCCTTTGCAGTTGGCCTTGATGACTGCCACAGGTCCCCCACAACTGAACTATGCTGTGCTAGGCTATCCTATGATATTGTCCTTTTTATTTGCCTTACAGAAATCCCTTATCCGTCTCTGATGTGTCCAAATTCCTGCTTGTTTTTTTTTCCTCAAGCTTTTACCCTAGGAGGTATGAACTTTGGTCTTACCTCGTTTTACAGATAGGGAACTAAGACAGAGATTTGAGGAGGAAACAGTGAAAGATCCAGATTTTTGAAGGCTTTCAAGTCACCAAAGACACTATGGAACAGCCAGAGCACATTTTTTTTTAATTTTGAGAGAAGAACAAGGCAGATACTCTATCCCTAAAATACAGAGGAAGGCTTGTGTCTGTTGATCAGCCAGAGGAGCAGCACCTCCATATTTCAGGCCCTTGAACACAGGCAGAAGGGCTACTTTTGAAACTTCCCTCAATGGAAGTTGAAGGCTCTTATGTTGCTCATTCCTCTTTGAAAAAAGATCCACACTGGACAGTAATTCAAACTGGAGTTCAACCTGTTCAGAGAGAAAAAGCAAACTGAGATGGTGTGGTAAGCCTTTGAACAGCACAAACATACGTGTAGTACAGCAGAAAGTGCCATGTCAGTTTATCACAAGTCTCTTGGGTACTTCACCCCAATCCAGGTTTATTCATAAAATGTAGAGAATCACCAAACATAAATGCAACAGATACATTTGGTAATGTGTTATTTGAAATGGGGAGAGCATCAGGCAGGACAGGAACTCTGTAATGGGTAAGGAGATGGAGAGTGACTCCCTCCAAGCCGGTGAAAGGCGGAGTGGGGGTGGTGTCACTGGATGTGAATGTATGAGCACTCCCCTCTAAGATGTCAAGGCATTTTTTGGGAAGCTCTGGTAGCTTTTCAGGAAGATATGATAATAGCAGTGCCCTAGGTCAGGCTCTCATCCTTCAACATGGAAGGGACAACAGCATTTAATGAAGCCCTGAATTATTAACAAGTTGCTTCTAAAAGATCACAGTATTACACAGGAATAAAACAGGGAAGCGAACATCCTAGGATATCAGCATCTCTCCACCGGTGGTATCCAAACAGACATACAATTATCTTGCTCAGACATATGTATTGGTTGTACAGCTTACAGCAAACACCATTCCCTCTTACAACGTGTGGCCAACCCTTCCACTGCTTTGCCCAGGGCTGATACTCTATTAAGCATCCAACAGTTTCACCAGATGTGTCATTTCATCCTACAAATATCAGTGCACTGGTAATTCCCCAAGATCCTTTGGTCCAAGATCTCTGCAAAAACAAAAGAAAAACAAAACTCCACCTCAGCATTTTTTGTCCTCACACCTCCTCAGATGGTTCTTTTCACCCTTCTTGTTGATTCACAAGGGTAAATCCATATAATACCAGTTCTAACGTTATTTGTCCCAGGTAGTATTTTAGCCATTTCCATGCCTCAGTTCCCCCTTCTTTACTGCAGTGTCTCTACAGCTAATAAACAAAACCACTTATTTTAACTTTTAAAAGTTCTCATAAACGTTTCCTGCAGTTCCTAAATTGAGTGACAAGATGGAATCCCAGAATCACTGAGGTTGGAAAAGCCCTTTAAGATCATTGAGTCCCAGCGTTAATCCAGCACTGCCACGGCCACCACTCGCCCATGTCCCTCAGCACCTCTGCTCCATGGCTTTGGAATCCCTCCAGGGATGGGGACTTCACTGTGGCTTTAGGCAGTTTGTTCCAATGCTTGACACATGACAATTGTTCTCTCCACTTCCAGCATCACTGCCGTTAGTGTGAGCTATCTGCTAAACTTAATACAGGATAACTTCTAAGCTTTCTTCCCATCACTTTTATTGAAGGAGAAAAGACTCCACTGAACACCAGAGAATGAGACAATCACAGTATCATCCTTGACAATGGTGGACTTTTTGGAAGACGTGTACATTCTTAACCAGGCAGTGGGTTCCTGTGGTTGCATTCAAAGCATTGAAGTGCAGGCTGGATGGGGTTTTAAGCAATCTGCTCTACTGAAAGATGTCCCTGCACATGGCAGAGGGTCTTTAAAGTTCTCCTGCAACCCAAACCATTCTGATTATGTGCTTGTGTCTTGTTTTGTTTTATCACAGCCTCTTTGATGACACAGATGTGTTTTGTGAAACATTTAGGTTGTACACTTATAGG
The DNA here is from genome assembly GCF_028858725.1 of Colius striatus. Classification (NCBI taxonomy): domain Eukaryota; kingdom Metazoa; phylum Chordata; class Aves; order Coliiformes; family Coliidae; genus Colius; species Colius striatus. The sequence continues at coordinate 327,587 of NC_084759.1, read as the reverse complement.
TTCCCATGTGCATAACTTAGAAGTTGTACTGTTTATCTCTACATTTTGCTGCATTGGCTTGAGCCTGACAAGGTCTTGCCCTGTCACCACCAAGGTCTCTGTGATATTACAACACAACCATTGAGATCTGAGACTTGTGTCGTATGTTTTGGATCCAGCTCTTACCACACTGTCCTAGACTGGCAGATGGATCCAGCCCTCAACTCTTGGGGTGACTGGGGGCAACAGGACAATATCAATAGCATTAGAAGCAAATATCTTGGGTAGCAGTATTTTTAAGGCTGAGTCCTGCTGCTTAGCACAGCACAGATCTGTAACTTCCACGTGGTTCCTAGAACTGTTTCCCAGCTGCAGGCAGATACAGAGACTGCTGCAACCAACAACCTTCAGCATGCACCCAGGTGGTTACGAAAGTGGAAGGGGTAAGGGAAAAGGCTTGTAACACATCAAAAGTGCAGATCTTGTGTTGCTGAGCCAGCAACATGGAAAGACTCCAACTTCTTTGGTCCACCTTGAATTGAAGCCAGAGACTGGATGCTATGGGTACAGAGTACCCTTCTGTGGGAACACCACCTCCCATGTAATTTCCTCTGTTGTTTAGCAGTGCTGGTGTCTCCCTGTCCACCTGGGAAGCCCAGCTGTGCTCCTCTCTCTGGAGCACTCCCTGTTACTCATTTGGGGTTCTCTGACGTCAGCTCTGAGGTCAGGCAGGCAGGGCCACGCCTGCCCCTTGCCTGCTCCCAAACACAAAAGACTATAGATAACTGCTGCACCAAATGCTTTTCATTACGGACTTCCCTCTCCTCAGCCTGACTGCCTAGCTGGGGGTGGGAGCAGCATGGGGCCCTGAGATGCCTGTGCTGCTCTGCTATGTGTTTTCTATTATTTGGGGTGAGTTGTGCATTCCTCACAAGCTTTGAATGTTGTGCAGGGCCCCAGGGGTCCTCAGAGGAGTGGGAGGAGAGACCAGGCAGGGGAAGGTTGCCCATACACACCAGTGAAGAGGCATCCTCGCCCCCATGTCAGCCTGTGAAGATGTCCAAACCAGAGGGAAGTGCCAGGGCTATGGCAGCGTGCCCTTTGCACACAGCATCAGTCCCATGCCCTCTCAGAAATGTACAGAAAAGCTTCCTACTTCCCACTAGTGGAGGCAGCTTAGCTGGCCTTAATTTGCCACAACACGGACCAAGGTGACAAATCTGTCTGCTGTACAGGAAAGGAGCCATTTCAGATTAAGACTAACAGTGATTTGAACATAAATGGTTAAATTCGGCCATTAATATATGTGACAAGAAATCTGAAGGCAATTTCTAGCAATTTACAGCAATCAGGCTCCAAAACACCTTTCCAAACTAAGAAGAATATAGAAGCAAAAATCCCATCTGCTTCTAAACTAGAGTCTGATAAAATTGTTAAGTTGGAAAAGACCTTTAAGATCATTAAGTCCAATCACTCACACTGCCAAGCCCAGCACTAAACTAACTCACATCCCTCAGCACCTCATCTATGTGTCTTTTGGACATCTCTAGCAATGTCCACCTCCCTGGGCAGTCTGTTCCAGTCCCTAATAACCCTCTTGGTGAAAAAGTTCTTCCTTAGCTCCAATCTGAACCTCCCCTGGCACAACTTAAACCCATTTCCTCATGTTGTATTATTCATTACTGGAGATTGACCCCCCCACCTCACTAAAACTCTCCTTCAGGTAGCTGCAGAGAGAGCTCCTGTCTCCTCTCAGGCTCCTCTTCTCCAGGCCGAACACCCCCATTTCCTCAGCTGCTCCTCACAATCATTATCAGTGATTACACGATTTTATATCTGTGACCACTAGTGATTGGACACATAGACCCGGGAATGGCTGCACATCACCTTGGCATCCTTCACCAATGGAATCTGCCAGACTCCTTTCCTGGAGCACACACACGGTGCCTTGTACCGGAGACTAACCTCCCAGCCACCTCTTGCCCTCCAGACCATTAGGATCTGTGTTCTTGTGTCAAACCCAAGATGCCCAGTTCATGTTTTAGTGCCAGCTCACGGAGTTTGCACAGCAAACTGGGACAGTGAGACACTGGATGCAGTGAGTTCAGTGACCACTCCCCAACACGCCATCATGTGTTTTGTTCCATCTCAATTCCCGGCTAATATAACTGCAAATCCCAGGAATCTGAGGGCCAGCAGGTTGGGCTGCCATTCCCTGTAAATCTTAACTTATAACTAAATAAAATCATTGTTTCCAGACCCCAGACACCTGATAAGATCGACAAAATGATGGAACAGCTCAGACAAGTGAACCTGGACAAAAACAAGCTCTGACCTCTGCAGAAACTGTGCACAGTTCTAGAATACAAATAGAAATGTAGGAGCTACCACAAGGTCCTGTATCCTGCACTGTAACTGCAGCAGCTAGGACTGGTTGCTTCAGGTAGTCCAGGAATCATCTAAAAGGCAATACTAATAAAATACATCTCAGAGGATGTTGATAAAATGCTATTACTGGGCCAACAATTGAGCTTTATGGCTCTCAGTCAGAAATCAGCACACTGGCCACTCTCTATAAAAGTGACATTTTGAGACTGTAGCTTATTTAATGCACAGTAATCTAATTTGTGGAGTGCAAGATGTGTAAATACACTGAACAGGACAGCAAGCATGGTACGTGTGACATCTCTCATAGCTCAGGCTACCATGGCTGCTCTTACAACTCCTGTTACAAATCCTGAACAGAAATACCATGAAACATTCACAGAATCATAGAATCACAGAATGGTGGGGTTGGAAAGAACCTTTAGAGATCATCCAGTCCAAACCCCCTGCAGAAGCAGGGTCACCTAGATCAGGTCACACAGGAACATGTCCAGGTGGGTCTTGAAGACCTCCAAGGAAGGAGCCTCCACAACGCCCCTGGACAGCCTGTGCCAGGGCTCCGTCACTCTCATGCTGAAATAGTGTTTTCTTATGTTTAAGTGGCACTTTTTGTGTTCCAGCTTCATCCCATCACCCCTTGTCCTGTTGCCAGCTACTATAGAAAAGGGGGATGTCCCAACCTCCTGACACCCACCCTTTAGATATTTATAAATGTTAATAAGATCTATCAGTCTCCTCTTTTCTAGACTAAACAGCCCCAGTTCCCACAGCCTTTCCTCATACTCCTCTCCTCTACCACAGGTACTCCCGTGCCCATGCCTGGTTATCCTCAACACAGCCAACTTGTGAAGAACCCAAGAAACCATGTCCCAAACCACGGTCCCAAACCACTCCCCAGGCGGCTCCGCACCCTGCCCCGGCGCTGGGCACCCCGCGGGCGGCTCCGCACCCTGTCCCGGCGCTGGGCACTCCGCATGCGGCTCCGCACCCTGTCCCGGCGCTGGGCACTCCGCGGGAGGCTCCGCACCCTGTCCCGGCGCTGGGCGCTCCCCGGGCGGCTCCGCACCCTGCCCCGGCGCTGGGCACTCCGCGTGCGGCTCCGCACCCTGTCCCGGCCCTGGGCACCCCGCGGGAGGCTCCGCACCCTGTCCCGGCGCTGGGCGCTCCCCGGGCGGCTCCGCACCCTGTCCCGGCGCTGGGCACTCCGCATGCGGCTCCGCACCCTATCCCGGCGCTGGGCACTCCGCGGGAGGCTCCGCACCCTGTCCCGGCGCTGGGCGCTCCGCGGGAGGCTCCGCACCCTGTCCCGGCGCTGGGCACTCCGCGGGAGGCTCCGCACCCTGTCCCGGCGCTGGGCGCTCCCCGGGCGGCTCCGCACCCTGCCCCGGCGCTGGGCACCCCGCGGGCGGCTCCGCACCCTGTCCCGGCGCTGGGCACTCCGCGGGAGGCTCCGCACCCTGTCCCGGCGCTGGGCACTCCGCGTGCGGCTCCGCACCCTGTCCCGGCGCTGGGCACTCCCCGGGAGGCTCCGCACCCTGTCCCGGCGCTGGGCACTCCGCGGGAGGCTCCGCACCCTGTCCCGGCGCTGGGCGCTCCCCGGGCGGCTCCGCACCCTGTCCCGGCGCTGGGCACTCCGCGGGAGGCTCCGCACCCTGTCCCGGCGCTGGGCACTCCGCGTGCGGCTCTGCACCCTGTCCCGGCGCTGGGCACTCCGCGTGCGGCTCCGCACCCTGTCCCGGCGCTGGGCGCTCCGCGGGAGGCTCCGCACCCTGTCCCGGCGCTGGGCACTCCGCGGGAGGCTCCGCACCCTGTCCCGGCGCTGGGCACTCCGCATGCGGCTCCGCACCCTGTCCCGGCGCTGGGCGCTCCCCGGGAGGCTCCGCACCCTGTCCCGGCGCTGGGCACTCCGCGGGAGGCTCCGCACCCTGTCCCGGCGCTGGGCGCTCCCCGGGCGGCTCCGCACCCTGCCCCGGCGCTGGGCACCCCGCGGGCGGCTCCGCACCCTGTCCCGGCGCTGGGCACTCCGCGGGAGGCTCCGCACCCTGTCCCGGCGCTGGGCACTCCGCGTGCGGCTCCGCACCCTGTCCCGGCGCTGGGCACTCCGCGTGCGGCTCCGCACCCTGTCCCGGCGCTGGGCACTCCCCGGGAGGCTCCGCACCCTGTCCCGGCGCTGGGCACTCCGCGGGAGGCTCCGCACCCTGTCCCGGCGCTGGGCGCTCCCCGGGCGGCTCCGCACCCTGTCCCGGCGCTGGGCACTCCGCGGGAGGCTCCGCACCCTGTCCCGGCGCTGGGCACTCCGCGTGCGGCTCTGCACCCTGTCCCGGCGCTGGGCACTCCGCGTGCGGCTCCGCACCCTGTCCCGGCGCTGGGCGCTCCGCGGGAGGCTCCGCACCCTGTCCCGGCGCTGGGCACTCCGCGGGAGGCTCCGCACCCTGTCCCGGCGCTGGGCACTCCGCATGCGGCTCCGCACCCTGTCCCGGCGCTGGGCGCTCCCCGGGAGGCTCCGCACCCTGCCCCGGCGCTGGGCACTCCGCGGGCGGCTCCGCACCTCGCTCCTGATGCGGTTCTTCGCCCGCCCCTCCGCTTACCGCGCAGAGACTGCTCGTTGCCATGGCGACGTGCTTCTGGCCGTCCCTCGGTACCGGGCCCGGGTGCGGGGCCGCGCTCGCACGGCCGGGCCGGGGCCCCACGTGGGGGCGTCGGTGCTGGCACAGAGGGGCGGCCCCGGGCCGGCAGGGGGCGCGCTCGGTCGGCAGCCGCCCCCGCCCCCGCCGCGGCCCAGCGGGCGCCGCGCGCGGAGCGTCACTGAGCGCGGCGGCCGCGTCCCCGGTGATGGGAATGGGCGGCGGGCGGCCGCGCTCCGGCGCCGTGAGTGAGGCGCGGCCGGCAGCGGCGGGGCCGGGCCCAGGGCCAGCTCCGGGGGACGCGGGGAGGCGGACGCGGGCTGGGGAGGCCGGGACCTGAACGGGGCTGGGCGGCGCCGGCGGGAGCGGCCTCGGAGCCCCTCGTCCGCCTCTGCCCGGCCCCGGGCTCTCGCGCTTCTCAGCCTCGCTCCAGGGCTGTGTCCTTGTCCCGGCAGGTCCAAGGCACCGGCGGCACCAGCGCCGAGAGCAAGTGCTCGGCGGCGGCGCGGGGCTACATCCGGGACCGGTTCCTGCGGCTGCTGGCGGGGCGGCGGCGGCGGCGGGCGCCGCTTGTGCACCGGTGAGGAGCGATCGCGGAGCGGGGCCCTCGACTTAAAGTCATCGAAATGGCTGCGCATTGCCACGGGAGTGTAATTCAGGGAAAAACAAACCGCCCGAAGTACTGCTCAAGCAGAAGCTTGCCGGCCTGAGAAGGTGAATGTCGCTCAGGTCAGGGAGCAGAGCCCGTGTTGCCTTGCCGCACAACAGTGACATGCTGATCTGAATTCACAGAGGTTGCATCTTGCAGTTGTCGGCGCTGTTGTCATGAATTTTGGAACGTCCTAGATACCCAGTGATACCCCCACATCCCCGCGTGGTGTGGGAATGATAACCTGCCTGTTAAAGGGGGTGAATGGAACTGGTAAGCCTGGCAGGTTCAAGAGGCACCACTCCTGTCCCGGGTAGGCAAAGGGTCAACACTTACCAGGAGTTAGACTGATTTGGTTCCATTAATTCAAAAAACAGAGGATGAAATCCCTTTCCTGATCTCCTTCTCTTTTTTGCTCCCCTCTCCTGGCATTTGCACACACTCTCATTCATTGCATTACAAACAATAGCCCCGTGGAACTAAAGGAGTTGAATTTCATATTGTTATGGCATCAGATTTGGGGCAGGAACTCTCGTCCACCCACATTGCAGGGGAGCATCCTAACTCTCTGGATTCATACCTTTTCATCCAATGGATGCTTATTTATGCAAAAGGGAACAGGTCTAGCTGCGACTGTCTACGTGTTTTCTCTGGCTTATTGCTTACTGAACATAGGGGATCTGTATTAGTAAGCTGTAGACATGACAAAGTCATCAGATGTCTCCCAGTGCAGACCTATAAACATGGAGTTATTGGGTAAAAGCTGAGACTAAAAAAAACACCAGTATTTTGCAATGGAGGGTGCCAGTGCTGCAGAAATGATGTTCCTGGGCAGTGAGTACAACTGCATGTCGTTCCACAGGGGTTATTACATCCGCGCCCGAGCTGTGGATCACTGTGTTCAAGACTTCCTGCGGGAGACCCAAAGCCACCCAAGGACACAGGTACTTTTCTTCTGTCTGGGTGCACTGGTGGTTTCCACTTTATGTTTGTCTTCTTGGCACTGCAGTAGTTTATCAGTACATCTGTTGTGATCCTTACAGAGAATCTGGCACTCCTGTGGCTATCCACGTGTCACTTGGGCAGGAATGTCTGGGAGGGGGCAATACCTACACAAAATTCTTTTGCCTCTTGTAGGAAATGGCCTGATTTTGTCACTCATATTGGTGATAACTGAATATCTTTCACAGCCAGGTGGTCAGGATGCAGCTAGGGTCTGACACTTTTCTCTGCAGATCCTGTCTTTAGGTGCTGGCTTGGACTCCTTATACTTCCGTTTGAAGGATGTAGGTCTTTTGCATCACACCGTGGTGTATGAGGTGGATTTCCCAAATGTGGCGTGCCAAAAAGCTGCTCTCATCAAAACAATGAAGGAGTTGTCAGCAATGGTGGGAGATACTGGAGGAGAGCAATCAGGTATGATAGTTATAGAAGGTTTTCTAGGTACTAAATGTTTAGGAGAAGCAAACATAGCTTCAGTCTTTAAAAGATGAGATACGATGGTAGAGGAACTGTGAAGCTGTAGACGAGAAGCATGTTCACTTTCTGGCAAAAGCTGGAACAAATCAATCATTTGTAAGCATTGGGAGACAGAAAGAAAATGTATAGCTGGCAGAATGGATTCGTCAGGAGCAGGTTATATCAAACCAAGTTCAGTTTGTGTTATAGTTTCTGAAGTACTGTGTCCAGCTCTAGGCTCACTAGTACATAGATAGTGGCAAACTGCAGTGAGAGGTGATGGGAGTGATGAAGTGGTGGAACATATGACACAGGAGGGAGCAGCCTGAGAGAACTGGGTTTGTTCAGCCTTGAGAAGAGGGAGTGAGCGAGGTGGCTCTTACTGCAGTCTTCAGCTGTTACAGGACAGTGTAGAAAAAAATGGAGCCAGACTTTTTTTGCAGGCACAAAGAAAACATTCAAGTGTCAATGGTTGCAAGTTGCAACAGAGGAAATTCCAGTTACATATAGTGAAAATATAGTTGTCTTCTTTTTCCCTGCCATGTGAGCAGTTAAAAATAGGAACTGATGGCCCAGAAAGGTGGTGGAATCTCCAGCCTTGGAGACAGTTAGAGCTTGACTGAACAAAGCCTTAAGCAACCTGATACAGGTAACTGCAGTGAGCAAGGAGTTTGACTAGAGGACCTTCCAAAGCCCCTTTCAACCTAAATTATTCTGCAGTTTAAGGTCTTTATGGGTAGGAGAGAAGGAGGAGAGACTTGGGTGTCCTGACTGTAATAAACCGTCAGTTGTTGATGTTACATGGGTTTATTTTCCATCTCCAAGGCAGGAAAAAATTGAGCCTTATGAAAGTACTGTATAATATAAGCAGAGCTGAAAGGATTTTTATGGCAGCTAAGTGCTAAGGGACAGTTCAGTGGCAAAATGAAGGAGTGTATAGTCTGGGCTTCACTAGAAGTTTCTCCTGTGCCTGATTTCCTTCAAGGTTTCCACTAATGTTCTAGATGTTATGCTGCAGAAGGTGAAAATGTAATAAGCCATCAGGAAACAGGAAGAGTAGGATTTTGACCCAAGTACATGAGTGATCTGGAAAATGTGGAATGAAGTACAGCGAGGACACACGTCAGTCAGCTGCTACGTTTGGGCTGTAATAGTCAATTCAAATATAAATGGAAGACAGCTACAGAGCCAGGTGCAGAGCACAAGTCCCTGGCTCCCGTGAGCAGTTGAACAAGTCTTAGTGAGTAGCTCTTCCATGAGCTTGTTCAGTTTCCTCTTGAATCAGTTTGCTTTTATAATGTTGGCAGCGTCTTGTGGCCAAAAAAAAATTCTGTCCATACTAATCAAGTACTTCAACTGAAAAGGAGATGTCACAATAGCTGGGAATACCCTATTCACTGTGTCCAGAGGGCAGGAAGGGACAGACAAGTCAGAAGTTAACAGGGAACACTGGGATGGGTTTCTGAAGAAGGCCATTTTGCCTCCAGTAGCAAATGCCTTAGAGACAGTTCTCAGGAGGGATGCAGTTGTTGGACTGGTACAGAGACAAAGAGCAGGTAGTTCCTAAAGGTACTTTACAGTTCGCTTTGGATTTGATTTGGTTTTGGTTGAAACGTCAGCATGCCATAGATAAGGGTATTTTTATGGAGTACAGAGGGATGCCAGGGTAATGCTGGCAATTCATGAATGGAAACTGACTTCTGAGAATGGCAATCTATGAGGCTGGTCCTGGTATTTGCAGAGGCCTGGCAACACACTGCTTCGGGATTCAGGATTAATGAAGCTGGAACACAAAGAGTTCTATTTAAACATGAGAAAGAGCTATTTGTCTGTGAGGTGAGGAAGCCCTGGCACAGGCTGCCCAGGGGCGTTGTGGAGGCTCCTTCCTTGGAGGGCTTCAAGACCCGCCTGGACATGTTCCTATGTGACCTGATCTAGGTGACCCTGCTTCTGCAGGGGGGTTGGACTGGATGATCTCTAAAGGTCCCTTCCAAGCCCACCATGCTGTGACTCTGTGATTTGTTGTCATTTTACAGAAATTAAATCTATTTAAAAAAAACACAACCCCCAAAAAACTTGGGCATGGTTCAAATTCTATCAAGGCAGTGGTACTTTCTTAGCCTAAACTGAAAGGTCTACAGATGAGAAGCTTGAAGATTTGGTTCTGAGTTACAGTGATGCTGTAAAGGTTTTGTTGAAGTAAATACAATAAAGTTTTGTTGTTACAGTAAACGTGATCATTCCAGGAGAACTCTGTAGGGGAATTTTGCGTTAGGAATAATGGAGTTTTAGATCTGCATTTAATGGATTGTTTATTGACACTATCTCTTGGTGATTCATTTAGTGGTAGGGCTTTTCTTGCACGTCCCAAAGAAATTGAGTTGACGGGCACAGCCTTGTGAGCCTTTGGGGTTGATTTTTCTGTTTGTTCCTTTTGGTCTTAGTGTTGCATCAGTGCTGTAGTGAGAGTGTGTCATTTTTGTCTCCCAGGAGCCATTACCTTTTCTGGAAAGGACTATAAATTGCTGGGGGTGGATTTGTCAGAGCTGTCTGAGCTGGAGAGAGCCCTGGAGGAGGCAGGACTGGCCAGTGAAATCCCCACCCTTTTCATAGCAGAGGTGGTGCTCACCTACATGGAGAACAGCAGGTCAGTTGAGTTACCCCTTGCTAGCTAGGTGGTGAAATGAAAAGAAGGAGCTTCTCTGTGCATACTCTGTTCCTGGGGCTGGGAGACCTGCTGTCTTACGAGTAAAGACACAGGAATTCTGTGGCAGTCCCAGCCAACTCCTTCCATTGTAATGAGGTCCACATGACATCCTAAAAGGGAAGGAAAAAGAAGAAAAACCTTGTTTTTGAGTTTTTTGTTCTTCTCATCCCCTGAACTCTCAGCACAGACCAAGGAGGAGATGTTGGTACATGCACAGTACAGGATTCTATTTTGTGCATCACCTCTGCCAGGATGCCTTGACAGCATGCTTTGTGGTGTTTCAGGAAGATATGTTCTGAGGTGGGCCCTCACTTATCCAATTTCTTCTGCACAATCTGCCTGACAGGTCAGATGCCTTGATTCAGTGGGCAGCAGAGCACTTCTCTCAGGCATGCTTTCTGCTGTATGAGCAGATGCACCCAGAGGACGCCTTTGGACGTGTCATGCAGCAGCATTTCAGCCAGCTGAATACTGCTCTCCGTTCTTTGGCACAGTACCCTGACTGTGAGGCACAGCAGAGGCGCTTTTTGGAAAAGGTGAGTACCTGCATCTCTGTGGCACAGATGAAGCAGGAGTTACCTGGGAAAGATTGTAGCATGCAATAATTCTGAAGTCGTGGGCTGTGGGTTGAAGTGAAGAGGGCCAAGGCTGAGACACTGCCTTCTCTAGTAGCATGACTATTCATTTGAAGGTCCTTCCAGCTTGCTTTTTGATGTGAAATTAAGGCGTGATGGGTTCCTCTGAGACTTTTGGTACAGTAAATTAAATTCTTAAGAGCTTTACATATAAGAGATCTATTCTCACCAGATTCTGGGCCGCTGCTCCAGTTAGACAATTGTAATGGCTCATGCAGGTCTTTAGGGTCTTTGTTCTCTTGCAGGAAGTGAATCTCTGTCCTTCCAGAGGTAATCATTTTGAGGGATTTCTGTTTTAGGGCTGGACTGAGTGCAGTATTATGGACATGAATGAGTTTTTCACCTGTTGTACTCCAGAAGATGAGCAGCAAAGAGTGCAAGCTTTGGAGCCTTTTGATGAATACGAGGTAACCCTCTTTTGTTCTGAACACCAGTGACCCGGCTTTGATGTTATAAGGTGTCCACAACTTGTTGTGGGCATGGTTCTGTATGCTGCTGAGGCATATGTGTTTGTGTAGTCAGAAAGGATATTGAATCAGACTTACTGCTGAGCTCCCAGGAAGCTTCATGTGGAGCTGGAGTTAGTAGTATTGGAAGAAGACTGTCTTTGGTGTTAGAAAAGCTTGTTCCTTCCTCAGTGAGTAGTCTCCCAGGGAGACAGTCTTAGCAGAGCAAACTAGCTGGTGGTGTAAAAGGTGTTACAGATGCTAAAAGTTTTCATGGATTCAAGAAGCAATTAATTTGATGACAGTGAGATCCACTGAGGATTACTGAATACATAAAACTAGATCTCATGTGAGGTTGCTGACTGCAGAGGGTTGGGAGCATTCCTAGGAGAAGCAGATGCACTTGTCCTGCACTCTCACTTCCGTAGGCCATTACTGTTTGTCATTGCTGGGTACAGGTTACTGTAGTTTCTGATAAGTTTTAGTCTGTGTACAGCCATTCCTGTGTTAGTGACTGAGATTTAACTATGAGTTTGCCATTTTTATGTTAAGTGCTGCCAAAGTTTGCACCTATTTGTAGTCTGGAGGGCAAGATAAATAAAAGCTACTGAGCAGCTTCAAGATAAATATCCTGTAGGATAATTACTAGAAGTTTCCCATTTGATTTTGTGGTTCTCTGTTTATAATTCTCTCTAGAAGTCTAACAGACTGCAGTACGAAAACAATTTACCGTGCTTGCATTTATTCTGCCAGCATGCAGGGCCTGCTCTGCTACATGAATGCAAAAGTGATGCCTGAAAGATGCTGGCAAATTTGCAAAGTGTTGTAGAAACGTCTGCAAGAATTACTGCAGTTGCTCATACTGTGAGAAAGTAAAGACCTTCTGTCATTTCCCTTCTAGAGAAGGTTAATGTGTACACAAGCCCAAGCTGAAAAATGTGCATAGGAGTAAGACGGGTGATAACGGAGAGTTCTACCATGAGCCTTGGAGACAAAGTAAGGTCCAGGTCTTACTGGAAACAAGCTTGATGAAATTGGAAAAGAAATGTGAAATACACAGTGCAGAGGGCAAGTTATCTTTAGATTAGTTTGCCTAGGGACAAACAGTGGGTTCTTCCATTCTCAGTATTGACATGAATTTTTGGATATCACTTTTCAAAGGATGCGTTTTTGCTTCTGGTAGAAACTGGGGTGATAATGCTCATGGTGTGGTCTCTTGTGCCTTTCAAATTCACCTTTACGCCTTTTAGTCTCATAGTTGGCTGAATATATCCCATCCCCTGGAAATAAACATGCTCAGTTCCCTAAAGTCCATAAAAGCCAGAGTGGACTCTAGCATTGCTACGGACTTCCCATAGAGTCCTCTTGCCTCTGAGTGGTTCCAAGGCCAGCCTAGAATTCATGTTTGTGTGTTACTGGCCAGTTGAGACCATGTTGCATCTTTGAACATTTGGGATTTCTTTGGAATCACGTTCCATGACCTTTAGGAAACTTTCATGTCTCCGTTTTCTGTGGTCAGAACTGGGAAGCACAAAGAAGAGCTGACTGCAAAAAGAAGAGTTCCTCATGCAATATATCATTAAGGCATGGAACTCATTGCTACAGCATGCTGCAGATTATAAGCATTTATGTGAGGTCAAAGAGCAATTGGGTAGGTTCATGGATGAGGAATCCATCAAGGATTGGTCAATATAAGACACAGCTTCTTGCTTAGAAATTTCCTGAGCTGCACATTTTGGAAGCTTGGGATGAGGAAGGTGTTTACACACTTGCCCTTTCTCAGAATCTGATTTTGGCCAAAGTTGGAAACAGTTCTAGGCCAGTTGGTGTTTGATCTGATCACCCTGGCCATTCTGAGATCCTTACAGCTGCTTGCTCTAAGATTTTGAGGGGAGTTATTTGCTTGTTTGTTTGTTTATTTTTTTTCCTTTGGACTTGCTACAGGAATGGCATCTGAAATGTTCTCATTACTTTGTCTTGACTGCATCAAAGGGGATGGAACCTTCCTGGACTCCATTGTTATCCAAAATGACAGGTACCTACTGACTAGTTTTCCTACTATTTTGTCTCATGCAGACTTCTCTGAGAGACTTTAGGAGACAGTAAAACCCTGGAAGGAACAGACGGGATGCTGCCATCTGAGTAGCTTTCTCCATTCCTCTAGCAATGGCTCTGCTGTCCATAGCAATGCCAGGGTCATCTTATGACTGATGGTTTCTGATTTAGTACAAAACAGTGATTTACCCATGTTCGATAGTAGATGCATCAGTGGTTTAACAGGATTCAGTGTCAGGGTTCATAGACTCATAGAATGGTGGGGTTGGAAGGGACCTTTAGAGATCATCTAGTCCAACCCCCCTGCAGAAGCATATTCACCTAGACCAGGCCGCATAGGAACATGTCCAGGCGGGTCTTGAAGACCTCCAAGGAAGGAGCCTCCACAACGCCCCTGGACAGCCTGTGCCAGGGCTCCCTCACCCTCACAGGGAAATAGTTTTTTCTTATGTTAAGTGGAACTTTTTGTGTTCCAGCTTCATCCCATCACCCCTTGTCCTGTTGCTGGCTACTATAGAAAAGGGGGATGCCCCAACCTCCTGACACCCACCCTTTAGACATTTATAAATGTTAATAAGATCCCCCCTCAGTCTCCTCCAGACTGAACAGCCCCAGGTCCCGCAGCCTTTCCTCACAAGGAAGATGCTCCAGTGCCCTGATCATCTTGGTGGCCCTGCGCTGGACTCTCTGCAGCAGTTCCCTGTCCCTCTTGAGAAGCTCAGAACTGGACACAGGACTCCAGTTGAGGCCTCACCAGGGCAGAGTAGAGAGGGAGAAGAACCTCCCTTGACCTGCTGGCCACACTCTTCTTGCTGCATCCCAGGATGCCATAGACCTCCTTGGCCACGAGGGCACATTGCTGGCTCATATTTAGCTTATTATCAATCAGGACTCCCAGGTGTCTCTCTGCAGAGCTGCTCTTCAGCAGTTCGACCTCCAGCCTATACTGGTGCAGGGGCTTGTTCATTCCCAGATGCAGGATTCTGCACTTAAGGGTTCACTTGATATTTTCTGCATAGAGGACAGAGTCAGGGAGACCTTCCTTTGAGCCATGAGGTTCAGGAAGGACCCTCTTGTGTTCTAAACTCCGTCTCAGAAGGGAGTTCAGATGTAGCTGGACCCAGACTTAGTCCCAAACTTGGTCAATGGTTTATGCCTAAAGGAAGCAGTGGAGTCCCTGTCCCCAGAGCAGTCCCAAAGCCATGGAGCTGTGGGTCTGAGGCACATGGGTTAGTGGGGACTGAGATTAGTGCGTTAGTGGGGGCTGAGGTTAGTGGGTTAGTAGGAGCTGAGTGACATGGGTTAGTGGGGACTGAGGCAGTGCTGGGTTAATGCTGTTCTACATCTGTAGATCTCTGAGGAATTCTATCCTCCCAGCTCCCAAAAGGTTGCCGTGCTTTACTTCCTGCGCCATCGTAGCGGTGTCCCGAAGTTTGTGCTTTGTTTTGTTATCCCCTGCAGGTGGAATTGTACATGCAGTAGTTCTTTTTCAGAAATGCTTTTAAATCTGTGTGTTGCTTTCTTTTAGATGGGAGAAAAGCCATACAGCTGGGGAAAAACCAAGACCAGGACTATGTTTCTATGATAAAAAGGACTTTGCAGCAGTAGCAGTCCAAGAAACTCCTGGTTTTGACTGCTTGCTTCCTTTTTCAGGATGGAAAACAGGGTTATTGTTAACCTGCTTCAGATCACTGGTCTTGTTCACAGAATAGCACCACAAGTAGTTTTATCTGCAAATGAAAGTTGAAGTCTGTGTTCTAGGGAACAGGAAAAGCACCTGGAAAAGAATAAGGCGGGATGGCATTCCTTAAGCCAGTAAGGCCACTGAATCTGTTGTGTTGTCTCTTGATTAGATCTGAAAAGGTGTAGTGAAAAGGAAGGTGTGTGTGGTTAAATACACTGTGTGATTGTCACTGGTCCTTATGTTAAAGCCTTGAAGGCTCCTAAACGTGTAGGAACTATCCTGAAGTTTAAGGAGAAAAAATCTTAACATTTGCTTAACTGACATTAGAATCATAGAATCACAGAATGGTGGGGTTGGAAGGGACCTTTACAGATCATCCAGTCCAACCCCCCTGCAGAAGCAGGTTCACCTACATCAGGTCACACAGGAACATGTCCAGGCGGGCCTTGAAGACCTCCAAGGAAGGAGCCTCCACAACCCCTCTGGGCATATTTTCACAGTGTTAGTCAGGAACAGGGTCTTTCTGCTGCTCTCTCTGTTGTATCTGAAACCTAACAAGAGCTTCAAATTATCCATGCTTATAAGTTTGGGGTTTTTTTTACTGGCAATGGCTAAGGGTATGCCTGAGGAGCAGCTGAGGGCCCTGGGAGTGTTCAGCCTGGAGAAGAGGAGACTGAGGGAAGACTGTCTTGCTCTCGGCAACTCCCTGACAGGAATCTGTGGCTGGGGTAGGTCGTTCTCTTCTCACAAATGGCAAGCAACAGGACAAGAGGAAACTGCCTCAAGTTGCACCAGCAGAGGTTTAGATTGGTTATTAGGAGAAATTTATCAACTGAAGAGGTTGTCCAGCAGTTATTTCTGGGTATGGTATACAAATGTGGGCCAAGAGTTGCTTCTCCTCTGCCTCATCTTCTCTTAGAACATGAGAATTAAAGTCCCTTTAATCAAGGCACTTGATTAAAACAAAGAAAATGCAGGTTCAAATATAAGATAAAAGACCAATTTGTACAATATCTAGCTAAGCTAGAGTCCTGTGTTGAAAGCTTGATTCACACTAGGGTGTACAGTATTTAGAGAGAAGATATGTAAGTAACTGAAATTATTCTCTTACAGTAGGACTATTGGAATGAACAGAGATTATTTGTCATGCTTTAAAGCTTTATTTCAGTGTTTTTATGAAGATAGGATCAAAATCTGGCAAGAAACCTTGAAATCCATCTTCCAAGCATTTGTCCTTTTCCTGCTACTCTTTGCTATTTAAGTAGCCAAATAGTGTCTCCCTCACAAAGGTGTTCTGCTCCTTTGGAAGGTACTGCAGTGGTTCTTCCTTGCTCCTCTGGATGGTACTGCAGTGATTCCTACCTCGCTACAGGAGTTTAGAACACTATAGTCTCTGAGCTAGTCTTACCTCTACCCTATTAAAGCAACCTCAGAACTGTGTCAGGAGTTGAGGGAGCAGGTAGCACAAGTGGAAAGCTGTCACAGTGCTACTTTAAACCATTACAGCTTGATTTCTAGGGCATGTCAGATGGTCTGTGCACTCTGCTTCACGTTTTTTACGTACTAAGGCTGAACAGGCTTGATTACTCTCTCAGTTAAAATGTAGTGCTTGAATCTTGTTTGTGCATAAGTTCTTTGTTTCTCTTTGGCTTACAGTTCCCTCTCGAGTTGGTTGTGTGAGGATGGCTGGAAGTATCCCTGCAGCAGTGTGTGTGGGGCACTCTGAGACTCCTGGGCTGAGACGTTATGGTCACCGCTCCGTCCTTATAAAACCCAACGTGATTCTCACCACTGGGGGCTTTGGGGAGGAGGATGGACAGCACTGCAGGATGAGACATTTCCATGTGCTGATTAAGTATGCAGGCTACTGGAAAGCTGGCTGTGTGAAAAAGCAAAATCCTGACACAAGATGGGGTGAGTTCTGATGGCAAGGGCAAGGAAGACAGTCTGTGATGACAACGAAATAACGTCTAGTGGAAAATTGATGTCACAGCATAATTAAACTGGCAGTTAAAGAGATGAAGGTTCTGAACCCTCAGTGACCAGTCCTGCACTTGCATCTTAACAACCCCATGCAACACTACAGGCTTGGGGAAGCTGGAAAGCTGCCTGGGGAAAAAGGACCTGGGAGTACTGATCAACAGCAGCTGAACATGAGCCAGCAGCTTGCCCAGGTGGGCAAGAAGGCCAAGGGCATCCTGGCTGGGCTCAGCAGTGGGGTGGCAGCAGCCCCAGGGCAGGGATTGTGCCCCTGTGCTGGGCCATGGTGAGGCTGCAGCTCCAGGGCTGTGCTCAGTGCTGGGTCCCTCACTCACTGCCACAGGGACACTGAGGGGCTGCAGCGTGGCCAGAGCCGGGCACAGAGCTGGGGAAGGGGCTGGAGCACAAGGGGCTGGGGAGGGGCTGAGGGAATGGGGGTGTTGAGCCTGGAGAAGAGGAGCCTGAGGGGACACAGCAGCACTCTCTGACACTCCCTCACAGGAGGTTGTGGCGAGGTGGGTGTTGATCTCTTTTTCCCAGGTAGCAAGTGATAGGACAAGAGGAAACATCTTAAGTTGCCCCAGAGGAGGTTTAGATTGGACATTAGAAAATGTTTTTCGTGAAAACGTTTGTCAGGTGTTGGAACAAGCTGCCCCTGGAGGTGGGGGAGTCCCCATCCCTGAAGACAGTTAAAAACGTGTAGCTGTGGTGCTGAGTGACGTGGGTCAGTGGTGGACTTGGCAGTATTAGGTTTTATGTTGGACTTGATGATCTAAAGGTCTCTTCCAAAGTAAACTGTGATTCTGTACATCTGATGGGAGGATGATGGATGTGAACCCTGCTGTTTGTGTATCTGCAGGTGAGCGGCTGTACCACACTGTGTCATGTCTCTCCAACAGTCTCGCCCTCGTAGTAGGAGGACGAACATCCCCATCAAGTGAAGGCTTGGGGATGGTGTGGCTAAAGTTCCCTGAAACCTCTAATGCCTCAGACCCAGATGACATTACAGTGGAGGTTTTAAGTGAGCAGCCTGTTGCTGAACCAGCTGCTCTGCGTTGGAGACACAGTACAACTGAAGTAACATTCAAAGGTAAAAAGGCTGTAGGTACTGCAAGTGCCTGTAGATATGCAGAGGTATAAAAAATGCCAGAACTTATGAAGTGCTTCTGCCCAGAGACTGAGGTCTAAAAGGCAAATTATCATGCTGCAGCCTTATGAATTATGTAGCACACGCAGTGCTGTTAATGTTGCTGCATCAGATTCATTTGTCTGAAGTAACAGCTTTTTGCTGAACGTTTTGGAAAAGATATGATTCTGATTGATCCATCACTGCCTTGCAGAAGCCAATTACATTTCATAAAGATTTTGTTCCAGTGGGGAATGTTTTTCCTGGGCTTAAAGACTTGAGGCTTAAACTTCATTCGAATGTATTTTTCTTACTGTCTTTAAGCAGTTCTTGTTGTGTCTTTTGTCATTGATCAAGTCCAAAAGTACTTGTGAGAGGCTTTACTAAACCTGGCAAGATGGAAAGACTGAGCAGTCTCAGACTAGTTTCCTCAGCTGAGAAACTGAATTGATGGATCCAACTGTTGAGCAGGATTTCAATTATCTGTTCCATTAATACACAGTCAATTTCCTACAGAACCTATACAATAGATACCTTGTGATAATGACTTTATTATAAATGAGCTGCAGTCTTGTTAGTTTCCTAGATGCAGGACAGAATAAAAACCTATGTGTGATTGTATAGTGCCCCAAAAAGCTCGCAGTGCATTTTTGAATGTGCTACAATATGTACTTGCAGCTGCATTTGGGTTGGCTCCCCTCTCACACCTACCCATAAATGAAGAGACTGGTTTTCAGCTGTTGTTTAGGGTGCAAGATGTGGTCAGACAGGCATACTGACCAGTAACCTCTTTACATGTCACTATTCCTTTTTCAGCTTTTAATCCCCCTGTTTTCCTGTGTTTATGCCTCTCCAGATGACCTAAATCCATCCCTTTTCCTGCCTCTGGTTCCTCTCAGGAGCATCCCATAATAAGTCTTATGCTTTTCTCCTGCTTCTTACCGCTAGGCAGTACTGCCTCAAAAGTGCTCCAGGGAGTTGCTCTTATTTGCTCCTTTAGATGGGTTTCACAGCTGGACAACGGGGCTGACAGTTCTCCTAAGAACAGGACAGATTGTCTGGTTCTGTAAGCACGTAACTGGAGTTCTGCTGCCTGCACACCTGCCACTTCCTCTCTGTGCTCCTTCTGTGCATGAGGAAGTAATCCTTTTACAGCTCAGTTGTTCCCCTGGCATGAGTCTGGAAGTAGCTAAGGCAGGATATTATTTGGGTTCTCCCACTCCGTTTTGCCTCTCTACTCCTCTGTGGGTGTGCAGGTGAGCTTTTTAGCTCATGACCTTGCAGTGCGAGCAGATGAGGCTTTGTAACGATAACCAGATGTTTAAAAGAACAGCAAATGTTACAAATTCTTAGCATTAAGGATTACTTACAGAGGAACAGAAGCCAGAGTGGAGAACACTGTTCTGCTGTTATGCAAATCATAGAATCACGGGACGGGTTGGGTTGGGTTGGGTTGGGTTGGAAGGGTCTCATTCCAACCCCTCAGCCATGGGCAGGGACACCTTCCCCCAGCCCAGTCTGCTCCCAGCCCCATCCAACCTGTCCTGGGACACTGCCAGGGCTGGGGCAGCCACAGCCTCTCTGGGCAGCCTGTGCCAGCGCCTCAGCACCCTTATAGTAAACAAATTCTCCCTGATATGCAATCTAAATCTCTTTTAATTTAAAACCACTACCCCTTGTCCAGTCCCTACAGGCCCTGGTAAAACATCTCTGTGTCTTACTTACAGGCCCTTTCTAAATATTGAAAGGCTGCAGTAAGGCCTCCCTGAAGCTGTCTTTTCTACAGGCTAGACAACCCACACTCCTTCAGACTTTTGGTATAGGACAAGTGTTCCATACTTGTAATCATTTCTGTGGAGTTCCTCTGAAAATCCAGATGTGGTGGGGAGGGGCTGAGGGAATGGGGGTGTAGAGTCTGGAGAAGAGGAGCCTGAGGGGACACAGCAGCACTCTCTGACACTCCCTCACAGCAGCCTGCAGGGAGCTGGGGGTCAGGCTCTGCTCCCCAGTAATGAACAGGACAAGAGGAAAGGGGCTCCATTTGCCCTAGGAGAGGTTGAGGTTGGAGCTGAGGCAGAACTGTTTCCCTGAGAGGGATGTCAGCCCCTGTGCCAGGCTGCCCAGGGAGCTGGGGCAGTGCCCAGCCCTGGAGGGATCCCAAAGCCCTGGGGTGAGGTGCTGAGGGCTGTGGCTCGGTGGTGGCTGTGGCAGGGGGAGCTCAGGGCTGGGCTCCAGCAGCTTCAGGGGCTTTAACAACCCAAATGATTGTCTGATAATATTTTCATTCTAGAGCATTGTGGAGCAGGATCCTTAGCTGTTTATCCAGGAGAAGTGCCTCAGAAAATGTGTTGCTCTTCTAGGAACAATTGAGAAATATCCAATAGTTCTGAACAAGTGAAGAGTTCAGCCGTGCAGTGGCAGGCTGAAGGTTGGTTTGGTAAAAGATATGGATCATAAGGTGCCAAAACTTCAGCAGTTGTTAGCAATTCATTGGTGGCTCTTGGTGGAATTCAGGAGGAGAAAGCTGTCCCTTCTTAAGCTGTGTCATTCTCCACTGGCTGGCAGGGAGCTCCTGAAGGGAAATAACCAGGGGAATTGTTAAACAGTTTGCATGGTTCCAATTGTTAGTCTAGTCTGGAGCATACTTGGAATTTGTGGAGCAGTGTTTAATTAACACCCTAATGTAGCTTAGAGTTCAGCCTTGGAGTCAGAATTGTATATCAAAGAGTCAAATGCTAAATGGGTAGATAAAATTTTATAATAATACAGTGGGTTTTGTCGTTATCAGACTGTAGTGTATTGGTTTTGCCTTGTAGCTGAAGTGAGGGACCAACACTTGTGTTATTTGTATAGCTGAGAAGGAAAAGTGCAGTTAATGTATATCCTTGACATCCACCCAAAGTACTTTTGTCTCTTTTGTACCTCCTTGTAGAGGCTTCTTCACATTAAACCGTACACAACTTATCATCATCTCCCTCTGTATGAGGATTTGTCCATCTTCGTGGGATAAGTAGATTGTATTGCTATGATTTATGTGCTTTGGGTTTTCCAGTTTTATTAGTTCTACAGATGTAATCTTTCTGATGCCTAAATTTTCATTCCCCAAGACCAGTAAGTGTGCTAAAATACACATTTTTTACTTTTGATTTTGAGACCATAGTGTGTGATTTCCATTCAGGCCTTAAACATCAGAAACTACGTAAGTGGATGATGGGGGTCTTTTGAAGACCACAAACATGAAGAATACAACTCCTTAGTAAAAATTCTTATCCTTCTCAGGGACATGGTTTAGTGGTGGGCCTGGCAGTGTGAGGTTAGTGGTTGGACCTGATGACCTTAAAGGTCTTTTCCAACTGAAACGATTCTGTACTTTCTTGTGCCTTGTAAAAGATCTGCAAACGAGTAATTTTGTATCTGGGAAACATTTTTTTGCATTTATTGGTAAAGTCTGGGAGTATTCATCAGGTTGTAGGTTGTCTTCATGTAAATAGTGTATAAAACTTCTGCCTCACTGCATTAATCTCTGTCTCTGGTCAGCTCCCCTTCTGTGTAAACAGCAATTTTGCTTTTGTGACATACCCAGTTCTAACTTCTCTTTTCACCTGCTTCTCTTTTTCCATAGGTGAGAAGTACCTGTTTCTGTATGGTGGACGCTCTGCTGTGGAACCTGTACTAGGGGACTGGTATTTCCTGCACGCTCAAGGACTTTCCTGCGCTATGGTAAGAACTTCAGGGGGCCCTAGGGAGTAGAAATTGCCTTCATAGGTGTTGTATTGGAAGCTCAACCAGATGACAGTGGTATTACCATATTGAAGCAGGTGGCAGTGATTAAAGTTAGAGCTAACTTCTAAACACCTTGCTATTTAGAGAGAGTTCAGTGCAGAGATGATGGAGTGGAGCATCTGCCTTGTGCTGAAAGGCTGAGGGAGCTGGGGCTCTGCAGCTTGGAGGAGACTGAGAGGTGACCTCATTCATGGTTACAAACCCATCAAGGGTGGGTGTCAGGAGGATGGAGCCAGGCTGTGCCCAGTGATGGCCAGTGATAGGACAAGGGGCAACAAGGACAAGCTGGAACATCAGAGGTTCCAAAGAAACACAAGGACAAACTTGTTCCCTGCTGAGGTGAGGGAGCACTGGCAGAGGCTGCCCAGATGGGTTGTGGAGTCTCCTCTGGAGACATTCAAACCCAGCTGGATGAGTTCCTGTGTGACCTACTCCAGCTGGTGCTACTCTGGCAGGGGGTTGCACTGGATAACTTTTCGAGGTCCCTTCCAACCCTTAGGATTCAGTGATTCTCTGAATACAGTCTTCTCAGAATAGTTGAGATTGGAAGGGGCATCTGGAGATCATCTAGTCCAGCACCGTTTCTTAAGATAGATGTAACTAGAACAGGTTGCTTAGGATATTGTCCAACTGGGTCTTGATTGTCTCCAAAGATGGAGACTCCACAACCACCATGTGGAAGAGATACTTGTGGAAAAACAAATGGCAGTTTAATATAAAGATAGGCCAAGCTTTTAAAATATTAAACAGCTGCATTAAGCTAAATGTGAGTAAGCAATATCACACTGTTGTGGAAGGGCCTAAGTTCCTATGTGACCTGATCTAGATGGACCTGCTTCTGCAGGGCGGTTGGACTGGATGATCTCTAAAGGTCCCTTCCAACCCCTATCATTCTATGAGTCTATGATATGTAACCAAGAGTGTAACCTGTAGTGGATAGGATGCAGTAGAGGTCTGCAATGAGAATGACCAGACCTTAGCAGGGTTTTTGAAGAGCTTATAGCTGTTGAGTCTGGAGAAGATTCAAGATAGAGTAAGCCTTCAAATATGTAAGATGTAGCTGCAGAGAGGACAAACAAATTGTTCTCCATTTTCACTTTGAGTAGTACAAGGAAACTATAGAAAGGGTAACTTCAACTGAACACCACAAGCAGCTCTTAATTGTGAGGAGAGTGAAGTGCTGCAATAGACTGCCTAAAGAGGTGAGGAGCTCTTGTCACTTCAGACTTCCAGAAACTATTAAATAACCACCTCTCCAGGTGATAATGTAGTTGAATTTGCTTTAAGAGGAAGGGGATGGACCAGAAATTCTCTCTTCTGCTTGTTTACTGTCATATTCTTTTAAACTTATCACCTTACATTTTTCCTTCACTGCTTACACTAAAGGTTTTGCTTCTGCATGCCAGTTCTGCTGCTCAGCATTTTGTCTTCCTCTGGTCACCTGCTTTGCTGGTCACTGTGTCAGTCCACATGTTTGTAACTTGCGGTTCTCAAGTGCATCCCCTGAGCAGAGAGCAGCATGTAAGAATGCAGATAAAGTTACCTCTAATAAATGTGCAGAAATAAAGCTCTCTAAAGACTGAACTGTGAAATATACTGAGGGACAGAGAAATATTGCAGAGAATGTAAATGGAAACACTTCTACTTGGCCATCCCAAGAAGAATGTGTGTAGATTGGGATTTTGTGATTGACCCCTATCCTGCCTTCTCTGTCCCCTCCAATTCCTATCCTAAGGCAAGAAAGAATGTTATATCCCACAGGACATGGCAGTAGGCAGAGATCATTTCAGAACCTGGGCACGAGGAGGACACTTGGTGTGGTGAACTTGAGCTTTGGGCTTATGTTTTCCCAGATTCCCGTTGAGGGTCCAGTACCAGAAAGCCGCCACTCTCACAGTGCCTGTGGCTGGAAAGGAGGAGTGCTGATTGCAGGAGGTCTGGGAGCAGCTGAACAGCCCTTAGGCTCAGTTTTCTTCCTGAGGGAGTTCGAACGTGGCTTCCAGTGGCAGCCACTAGAGACGTACCCTCCTCTCATCCCAAGGTAAGCAGAAGGCACTCAGCAGTGAATCTTTGGCCTGTTTCTGCCTGCCTCTCTTATGAAGGAGTTCAGTCTCATTTTTAACTCACAGGTATTCACATACTGCACATGTGCATGATGGAAAACTTCTGCTTGTTGGTGGAGTGTGGTTTCACTCGTCCTCTGTGCCAGGCATCACCATCCTTGACTTAGTGACTGGTCTCTGCTTGGACTATGCGATTAATGTGGTAAGTACTGGCATTTTTCTTTCAGGGTAAACAGCACTGTGTGGAGTGTGTACATTTAGGGCTGTTACCTAAATATTCAGGGCTAGGTACAAGGTAGACATTTTTCAACAAAGGTGGTGGAACACTGAAGAGATTGCCCAGAGAGGCTGTAGATGCCCTGTCCCTGGACACATTCAAGGTTGGATGGGGCTCTAGTTGCAGGTGTCCCTGCTGGTTGCAGACCAGGTGATTTTAAAGGTCCCTTCTAACCCAAACCATTCTGTGATCCCATGAGAAAGCTTCTGTTGCTTGACAGGTTTTTATTTACCTTTCATGTAAAGAAACAAGTTTATTTTGATATCAGTACCTATGGATGCTGTCCTTGGTGAAACTGGGATTTGTGACTAGTCTGTTGTCTGTAACAGGCAGTATGTGAGCATCTGACTGACCCTGCAACATTTTCCTGAGGATGGAGAGCATGAAGTGTGCTTAAATGGAGCTTAATTTTTTAACTTGCTCTTTATAGCAGCCGTTATAAGTGAGGTAGTATCACAGAATCATTTGGGTTGGAAAAGGCCCTGCAGTTGCTGGGGTCCAACCCTCCCCTCACCCTGCCGCAGCCACCGCTGACCCCTGGCCCTCAGCACCTCAGCTCCACGGCTTTGGAATCTCTCCAGGGCTGGGCACTCCCCCAGCTCCCTGGGCAGCCTGGCACAGGGGCTGACACCCCTCTGAGTGAAACTTCTGCCTCAGCTCCAGTCTCAACCTCCACTATCCATTAACCTTTCCTCAAGAATATAAAAGCTGCCTTCTGCCTGGAGCATTTTACAAAGGAAGCCTCTACAACCTGTCCTCTTCAGATTCCAGCAGTCCCAACAAATTAATTACTTTCAACATTCTTTCAACAAATGAAAGAGTGGTCTTGTTACTGCTATATTCTGTTATCTGCAACAAGTGTGTCTCCAGGGTTCACTTTCCTGACCTTCTGAATGTTGGTTATAAATCGGATGTTTCTTGGACCTCAGATGTAGAACTATGTACTTTAGGCTGTCTGCTTTGTGGAGGGGAGGGCATGACTCTTCATTGCTGCTTCTGATAAGAGCTAGGAGACATGAAAAGCAGCTGGGAGGCTGAAACAAGTAACCTCTGGAACTCCTTGCCATAGGATGTGAATGACAAGGTGCCTGGCTGTGTTCTTGGAAGGAAAAAACATGAAGTACATTTAAAAAAAACACTGAACTTCAAGTTGTTGGGTGTGTGGAGAATACCAGAGGAGTATGCCATGGTTTCCTTTGTCCTGTGTTCCCTGGCTATTTTTGGCAACCGTGCTGGGTATTATAGTGGCCTAAATGGCCCCAGATAGGACCCAATGTGGCTTTCTAATGAAGGTACCATATGAAATATCTCCATCATTGTATGAGGTACACATGTGTTGAAGTCCTGTATGTTCAAAATCTCCCTTTTTAGGAGCATCTGGAGTGGCCATTAATGCTACATAATCATAGCAGTGTCCTTCTGCCAGATGAGGAGGAGTTGTTGCTTATTGGTGGTGGTGGGAACTGCTTCTCCTTTGGGACACACCTGAACCAAGAGCCGGTCTCATTGAGCCTCAGTGACATCCTGACCAGCGACTGATTGGGACCAGCCAGGGCTGGGCCGTGGTGCTGCACTGCAGTGAGACATCTGCTCACTTGCAGGAGCAAGAGCAGCAAAGTGCTTCCACAAAGGTTTTGTACCAGAATGCATTTGTCAGGTGGGATTAGGGGGCACAGTTGTGACAAGGGCTTGCATACCCCATCTGTCTTCTTTTTTGTACTGCTTTTTGTGTTGCTGTAAGTAAAGTACCTCAGAAACAGCTCTGTGGTGGCAGCAGGAGTCCTCAGGGGTGCAGCGAGGAGCAGTGCTGTGTTCAGAGGGTCGTGTGTCTGGTGGAGGGAGATGCTGGGCAGGGGACTGGTGCTTGTCCCAGGCAAAGACCACTGTGTGGAAGTCTCTTTCCAAGTCCACCTTCAGGCCTGTGCATGCATGTGCCTGTTTGTTCTCTCCCTGCAGTGGGTATGAAGTTGTCCTTGTCCTGCCCACAGCCATGGGACGGCACCCTCAGCATCTTGCTTTTGGTTGGGTGTGTGGTAATGGGGATCCTTCCCCTCCCTAAACACTCTGTTGAACGAAAGGCTGTGGAGCTGCCGTGCCTCCTTGCTCCCAGCCAGAGCCAGCTGGCAGCTCAATCCCAGTTCCCAAAGGCTGGGAACCCATCGGAGATGAAACTGCCAAGTCCCTGCCCTGCTCTGTCCTTGCATTTGCCCAAAGGGCTGCCAAGTGTCCCCCCCGGGGCAGACAGCCCTCCCCATGCCCTCTGGCATGTCCTGTGTGGCCCACGAGCCCAGCCTCACAGGGATGGAGCCCAGTGTCCCATGTGTACCCCTGCCTCTGCTGCTTCCATCCAGCCCTGCGGTGCATCCCCTGCATGGCTGTGACGCTGCGGACCCTGCACGCCGTGTTGAGCTGGGGCAGAGCTGGGGGCAGTGGCTGCATCCTGCATGCTGTGTTGAGCTGGGGCAGAGCTGGGGGCAGTGGCTGCATCCTGCATGCTGTGTTGAGCTGGGGCAGAGCTGGGGGCAGTGGCTGCATCCTGCATGCTGTGTTGAGCTGGGGGCAGTGGCTGCATCCTGCATGCTGTGTTGAGCTGTGTTGAGCTGGGGGCAGTGGCTGCATCCTGCATGCTGTGTTGAGCTGTGTTGAGCTGGGGGCAGTGGCTGCATCCTGCATGCTGTGTTGAGCTGTGTTGAGCTGGGGGCAGTGGCTGCATCCTGCATGCTGTGTTGAGCTGTGTTGAGCTGGGGGCAGTGGCTGCATCCTGCATGCTGTGTTGAGCTGGGGCAAAGCTAGGCACAGTGGCCCGCACTGACCTCCCTCTGCTCTTGCTCTTCTTGAGCTGGAGAGCCCAGAACTGGACACAAGACTCCAGATGAGGCCTCAGCAGAGCAGAGTAGGGGGAGAGGAGAACTTCCCTTGACCTGCAGCCCACACTCTGCTTGATGCATCGTAATCATAATCTTAAAAAAAGCCATTCACAGCTCCAGGCTGAGCGCTCCCATTGCACTGATCCCAGAGGCAGTGATGAGTCCTCCTGACTTGTCTGCAGCAGCATCTTCCCACAGCAGCCCTCCTCTCTTCAGGGATGATTGTACCATTTGTTTCCTTTCAGGTGGAGTGTCCATGAGCCTCAGTGCATCCCTGTAGGAACCGTTCCCCAGGGCTGACAGGAGAACACGTGAGTGGCTGATGGGCCATTGCCCGGCTGACCTGGTGCTTGGGAGAGGAACAAGGGGGAAGCCCTGGCAGCCCAGCCAAGAGAGCCCTCAGGGTCCAAAGCATTGTTTTAAGGGTCCAGCTGGTCATATTTAGGGTCCACACCACACCTTGAGTGCCCAAACCATAATTTTTATGCTCCAAGCCCTCCTTTTATGCTCCAAACCACACTGGTTTCTGTGGCTAGCTGGCACTGTGCCCAGCTCCCTGCCTGCTGGCACCACTGCCTGGGCTTGCTGCTCCAACAGCCCAGACAGCTCTGCTACCGATGGCTGTTTATTGCTCTGTAGAAGCATGTTTTATTTCTTTACAAACAGTCGACACATGCAGCTCTCTCCTCACATCTCCAATCTGTAGGCTGATGGGGCCACCTCAGCCCTTGCAGGAAGATGAGCTCCCAGCTCCAGAGGGACAGGGAACTGCTGGAGAGAGTCCAGTGCAGGGCTACCAAGATAACCAAGGGATTTAAAAGGTGTTTGTCAGGACGACAGGGCAACACTTTTTTTCTGTAGAGTGACAGTGACAGGATAAGGGGTAATGGACAAAAGTTGGAACACAAGAAGTTCCAGCTGTTTTACTGTTGCAGGGGAGGGAGCCCTGGCCCAGGCTGCCCAGGGAGGGTGTGGAGGCTCCTTCTCGGGAGGTTTCCAAATCCACCTGGACACATTCCTGTGCCTCCTGATCGAGGGGAAGCTCCTTGAGCAGGGGCGGGGGCTGCAGCAGCTCTGCAGGGCCCTGCCACCCCCGCCATTCTGTGACTCTGTGAAGACGAGGATAATGAAAGGGTTGAGGGGTAGGGGGCTGGAGGTTGCTGGGCTGGTCCTGCAGCTGCTGTCTGGCTGAGATGGCAGCCGTAGGGGCCAGCGTGGGGCTGTCAGGGGCAAGTGGGCAAGTTCCCCACTGCTCCTTGGCACCCTGGACGGTCTCCGAGGCACAGGCGGTGGCTGCTGGTGTCAGATCCAGCTCTGAGGTGTGCAGGAGCATGCAGGGAGGCTCTACCGGCATGAAGGGCAGCTGCAGGTGAGGCACCTGGTAGGCTTCCACGTCTTCAGAGAGGTGCCTGTGGAGAGTGGAGGCTGCTGAAGCCCCACTGTGCCTGCAGGGCCAGGTCAGGACAAGGGTGCCTGGGAGTGCTGGGCACATGATGGGGTGCAAGCAGCTGGCTGCACGTGGGAGCTTTGTGCTCCGCAGCCCTCGTCTGCGGCTCTGCTCGCCTGCCCATCTCTTGCCTCTGACCATCCTGACCTGCCTGCTCTGCACGTGCCAGCAAGGGACCTGACCCCAGCACACTCAGGGGATCGAAGCTGGGCACAGGACTGCAGGGCCCAAGAGCCTCTTGTTCTCCTTCCTTGGCACACCTGGCAGAGAGCAGCATTGGCTGCCCCTTCCCATCCCTCTCCAGGCAAGGTAACAGCCTCGGCTGTCTCTCTGGTGAGGTGCACTCCAGAGCACATCTGCAAAGAGACACGTTCCCCTGCAGAGCCAAGCCCCTGCCTGTGCCGAGGACACGCATGCTGGCAGTGCTGGGCTGCAGCAGGGACACGCTGCCTCGTGCTGCAAAGCTGGGCTGGGAGCGGGGAAGGTTCCTCACGGCAGCCTCAGTTGCTGGAACACCTTGGCTGAGGTGAACATCGGGATTTATGGCATCACTCAATGGGGTGATGCTGCTGGCAGGTCCCTGGTAGGGAGATGTCACCGTGCCAGTTTGCACTTTCTACGGCCAAGCAGCCCTTGCTGTTTGTGCTTTCTGACCTTGCTCTGCCTATGGCTGTCCCTGGGTCTCCTCATGCCAAGGCAGGGGTCACTTTTACCCAACACTTCCCATGGGAAAAAGGGGATCAAAAAGAATGCCTGCAAATGGAGGGGGCAGTTAAACCACCTGAAGCAGAAATCTCAGGGTCTGAGCAGTAACTCACTCAGCACTCAGTACCCTGCCTCTAAAGACTTTGTGGTCAAGAGCTGCCACCTCATACAGAAGTTTGGCCTAAAAACCTGTTCCAGTAACTCACTTGTTTCTGTTCTTCCACCAATGGAGCCACAGTGTGATCCCAATGAGACTGGAGATGAAAAGCACCATGGCTCCGGTTGCACAGTATATCCTGAAACCCTCAGGATCCAGAGCATTTGAGTTTCTCCTGCCACTTGCACCTGCAGGGACAATTCTGTGGGTCAGTGTGTCCCGCTGGAAATCTCACTGGACACAGCACTCCAGATATGGCCTCACTGGGGTAGAGTGGAAGGGCAGGAGAACCCCCCTCAGCCTGCTGCCCACACTCTCTCCATGCCCCCCAGGATGCTGTTGGGGTTCAGAAGTTCCCAAAATGGCACAGGGATGGAATTTCTGTGAAGGGGGCTGCAGTGGGCAGGGAGCACCTCACTGCGTCCATGGGAAGTTATGAGTGAACATCCTTCTGGCACAACGTTGGCAACAACCTCCACCCCCAGAGCTGACAGTTGTCCTCAGAGAGATGTTCCTGGCTTCTTTTAGAACACTTGCTCTGTACCAAGAGTTTGGCTGCAGACACACAATTGCAGAACCTGGAACCAGGGCAAGAGCCTGCAAACACCCCACAACTTTGGTGTATGTCTCGGGATGACCAAGGGACAGCAATTACCTGTCCGGCTTCTTGACTTAACTGCATCTGCTTTGTCCTCAGAGACTGCCACTGCCCGGCTGCCTCCTCTCTGAGCCTCTGGCTTCTCCAACGGCTCATCGGCTGTCTCTTTAGAAAACAAGAGGGTCAGTTGAATTAGATGTAAGAAGGTTTACTTTGAAAGAAATAAAGTTTACCAGTAGACAGCTAAACTTGATCTGCTGAGAGACCAGGAGATTGCAGGGGACCTTCTTGTGTGCAATCCACTTAGGGCATGTTTTGGCAAACTGAATGACCTCCTGCAGAGATGACAGGTAGATGCTGCAGCCAAATCAGCTGCAGAAGCAGCTGATGGGAAGTACCAAATCAGCTGATGGGAAGCATTACCCATCTTGCCAACTCCAGCTGGGGAAGAGTGAAGGGGGAAGAAAACCACAGCCAAGTTTTCTGAACCACAACTAGAAACAGACAGCTAAACCACCCGAGACTGAATCCATGGCCCTTTCTTTTATCTGCCTTCGAGGTAGGTGTCCAGCCTCAAGCTGAGGCTCCAGCTTCTACCTGTCCCTTACCCTGAAGTGCCACCAAGAGTCCAATGGGGCTGGACTGGGCTGTGAAGCCAGAGCTGCTCCGAAGCTGGCCAGGGTAAAGTCTGCCAGCCTCAGCTAGCCCGAGCTGCCTGCGAAGCCTCTCTGCCACCCCAGAGCCCTCTGCCATGCGGGGGCTGGCAGGGTGCTGGCCCTCTCACTGCTCAGCAGCAGCAACCCGCTCCCCGGCAAGTCCCTCACAGGCTGCAGGCGTGAGCCCCGCCAGTTCCTACCAGCTGGACACCGACGTCTGCCCGGAGCAGCTGTCACTGGGGCAGCTGCTGCCCCTGGCACCGGGCTCGAGCCACAGCTGTCAGCAGAGGCTCTGGGCCACCTCTGCGGCTCAGCAGCGCCTGTGAGGCAGGAACTGCAGCGTGGCTGCGGCGCGGCTCGGGTTGATGCCTCCCTGCTGTGAACGCTATGGCTTATCCGTACGTGCCCCCATGAGAGCAGCTTCCCAAGTCTGCTGCTTACAGGTGAGACACAGTCACCATGTTCTGCTTTGCCCAGTGCCTGCAGCAGTTTCTTCTGTTCTAATGACTGCTGGGCAAGTTCCTCTATTTTGGCTTTTTTCTCTGGCCTTTGAGGACCTTAATGGAAAGCATAAAGTTACTTTTTTCACAAATGAAATGCTGGAAAGCAGTGCTGAGTCCGTGGAGTCAGTCAGGGCTGACTACTCACCCCTGGGAAGCCAGGTGGGTTCCAGCAAGGGATCCAGCTGGGGAGATGGAGCAGTAGCCAAGTCTGCAACAAAAGAGCCGTGGGAAGTTTGTGTCATGCATCGTGAGATACACCGTCACAACTGAAGAGCAGAACACTGGAGGAAACCACCTCACGCTGTGGCACACGCAGCGCAGATCTTCACTCCAGTGACATACCTGTGGGGTGGCTCTGAGGCTCCCAGACCAGATCTGGCTGAGGGGTCAGGTGGTTGTCACCTGCAGGCATAGCTGTGACCAAGGACATTTCCATTAGAGGCTGTGATCTGCTGCTTTCTCAGTGACATACAGGGACTGGAGGGGGTTGGGTAATGAGGTGGGATCCAGGTGAGCGCAGAGATTTCCCAGGCTCTAGAGAGGGGCCTGAGTGACCTGTTCGCCAGCACCTGGAAGCTCTCCACATGCTGTTTCCAGGCCATGTGGAACTCCACTCCAGGAGCGGATGGGCAAACATAGATCCCCTCAGGGCTTTCTTATGGGGACATGTCTCTGTACCGAACAGAAGCCGCATGGAAGCAGTGGAGAGGAAAATTGACCATTTTCAGCTTCCCGGGGAAGAGCCGGTTGGGCAGCGAGAGGCTGCACCAGTGCTGCCCTGACAGTTCCCCAGGCTGGGGCTGGTGCTGGGGACCCGCATTTGCCCAAGGAGAACACTGCAGGGCTGGAGCACCCAACCTCCTGAGGGGACATGTCCCAAGGGTGGACATGCCCAAAGCCGAAAGCCGGGACCCAGCTGGGGAGCAGCTGAGCCTGGCCTTGCCCTGCAGCTCTGGCCCCAAAAGGCAGGCTGAGGTCCGGCTGCCCTGGGACAGGCAGTTCAGAGCTTGCTCTTGGGACAGTCTCTCACCCCACGGCACTGCTCCAGCCCCACTGCCCACCTGGAAATGCTCCTGCAGTGGCCACGGCCTCCTGTGCCTCCCTGCAGGGCACCTGCCTCCTGCTTGTTCATGGGGTGGCCCCACTGCTCTCCTGGCCCTGCCTCACCCCATTCCCAGCCCCAGTGAGACCCCCAAGGTCTTGGTGCTGCTTTTGCCTGCCCACCTACCTAATTGCCGCACTCGCCATGGAGCAGCCTGGGCGTCCTGGGCTAGCAGGGACACCAGCAGAAAGAGGACAGGGAGGGAAGTGCGGGCCATGGTCTCCTGCACCTGCACTGCAGCGCTGCTGCTGCTGCTGCTGCTGCTGCTGCTGCTGCAGCTGTTGTACTGGAGCAAGTCCTGTGCACAGCACAGCACCGCACTCCTGTGTGTGGAACTCCTCTGTGACATCACAGCCCGTCCCTGCACCATGGCATGGGTGCTCGTTTTCATGCTAGCTGAAGAAATTTTTACTAATATCAAAGATGTAAAACTTGTGCATATAATTATTGATGGTTTTGGGAGCAGGGTGAGCTGCCTTGGGACAGGCACCCCACACACACTGCAGTAATGAAATATCCCCATCCAGTGTGTGAATGCACACTAAGGGCATTGTTCACACAGAGGAGACCTGGATTCCAGTTTTCTATCACCTTAAAATGATTATGGAAAAAAGCCATTCACACATTTGTGTTTATGTAAAAATATTGGCTGCAATGTACTTTTCTAAGTGAGAATCATTCTCACAGGACCACTCTGAGTCATTTCAACCTCTCTCACCTCTTCCAAGCTGTCCCTGTATCACAGAGATCTGGAGAAGCAGCTCCTTCCTAGCCTACAGAGCTGTGCTTCTGGCTTCTGGTACAGACACTTTCCCAAAACAAGGTAACAGAAATGTTCTGTGGATTTCCCTCTCTCTAAGCTGAAACCCACTGCAGATGTGTCTGCACTATTTAGAAAGGTTACCTTTCCACCCAGCAACCAGGAACAGGGATATTTCAGTCCAGTGAAGGCAACTCTTCAGAGGATTCAAAATAATTAACAGAGACTTACTCTGCAGGCTTGGCAATGGCTGACACCATGGTGAGTCTCAGCTCTTCATCAGCAAGCACATCACGTTGTGTTGCAGACCACACTGATGATGGACTACACTGCCTAGAGCCACAGCACCAGCTCAGCACCTCCATGGAACTCAGCCAGTGAACCCTTCAGGATTTCTAGCTATGCCTTTGCCACATCTCCCCCAAACTTTCTGTGCTGAAGCTTAACGTGCAAGACACTCAAATGGCTCTGGGCAGAAAGAAGCAGCTACAAATGTCTGTCCATGGCACTGCCAAGGAAATGCCAGTCCTGAGCCCAGAGCAGTGGTCAGTGCCAGGCACACATTTCACACCCCACAGCCCTCACTGAAACACCCTCCAACTCAGAAGGAGACACTGGCAACACATGGAGGAAGCACTGGCAGCATATGGAGGAGCTGGAGCTGCCTGGGAAGAGGTTGGCACAGCAGCACAACTCCTCTTGGCACCCTGACTGCCAGTGCTCGCTGGATGTTCAAAAGGGAGGGTCTCCTCCACACATTATGTGACTGAATGTGATGTGCAGTCAGTGGGTTGTGTTGATTACACCGTGAGCTCGGGTAGGAAACCCCAGTGGCCTCAGCATCCTGGAGGTTATCACCAACTAGCCAGAGGGCAAAGATTTTGGAATATTGCCTGAAAAGGTGACACATGCTGAACAGGCCCCACCATACAGTAATCTGAGAGAAGACAAGTCCTATGGTGATACTGCACCCCAGAAATGTCATAGCATCACAACATCGGATTTGTTATGATTGGAGAAGACCTTGAAGATCATCGAGTCCAACCACTCACACTGACAAGCCCATCCCTAAACTAACCCATGTCTCTCAGTACTGCATCTGTGTGTCTTTTGAATATCTCCAGGGATGGAGACTCCCCCACCTCCCTGTGCAGCCCCTTTCAATGCTCAGCATCCCTCTCAGTGAAAGTCAGATAATGGGACACATATTCCAAACAACGTGCTAGACCTCTGGGCCAAAGCACGTGGCATTGACGCGATCTCTCACCCTTCCTGTCATGCACCAACCTCTGCAAAAACCGAACACTGCACCCAGATGCTGAGGACCTCACTGGGAGCTGCTTTAAGGAACCCTCAAGGCTGCCTCCCTGCTTCCCTCAGAGGTGTGTCAGGTTGATTTTGCAGCCTCCAACTCTCAGGTGGCTGCACCACAGATAACTGGGCACTGGTACTTTTACCCCTTTCCTTGCAATGCTCTCCTCATTCATCACTCAACAAGCCTAAATCACGCTCCTGTGTAACAGCAAACGAAGGGGATTTGGGGCTCTGGATGAGGAGGGGTCTGCAAATGAGACATCTCTGGAGTTTGGTACTAGTGTGACCTCCAGCACGGCCCAGGCCAGCCCCGCCAGGCACCCCCCGGGGCTGCCCCCTGGGACCCCCCTGGCACCACCCTGGCACCGCCACGGTGCTGCAGGCACGAGAGGGCAGTGGCTGAAGCGATGAGCAGCGCCCGTGTTGTTCACTGTCTGGCTGCAAAGCCATGGAGCTGAGGTGCTGAAGGTGGGCTTGGCAAGGTGAGGGGAAGGGGTGGATTCCAGGAGCTCAAAGGGCTTTTCTGGCCTAAATGACTCTGTGGTTCTAATGGTACTTTGGCGTTGAGGTGTCTGTTCCTGATGTCAGTGACACCTTTGTGCCAGACAGGAGGCAACCATGTTGCCCAGGGAGCCCTTGGGGCCTCTCCCCCTTCCTGGGCCCCAAGGAGCCCCACTGTGATGTCAGAGTTCTCTGCCCATGGTGACAAGGGAAGGAACCCTCAAAGGCTGTTTGGCAGTTGCCTGGGGCAGTTACTTCTGGACAGCTGCTTTGGCCTGACCAGGTAATGACTGGGAGTGAGAAGGGAGGCGTGAACAGAGATCCTGCCTATGCCCAGAGATGCCAAGAAGAAGGGCAACCACGGCAAGACGCCAATATGTCAACTGGAAGCCAGAGGAGGAAGCAGTGGAGCCAACCCCTTGCCAGGAGAGAAGGTATGAAGGGGAGCAGGGAGGGATGAGGGGAGAATGGGGCTGGGCTGCTGTCGCTTTGGTTCCTCTCCACCCACTGCAGACCCATATTGCTAAGGATGGGGAGAGGAGAGGGGAGAGCCCTGGAAGCAGCCCAGCCTTGCTGCCCTCTCTCTCTGCAGCTGGGACATGGCGTGGGAGACTTCGAGAGCTCAGATCCTGGCAAGGCCCTAAGCTCACACAGCCTGGGGACAGTGGGCAACTGGAACTTCTTTTTTTTTCTCCTGCCATAGGTCCATCTATGTAGAGATGGATTTCAGCTTCCCATTAGCTCCCACCTGGGACACTGCTGAAGAACAGCCTGTGGCATGGTACCACAGAGCCCGAGAAGTTGCAGGTAAGCTCAGCACTGCTACTTGCTTTTGGGTCCTCGAGGTGAGCTGGGAGAGCTGCGCTGTGCCCGTGGCAGGAGTGGCAGGAAAAGTGCAGACTTGCCTGCCCTTTGTGCCTTTGTCCTCTGCCCATATCCCCAGAGGGAGACAGAACACACCTGGCTGGGCATCCATGAGAAGAGGCTTCAAGAGATAGTCCTGACTTTTCTCTGGTTTCTTTGCCTAGAGATGATGATCAGCTTCGCCTGCACACTGGCAGTCTGCCTGTGGAACTGGCTGCAACACTCGTGCACCTTTGCTAGGTACGTGCTACATGGTTCTGCTGGGGCCTGTGTTCTCAGCCATAGAGCAAGATCCACAGCAGAATGACTGCTGAAATGCAGTCTCCATGTTTGCCCAACCTCTTTGCTTCCCATCATGATTGTCAATGCCTTTTGGAAGGTGCTCCTGGAGCCCTTCCTTTGGGGAAGAGCTGCTGGCACTGCTGAAGGGTGAGGACAGAATGTGTTCCTCCTGAGTGCTGCTCTGCCAGCTCTCTCTGTCAGCAGCAGGCTTTCGAAACACTGGCTTTTCAGCCTGGAAAGGGAAATCTGCCTGTGAAAGGCTTGGCTCACTGACGGCCACAAGACTCCCTCTGTTTCAGGCTGAAGACATCCCTGGAGAACAAGAGGTTCAAGGCAGCCCTGGAAAACAGGTTCTTGGTGCTGCTCGTAGTGCTTCTGGGTGAGTTGGTGTGAGCAAATGCCTGTCTGTGCTGGATGGCAGCCTTCAGATGGCCAGCTTTCCTGTTTATGTGTGGTAATTCTGGGCCCCAAGTGCTTCCTGAGCATGTCCTTGACTGAGACTTGCTTTTGAACTGCCGCTAAGGCTGGGAGTCTCCCTGGCATGCTGCTGCTCAGCCTGTGTCTGGGAGAGAAGGGCCTTTGTATCTCCAAGCCTGAACTGGAGATTGCCAGAGGGGCCGTGCAGGGGACTGATGGAGAGGTACCTCTCCTGGCCCCTGCAGCCTGGTCACAGTGCTCAGGGAAGCAGGGAGGGTAAATGGGGCCCTGAACACCATGGAGCCCAGGGCTGCGCAGCCCCTGAAGCCTGGGCAGAGGCACATGGCCTCTCTCTGCAGCCCTCGTTCCCCACCAACCCAGCCAACCTGCTGCCCCAGCTCAAGGCAAGAGGGAGGAGACAAGGTGAGTGCAGGACTGCTTGCAGCCCCAGGCAAATAACTGTCTCTTGCTGATGTGAATTGCAGTTGGCATTTACTGTGGGACTCTGCTGTCAGCGTGGAAGATGCAGGCGAAGGCAGGCACAGAGGTTGGTGACACTGGTGGGACAGGCACATCTTGCAAGGGAGCAGCTGGGGCCTTGCTGGCTGAGCTTCTGCCCTGCACAGGCCCTTCTGCAGGCCCAGTTTAATGGGCAGGACGCGCCACGTCCTTTTAGTGGCGGTGCTCTGGCTGCACCCCTGAGGCACGAGGGTGTGGAGACCCTTGTCAACCCACCTCACAGCCACAGCCTCAGACAGAGTTTCTCAGCCTTTGTGGCTCAGGTCAGCAGCAGTGAGTCTGCCACCTCCATGGGGAAGGCTTGCCTCGCATTGCTGACACTGACCTTTTGCATCTCTGGGTGCCAGGAGGCACGCTGAGCAGCCTGCTGATGTGGTTCTTTTCTGTGTTCCTTCATGGCTTTCCCAGGAAAACAACCGGGGAGCATTGGAGATCGATTTGGAAGATAACATGATGAATTCGGACTGTGCCCTGAAAAGCTTGGGTATGGACACAGGCAGCCCCATCTCCTTGCCCCGTGCCTGGCTGCAGCAAGCCCCAAGGAGGCTGTGCTCCAGGCACTGCTATCAAAAGTGGGAGAGTTGACACGTTCAGTGGAGCCCAAGAGGAAGGCTGTGGCAGCGTGGCTCTCAGAGTCCCTCCCGCTGCTGCCCTCAGCCCGTGTGTGCCCCTGCTGCTGCCCCCACACAAGTTCCTGTGCTGATGGAGGGACTCTGCTCCTCTCCAGGGCAGTTGGAAGGGGACTGGCTGGGTCATCCTTTGCTGCCAGTGCAGCAGGCCCTCAGCTTTGGTCTGCTGACACCCACATGGGCGCCTGCTCTCTTCCAGCACCCTCAGCCCTTGTCCTTGGGCTGCTGGGAGAGAAGCAGTCACCAGGGACATGGCTGCTGGCAGTGCCCTGCGCAGCAAGGCCCCCGCCAGAATGGACACAGGGGCAGGAGTGACAGGCTTGGAGCTGCTCAGCTGCCTCAGAATCATCTAGGGGCACCAAGGCCTCCTGGTCTGTGTCTCTTGCAGTCATCTTGCAGCTGGTGTCAGGTCCAGCTCAGAGTGTGCAGGAGCATGCAGGGAGGCTCTACCGGTACGAAGGGCAGTCATCTGCTCTCCCTTCCTCACAGGTGCCACCATTGACATGAGGAGAACTTCCCCAACCTACAGGTGCGGATGGAACTGGGGCTACAGTCTTTTGCTGAACAGAAGGTGCACTGAGGATGAGCCTGACACCATCTTGCAGGTACTGTAGCAGAAACCATCAGTGCTGCTTGCCTGCCTGTGGTACTGTGGAGGCATTGATGAGGTTCCTGAAGCCAAAGCTCCAACACAGGGCAGGGCTTGCTGGAAACCTACTGCTGCTGTTTTGGGAGCAGGAGGCATGAGGTGGGGGCCCTGCCAGGGCGGTTTCACAGCCCATGTTCTCTTTTCCTGAAGAGGCAGAGCCCCTTTGGCAGGCAGGGAAGATGCCTCCTGCTCCTGTCCGTTTCCTGGCAGGCACCTCCTGTGCTCCAGATGAGCAGCTGTGCTGGCCCCAGCACTCACTCCTGTTTCGTTGCTCTCCTATGCTGCTTTGCAGACGGATCTCTCCCTGGGCAAGCGCTGGTGTTTCCGTGGGCATTATGGCCAGGTGGTCATCAGGCTGCCAACCCAACTCGACCTGACTGCCATCGCTGTGCAGCACATTGCTGAGGAAGGCTCCTTGTCCACTGCCAGCAGTGCTCCCAGAGATGTGGCTGTCTATGTAAGTGTGTGCTGGGCACTTCTGGCTGCACCTGGCCCTGGGAGGACGTGGCAGGGATTCTCCTGCTTTTGTGCCCCCTCTGAGGCTACCGCCCCGCTCTCTCCTGAGCACTGCAGTGCCCTGGCCAGGTGCTTCAAGGGCCTGAGAGGTTTCTCCCCTCTCAAGACTTACTCTGGCCAAAGCCTCTCAGGGTTCTTGACCAAAGCTCAAGATGGAGACTGAGCCCATCCCCAGCCAGCACTAGGCTGTGGCTGTTGCCCAGGAGAGGCTGGGTGGGTAACAGGGCTGGTGCAGCATGTACGAACATTCCCTGTTTGTTGAGTCTGAGCTCTCTCCTCATGTTTTGCTCCCGAGGGATCTGAGGCTGAAAGTGAAGAGGAAGCTTGGCTCGGTTTGTTCATCTATGATGTGGCAAAAGAGTCCATTCAGTCCTTCTCTCTGAAGGTACGGTCTGGGCATGAGGGCGAAATGCCATGGAGCAAAAAGGGTTTGCCTGCAAGTCCACAGCAGGAAGCATGTGAATGCTGTCTCACTGGGCACTGAGTCACTTCGAGGGAGGCCTGGTTGGGTTGTGAGAGCCAAAAGCCGTCGGGCCAGCACCAGCGGTCCATCCTGTGGCCTGTGGCGGGTGGGACAGTGTCCTCTCCTCCCCACACAGCCCCTTCTCTCCCCTGCCCTCAGGCTGCAGGGGAAGGCGAGCCGAGGGGACAGCGGGAGCTTGGTGGGGTTGCCCAGCAGCTGCCCTAGGCGGCGCAGCCCCTCCTGGACCTCTCTGTCAGCACAGAAGAAGCAGCAGAGGCAAAGGACTGAGGGAAGGAGACGCAGCCCCAGCAGGGCCGGCGTGCACAGCATGCCCGGCTGCTTTGGGGAGCCTGTTCCTGAGCAGGAGCAGGGCTGGCAGGGGGAGATGTGGCTGCACTGCTGCTCTGAACAACTCCATTTCCTTTTGTCTCTTCACAGAAAGCGCCGCTTCCCAGAGCACTTTCCAACATCAAAGTTCTTGTACTGAGCAACTGGGGAAACCCAAAGTACACGTGCCTTTCTCGAGTGTGGGTACGTGGGAGGACGGTGAAATCAGAGAGACTCAGCTGAAAGTAGAGACTAGAAATGTTCCACAGTTTCATGGAGCCATCCCACTATCTCCAGCCAGGAGAATACAAATTGTACCTCTGACTGAAAAGCAGAAATGGTTTAAAGAAGAAGAGGCAATGCCTTTATGCCTCTTACCTAAATTTAAGATTATAACAGTAAAAGAAATGTTGTGAGGGTTCGCCTGTAGGCCACAGGACCAACTGAAATGCTGAGGCCTGAGCAACAGGCCCCAAAGTAAAGCTGACCTCTAGGCTATTAGTGAGATATGTATGATGATTAGCGACAGATGTAGCATAGACAGAATTACCAGTGAAGATAGATGTCATGAGAATATATTTCTGTGCTTGTTTGGAGGCAGACTGTCAAGGCCATGAATCCAGGGGTCTGGCCTTATGTGAAAATACATGATCAAAACTGAATAGGTCAAGAAACTCCCTTGGTTCCTCCCTGAGACCTGACCAAGCTCTGAGGAGGATCTCAATGGAGTGTGAAACCAGATGCTTCCACACTGGAAGTGATGTCACGTTGCTGATTTGAGAAGAGCTGGACCCTCTTGCAGCGCCTTTGGAGACCTCCCCTACGAGTGGACGCACTGCGTGGGACTCCCCAGTTGCCGGGATAGGGCTCCCCAGCCACTTCGGGTCTGAGTGATGGTAACTCTGGCCATTGCTCGTGTATTTTCCTTAATTACCGTGGCTAACCTATGTAGTAAATGTTAGGGGCACTGCTTTCCTTATTCAGCTGCTTATTTAGCTGCATTATTTCACTTGTTCTCTCGGTGTTTTAGACATAAATAAAAATCATCCTGTTTCCTTTTATCATAGAATCATAGAATGGTGGGGTTGGAAGAGACCTTTAGAGATCATCCAGTCCAAACCCCCTGCAGAAGCAGGATCACCTAGATCAGGTCACACAGGAATGTGTCCAGGCAGGTCTTGAAGCCCTCCAAGGAAGGAGCCTCCTCACCCTCCCTGGGCAGCCTGGGCCAGGGCTCCCTCACGTCACAGGGAAAGAGTTTGTCCTTGTGTTTCAATGGAACTGTTTGTGCTCCAGCCTCATCCCATCACCCCTTGTCCTGTTGCTGGATACCATCGAAAGAAGTGCTACCTCAACCTCCTGACACCCACCAGTGAGATATTTGTAACTATTAATGAGCTCTCCCCTCAGTCTCCTCCAGTCTAAACAGCGCAAGTTCCTGCAGTCTTACCATAGAATCATAGAATCACAGAATGGTAGGGGCTGGGAGGGACCTTTAGAGATCATCCAGTCCAACCCCCCTGCAGAAGCAGGTTCACCTAGACCAGGCCGCATAGGAACACGTCCATGCGGGTCTTGAAGCCCTCCAAGGAAGGAGCCTCCACACCCAGCCTGGGCAGCCTGTGCCAGGGCTCCGTCACTCTCATGGTGAAATAGTGTTTTCTTATGTTTAAGTAGCACTTTTTGTGTTCCAGCTTCATCCCATCACCCCTTGTCCTGTTACTAGCTACTATAGAAAAGGGGGATGTCCCAACCTCCTGACACCCACCCTTTAGACATTTATAAATGTTAATAAGATCACCCCACAATCTCCTCCAGCCTAAACAGCTCCAGCTCCTGCAGCCTTTCCTCGTATGAAAGATGTTCAGCACCAGCGGTCCATCCTGTGGCCAGCCTGGTATGGCGCAGCCTTCTGCAAAAGGAGACTTTGGGGCTCCCCGGTGCACCAGGCTGAGAGCAGCCCGTGTTGTCCAGTGCCAAAGGACAAACGGCCGCAGTGACCGTCTGGTGGAAAAGCCCTAAAAACAGGCGGGGAGCGAATGCGACGTCCCGTCCTCCGCTGTCCCCCATGGCGCTGCTCCGCGCATGCGCAGAGGCGCTCGCAGCCCCGTCCCGTGCCCGCCTCCTGGGGACACCTGGCGCGCCCCCTCGGGACTCCTGCTGCGCATGCGCACTGGCCGCTACCCTAGCAGGCGCTCGCCGCTGCCATCCTGTGGTCTCCGGCCGCTATTGCAGCCCGCTGGGGGAGCGGCGCCGCGGGACCTGGTGCTCGGCGCTGCCGACCTTTAGTTCGTTCTCTTCATTCCTTCTTGCTTTCCCTTACTGCTGCCTCTTGGAAAATCGCTGTTCTATGGCTTTTAGTTTCCTGGCATAGTTTCCTAGTTTTTTTAATCTCTTTTTTAATTTCCCGAAGCTGCTCCTTAATAAGCTAATTGGTTTCTAAATGTTCTTTCTGTGCCTAGTTGTAGTCCCTGCCTACATCTCCTTTTTAGGGAAATGCCACTATTTGGAAATTATTCCTTTAATTGCAATGGTTAGTAACAGCCTGTCTGCTTTTATCCTTACCTGTTTTTTTTAACATGTCTGGCCTTCCCAGAGACCTAATGGTATAAATTTTTCATTCTTGTGTCCATTTGAGTTTGCTGCCTCTGCATTTTACAGGTTTGCCTTCTTTCCTTCACCACACTTGCTTTCCTCGCTGCCTTTCTGCCTTGCCTTGCTCTTTTTCTTTCTTTGCTCTTCACTGCTCTTTTTCACTCCTCTCTTGTAACAAGAGTGGGTTTTTTTAAATTTCTTGTCTTGTCTTTCATTTTTCTGTTCTTTTCAGTGCTTCACGACAGCTGCGCTTCATGGCAGCCACGCTTCTCTTAATTGGCTGGAGGCAGCATCTCTGCCGCAGGCCCATTGGGCAGTAGGCCTGTTGCAGTTGGAACTGCCCGTGCATGGCTGCCGTGTGAGGGGCCCCGCGGAGGTGCAGGGAGGACTGGCGTGGAGCCGCCTGCCCTGAGGAGAGATGAATGGCAGAAGCCACCAGGAGCTGGCTGACTGAAACCCCCATTCCCTGCCCCCCTGGGCTGTTCAGTGGGGGGAGGAGAGAAAGACACTGGGATCAGGGCTCTGAGCTCCGGAAGAGGGAAGGGGTGGGGAGGAGGTGGTCTTAAATTGTTCATCATTTTACCACTCTGTGTTGTTTTGTGTTATGTTTTGAGGTTTTGTGGTTATGTTTTAGTTGGTGTTGGTTTAAATTATTTTCTGATTTCTTCCCCAAGCCCAGTAGCCTGGTCTGTTTTGTCCTGGACCATAAGCGTCAATTAAGCCCTCCTTGCCCTTTCGCAATTTTCAGGTCTTTAGTACTTGAGCCTAATAGTGGTTCTTTGTCCCCTGATGGGCCTAAACTATGGCAGTTGGTCTGGAATGGGGTAAATGTCACCCCATGTCCCACACATTGCTCAGGGTACAGGAGGAAGCTGAGTGTGAGGTTTCACCAGTCTGTGTCCTTTCTTCTGGGGATTGAAGATGATAACATTTTTCTTATCCCATCCCCCTAGTTTTTCTCAGGATTCCCCTCCCCATCCCTGCTGGGTGGGAGGACGTGGCCAGTAGCTGAGCGGCTCTTTGAAAACATGTCAGCAGTACGATAAGGGGGTTTTGCCATAAATTGAAAGTAGGGTTGTTTTAACATAGGGTAGATTTTTTTTTTTTAACTGTAAGATGAAATTGTTTCCCTTAAAAGGACTTTTTTGCCCTCAGAAAATATGGCTGTGTTTGTGTGCCATAGTATGGTTTGTAGCCAATCTGAGTTAGTCCTGATTTTGCACAACTCCATCTGATGTTTTACAGAATTATTTTAATGCCTGAAAGAAACAGAAACAATGAAAGAAGGCAATGACAGAGTAAAATGTTTGCAGAGAATGTCAAAGCAGTGAGTACACTGAGAGAAGGAATATTTGAAAGCTGTCAAAGGGAAGAAAGTAAATGTAAAAAGAGGGTTTTACAAGCGAGGGGGATGAGGAAGTGGATAAAAAGCTCCAAACAAACCAAAAAGAGGGACAGCAAGTTCAAAGTTCAGAGCTCACTCCTCCCCTGCTCAAGTGTGGGTGGTAAATGCCTGGTGTGACCAGGGGTATATGAGCCAAAGCTGCTCCACTGGGAATTCATTCTGCTCCTGAGACGGTCCTGGGTGTGTGCTCTGATGGTTTGGAGGTTTCTGAATTGTGTATGCAGAATATTCTGAGCTCCAGTGAAGGCTGAGGTAAGAGTGTGGGTACCGAGCAATGCGGTGAGATGCGATTGGGCAGAGAAGCCAGATGGTTCTTTTGTTCTGGGAGATTCTTACTTGTGAGACTGTTGAAGTTGGAGTTGG
The DNA here is from genome assembly GCF_028858725.1 of Colius striatus. Taxonomy (NCBI): domain Eukaryota; kingdom Metazoa; phylum Chordata; class Aves; order Coliiformes; family Coliidae; genus Colius; species Colius striatus. The sequence goes on along the minus strand of NC_084759.1, from coordinate 284,097 downwards.
GCTTTGGGGAGAGCAAGGGTGCAGAAGGCCGGAGCGTCCCCTGGGGGCTCAGTTGAAGGCAGGAAAAATCCGTGGGTGTGAAGGCAGGGTTGGCATCATCCTGCTCTCCTGTTTTGTCTAATTTTCTAGCTGTCCTGTTAGACTTCTCTTGGGGTTTTTTTTGAGTCTTGCATATTTACATTTTTTAAATATTTATGAATATGTTTAACTTGTGTAATAAGGGACCAATTGATTAGAGTGATGTAACGTGTAAAAGTAACAACTCATCAAGGTAAAGGGTAAATTTAATGAACAATTCTAAGCAGGCTTTTATGCAGAGTAATAAAGAACAGAAGAATGTTGGGGATAAGTATTTGTTAATTCCAGTGCCTTATTAGCTGTTCTTTGGAAGTGATCCCCTCTCTCCAGTGTGCATCATCAAATTAAGGATGTCTCTACTTTCTGACTTTGTGTAGATGAGTTTTTCTTCCCCAGCAGATTTGCAGCAGTTTTGGTGAGTCTGATAGAATACTGAGCTTAACTTATTGTGTACATGTATTTTAAAGAATTTCTCTCTGATAATTGGATAACTGCTGAATTCACTGTGTGCACATATCTTAAAGTTACGTAATTTCTGTCATAATTGGAGAACTCTGCTTAATTTATTGTGTGCACATATCTAAACCTTAAGGAATTTCTGTCTGATAGAGTATTCCTTTGAATATATTATGTGCACCGAGTTAAAGATGTCACCTTAATGAGCTCCAGATGTTAGAAGACATTGGAGGAGTTCTTTCGCAGTCCTTGGAGTTCCATGAGAGATAAAAACTGATAATGGCTCGGGACATATAGCCAGTATAACACAAGTTTTTGAACTTATGGAGTGTCAAACATACTACTGGAATCCCAGGCAATTCTACCAGTCAAGCCATTATTGAATGCACTCATCAAACTTTAAAAGGACTGCTAGGAAAACAAAAAAGCAAGGGAAGAGAGGGTGAACCCTCAAGATAGACTTATGAAAGCCATTAATACAATGCATCATCTAAGAATTGTGGCAAACCAGAATGAACCGCCAGCATTAACACATTTAGACCAAATGAGTCGGGATTAATGGATTTTACTAATAAACCTAAAGTTTAGTATAAGAATCCCGCTACTGGAGAGTGGCAAGGACCTGCAGATCTGTTAACGTGTGGAAGAGGCTATGCTTGTGTTGTTACAGATCAAGGTCCCCGGTGGAATCTGGCAAAGTGGATCAAGCCATATCAACCAAAAGGACTTAATGACTGTAAGACCAATGGAAAAGACAATCCTCCAAATAATCCACCTTCAATCCACAACCCTATTAAAATGTAAAACCTTTCAATGGTGGCGCCGCGTATGTTGCTGCAAATTCCTCCAGCAACCTGTATCTCATTAGAAAAATGGAAGAACTTAACAAGATGGCCGATGGAAACTTCAAAGCAAAAATGGTGTGTTTTTACAGATGAAGAGCTATTTCCAGCTCACGGGTAATGCTCACAGATAAGCATGCTAAAGAAGTTGAAGAAAAGTTCGAAACTGCATTCAGGAAACAGAAACATCAGAGAACTCATCCCTTCTCGCCAGTGTGCGTCCCTCCTAGCAACAGATATCAGATTATGTTTATTTTGAATTTATAGATTTCTATGTTAAATTGTTCAGTGATGTAGCTGGTTTTGACTTTTTGTTGTAAACTCATGACCATGGGTAAAAATACTCAGAGTTTCTTCATGTACCTTTAATTTTGAAATGTGTTGCTGAAGGCTGGCTGGTCCAAAAAGGAAAAGGAGGGAATTGTAGGTACAAATATGACTTGGACCAGCCAGCTTGAATCAACATGGTAGGGACAAGTTAATGCAGCTGGCAAGCTACTTCCAATTTTCAGAAACAGGTGCTGCAAGGTAATCAGTTTGGACCTGGATGATGGCAGAGGTGGAAGCAGCATATAAGTAGCTAGCAAAAGCAAAGTGGCTTTGAGTCAACTCTGTTGGTTGCACTACGTTGCCTGCGCACGTCTCTGTATGTGCATTACCTAGCTTCTGTACGTCTTGGAATGAATATTGCTTGCAACATTGCAACGCATACAGCATTTCTGTGGGATAATTGGAGTAATCTGCTGAATTTGTTGTGTGCACACAGTTAAATGTACAGAAATTTTTGTCTGAGATTTGGAGTAATGTGCTGAATTTATTATGTGCACATACCTGAAATTTAAAGATGTTCTGTGTGAAAATTGGAGCACTCTGGTGAATATATTTTGAGCACACCTGAAACTTTTAAGACTTGTGCCTGATACAGGACTCCTTTGATATATTGTGTGCACAGAGTTAAACATGCAGCATTTCTGTCTGAAAGTTGGAGCAGTCTGCTAACTTTCTTGTCTACATACATCTGGAACCTAAATGATTTGTCTGATAATTGGAGGACTCTGTTGGGTTTAGTGTGTGCGCACAGTTAAACATACAGAATTTTTGTCCGAGGATTGTAGCAATCTGCTGAAATTATTGTTTCCACATATCTGAGAGTTTAAGGTTTTCTTTTTGATATTTGGAGTATTCTGTTGGATTTATTGTGAGCACACATCTTAAACTTTGAAGAATTTCTGTCTCATAATTAGAGAAAGAAATTGCTGTGAGCACATAGTTACACATACAGAATTTTTCCTGATAACTGGAGTACTCGTCTGAATATATGTTCTGGTTTAGCAAGGAGCAGGTTTTGGCTTAGTAACAGGGGGAGCGGGTTGCACTGAAGACCCGGTAAAGAGTTTGCGGACTCTCCCCCGGCTCCTGGGTTCACACCCACCTCCGGCCCGGCTGGGCCAATCTGGCGCCTCTGCCATCACTATTTAGGGGACGGGAATTTGAAATGCGAGGCAGGAGGTGTAAGAGTGACACGAGATGGAGGCGACCACGCGGACCCTTCAGCCAGAGAAGGAGGAAGGAAGGAGAAGCAACAGACCAGAGACTCCTCTGCAAGCCGTGGCGAGAATGCAGCTGTGCCCCTGCAGCCTCTGGAGATCCATGGCAGGACCGAGAGTTCCCAGCAGCTCCGTGTGAGTGAGCCCGGACGGGAGAGGGACTGTGTGGGGAGGGGCCATGGCCCAGGCCGTGCTGGAGAGCCTGCACGCCGCAGAGCAGCCCCACACGAGAGGCAGAGACGAGCTGCAGCCTTTGGAGTCAGTGGGCATCGGAGCAGCCCGTGCAGGGCTGCCATGCGTGTGAGTTACCCCACGGACTCGCAGGGAGGACTGGTGTGGAGTTCACCCGTCCTGAGGAGGGACAAACGGCAGAAGCTATCGGGAACAGGCTAACTGAAACCCCCACTGCCTGCCCCCCCGAACCGTTCGGGGGGGACAGGGTAAAAGCCCCGGGATCAGGGCTCTGAGCCCGGGAAGAGGGGAGGGGTGGCAAGAAGGTGTTCTTCAAAAGGCTGGTTGGACTCTTCATTGATGTATCACTCTGTGTTGTTTCATTTTGGTTATGTTTTGGGGTTTTTTGGGGTTTGTTTTAGTCGATGTTGCGTTAAATTGTTTCTCTGTTTTCTTCCCCAAACCGAGTGGCCTGGTCTGCTTTGTCCTGAACCTTAAGCGGCAATTAAGCTCTCCCTGCCCTTGAGCAATTCTCAGCCTCTTCCCTACTCGAGGCTAATCGTGGTCTTTGTTCCCTGAGGGGCCTAAACCAGGACAATATATTACAGGTAGCTATCTAAAACTGAAAAGATTTGACTGTTAATTGGAGGACTCTGTTGAATTTATTGTGTGCACAAAGGGAATAATTCAGATTTTTGCCTGATAATTGGACTAGTCTTCTGAATTTATTGCTGGTAGATATATGAAACTGAAAAGATTTGACAGATAATTTGAGGACTTTGAGGTGGAATTTATTGTGTGCACAGAGCCAAACATACAGAATTCTTTTTTTCCTGTGAATTGGAGTACTTTTCTGAATGAACTGCAGGTAGAATCTTAGAGGATTCATCTGATAAATGGAATACTGTTTTGAATGTATTGTGTGCTTACAGTTAACTATACAACCTTTCTGTCAGATAATTAGGGTAGTCTTTTGCATTCATTGTGTTTAGGTATCTCAAACTTAAAGGTATTCTCTCTGAAAATTTGGATCACTCCATTTAATATATTTTGAGCAAACCTGAAACTTATAGAACTTCTGTCTGATCGGTTACTCCCTTTAATGTATGGTGTGCACACAGTTAAAGATACAGAATATCAGCCTGAGAAACTGTCTGCTGAATTTATGGAGTGCAAGCATCTAAAATGTCGAGATTTTCTGTCTGAAAATTGGAGCGCTCTGTAGAATTTATTTTGAACACACATTTGAAACTTACAGAATGTCTGTCTGACCGAGTGCTCCTTTTAGTATGTTGTGTGCAAAGATTTAAATATACAGCAAATTTGTCCGATAATTGGAGCAGTCTGGTGAATTTACTGTGTGCAGATCTGTCAATATTAAGACATTTCTGTCTGATAGAGTATTGTTTTGAATATATTTTGTGCATAAACACATTGAATTTTTGCCTGAGAATTGGGGTACTCTTCTGAATTTATCGCAGGCAGCTATCTGAAACGGAAAGGATTTGACTTATAGTTGGAGGACTTGGTTATATTTACTATGTGCACACAGATGAACATGCAGAATTTTTGCCTGAGTATTGCAGTACTGTACTGAATTTGTTGCAGGTAGCTATAAGAAAATGTGACAATTTAATGATAATTGGAGGACTCAGTTGCATTTATTGTGTGCACACATTTAAACATACAGAATTTTTGCCTGAGAGTTGGAGTAGTCTACTGCATGTATTGCAGATAGCTATATGAAACTGAAAGGATTTGACTGATAATTGGAAGACTTCTTGAATTTACTGTGTGCACATAGTTATATGTACAGAGTTTTTTCCTGAGTATTGGAATACGCTTCCGAATGTGTTGCAGTTAGCTATTTGAAACGGAAAGAATTTGACTGATACACAGTTAAACATACAGAATTTTTGCCTGATAACTGGACTATTTTTCTGAATTCAGTACTGGTAGCTATGTGAAACGGCAAGGATTTGACTGATAATTGTAGGACTCTATGGGTTTATTGTGAGCACAGAGTTAAACATATGGCATTTTATTCAGAGAATTGGAGTACTCTGCTGAATTTATTGCAGGTAGCTATCTAAAACTGAAAGATGATTGAAGATACGGTTGAATTTACTGTGTGCACATAGTTAAACATATAGAATTTTTGCCGGATAACCCGACTCCTCTTCTGAGTTTAATACGGGTATATGTATCTAAAAGCTGAAGAATCTGACTGATAATTGGAGGACTTGGTTGAATTTATGTTGTGCACATATTTAAACATACAGAATTTTCATCTGAGGATTGGAGTACTCTTCTGAATGTATTGCAGTTAGATATCTGAAATGGAAAGGATTTGAGTGATAATTGGAGGACTTGGTTGAATTCATGTTGTGCACATAGTTAAACATACTGAATTTTTTCCCGAGAGTTAGAGTACTCTTCTGCATTTTATCCTGGTAGCTATTTGAAACTGAAAGAATCCAATTGATAATTGGAGGGCTCAGTTAAATTTGCAGTGAGAACGTAGTTAAACATACAGCATTTTTGCCTGAGAATTGGAGTACTCTACTGAATTTATTGCTGGTACCTATCTGAAACTGAAAGCATTTGACAGATAATTGGAGGACTCGGTTGAATTTACCATGTGCACACAGTTAAACATACAGAAGATTTGCCTGAGAAGTGGAGATATCTTCTGAAGTTAATGTTGGTATGTATTTGAAATTGAAATTATTTGAATGATTATTAGAGGTTTCAGTTCAATTGATTTTGTACACACTGTTAAACATACAGAATTTTTGCCTGCGTACTTTACTGAATCTATCGCAGGCAGCTATCTGAAACTGAAAGGATTTGACTTAGAATTGGAGAACTTGGTTATATTTACTGTGTGCACACAAACATACAGAATTTTTGCCTGAGAGTTGGAATACTCTTCTGAATTGTTGCAGGTAGCTATTTGAAACGGAAAGAATTTGTCTGATATTTAGAGGACTCGGATGAATTTCCTGTGTGCACACAGTGAAACATCCAGAATTTTTGCCTGATAACTAGACTACTCCTGTGAATTTAATGCTGGTATATGTCTGAAAGTTACAGAATTTGGCTGATAATTGGAGGACTTGGTTGAATGTACTTTGTGCACACAGTATAAAGATAGAGAGTTCTCGTCAGAGCATTGGAGTATTCTTCTGAATTTATTGCAGGTAGCTTTCTGAAACTGAAAGGATTTGACTGATAATTGGAGGACGTGGTTGAATTTACTGTGTGAACACAGTGAATATTCTTTTGAGAATTGGGGTACCATTCTGAATTTATTTCAGGTAGATATCTGAAAGGATTTGACTGACAATTGAGGATTCGGTTGAATTTACTGTTTGCATACGTTTAAATTTAGAGAATTTTTGCCTGAGAATTTGTTCATTGTTCTGAATTTAATACTGACAGGTACTGGAAAGTGAAAGGATTTGACTGATAATTGGAGGATTCGGTTGATTTTACTGTGTGCACACAGTTAAACATCCAGAATTTGTGCCTGATAACTAGACTACTCCTGTGAATTTAATGCTGGTATATATCTGAAAGTTACAGAATTTGGCTGATAATGGGAGGGCTTGGTTGAATGTACTTTGTGCACACAGAATTCTCGTCTGAGAATTGGAGTGTTATTCTGAATTTGTTACAGACAGCTTTGTGAACCTGAAAGGATTTGACTGATAGTTGGAGTTTGTGGCTGAATTGACGCTGTGCACACAGTGAAAATTCAGAATTTCTGTCTGAGAATTGGAATACTCTTCTGAATTTATTTCATGTAAATATCAGAATCTGGAAGGATTAGACTGATAATTGGAAGATTCGTTTGAATTTACTGTGTGCATACCTTAAAAAGTACAGAATTTTTGCCTGGCTCAGATAGACAATGTCCTGCAGAAGATGGATGCATCCCCACAGATGGAGCTGGGTAGCGAGGATGCTTCACTGCAGGCAGGCTGGAGAGATGATTCTGTGGTTCTAATGGGCCTTTGGCCTTGAGGAGTCTGTTCCCGATGTCAGTGACACCTTTGTGCCAGGCAGAAGGCAGCTGTGTTGCCCAGGGAGCCCCACCCTGTTCGGCAGTTGCCTGGGGCAGTTGCTTCTGGAGAGCTGCTTTCGCCTGACCAGGCAAGGACTGGGACTGAGGAGGGAGGTGTGAGCAGGTAGCCTACCTCTGCCCAGAGATGCCAGGAAGGAGGGTACGTGCGACAAGATGCCAATGTCTCAACTGGAAGCCAGGGAAGGAAGTAGTGGAGCCAACCCCCTGCCAGGAGAGCAGGTACGAGGGGGAGCAGAGAGGGATGAGGGGAGAATGGGGCTGGGCTGCTGTCGCTTTGGTTCCTCTCCTCCCACTGCAGACCCGTAAAGCTAAGGATGGGGAAAGGAGAGGGGAGAGCCCTGGAAGCAGCCCAGCCTTGCTGCCCTCTCTCTTCTACAGCTGGGATGTGCTCTTGGGAGGCTTCCAGAGGCCAGCTTCTGGCAAAGGCCTTGGCTCACACAGCCTGGGGACAGTGGGCAACTTGAACCTGTTTTTTTCCTCCTGCCATAGGGTCATCAACGTAGAGACTGAACTCGACTTGCCACCTAGGGTAAGCAATGTAGAGGCAGAAGTCATCTTGCCACGTAGGTTCATCAGTGTAGAGACCCAAGTCAGCTTGCCACTAGCTCCCAGCTCGGACACTGCTCCAGAGCAGCCGGTGGCAGAGTGCCACAGAGCCCAGGAAGATGCAGGTAAGCTCAGCAGTGCTGAAAAGCACTCTCCACGTTTGCTTGACCTCTTTGCTTCCCAGCATGATTGCCAATGGCTTTTGGAAGGTGCTCCTGGAGCCCTTCCTTTGGGGAAGAGCTGCTGGCACTGCTGAAGGGTGAGGACAGAATGTGTTCCTCCTGAGTGCTGCTCTGCCAGCTCTCTCTGTCAGCAGCAGGCTTTAAAAACACTGGCTTTTCAGCCTGGAAAGGGAAACCTGCTTGTTTGCTCCAGCCTTGGCTCACTGACGGCCACAAGACTCCCTCTGTTTCAGGCTGAAGACATCCCTGGAGAACCAGAGGTTCAAGGCAGCCCTGGAAAACAGGTTCTTGGTGCTGGGCTCAGCCTGTGTCTGGGAGTGAAGGGCCTATGTATGTTCAAGCCTGAACTAGAGATTGCCAGAGGGGCCGTGCAGGGGAGTGATGGAGAGGTACCTACCTCTCCTGGCCCCTGCAGCCTGGTCTCAGTGGATGGGGAAATGGGGCCCTGAGCACACCTGGAGCCCAGAGCTGTACAGCCCCTGAAGCCTGGGCTGATGGCTCCCGGGCAGAGGCACGTGGCCCCTCTCTGCAGCCCTCGTTCCCCACCTCCCCAGCCAACCTGCTGTCCCAGCCCAGAGCAACAGGGAGGAGATAAGGTGAGTGCAGGACTGCTTGCAACCCCAGGCAAATAACTATGTCTTGCTGATGTCCATTGCAGTTGGCATTTACTGTGGGACTCTGCTGTCAGCGTGGAGGATGCAGGCGAAGGCAGGCACAGAGGTTGGTGACACTGATGGGATGGACACCTGCAAGGGAGCAGCTGGGGCCTTGCTGGCTGAGCTTCTGCCCTGCACAGGCCCTTCTGCAGGCCTAGTTTAATGGGCTGCTGCAGGCCAGTGCGGGACTCCTGACGTCCTTTCCCTTGTAGTGCTGGTGCTCTGGCTGTGCCCCTGAGGCAGGGGTGAGAGCCAGCCATGCTCAGAGGGCCAGCCATAGCTTGCAGGGCCTGAGCACGTCTCTTAGCTGACCTGGCGAGTGTGGAGGGTGGGCACGAGGGTGTGGGGACCCTTGTCAACCCACCTCACAGCCTCAGACAGAGTTTCTCAGCCTTTGTGGCACCAGTCAGCAGCAGTGAGTCCGTCAGCTCCGTGGACAAGGCTTGCCTCGCATTTGCTGACACTGACCTTTTGCATCTCTGGGTGCCAGGAGGCACGCTGAGCAGCCTGCTGATGTGGTTCTTGTCTGTGTTCCTTCATGGCTTTCCCAGGAAGATGACAAGGGAGCACTGGAGATGTCTTTTCATGTCAACATGATGAATTCTGACTGGGCCCTGAAAAGCTTGGGTAAGGACACAAGCAGCCCCGTCTCCTTGCCCCGTGCCTGGCTGCAGCAAGCTCCAGGGAGGCTGTGCTCCAGGCACTGCTATCAAAAGTAGGGGAGCTGATACGCTCTCTGCAGACCAAGAGGAAGGCTGTGGCAGCGTGGCTCTCGGACTCCCTCCCGCTGCTGCCCTCAGCCCGTGTGTGCCCCTGCTGCTGCCCCCACACAAGTTCCTGTGCTGATGGAGGGACTCTGCTCCTCTCCAGGGCAGTTGGAAGGGGACTGGCTGGGTCATCCTTTGCTGCCAGTGCAGCAGGCCCTCAGCTTTGGTCTGCTGACACCCACATGGGCGCCTGCTGTCTCCCAGCACCTTCAGACTTTGTCCTTGGGCTGCTGGGAGAGAAGCAGTCACCAGGGACATGGCTGCTGGCAGTGCCCTGTGCAGCAGGGGGACCTCACCACTGTGGCCACAGGGACAGGAGTGACAGGCTTGGAGCTGCTCAGCTGCCTCAGAATGATGTAGGAGCACCGAGGCATCCTGGTTTGTGGCTCTCGCAGTCAGCTGCTCTCCCTTCCTCACAGGTGCCACCATTGACATGAAGAGAACTTCCCCCACCTACAGGTGCGGATGGAAGTGGGGCTACAGTCTTTTGCTGAACAGAAGGTGCACTGAGGATGAGCCTGACACCATCTTGCAGGTACTGTAGCAGAAGCCATCAGTGCTGCTTGCCTGCCTGTGGTACTGTGGAGGCCCACAGCATTGATGAGGTTCCTGAAGCCAAAGCTCCAACACAGGGCAGGGCTTGCTGGAAACCTACTGCTGCTGTTTCAGGAGGCGTGAGGCGGGGGCCCTGACCAGGAGGGTTTCATAGCCCATGTTTCTGCTTTTTCCCCTAAGAGGCAGAGTCCCTTTGGCAGGCAGGGAAGATGCCTCCTGCTCCTGTCCGTTTCCTGGCAGGCACCTCCTCCTGGAGCTGGAGCAGAGCACACAGCTCCTGTGCTCCAGGCCAGACGAGCAGCTGTGCTGGCCCCAGCACTCACTCCTGTTTCGTTGCTCTCCTGTGCTGCTTTGCAGATGGATGTCTCCCAGGGCAAGCGCTGGTGTTTCCCAGGGCATTCTGGCCACGTTGTCATCAGGCTGCCAGCCCGAGTCCACCTGACTGCCATCGCTGTGCAGCACATCGTTGAGGAAGACTCCTTGTCTGTGGCTGCCAGCAGTGCTCCCAAAGGCCTGGCTGTCTATGTAAGTGTGTGCTGGGGGCTTCTGGCTGCATCTGGCCCTACGAGGACGTGGCAGGGACTCTCCTGCTTTTGTGCCCCCTCTGAGGCTGCTGCCTCGCTCTTTCCTGAGCACTGCAGTGCCCTAGCCAGGTGCTTCAAGGGCTCAGGAGGTTTCACCCTCTCAGGACTTATTGTGGCCAAAGCCCCTCTTGGGTTCTTGACCAAAGCTCAAGGTGGAGACTGAGCCCATCCCCAGCCAGCACCAGGCTGTGGTTATTGCCCGGGAGAGGCTGGGTAGGTAGCAGGGCTGGTGCAGCACATACAAACGTTCCTTTTTTGTCGACTTGAGTCTGAGCTCTCTCCTTCTGTTTTGCTCCCGAGGGATTTGAGGCTGAAAGTGAAGAGGAAACTTGGCTCGGTTCGTTCATCTATGATGTGGCAAAAGAGTCCATTCAGCCCTTCTCTCTGAAGGTACGGTCTGGGCATGGGGGGGAGGTGGCACGGAGCAAAAGAGGTTTGCCTGCAAGTCCACAGCAGGGAGGGTGTGAATGCTGGCTCCCTGGGCACTGGCTTGCTTTGAGAGAGACCTGGTGGGGTTTTGAGGGCTGAGCAGCGTGTGGTAGTGGCAGCAAAAGGGCAACACGGGCAGGACCAGGCAGATGGGAGCACAAGCTCCGAGAGATCCCTGGCTGCAGCCGCTGCCTTCAGCGGAGCCAGCTGCACACGCAGACACTGCACCAGAGTAAGGCCTTTGTGCCCTGCAGAAAGAGGGGTGGCCGGTGCCAAAAGCCCTTGGGCAGCCCCAGCGCTCCATCTTGTGGCCTGTGGCGGATGGGACAGTGTCCTCTCCTCCCAGCATAGCCCCTTCTCTCCCCTGCCCTCGTGCTGCCAGGGGAAGGCGAGCCGAGGGGACAAGGGGAGCGTCGTGGAGTTGCCCAGCAGCTGCCCTACGCATCACAGCCCCTCCTGGGCCTCTCTGTCAGCACAGAACAAGCAGCAGAGGCAGAGGGCCGAGAAAAGGAGATGCAGTGCCAAGGATGAGATGTAGTCCCAAGGATGGCATGCAGAGGATGCCCAGCTGCTTTGGGGAGCCTGTTCCTGAGCAGGAGCAGGGCTGGCAGGGGGAGATGTGGCTGCACTGTTGCTCTGAACACCTCCGTTTCCTTTTCTTTCTTCACTGAACACACAGATCTCCAGAGCTTTTTCCTCCGTCAAAGTTCTTGTGATGAGCAACTGGGGAAGCCCAAAGTACACGTGCATTTCTCGAGTCTGGGTTCATGGGAGGATGGCATAACAAGAGAGACCCGGATAGAAGGCAGAAACTGGAAAGGTTCCAGGGTTTCATAGAGCCCCAGTCCACCATCTCCAGCTCTTGGGACATAAATTGTAGCTGCGAGAGATAAGCAGAAATGGACTGAAGAACAAGAGGCAATGCCTTTATGGCTATTACCTAAATGTAGGATTATATTAGTGACAGATGTCGGTTAGACAGAATAGAGTTATTAGTGAAGATAAATGCCGTGAGAACGTATTCTTGTGCTTGTTTGGGGGCAGACTGTAAGGCCATGTGTGAAAATAGATGATCAAAGCCCAGTAGGTCGAGAGACTTCCTTGGTTCTTCCCTGAGCCCTGGCCAAGCTCCGGGGATCTCAACGGCGTCTGAAACCAGATACTCCCACATTCATAGAATCATAGAATGGTGGGGTTGGAAGGGACCTTTAGAGATCATCTAGTCCAACCCCCCTGCAGAAGCAGGTTCACCTAGACCAGGCCGCATAGGAACACGTCCAGGCGGGTCTTGAAGACCTCCAAGGAAGGAGCCTCCACAACGCCCCTGGACAGCCTGTGCCAGGGCTCCGTCACTCTCATGCTGAAATAGTGTTTTCTTATGTTTAAGTGGCACTTTTTGTGTTCCAGCTTCATCCCATCACCCCTTGTCCTGTTGCCGGCTACTATAGAAAAGGGGGATGTCCCAACCTCCTGACACCCACTCTTTAGATATTTATAAATGTTAATAAGATCCCCCCTCAGTCTCCTCTGCTCCAGAATAAACAGCCCCAGTTCCCGCAGTCTTTCCTCGTATGAAAGGTGTTCTTTCACATTGAAGTGATGTGACATTGTTGATTTGAAAAGAGCTGGACCCTCTTGCGGTGCCTTTGGAGACCTCCCCTAGGAGTGGACCCACTGCGTGGGACTCCCCAGTTGCTGGGACAGGGTCTCCAAATGCTCGCTGCACCCATCCACAGGGCTTTCTGAGGCCATTTTGTTCCATTGGCTACGTTTCCGTGTTTTTCTTCCTTCCCTCATCACGGGGGTTTCTAGAACCTTCTGTTTCTGTTCAGCCCCCTATTTCCGTGTCACCCAGCCCGTCTCTGCCCCGCTTGTCTCCCTTTGCCAGGGAAAGCTGGGAGCGGGGGGGCTGTGTGTGTGCGGCTGCAACCCCGAGTGACAAAGTGGCCCCTCGGCCCTGGCCCCACGGCTCCTGGGGCTGCTCCTGGCCTGGCTGTTTGCCGGCGGGGCTCTGTGGGTGAGCGGTGGCAGAGCTGGGCTGGCTGTGCCCCGGGCTCAGGCCAGGCGCCAGTTGCGGAGCCGCAGCACGGAGCGAGAGCAGGGAAAGGCAGCAGCGGCCTTTCAGGTGTCACTGAAATCGGGAACAGACTCCTCAAGGCCAAAGTACCATTAGAACCACAGAATCATTTGGGTTGGAGAAGCCCGGGAAGCTCCTGGAGTCCAACCCTGTCCTCACCCTGCCACAGCCTCCACTAACCCCTGGCCCTCAGCACCTCAGCCCCACAGCTTTGGGATCCCTCCAGGGCTGGGCCTTCCCCCAGCTCCCTGGGCAGCCTGGCACAGGGGCTGACACCCCTCTCAGAGACACAGTTGTGCCTCAGCTCCAGCCTCAAGCTCCCCTGGGGCAGCTCCAGCCCCTTTCCTCTTGGGCTGTTGCTCATGGCTGGGGAGCAGAGCCCGACCCCCAGCTCCCTGCAGCCTCCTGGCAGGGAGTGGCAGAGAGTGCTCCTGGCTCCCCTCAGCCTCCTCCAGGCTGAGCGCTGCCATTGCACTAATCCCAGAGGCAGTGATGAGTCCTCCTGCCTCATCTGCAGCAGCATCTTCCCCCAGCAGCCCTCCTCTCTTCAGCCACGGTTGTACCATTTCTTCCCTTTCAGGTGGAGTGTCCGTGAGCCTCCGTCCTTCCCTGTAAGAACTGCTCTGGCCCGGCTGGGCCAATCTGGCGCCTCTGCCAGCACTATTTAGGGGACGGGAATTTGAAATGCGAGGCAGGAGCTGTAAGAGTGACACGAGATGGAGGCGACCACGCGGACCCTTCAGCCAGAGAAGGAGGAAGGAAGGAGAAGCAACAGACCAGAGACCCCTCTGCAAGCCGTGGTGAGAATGCAGCTGTGCCCCTGCAGCCTATGGAGATCCATGGCAGGACCGAGAGTTACCAGCAGCTCCGTGTGATTGAGCCCGGACGGGCGAGGGACTGTGTGGTATATGCTGGTATATGTCTGAAAGTTACAGAATTTGGCTGATAATTGGAGGACTTGGTTGAATGTACTTTGTGCACACAGTATAAAGATAGAGAGTTCTCGTCAGAGCATTGGAGTATTCTTCTGAATTTATTACAGGTAGCTTTCTGAAACTTGAAGGATTTGACTGATAATTGGAGGACGTGGTTGAATTTACTGTGTGAACACAGTGAATATTCTTTTGAGAATTGGGGTACCATTCTGAATTTATTTCAGGTAGATATCTGAATGTGAAAGGATTTGACTGACAATTGAGGATTCGGTTGAATTTACTGTTTGCATACGTTTAAATTTAGAGAATTTTTGCCTGAGAATTTGTTCATTGTTCTGAATTTAATACTGACAGGTACTGGAAAGTGAAAGGATTTGACTGATAATTGGAGGATTCGGTTGATTTTACTGTGTGCACACAGTTAAACATCCAGAATTTGTGCCTGATAACTAGACTACTCCTGTGAATTTAATGCTGGTATATATCTGAAAGTTACAGAATTTGGCTGATAATGGGAGGGCTTGGTTGAATGTACTTTGTGCACACAGAATTCTCGTCTGAGAATTGGAGTGTTATTCTGAATTTGTTACAGACAGCTTTGTGAACCTGAAAGGATTTGACTGATAGTTGGAGTTTGTGGCTGAATTGACGCTGTGCACACAGTGAAAATTCAGAATTTCTGTCTGAGAATTGGAATACTCTTCTGAATTTATTTCATGTAAATATCAGAATCTGGAAGGATTAGACTGATAATTGGAAGATTCGTTTGAATTTACTGTGTGCATACCTTAAAAAGTACAGAATTTTTGCCTGGCTCAGATAGACAATGTCCTGCAGAAGATGGATGCATCCCCACAGATGGAGCTGGGTAGCGAGGATGCTTCACTGCAGGCAGGCTGGAGAGATGATTCTGTGGTTCTAATGGGCCTTTGGCCTTGAGGAGTCTGTTCCCGATGTCAGTGACACCTTTGTGCCAGGCAGAAGGCAGCTGTGTTGCCCAGGGAGCCCCACTGTGAGTCACAGTTCTCCGTCCATGGTGACGAGGGAAGTAGCCCTGTTCAGCAGTTGCCTGGGGCAGTTGCTTCTGGAGAGCTGCTTTCGCCTGACCAGGCAAGGACTGGGACTGAGGAGGGAGGTGTGAGCAGGCAGCCTACCTCTGCCCAGAGATGCCAGGAAGGAGGGTACGTGCGACAAGATGCCAATGTCTCAACTGGAAGCCAGGGAAGGAAGTAGTGGAGCCAACCCCCTGCCAGGAGAGCAGGTACGAGGGGGAGCAGAGAGGGATGAGGGGAGAATGGGACTGGGCTGCTGTCGCTTTGGTTCCTCTCCTCCCACTGCAGACCCGTAAAGCTAAGGATGGGGAAAGGAGACGGGAGAGCCCTGGAAGCAGCCCAGCCTGGAGACAGGGTCTCCAAATGCTCGCTGCACCCATCCACAGGGCTCCCCATCCACTGCGGGTCTGGGTGATGATAACTCTGGCCATTGCTCATGTAATTTTCCTTAATTTCTATGGTTAACTCTATGTAGTAAAAGTTAGGAGCACTGCCTTCCTTATTTTGCTGCTTGGCTCAATTTGTTGTGTTTATTTCACTTGTTCTCTCAGTGTTTCAGACAAAAATAAAAATCCTCCTGTTTCCTTTTGCCTCGATGGCTGTGTCCTTGGTGCTGGCCCCGCTCCTAGCAGAGCGATTCTTGCTGTGCCCGTGGTTTTTGTTCTCCTTTCATCCCTTTTTCTCTCTACTTCCCTGACACGCATTGTTTTTTGTCATTGTTCTTTCTGGGGCCATTTTGTTCCATTGGCTACGTTTCCGTGTTTTTCTTCCTTCCCTCACCACGGGGGTTTCTAGAACCTTCTGTTTCTGTTCAGCCCACTATTTCCGTGAGTCCTCCTGCCTCATCTGCAGCAGCATCTTCCCCCAGCAGCCCTCCTCTCTTCAGCCACGGTTGTACCATTTCTTCCCTTTCAGGTGGAGTGTCCGTGAGCCTCAGTCCTTCCCTGTAAGAACTGCTCCCCAGGGCCGTCTCCAGCTGGGGCTGGTGGGAGAGCACGTGGGTGGCTGGTGGGCCATCACCTGTCTGACCCAGTGCTTGGGGGAGGAACAGGAGGAAGTCCTGGGAGCCCAGCAAAGACAGCCCTCGGGGTCCAAAGCATCATTTTAAGGGCCCAGCTGTTGGTATTTAGGGTCCACGCTGTAGGAAATTGGCCAGAGTCAAGACGTACACCCAATGTGAGCTCAAACTCTTGCTCACTTTATGGCTGTGGTACGTGGCTATTTATACGATTCATGGCTGCTCACGTGACCTGGGGAAGCATTCTGATTGGTTGCAATGCCTTGTCCACACGCCCCAACTACTAAGCCCATTGGCTAGAACACTGAGATCACGCTGCCTGTAACACTGTGAACTGCCATATTGTGGGTTGGTTCAAGGACTTTCAACCATTTTGAGGCCTGGATTGTCCAAGCCCTCAACCAGGCCATGCCCTCTTTTTATTAACCATTCCCCTACACCACACCACACCTTGAGTGCCCAAACCATCATTGTTATGCTCCAAGCCCTCCTTTTATGCTCCAAACCACACTGGTTTCTGTTGCTGGCGGGGGCCGTGCCCAGCTCCCTGCCTGCTGACACCACCAGCCATGCTCAGAGGGCCAGCCACCGCTGGCAGGGCCTGAGCATGTCTCCTAGCTGACCTGGAGAGTGTCACAACAAGCAATGCATTAGTTAACATTGGTAATGGAGGGGGAGAGGCTCCATTCCCATAAAATGGGAGGGGGAGCCTATCTGAGGGACCTGTCAGAAACCCCATTACTCCCCCCATGAATATCCCCATTCTAGACCTCACTGCTGTTGTTGGGAGTCTCTATGATACCAGACTTGAGAGATTTCTCATTCATAGACTTCAAATTCCTATCCTCACTTGCTATTTTATACACACATGATTTGGACTTGGAGTTGAATGATAAGAGAATTGCAAGCACAGGGTTAAAAGCACCAAAGGCCCCTTCTCTGTTGTGCAGACACCTGTGAGCTGAGGCCTTTGAATTCAGTCTAGGGGGCCAGTGAGGGAGAGAACCTTACAACAGAGCAGAAAAACAACTTCAAAACAGTTTCATTGAGGCTGGATTACCCACAAAAAGAGAATCACTTAATTCCTCTGATGTATATAAGGAGTGTTCTTTCATTTTGCAGTGCCCACATTAAGTGGAACGATGCCCTGTGCACCCAGTGCTGCGATAAAGGAATGTCTGCTTCCCTGAGAGGGTTGTCAGCCCCTGTGCTAGGCTGCCCAGGGAGCTGGGGGAAGGCCCAGCCCTGGAGGGATCCCAAAGCCATGGGGCTGAGATACTGAGGGCCAGGGGTTAGTGGTGGCCATGGCAGGGTGAGGACAGGGTTGGACTCCAGGAGCTCAAAGACCTCTTCCAACCCAAATGATTCTGTGGTTCTAATGGGACTTTGGCCTTGAGGAGTCTGTTCCCGATGTCAGTGACACCTTTGTGCCAGGCAGAAGGCAGCTGTGTTGCCCAGGGAGCCCCACTGTGAGTCACAGTTCTCCGTCCATGGTGACGAGGGAAGTAGCCCTGTTCAGCAGTTGCCTGGGGCAGTTGCTTCTGGAGAGCTGCTTTCGCCTGACCAGGCAAGGACTGGGACTGAGGAGGGAGGTGTGAGCAGGTAGCCTACCTCTGCCCAGAGATGCCAGGAAGGAGGGTACGTGCGACAAGATGCCAATGTCTCAACTGGAAGCCAGGGAAGGAAGTAGTGGAGCCAACCCCCTGCCAGGAGAGCAGGTACGAGGGGGAGCAGAGAGGGATGAGGGGAGAATGGGGCTGGGCTGCTGTCGCTTTGGTTCCTCTCCTCCCACTGCAGACCCGTAAAGCTAAGGATGGGGAAAGGAGAGGGGAGAGCCCTGGAAGCAGCCCAGCCTTGCTGCCCTCTCTCTTCTACAGCTGGGATGTGCTCTTGGGAGGCTTCCAGAGGCCAGCTTCTGGCAAAGGCCTTGGCTCACACAGCCTGGGGACAGTGGGCAACTGGAACCTGTTTTTTTCCTCCTGCCATAGGGTCATCAATGTAGAGGCAGAACTCAGCTTGCCACCCAGGGTCAGCAATGTAGAGGCAGAACTCAGCTTGCCACCTAGGGTGAGCAATGTAGAGGCAGAAGTCATCTTGCCACGTAGGTTCGTCAGTGTAGAGACCCAAGTCAGCTTGCCACTAGCTCCCAGCTCGGACACTGCTCCAGAGCAGCCGGCGGCAGAGTGCCACAGAGCCCAAGAAGATGCAGGTAAGCTCAGCAGTGCTGCTTGCTGTCGGGTCCTTGGGCTGAGGTGGGAGAGCTGCGCTGTGCCAGTGGCAGGAGAAGCGCACTCTCGCCTGCCCTTTGTGCCTTTGTCTTCTGCCCATATCCCCAGAGGGAGACAAAACACTGTCTTATCCATGAGAAGAGGCCTCAAGAGACAGGCCTGACTTTTCTCTGGTTTCTTTGCCCAGGGATGATCTTCAGCCTCGCCTGCACACTGGCAGTCTGCCTGTGGAACTGGCTGCAACACACACACCCCTTTGCTAGGTATGTGCTACATGGTTCTGCTGGGGCCTGCCAGAGACAGAGCAAAGTCCACAGCAGAAAGACTGCTGAAAAGCACTCTCCACGTTTGCTTGACTTCTTTGCTTCCCAGCATGATTGCCAATGGCTTTTGGAAGGTGCTCCTGGAGCCCTTCCTTTGGGGAAGAGCTGCTGGCACTGCTGAAGGGTGAGGACAGAATGTGTTCCTCCCGAGTGCTGCTCTGCCAGCTCTCTCTGTCAGCAGCAGGCTTTCAAAACACTGGCTTTTCAGCCTGGAAAGGGAAACCTGCTTGTGAAGAGTTTTGCTCCAGCCTTGGCTCACTGACGGCCACAAGACTCCCTCTGTTTCAGGCTGAAGACATCCCTGGAGAACCAGAGGTTCAAGGCAGCCCTGGAAAACAGGTTCTTGGTGCTGCTCGTAGTGCTTCTGGGTGAGTTGGCGTGAGCAAACGCTTGTCTGTGCTGCACGGCAGCCTTCAGATGGCCAGCTTTTGGGTTTATGTGTGGTAATTCTGGGGCCCAAATTCTTTCTGAGCATGTCCTTGACTGGGACTGGGTTTTGGACTGCCACTAAGGCAGGGAAAGGATGTGCCTGGCATGCCGCT
Source organism: Colius striatus (assembly GCF_028858725.1). NCBI lineage: Eukaryota > Metazoa > Chordata > Aves > Coliiformes > Coliidae > Colius > Colius striatus. The sequence continues at coordinate 265,019 of NC_084759.1, read as the reverse complement.
GCTCTGGCCAGCAAGCCAGAGGGCTCAGCCTGTGTCTGGGAGTGAAGGGCCTATATATGTCCAAGCCTGAACTAGAGATTGCCAGAGGGGCCGTGCAGGGGAGTGATGGAGAGGTACCTCTCCTGGCCCCTGCAGCCCGGTCTCAGTGGATGGGGAAATGGGGCCCTGAGCACACCTGGAGCCCAGAGCTGTACAGCCCCTGAAGCCTGGGCTGATGGCTCCCGGGCAGAGGCACGTGGCCCCTCTCTGCAGCCCTCGTTCCCCACCTCCCCAGCCAACCTGCTGTCCCAGCCCAGAGCAACAGGGAGGAGATAAGGTGAGTGCAGGACTGCTTGCAACCCCAGGCAAATAACTATGTCTTGCTGATGTCCATTGCAGTTGGCATTTACTGTGGGACTCTGCTGTCAGCGTGGAGGATGCAGGCGAAGGCAGGCACAGAGGTTGGTGACACTGATGGGATGGACACCTGCAAGGGAGCAGCTGGGGCCTTGCTGGCTGAGCTTCTGCCCTGCACAGGCCCTTCTGCAGGCCTAGTTTAATGGGCTGCTGCAGGCCAGTGCGGGACTCCTGACGTCCTTTCCCTTGTAGTGCTGGTGCTCTGGCTGTGCCCCTGAGGCAGGGGTGAGAGCCAGCCATGCTCAGAGGGCCAGCCATAGCTTGCAGGGCCTGAGCACGTCTCCTAGCTGACCTGGAGAGTGTGGAGGGTGGGCACGAGGGTGTGAGGCCTCTTGTCAACCCACCTCACAGCCTCAGACAGAGTTTCTCAGCCTTTGTGGCACCAGTCAGCAGCAGTGAGTCCGTCAGCTCCGTGGACAAGGCTTGCCTCGCATTTGCTGACACTGACCTTTTGCATCTCTGGGTGCCAGGAGGCACGCTGAGCAGTCTACTGATGTGGTTCCTTTCTGTGTTCTTTCATGGCTTTCCCAGGAAGATGACAAGGGAGCACTGGAGATGTCTTTTCATGTCAACATGATGAATTCTGACTGGGCCCTGAAAAGCTTGGGTAAGGACACAAGCAGCCCCGTCTCCTTGCCCCGTGCCTGGCTGCAGCAAGCTCCAGGGAGGCTGTGCTCCAGGCACTGCTATCAAAAGTAGGGGAGCTGATACGCTCTCTGCAGACCAAGAGGAAGGCTGTGGCAGCGTGGCTCTCGGACTCCCTCCCGCTGCTGCCCTCAGCCCGTGTGTGCCCCTGCTGCTGCCCCCACACAAGTTCCTGTGCTGATGGAGGGACTCTGCTCCTCTCCAGGGCAGTTGGAAGGGGACTGGCTGGGTCATCCTTTGCTGCCAGTGCAGCAGGCCCTCAGCTTTGGTCTGCTGACACCCACATGGGCGCCTGCTGTCTCCCAGCACCTTCAGACTTTGTCCTTGGGCTGCTGGGAGAGAAGCAGTCACCAGGGACATGGCTGCTGGCAGTGCCCTGTGCAGCAGGGGGACCTCACCACTGTGGCCACAGGGACAGGAGTGACAGGCTTGGAGCTGCTCAGCTGCCTCAGAATGATGTAGGAGCACCGAGGCATCCTGGTTTGTGGCTCTCGCAGTCAGCTGCTCTCCCTTCCTCACAGGTGCCACCATTGACATGAAGAGAACTTCCCCCACCTACAGGTGCGGATGGAAGTGGGGCTACAGTCTTTTGCTGAACAGAAGGTGCACTGAGGATGAGCCTGACACCATCTTGCAGGTACTGTAGCAGAAACCATCAGTGCTGCTTGCCTGCCTGTGGTACTGTGGAGGCATTGATGAGGTTCCTGAAGCCAGAGCTCCAACACGGGGCAGGGCTTGCTGGAAACCTACTGCTGCTGTTTCAGGAGGCATGAGGCGGGGGCCCTGACCAGGAGGGTTTCATAGCCCATGTTTCTGCTTTTTCCCCTAAGACGCAGAGTCCCTTTGGCAGGCAGGGAAGATGCCTCCTGCTCCTGTCCGTTTCCTGGCAGGCACCTCCTCCTGGAGCTGGAGCAGAGCCCCAGGCACACAGCTCCTGTGCTCCAGGCCAGACGAGCAGCTGTGCTGGCCCCAGCACTCACTCCTGTTTCGTTGCTCTCCTGTGCTGCTTTGCAGATGGATGTCTCCCAGGGCAAGCGCTGGTGTTTCCCAGGGCATTCTGGCTACCTTGTCATCAGGCTGCCAGCCCGAGTCCACCTGACTGCCATCGCTGTGCAGCACATCGTTGAGGAAGACTCCTTGTCTGTGGCTGCCAGCAGTGCTCCCAAAGGCCTGGCTGTCTATGTAAGTGTGTGCTGGGGGCTTCTGGCTGCATCTGGCCCTACGAGGACATGGCAGGGACTCTCCTGCTTTTGTGCCCCGTCTGAGGCTGCTGCCTCGCTCTTTCCTGAGCACTGCAGTGCCCTAGCCAGGTGCTTCAAGGGCTCAGGAGGTTTCACCCTCTCAGGACTTATTGTGGCCAAAGCCCCTCTTGGGTTCTTGACCAAAGCTCAAGGTGGAGACTGAGCCCATCCCCAGCCAGCACCAGGCTGTGGTTATTGCCCGGGAGAGGCTGGGTAGGTAGCAGGGCTGGTGCAGCACATACAAACGTTCCTTTTTTGTCGACTTGAGTCTGAGCTCTCTCCTTCTGTTTTGCTCCCGAGGGATTTGAGGCTGAAAGTGAAGAGGAAACTTGGCTCGGTTCGTTCATCTATGATGTGGCAAAAGAGTCCATTCAGCCCTTCTCTCTGAAGGTACGGTCTGGGCATGGGGGGGAGGTGGCACGGAGCAAAAGAGGTTTGCCTGCAAGTCCACAGCAGGGAGGGTGTGAATGCTGTCTCCCTGGGCACTGGCTTGCTTTGAGAGAGACCTGGTGTGGGGTTGTGAGGGCTGAGCAGTGTGTGGTAGTGGCAGCAAAAGGACAACACGGGCAGGACCAGGCAGGTGGGAGCACAAGCTCCGAGAGATCCCTGGCTGCAGCCGCTGCCTTCAGCGGAGCCAGCTGCACACGCAGACGCTGCACCAGAGCAAGGCCTTTGTGCCCTGCAGAAAGAGGGGTGGCCGGTGCCAAAAGCCCTTGGGCAGCCCCAGCACTCTGTCTTGTGGCCTGTGGCGGGTGGGACAGTGTCCTCTCCTCCCAGCATAGCCCCTTCTCTCCCCTGCCCTCGTGCTGCCAGGGGAAGGCGAGCCGAGGGGACAAGGGGAGCGTCGTGGAGTTGCCCAGCAGCTGCCCTACGCATCACAGCCCCTCCTGGGCCTCTCTGTCAGCACAGAACAAGCAGCAGAGGCAGAGGGCCGAGGGAAGGAGATGCAGTCCCAAGGATGGCATGCAGAGGATGCCCAGCTGCTTTGGGGAGCCTGTTCCTGAGCAGGAGCAGGGCTGGCAGGGGGAGATGTGGCTGCACTGTTGCTCTGAACACCTCCGTTTCCTTTTCTTTCTTCACTGAACACACAGATCTCCAGAGCTTTTTCCTCCATCAAAGTTCTTGTGATGAGCAACTGGGGAAGCCCAAAGTACACGTGCATTTCTCGAGTCCGGGTTCATGGGAGGATGGCATAACAAGAGAGACCCGGATAGAAGGCAGAAACTGGAAAGGTTCCAGGGTTTCATAGAGCCCCAGTCCACCATCTCCAGCTCTTGGGACATAAATTGTAGCTGCGAGAGATAAGCAGAAATGGACTGAAGAACAAGAGGCAATGCCTTTATGGCTATTACCTAAATGTAGGATTATATTAGTGACAGATGTCGGTTAGACAGAATAGAATTATTAGTGAAGATAAATGCCGTGAGAACGCATTCTTGTGCTTGTTTGGGGGCAGACTGTCAAGGCCATGTGTGAAAATAGATGATCAAAGCCCAGTAGGTCAAGAGACTCCCTTGGTTCCTCCCTGAGCCCTGGCCAAGCTCTGGGGATCTCAACGGCGTCTGAAACCAGATGTTCCCAGATTCATAGAATGGTGGGGTTGGAAGGGACCTTTAGAGATCATCTAGTCCAACCCCCCTGCAGAAGCAGGTTCACCTAGACCAGGCTGCATAGGAACATGTCCAGGTGGGTCTTGAAGCCCTCCAAGGAAGGAGCCTCCACAACGCCCCTGGACAGCCTGTGCCAGGGCTCCGTCACTCTCATGCTGAAATAGTGTTTTCTTATGTTTAAGTGGCACTTTTTGTGTTCCAGCTTCATCCCATCACCCCTTGTCCTGTTACCAGCTACTATAGAAAAGGGGGATGTCCCAACCTCCTGACACCCACTCTTTAGATATTTATAAATGTTAATAAGATCCCCCCTCAGTCTCCTCTGCTCCAGAATAAACAGCCCCAGTTCCAGCAGTCTTTCCTCGTATGAAAGGTGTTCTTTCACATTGAAGTGATGTGACATTGTTGATTTGAAAAGAGCTGGACCCTCTTGCGGTGCCTTTGGAGACCTCCCCTAGGAGTGGACCCACTGCGTGGGACTCCCCAGTTGCTGGGACAGGGTCTCCAAATGCTCGCTGCACCCATCCACAGGGCTTTCTGAGGCCATTTTGTTCCATTGGCTACGTTTCCGTGTTTTTCTTCCTTCCCTCATCACGGGGGTTTCTAGAACCTTCTGTTTCTGTTCAGCCCACTATTTCCGTGTCACCCAGCCCGTCTCTGCCCCGCTTGTCTCCCTTTGCCAGGGAAAGCTGGGAGCGGGGGGGCTGTGTGTGTGCGGCTGCAACCCCGAGTGACAAAGTGGCCCCTCGGCCCTGGCCCCACGGCTCCTGGGGCTGCTCCTGGCCTGGCTGTTTGCCGGCGGGGCTCTGTGGGTGAGCGGTGGCAGAGCTGGGCTGGCTGTGCCCCGGGCTCAGGCCAGGCGCCAGTTGCGGAGCCGCAGCACGGAGCGAGAGCAGGGAAAGGCAGCAGCGGCCTTTCAGGTGTCACTGAAATTGGGAACAGACTCCTCAAGGCCAAAGTACCATTAGAACCACAGAATCATTTGGGTTGGAGAAGCCGGGGAAGCTCCTGGAGTCCAACCCTGTCCTCACCCTGCCACAGCCTCCACTAACCCCTGGCCCTCAGCACCTCAGCCCCACAGCTTTGGGATCCCTCCAGGGCTGGGCCTTCCCCCAGCTCCCTGGGCAGCCTGGCACAGGGGCTGACACCCCTCTCAGAGACACAGTTGTGCCTCAGCTCCAGCCTCAAGCTCCCCTGGGGCAGCTCCAGCCCCTTTCCTCTTGGGCTGTTGCTCATGGCTGGGGAGCAGAGCCCGACCCCCAGCTCCCTGCAGCCTCCTGGCAGGGAGTGGCAGAGAGTGCTCCTGGCTCCCCTCAGCCTCCTCCAGGCTGAGCGCTGCCATTGCACTAATCCCAGAGGCAGTGATGAGTCCTCCTGCCTCATCTGCAGCAGCATCTTCCCCCAGCAGCCCTCCTCTCTTCAGCCACGGTTGTACCATTTCTTCCCTTTCAGGTGGAGTGTCCGTGAGCCTCAGTCCTTCCCTGTAAGAACTGCTCCCCAGGGCCGTCTCCAGCTGGGGCTGGTGGGAGAGCACGTGGGTGGCTGGTGGGCCATCACCTGTCTGACCCAGTGCTTGGGGGAGGAACAGGAGGAAGTCCTGGGAGCCCAGCAAAGACAGCCCTCGGGGTCCAAAGCATCATTTTAAGGGCCCAGCTGTTGGTATTTAGGGTCCACGCTGTAGGAAATTGGCCAGAGTCAAGACGTACACCCAATGTGAGCTCAAACTCTTGCTCACTTTATGGCTGTGGTACGTGGCTATTTATACGATTCATGGCTGCTCACGTGACCTGGGGAAGCATTCTGATTGGTTGCAATGCCTTGTCCACACGCCCCAACTACTAAGCCCATTGGCTAGAACACTGAGATCACGCTGCCTGTAACACTGTGAACTGCCATATTGTGGGTTGGTTCAAGGACTTTCAACCATTTTGAGGCCTGGATTGTCCAAGCCCTCAACCAGGCCATGCCCTCTTTTTATTAACCATTCCCCTACACCACACCACACCTTGAGTGCCCAAACCATCATTGTTATGCTCCAAGCCCTCCTTTTATGCTCCAAACCACACTGGTTTCTGTTGCTGGCGGGGGCCGTGCCCAGCTCCCTGCCTGCTGACACCACCAGCCATGCTCAGAGGGCCAGCCACCGCTGGCAGGGCCTGAGCACGTCTCCTAGCTGACCTGGAGAGTGTCACAACAAGCAATGCATTAGTTAACATTGGTAATGGAGGGGGAGAGGCTCCATTCCCATAAAATGGGAGGGGGAGCCTATCTGAGGGACCTGTCAGAAACCCCATTACTCCCCCCATGAATATCCCCATTCTAGACCTCACTGCTGTTGTTGGGAGTCTCTATGATACCAGACTTGAGAGATTTCTCATTCATAGACTTCAAATTCCTATCCTCACTTGCTATTTTATACACACATGATTTGGACTTGGAGTTGAATGATAAGAGAATTGCAAGCACAGGGTTAAAAGCACCAAAGGCCCCTTCTCTGTTGTGCAGACACCTGTGAGCTGAGGCCTTTGAATTCAGTCTAGGGGGCCAGTGAGGGAGAGAACCTTACAACAGAGCAGAAAAACAACTTCAAAACAGTTTCATTGAGGCTGGATTACCCACAAAAAGAGAATCACTTAATTCCTCTGATGTATATAAGGAGTGTTCTTTCATTTTGCAGTGCCCACATTAAGTGGAACGATGCCCTGTGCACCCAGTGCTGCGATAAAGGAATGTCTGCTTCCCTGAGAGGGTTGTCAGCCCCTGTGCTAGGCTGCCCAGGGAGCTGGGGGAAGGCCCAGCCCTGGAGGGATCCCAAAGCCATGGGGCTGAGATACTGAGGGCCAGGGGTTAGTGGTGGCCATGGCAGGGTGAGGACAGGGTTGGACTCCAGGAGCTCAAAGACCTCTTCCAACCCAAATGATTCTGTGGTTCTAATGGGACTTTGGCCTTGAGGAGTCTGTTCCCGATGTCAGTGACACCTTTGTGCCAGGCAGAAGGCAGCTGTGTTGCCCAGGGAGCCCCACTGTGAGTCACAGTTCTCCGTCCATGGTGACGAGGGAAGTAGCCCTGTTCAGCAGTTGCCTGGGGCAGTTGCTTCTGGAGAGCTGCTTTCGCCTGACCAGGCAAGGACTGGGACTGAGGAGGGAGGTGTGAGCAGGTAGCCTACCTCTGCCCAGAGATGCCAGGAAGGAGGGTACGTGCGACAAGATGCCAATGTCTCAACTGGAAGCCAGGGAAGGAAGTAGTGGAGCCAACCCCCTGCCAGGAGAGCAGGTACGAGGGGGAGCAGAGAGGGATGAGGGGAGAATGGGGCTGGGCTGCTGTCGCTTTGGTTCCTCTCCTCCCACTGCAGACCCGTAAAGCTAAGGATGGGGAAAGGAGAGGGGAGAGCCCTGGAAGCAGCCCAGCCTTGCTGCCCTCTCTCTTCTACAGCTGGGATGTGCTCTTGGGAGGCTTCCAGAGGCCAGCTTCTGGCAAAGGCCTTGGCTCACACAGCCTGGGGACAGTGGGCAACTGGAACCTGTTTTTTTCCTCCTGCCATAGGGTCATCAATGTAGAGGCAGAACTCAGCTTGCCACCCAGGGTCAGCAATGTAGAGGCAGAACTCAGCTTGCCACCTAGGGTCAGCAATGTAGAGGCAGAAGTCATCTTGCCACATAGGTTCGTCAGTGTAGAGACCCAAGTCAGCTTGCCACTAGCTCCCAGCTCGGACACTGCTCCAGAGCAGCCGGCGGCAGAGTGCCACAGAGCCCAGGAAGATGCAGGTAAGCTCAGCAGTGCTGCTTGCTGTCGGGTCCTTGGGCTGAGGTGGGAGAGCTGCGCTGTGCCAGTGGCAGGAGAAGCGCACTCTCGCCTGCCCTTTGTGCCTTTGTCTTCTGCCCATATCCCCAGAGGGAGACAAAACACTGTCTTATCCATGAGAAGAGGCCTCAAGAGACAGGCCTGACTTTTCTCTGGTTTCTTTGCCCAGGGATGATCTTCAGCCTCGCCTGCACACTGGCAGTCTGCCTGTGGAACTGGCTGCAACACACACACCCCTTTGCTAGGTATGTGCTACATGGTTCTGCTGGGGCCTGCCAGAGACAGAGCAAAGTCCACAGCAGAAAGACTGCTGAAAAGCACTCTCCATGTTTGCTTGACTTCTTTGCTTCCCAGCATGATTGCCAATGGCTTTTGGAAGGTGCTCCTGGAGCCCTTCCTTTGGGGAAGAGCTGCTGGCACTGCTGAAGGGTGAGGACAGAATGTGTTCCTCCCGAGTGCTGCTCTGCCAGCTCTCTGTGTCAGCAGCAGGCTTTCAAAACACTGGCTTTTCAGCCTGGAAAGGGAAACCTGCTTGTGAAGAGTTTTGCTCCAGCCTTGGCTCACTGACGGCCACAAGACTCCCTCCGTTTCAGGCTGAAGACATCCCTGGAGAACCAGAGGTTCAAGGCAGCCCTGGAAAACAGGTTCTTGGTGCTGCTCGTAGTGCTTCTGGGTGAGTTGGCGTGAGCAAACGCTTGTCTGTGCTGCACGGCAGCCTTCAGATGGCCAGCTTTTGGGTTTATGTGTGGTAATTCTGGGGCCCAAATTCTTTCTGAGCATGTCCTTGACTGGGACTGGGTTTTGGACTGCCACTAAGGCAGGGAAAGGATGTGCCTGGCATGCCGCTGCTCTGGCCAGCAAGCCAGAGGGCTCAGCCTGTGTCTGGGAGTGAAGGGCCTATGTATGTCCAAGCCTGAACTAGAGATTGCCAGAGGGGCCGTGCAGGGGAGTGATGGAGAGGTACCTCTCCTGGCCCCTGCAGCCTGGTCTCAGTGGATGGGGAAATGGGACCCTGAGCACACCTGGAGCCCAGAGCTGTACAGCCCCTGAAGCCTGGGCTGATGGCTCCCGGGCAGAGGCACGTGGCCCCTCTCTGCAGCCCTCGTTCCCCACCTCCCCAGCCAACCTGCTGTCCCAGCCCAGAGCAACAGGGAGGAGATAAGGTGAGTGCAGGACTGCTTGCAACCCCAGGCAAATAACTATGTCTTGCTGATGTCCATTGCAGTTGGCATTTACTGTGGGACTCTGCTGTCAGCGTGGAGGATGCAGGCGAAGGCAGGCACAGAGGTTGGTGACACTGATGGGATGGACACCTGCAAGGGAGCAGCTGGGGCCTTGCTGGCTGAGCTTCTGCCCTGCACAGGCCCTTCTGCAGGCCCAGTTTAATGGGCTGCTGCAGGCCAGTGCGGGACTCCTGACGTCCTTTCCCTTGTAGTGCTGGTGCTCTGGCTGTGCCCCTGAGGCAGGGGTGAGAGCCAGCCATGCTCAGAGGGCCAGCCATAGCTTGCAGGGCCTGAGCACGTCTCCTAGCTGACCTGGAGAGTGTGGAGGGTGACCACGAGGGTGTGAGGCCTCTTGTCAACCCACCTCACAGCCTCAGACAGAGTTTCTCAGCCTTTGTGGCACCAGTCAGCAGCAGTGAGTCCGTCAGCTCCGTGGACAAGGCTTGCCTCACATTTGCTGACACTGACCTTTTGCATCTCTGGGTGCCAGGAGGCATGCTGAGCAGTCTACTGATGTGGTTCCTTTCTGTGTTCTTTCATGGCTTTCCCAGGAAGATGACAAGGGAGCACTGGAGATGTCTTTTCATGTCAACATGATGAATTCTGACTGGGCCCTGAAAAGCTTGGGTAAGGACACAAGCAGCCCCGTCTCCTTGCCCCGTGCCTGGCTGCAGCAAGCTCCAGGGAGGCTGTGCTCCAGGCACTGCTATCAAAAGTAGGGGAGCTGATATGCTCTCTGCAGACCAAGAGGAAGGCTGTGGCAGCGTGGCTCTCGGACTCCCTCCCGCTGCTGCCCTCAGCCCGTGTGTGCCCCTGCTGCTGCCCCCACACAAGTTCCTGTGCTGATGGAGGGACTCTGCTCCTCTCCAGGGCAGTTGGAAGGGGACTGGCTGGGTCATCCTTTGCTGCCAGTGCAGCAGGCCCTCAGCTTTGGTCTGCTGACACCCACATGGGCGCCTGCTGTCTCCCAGCACCTTCAGACCTTGTCCTTGGGCTGCTGGGAGAGAAGCAGTCACCAGGGACATGGCTGCTGGCAGTGCCCTGTGCAGCAGGGGGACCTCACCACCGTGGCCACAGGGACAGGAGTGACAGGCTTGGAGCTGCTCAGCTGCCTCAGAATGATTTAGAATCACCGAGGCATCCTGGTTTGTGGCTCTCGCAGTCAGCTGCTCTCCCTTCCTCACAGGTGCCACCATTGACATGAAGAGAACTTCCCCCACCTACAGGTGCGGATGGAAGTGGGGCTACAGTCTTTTGCTGAACAGAAGGTGCACTGAGGATGAGCCTGACACCATCTTGCAGGTACTGTAGCAGAAACCATCAGTGCTGCTTGCCTGCCTGTGGTACTGTGGAGGCCCACAGCATTGATGAGGTTCCTTAAGCCAGAGCTCCAACACGGGGCAGGGCTTGCTGGAAACCTACTGCTGCTGTTTCAGGAGGCATGAGGCGGGGGCCCTGACCAGGAGGGTTTCATAGCCCAGGTTTCTGCTTTTTTTCCCTAAGAGGCAGAGTCCCTTTGGCAGGCAGGGAAGATGCCTCCTGCTCCTGTCCGTTTCCTGGCAGGCACCTCCTCCTGGAGCTGGAGCAGAGCCCCAGGCACACAGCTCCTGTGCTCCAGGCCAGACGAGCAGCTGTGCTGGCCCCAGCACTCACTCCTGTTTCGTTGCTCTCCTGTGCTGCTTTGCAGATGGATGTCTCCCAGGGCAAGCGCTGGTGTTTCCCAGGGCATTCTGGCCACGTTGTCATCAGGCTGCCAGCCCGAGTCCACCTGACTGCCATCGCTGTGCAGCACATCGTTGAGGAAGACTCCTTGTCTGTGGCTGCCAGCAGTGCTCCCAAAGGCCTGGCTGTCTATGTAAGCGTGTGCTGGGGGCTTCTGGCTGCATCTGGCCCTACGAGGACGTGGCAGGGACTCTCCTGCTTTTGTGCCCCGTCTGAGGCTGCTGCCTCGCTCTTTCCTGAGCACTGCAGTGCCCTAGCCAGGTGCTTCAAGGGCTCAGGAGGTTTCACCCTCTCAGGACTTATTGTGGCCAAAGCCCCTCTTGGGTTCTTGACCAAAGCTCAAGGTGGAGACTGAGCCCATCCCCAGCCAGCACCAGGCTGTGGTTATTGCCCGGGAGAGGCTGGGTAGGTAGCAGGGCTGGTGCAGCACATACAAACGTTCCTTTTTTGTCGACTTGAGTCTGAGCTCTCTCCTTCTGTTTTGCTCCCGAGGGATTTGAGGCTGAAAGTGAAGAGGAAACTTGGCTCGGTTCGTTCATCTATGATGTGGCAAAAGAGTCCATTCAGCCCTTCTCTCTGAAGGTACGGTCTGGGCATGGGGGGGAGGTGGCACGGAGCAAAAGAGGTTTGCCTGCAAGTCCACAGCAGGGAGGGTGTGAATGCTGTCTCCCTGGGCACTGGCTTGCTTTGAGAGAGACCTGGTGTGGGGTTGTGAGGGCTGAGCAGTGTGTGGTAGTGGCAGCAAAAGGACAACACGGGCAGGACCAGGCAGGTGGGAGCACAAGCTCCGAGAGATCCCTGGCTGCAGCCGCTGCCTTCAGCGGAGCCAGCTGCACACGCAGACGCTGCACCAGAGCAAGGCCTTTGTGCCCTGCAGAAAGAGGGGTGGCCGGTGCCAAAAGCCCTTGGGCAGCCCCAGCACTCTGTCTTGTGGCCTGTGGCGGGTGGGACAGTGTCCTCTCCTCCCAGCATAGCCCCTTCTCTCCCCTGCCCTCGTGCTGCCAGGGGAAGGCGAGCCGAGGGGACAAGGGGAGCGTCGTGGAGTTGCCCAGCAGCTGCCCTACGCATCACAGCCCCTCCTGGGCCTCTCTGTCAGCACAGAACAAGCAGCAGAGGCAGAGGGCCGAGGGAAGGAGATGCAGTCCCAAGGATGGCATGCAGAGGATGCCCAGCTGCTTTGGGGAGCCTGTTCCTGAGCAGGAGCAGGGCTGGCAGGGGGAGATGTGGCTGCACTGTTGCTCTGAACACCTCCGTTTCCTTTTCTTTCTTCACTGAACACACAGATCTCCAGAGCTTTTTCCTCCATCAAAGTTCTTGTGATGAGCAACTGGGGAAGCCCAAAGTACACGTGCATTTCTCGAGTCCGGGTTCATGGGAGGATGGCATAACAAGAGAGACCCGGATAGAAGGCAGAAACTGGAAAGGTTCCAGGGTTTCATAGAGCCCCAGTCCACCATCTCCAGCTCTTGGGACATAAATTGTAGCTGCGAGAGATAAGCAGAAATGGACTGAAGAACAAGAGGCAATGCCTTTATGGCTATTACCTAAATGTAGGATTATATTAGTGACAGATGTCGGTTAGACAGAATAGAATTATTAGTGAAGATAAATGCCGTGAGAACGCATTCTTGTGCTTGTTTGGGGGCAGACTGTCAAGGCCATGTGTGAAAATAGATGATCAAAGCCCAGTAGGTCAAGAGACTCCCTTGGTTCCTCCCTGAGCCCTGGCCAAGCTCTGGGGATCTCAACGGCGTCTGAAACCAGATGTTCCCAGATTCATAGAATGGTGGGGTTGGAAGGGACCTTTAGAGATCATCTAGTCCAACCCCCCTGCAGAAGCAGGTTCACCTAGACCAGGCTGCATAGGAACATGTCCAGGTGGGTCTTGAAGCCCTCCAAGGAAGGAGCCTCCACAACGCCCCTGGACAGCCTGTGCCAGGGCTCCGTCACTCTCATGCTGAAATAGTGTTTTCTTATGTTTAAGTGGCACTTTTTGTGTTCCAGCTTCATCCCATCACCCCTTGTCCTGTTACCGGCTACTATAGAAAAGGGGGATGTCCCAACCTCCTGACACCCACTCTTTAGATATTTATAAATGTTAATAAGATCCCCCCTCAGTCTCCTCTGCTCCAGAATAAACAGCCCCAGTTCCAGCAGTCTTTCCTCGTATGAAAGGTGTTCTTTCACATTGAAGTGATGTGACATTGTTGATTTGAAAAGAGCTGGACCCTCTTGCGGTGCCTTTGGAGACCTCCCCTAGGAGTGGACCCACTGCGTGGGACTCCCCAGTTGCTGGGACAGGGTCTCCAAATGCTCGCTGCACCCATCCACAGGGCTTTCTGAGGCCATTTTGTTCCATTGGCTACGTTTCCGTGTTTTTCTTCCTTCCCTCATCACGGGGGTTTCTAGAACCTTCTGTTTCTGTTCAGCCCACTATTTCCGTGTCACCCAGCCCGTCTCTGCCCCGCTTGTCTCCCTTTGCCAGGGAAAGCTGGGAGCGGGGGGGCTGTGTGTGTGCGGCTGCAACCCCGAGTGACAAAGTGGCCCCTCGGCCCTGGCCCCACGGCTCCTGGGGCTGCTCCTGGCCTGGCTGTTTGCCGGCGGGGCTCTGTGGGTGAGCGGTGGCAGAGCTGGGCTGGCTGTGCCCCGGGCTCAGGCCAGGCGCCAGTTGCGGAGCCGCAGCACGGAGCGAGAGCAGGGAAAGGCAGCAGCGGCCTTTCAGGTGTCACTGAAATTGGGAACAGACTCCTCAAGGCCAAAGTACCATTAGAACCACAGAATCATTTGGGTTGGAGAAGCCGGGGAAGCTCCTGGAGTCCAACCCTGTCCTCACCCTGCCACAGCCTCCACTAACCCCTGGCCCTCAGCACCTCAGCCCCACAGCTTTGGGATCCCTCCAGGGCTGGGCCTTCCCCCAGCTCCCTGGGCAGCCTGGCACAGGGGCTGACACCCCTCTCAGAGACACAGTTGTGCCTCAGCTCCAGCCTCAAGCTCCCCTGGGGCAGCTCCAGCCCCTTTCCTCTTGGGCTGTTGCTCATGGCTGGGGAGCAGAGCCCGACCCCCAGCTCCCTGCAGCCTCCTGGCAGGGAGTGGCAGAGAGTGCTCCTGGCTCCCCTCAGCCTCCTCCAGGCTGAGCGCTGCCATTGCACTAATCCCAGAGGCAGTGATGAGTCCTCCTGCCTCATCTGCAGCAGCATCTTCCCCCAGCAGCCCTCCTCTCTTCAGCCACGGTTGTACCATTTCTTCCCTTTCAGGTGGAGTGTCCGTGAGCCTCAGTCCTTCCCTGTAAGAACTGCTCCCCAGGGCCGTCTCCAGCTGGGGCTGGTGGGAGAGCACGTGGGTGGCTGGTGGGCCATCACCTGTCTGACCCAGTGCTTGGGGGAGGAACAGGAGGAAGTCCTGGGAGCCCAGCAAAGACAGCCCTCAGGGTCCAAAGCATCATTTTAAGGGCCCAGCTGTTGGTATTTAGGGTCCACGCTGTAGGAAATTGGCCAGAGTCAAGACGTACACCCAATGTGAGCTCAAACTCTTGCTCACTTTATGGCTGTGGTACGTGGCTATTTATACGATTCATGGCTGCTCACGTGACCTGGGGAAGCATTCTGATTGGTTGCAATGCCTTGTCCACACGCCCCAACTACTAAGCCCATTGGCTAGAACACTGAGATCACGCTGCCTGTAACACTGTGAACTGCCATATTGTGGGTTGGTTCAAGGACTTTCAACCATTTTGAGGCCTGGATTGTCCAAGCCCTCAACCAGGCCATGCCCTCTTTTTATTAACCATTCCCCTACACCACACCACACCTTGAGTGCCCAAACCATCATTGTTATGCTCCAAGCCCTCCTTTTATGCTCCAAACCACACTGGTTTCTGTTGCTGGCGGGGGCCGTGCCCAGCTCCCTGCCTGCTGACACCACCAGCCATGCTCAGAGGGCCAGCCACCGCTGGCAGGGCCTGAGCACGTCTCCTAGCTGACCTGGAGAGTGTCACAACAAGCAATGCATTAGTTAACATTGGTAATGGAGGGGGAGAGGCTCCATTCCCATAAAATGGGAGGGGGAGCCTATCTGAGGGACCTGTCAGAAACCCCATTACTCCCCCCATGAATATCCCCATTCTAGACCTCACTGCTGTTGTTGGGAGTCTCTATGATACCAGACTTGAGAGATTTCTCATTCATAGACTTCAAATTCCTATCCTCACTTGCTATTTTATACACACATGATTTGGACTTGGAGTTGAATGATAAGAGAATTGCAAGCACAGGGTTAAAAGCACCAAAGGCCCCTTCTCTGTTGTGCAGACACCTGTGAGCTGAGGCCTTTGAATTCAGTCTAGGGGGCCAGTGAGGGAGAGAACCTTACAACAGAGCAGAAAAACAACTTCAAAACAGTTTCATTGAGGCTGGATTACCCACAAAAAGAGAATCACTTAATTCCTCTGATGTATATAAGGAGTGTTCTTTCATTTTGCAGTGCCCACATTAAGTGGAACGATGCCCTGTGCACCCAGTGCTGCGATAAAGGAATGTCTGCTTCCCTGAGAGGGTTGTCAGCCCCTGTGCTAGGCTGCCCAGGGAGCTGGGGGAAGGCCCAGCCCTGGAGGGATCCCAAAGCCATGGGGCTGAGATACTGAGGGCCAGGGGTTAGTGGTGGCCATGGCAGGGTGAGGACAGGGTTGGACTCCAGGAGCTCAAAGACCTCTTCCAACCCAAATGATTCTGTGGTTCTAATGGGACTTTGGCCTTGAGGAGTCTGTTCCCGATGTCAGTGACACCTTTGTGCCAGGCAGAAGGCAGCTGTGTTGCCCAGGGAGCCCCACTGTGAGTCACAGTTCTCCGTCCATGGTGACGAGGGAAGTAGCCCTGTTCAGCAGTTGCCTGGGGCAGTTGCTTCTGGAGAGCTGCTTTCGCCTGACCAGGCAAGGACTGGGACTGAGGAGGGAGGTGTGAGCAGGTAGCCTACCTCTGCCCAGAGATGCCAGGAAGGAGGGTACGTGCGACAAGATGCCAATGTCTCAACTGGAAGCCAGGGAAGGAAGTAGTGGAGCCAACCCCCTGCCAGGAGAGCAGGTACGAGGGGGAGCAGAGAGGGATGAGGGGAGAATGGGGCTGGGCTGCTGTCGCTTTGGTTCCTCTCCTCCCACTGCAGACCCGTAAAGCTAAGGATGGGGAAAGGAGAGGGGAGAGCCCTGGAAGCAGCCCAGCCTTGCTGCCCTCTCTCTTCTACAGCTGGGATGTGCTCTTGGGAGGCTTCCAGAGGCCAGCTTCTGGCAAAGGCCTTGGCTCACACAGCCTGGGGACAGTGGGCAACTGGAACCTGTTTTTTTCCTCCTGCCATAGGGTCATCAATGTAGAGGCAGAACTCAGCTTGCCACCCAGGGTCAGCAATGTAGAGGCAGAACTCAGCTTGCCACCTAGGGTGAGCAATGTAGAGGCAGAAGTCATCTTGCCACGTAGGTTCGTCAGTGTAGAGACCCAAGTCAGCTTGCCACTAGCTCCCAGCTCGGACACTGCTCCAGAGCAGCCGGCGGCAGAGTGCCACAGAGCCCAAGAAGATGCAGGTAAGCTCAGCAGTGCTGCTTGCTGTCGGGTCCTTGGGCTGAGGTGGGAGAGCTGCGCTGTGCCAGTGGCAGGAGAAGCGCACTCTCGCCTGCCCTTTGTGCCTTTGTCTTCTGCCCATATCCCCAGAGGGAGACAAAACACTGTCTTATCCATGAGAAGAGGCCTCAAGAGACAGGCCTGACTTTTCTCTGGTTTCTTTGCCCAGGGATGATCTTCAGCCTCGCCTGCACACTGGCAGTCTGCCTGTGGAACTGGCTGCAACACACACACCCCTTTGCTAGGTATGTGCTACATGGTTCTGCTGGGGCCTGCCAGAGACAGAGCAAAGTCCACAGCAGAAAGACTGCTGAAAAGCACTCTCCACGTTTGCTTGACTTCTTTGCTTCCCAGCATGATTGCCAATGGCTTTTGGAAGGTGCTCCTGGAGCCCTTCCTTTGGGGAAGAGCTGCTGGCACTGCTGAAGGGTGAGGACAGAATGTGTTCCTCCCGAGTGCTGCTCTGCCAGCTCTCTCTGTCAGCAGCAGGCTTTCAAAACACTGGCTTTTCAGCCTGGAAAGGGAAACCTGCTTGTGAAGAGTTTTGCTCCAGCCTTGGCTCACTGACGGCCACAAGACTCCCTCTGTTTCAGGCTGAAGACATCCCTGGAGAACCAGAGGTTCAAGGCAGCCCTGGAAAACAGGTTCTTGGTGCTGCTCGTAGTGCTTCTGGGTGAGTTGGCGTGAGCAAACGCTTGTCTGTGCTGCACGGCAGCCTTCAGATGGCCAGCTTTTGGGTTTATGTGTGGTAATTCTGGGGCCCAAATTCTTTCTGAGCATGTCCTTGACTGGGACTGGGTTTTGGACTGCCACTAAGGCAGGGAAAGGATGTGCCTGGCATGCCGCTGCTCTGGCCAGCAAGCCAGAGGGCTCAGCCTGTGTCTGGGAGTGAAGGGCCTATATATGTCCAAGCCTGAACTAGAGATTGCCAGAGGGGCCGTGCAGGGGAGTGATGGAGAGGTACCTCTCCTGGCCCCTGCAGCCCGGTCTCAGTGGATGGGGAAATGGGGCCCTGAGCACACCTGGAGCCCAGAGCTGTACAGCCCCTGAAGCCTGGGCTGATGGCTCCCGGGCAGAGGCACGTGGCCCCTCTCTGCAGCCCTCGTTCCCCACCTCCCCAGCCAACCTGCTGTCCCAGCCCAGAGCAACAGGGAGGAGATAAGGTGAGTGCAGGACTGCTTGCAACCCCAGGCAAATAACTATGTCTTGCTGATGTCCATTGCAGTTGGCATTTACTGTGGGACTCTGCTGTCAGCGTGGAGGATGCAGGCGAAGGCAGGCACAGAGGTTGGTGACACTGATGGGATGGACACCTGCAAGGGAGCAGCTGGGGCCTTGCTGGCTGAGCTTCTGCCCTGCACAGGCCCTTCTGCAGGCCCAGTTTAATGGGCTGCTGCAGGCCAGTGCGGGACTCCTGACGTCCTTTCCCTTGTAGTGCTGGTGCTCTGGCTGTGCCCCTGAGGCAGGGGTGAGAGCCAGCCATGCTCAGAGGGCCAGCCATAGCTTGCAGGGCCTGAGCACGTCTCCTAGCTGACCTGGAGAGTGTGGAGGGTGACCACGAGGGTGTGAGGCCTCTTGTCAACCCACCTCACAGCCTCAGACAGAGTTTCTCAGCCTTTGTGGCACCAGTCAGCAGCAGTGAGTCCGTCAGCTCCGTGGACAAGGCTTGCCTCGCATTTGCTGACACTGACCTTTTGCATCTCTGGGTGCCAGGAGGCACGCTGAGCAGTCTACTGATGTGGTTCCTTTCTGTGTTCTTTCATGGCTTTCCCAGGAAGATGACAAGGGAGCACTGGAGATGTCTTTTCATGTCAACATGATGAATTCTGACTGGGCCCTGAAAAGCTTGGGTAAGGACACAAGCAGCCCCGTCTCCTTGCCCCGTGCCTGGCTGCAGCAAGCTCCAGGGAGGCTGTGCTCCAGGCACTGCTATCAAAAGTAGGGGAGCTGATACGCTCTCTGCAGACCAAGAGGAAGGCTGTGGCAGCGTGGCTCTCGGACTCCCTCCCGCTGCTGCCCTCAGCCCGTGTGTGCCCCTGCTGCTGCCCCCACACAAGTTCCTGTGCTGATGGAGGGACTCTGCTCCTCTCCAGGGCAGTTGGAAGGGGACTGGCTGGGTCATCCTTTGCTGCCAGTGCAGCAGGCCCTCAGCTTTGGTCTGCTGACACCCACATGGGCGCCTGCTGTCTCCCAGCACCTTCAGACTTTGTCCTTGGGCTGCTGGGAGAGAAGCAGTCACCAGGGACATGGCTGCTGGCAGTGCCCTGTGCAGCAGGGGGACCTCACCACTGTGGCCACAGGGACAGGAGTGACAGGCTTGGAGCTGCTCAGCTGCCTCAGAATGATGTAGGAGCACCGAGGCATCCTGGTTTGTGGCTCTCGCAGTCAGCTGCTCTCCCTTCCTCACAGGTGCCACCATTGACATGAAGAGAACTTCCCCCACCTACAGGTGCGGATGGAAGTGGGGCTACAGTCTTTTGCTGAACAGAAGGTGCACTGAGGATGAGCCTGACACCATCTTGCAGGTACTGTAGCAGAAACCATCAGTGCTGCTTGCCTGCCTGTGGTACTGTGGAGGCCCACAGCATTGATGAGGTTCCTTAAGCCAGAGCTCCAACACGGGGCAGGGCTTGCTGGAAACCTACTGCTGCTGTTTCAGGAGGCATGAGGCGGGGGCCCTGACCAGGAGGGTTTCATAGCCCAGGTTTCTGCTTTTTTTCCCTAAGAGGCAGAGTCCCTTTGGCAGGCAGGGAAGATGCCTCCTGCTCCTGTCCGTTTCCTGGCAGGCACCTCCTCCTGGAGCTGGAGCAGAGCCCCAGGCACACAGCTCCTGTGCTCCAGGCCAGACGAGCAGCTGTGCTGGCCCCAGCACTCACTCCTGTTTCGTTGCTCTCCTGTGCTGCTTTGCAGATGGATGTCTCCCAGGGCAAGCGCTGGTGTTTCCCAGGGCATTTTGGCCACGTTGTCATCAGGCTGCCAGCCCGAGTCCACCTGACTGCCATCGCTGTGCAGCACATCGTTGAGGAAGACTCCTTGTCTGTGGCTGCCAGCAGTGCTCCCAAAGGCCTGGCTGTCTATGTAAGCGTGTGCTGGGGGCTTCTGGCTGCATCTGGCCCTACGAGGACGTGGCAGGGACTCTCCTGCTTTTGTGCCCCGTCTGAGGCTGCTGCCTCGCTCTTTCCTGAGCACTGCAGTGCCCTAGCCAGGTGCTTCAAGGGCTCAGGAGGTTTCACCCTCTCAGGACTTATTGTGGCCAAAGCCCCTCTTGGGTTCTTGACCAAAGCTCAAGGTGGAGACTGAGCCCATCCCCAGCCAGCACCAGGCTGTGGTTATTGCCCGGGAGAGGCTGGGTAGGTAGCAGGGCTGGTGCAGCACATACAAACGTTCCTTTTTTGTCGACTTGAGTCTGAGCTCTCTCCTTCTGTTTTGCTCCCGAGGGATTTGAGGCTGAAAGTGAAGAGGAAACTTGGCTCGGTTCGTTCATCTATGATGTGGCAAAAGAGTCCATTCAGCCCTTCTCTCTGAAGGTACGGTCTGGGCATGGGGGGGAGGTGGCACGGAGCAAAAGAGGTTTGCCTGCAAGTCCACAGCAGGGAGGGTGTGAATGCTGGCTCCCTGGGCACTGGCTTGCTTTGAGAGAGACCTGGTGTGGGGTTGTGAGGGCTGAGCAGTGTGTGGTAGTGGCAGCAAAAGGACAACACGGGCAGGACCAGGCAGGTGGGAGCACAAGCTCCGAGAGATCCCTGGCTGCAGCCGCTGCCTTCAGCGGAGCCAGCTGCACACGCAGACGCTGCACCAGAGCAAGGCCTTTGTGCCCTGCAGAAAGAGGGGTGGCCGGTGCCAAAAGCCCTTGGGCAGCCCCAGCACTCTGTCTTGTGGCCTGTGGCGGGTGGGACAGTGTCCTCTCCTCCCAGCATAGCCCCTTCTCTCCCCTGCCCTCGTGCTGCCAGGGGAAGGCGAGCCGAGGGGACAAGGGGAGCGTCGTGGAGTTGCCCAGCAGCTGCCCTACGCATCACAGCCCCTCCTGGGCCTCTCTGTCAGCACAGAACAAGCAGCAGAGGCAGAGGGCCGAGGGAAGGAGATGCAGTCCCAAGGATGGCATGCAGAGGATGCCCAGCTGCTTTGGGGAGCCTGTTCCTGAGCAGGAGCAGGGCTGGCAGGGGGAGATGTGGCTGCACTGTTGCTCTGAACACCTCCGTTTCCTTTTCTTTCTTCACTGAACACACAGATCTCCAGAGCTTTTTCCTCCATCAAAGTTCTTGTGATGAGCAACTGGGGAAGCCCAAAGTACACGTGCATTTCTCGAGTCCGGGTTCATGGGAGGATGGCATAACAAGAGAGACCCGGATAGAAGGCAGAAACTGGAAAGGTTCCAGGGTTTCATAGAGCCCCAGTCCACCATCTCCAGCTCTTGGGACATAAATTGTAGCTGCGAGAGATAAGCAGAAATGGACTGAAGAACAAGAGGCAATGCCTTTATGGCTATTACCTAAATGTAGGATTATATTAGTGACAGATGTCGGTTAGACAGAATAGAATTATTAGTGAAGATAAATGCCGTGAGAACGCATTCTTGTGCTTGTTTGGGGGCAGACTGTCAAGGCCATGTGTGAAAATAGATGATCAAAGCCCAGTAGGTCAAGAGACTCCCTTGGTTCCTCCCTGAGCCCTGGCCAAGCTCTGGGGATCTCAACGGCGTCTGAAACCAGATGTTCCCAGATTCATAGAATGGTGGGGTTGGAAGGGACCTTTAGAGATCATCTAGTCCAACCCCCCTGCAGAAGCAGGTTCACCTAGACCAGGCTGCATAGGAACATGTCCAGGTGGGTCTTGAAGCCCTCCAAGGAAGGAGCCTCCACAACGCCCCTGGACAGCCTGTGCCAGGGCTCCGTCACTCTCATGCTGAAATAGTGTTTTCTTATGTTTAAGTGGCACTTTTTGTGTTCCAGCTTCATCCCATCACCCCTTGTCCTGTTGTCGGCTACTATAGAAAAGGGGGATGTCCCAACCTCCTGACACCCACTCTTTAGATATTTATAAATGTTAATAAGATCCCCCCTCAGTCTCCTCTGCTCCAGAATAAACAGCCCCAGTTCCAGCAGTCTTTCCTCGTATGAAAGGTGTTCTTTCACATTGAAGTGATGTGACATTGTTGATTTGAAAAGAGCTGGACCCTCTTGCGGTGCCTTTGGAGACCTCCCCTAGGAGTGGACCCACTGCGTGGGACTCCCCAGTTGCTGGGACAGGGTCTCCAAATGCTCTCTGCACCCATCCACAGGGCTTTCTGAGGCCATTTTGTTCCATTGGCTACGTTTCCGTGTTTTTCTTCCTTCCCTCATCACGGGGGTTTCTAGAACCTTCTGTTTCTGTTCAGCCCACTATTTCCGTGTCACCCAGCCCGTCTCTGCCCCGCTTGTCTCCCTTTGCCAGGGAAAGCTGGGAGCGGGGGGGCTGTGTGTGTGCGGCTGCAACCCCGAGTGACAAAGTGGCCCCTCGGCCCTGGCCCCACGGCTCCTGGGGCTGCTCCTGGCCTGGCTGTTTGCCGGCGGGGCTCTGTGGGTGAGCGGTGGCAGAGCTGGGCTGGCTGTGCCCCGGGCTCAGGCCAGGCGCCAGTTGCGGAGCCGCAGCACGGAGCAAGAGCAGGGAAAGGCAGCAGCGGCCTTTCAGGTGTCACTGAAATCGGGAACAGACTCCTCAAGGCCAAAGTACCATTAGAACCACAGAATCATTTGGGTTGGAGAAGCCCGGGAAGCTCCTGGAGTCCAACCCTGTCCTCACCCTGCCACAGCCTCCACTAACCCCTGGCCCTCAGCACCTCAGCCCCACAGCTTTGGGATCCCTCCAGGGCTGGGCCTTCCCCCAGCTCCCTGGGCAGCCTGGCACAGGGGCTGACACCCCTCTCAGAGACACAGTTGTGCCTCAGCTCCAGCCTCAAGCTCCCCTGGGGCAGCTCCAGCCCCTTTCCTCTTGGGCTGTTGCTCATGGCTGGGGAGCAGAGCCCGACCCCCAGCTCCCTGCAGCCTCCTGGCAGGGAGTGGCAGAGAGTGCTCCTGGCTCCCCTCAGCCTCCTCCAGGCTGAGCGCTGCCATTGCACTAATCCCAGAGGCAGTGATGAGTCCTCCTGCCTCATCTGCAGCAGCATCTTCCCCCAGCAGCCCTCCTCTCTTCAGCCACGGTTGTACCATTTCTTCCCTTTCAGGTGGAGTGTCCGTGAGCCTCAGTCCTTCCCTGTAAGAACTGCTCCCCAGGGCCGTCTCCAGCTGGGGCTGGTGGGAGAGCACGTGGGTGGCTGGTGGGCCATCACCTGTCTGACCCAGTGCTTGGGGGAGGAACAGGAGGAAGTCCTGGGAGCCCAGCAAAGACAGCCCTCGGGGTCCAAAGCATCATTTTAAGGGCCCAGCTGTTGGTATTTAGGGTCCACGCTGTAGGAAATTGGCCAGAGTCAAGACGTACACCCAATGTGAGCTCAAACTCTTGCTCACTTTATGGCTGTGGTACGTGGCTATTTATACGATTCATGGCTGCTCACGTGACCTGGGGAAGCATTCTGATTGGTTGCAATGCCTTGTCCACACGCCCCAACTACTAAGCCCATTGGCTAGAACACTGAGATCACGCTGCCTGTAACACTGTGAACTGCCATATTGTGGGTTGGTTCAAGGACTTTCAACCATTTTGAGGCCTGGATTGTCCAAGCCCTCAACCAGGCCATGCCCTCTTTTTATTAACCATTCCCCTACACCACACCACACCTTGAGTGCCCAAACCATCATTGTTATGCTCCAAGCCCTCCTTTTATGCTCCAAACCACACTGGTTTCTGTTGCTGGCGGGGGCCGTGCCCAGCTCCCTGCCTGCTGACACCACCAGCCATGCTCAGAGGGCCAGCCACCGCTGGCAGGGCCTGAGCACGTCTCCTAGCTGACCTGGAGAGTGTCACAACAAGCAATGCATTAGTTAACATTGGTAATGGAGGGGGAGAGGCTCCATTCCCATAAAATGGGAGGGGGAGCCTATCTGAGGGACCTGTCAGAAACCCCATTACTCCCCCCATGAATATCCCCATTCTAGACCTCACTGCTGTTGTTGGGAGTCTCTATGATACCAGACTTGAGAGATTTCTCATTCATAGACTTCAAATTCCTATCCTCACTTGCTATTTTATACACACATGATTTGGACTTGGAGTTGAATGATAAGAGAATTGCAAGCACAGGGTTAAAAGCACCAAAGGCCCCTTCTCTGTTGTGCAGACACCTGTGAGCTGAGGCCTTTGAATTCAGTCTAGGGGGCCAGTGAGGGAGAGAACCTTACAACAGAGCAGAAAAACAACTTCAAAACAGTTTCATTGAGGCTGGATTACCCACAAAAAGAGAATCACTTAATTCCTCTGATGTATATAAGGAGTGTTCTTTCATTTTGCAGTGCCCACATTAAGTGGAACGATGCCCTGTGCACCCAGTGCTGCGATAAAGGAATGTCTGCTTCCCTGAGAGGGTTGTCAGCCCCTGTGCTAGGCTGCCCAGGGAGCTGGGGGAAGGCCCAGCCCTGGAGGGATCCCAAAGCCATGGGGCTGAGATACTGAGGGCCAGGGGTTAGTGGTGGCCATGGCAGGGTGAGGACAGGGTTGGACTCCAGGAGCTCAAAGACCTCTTCCAACCCAAATGATTCTGTGGTTCTAATGGGACTTTGGCCTTGAGGAGTCTGTTCCCGATGTCAGTGACACCTTTGTGCCAGGCAGAAGGCAGCTGTGATGCCCAGGGAGCCCCACTGTGAGTCACAGTTCTCCGTCCATGGTGACGAGGGAAGTAGCCCTGTTCAGCAGTTGCCTGGGGCAGTTGCTTCTGGAGAGCTGCTTTCGCCTGACCAGGCAAGGACTGGGACTGAGGAGGGAGGTGTGAGCAGGTAGCCTACCTCTGCCCAGAGATGCCAGGAAGGAGGGTACGTGCGACAAGATGCCAATGTCTCAACTGGAAGCCAGGGAAGGAAGTAGTGGAGCCAACCCCCTGCCAGGAGAGCAGGTACGAGGGGGAGCAGAGAGGGATGAGGGGAGAATGGGGCTGGGCTGCTGTCGCTTTGGTTCCTCTCCTCCCACTGCAGACCCGTAAAGCTAAGGATGGGGAAAGGAGAGGGGAGAGCCCTGGAAGCAGCCCAGCCTTGCTGCCCTCTCTCTTCTACAGCTGGGATGTGCTCTTGGGAGGCTTCCAGAGGCCAGCTTCTGGCAAAGGCCTTGGCTCACACAGCCTGGGGACAGTGGGCAACTGGAACCTGTTTTTTTCCTCCTGCCATAGGGTCATCAATGTAGAGGCAGAACTCAGCTTGCCACCCAGGGTCAGCAATGTAGAGGCAGAACTCAGCTTGCCACCTAGGGTGAGCAATGTAGAGGCAGAAGTCATCTTGCCACGTAGGTTCGTCAGTGTAGAGACCCAAGTCAGCTTGCCACTAGCTCCCAGCTCGGACACTGCTCCAGAGCAGCCGGCGGCAGAGTGCCACAGAGCCCAAGAAGATGCAGGTAAGCTCAGCAGTGCTGCTTGCTGTCGGGTCCTTGGGCTGAGGTGGGAGAGCTGCGCTGTGCCAGTGGCAGGAGAAGCGCACTCTCGCCTGCCCTTTGTGCCTTTGTCTTCTGCCCATATCCCCAGAGGGAGACAAAACACTGTCTTATCCATGAGAAGAGGCCTCAAGAGACAGGCCTGACTTTTCTCTGGTTTCTTTGCCCAGGGATGATCTTCAGCCTCGCCTGCACACTGGCAGTCTGCCTGTGGAACTGGCTGCAACACACACACCCCTTTGCTAGGTATGTGCTACATGGTTCTGCTGGGGCCTGCCAGAGACAGAGCAAAGTCCACAGCAGAAAGACTGCTGAAAAGCACTCTCCATGTTTGCTTGACTTCTTTGCTTCCCAGCATGATTGCCAATGGCTTTTGGAAGGTGCTCCTGGAGCCCTTCCTTTGGGGAAGAGCTGCTGGCACTGCTGAAGGGTGAGGACAGAATGTGTTCCTCCCGAGTGCTGCTCTGCCAGCTCTCTCTGTCAGCAGCAGGCTTTCAAAACACTGGCTTTTCAGCCTGGAAAGGGAAACCTGCTTGTGAAGAGTTTTGCTCCAGCCTTGGCTCACTGACGGCCACAAGACTCCCTCTGTTTCAGGCTGAAGACATCCCTGGAGAACCAGAGGTTCAAGGCAGCCCTGGAAAACAGGTTCTTGGTGCTGCTCGTAGTGCTTCTGGGTGAGTTGGCGTGAGCAAACGCTTGTCTGTGCTGCACGGCAGCCTTCAGATGGCCAGCTTTTGGGTTTATGTGTGGTAATTCTGGGGCCCAAATTCTTTCTGAGCATGTCCTTGACTGGGACTGGGTTTTGGACTGCCACTAAGGCAGGGAAAGGATGTGCCTGGCATGCCGCTGCTCTGGCCAGCAAGCCAGAGGGCTCAGCCTGTGTCTGGGAGTGAAGGGCCTATGTATGTCCAAGCCTGAACTAGAGATTGCCAGAGGGGCCGTGCAGGGGAGTGATGGAGAGGTACCTCTCCTGGCCCCTGCAGCCTGGTCTCAGTGGATGGGGAAATGGGGCCCTGAGCACACCTGGAGCCCAGAGCTGTACAGCCCCTGAAGCCTGGGCTGATGGCTCCCGGGCAGAGGCACGTGGCCCCTCTCTGCAGCCCTCGTTCCCCACCTCCCCAGCCAACCTGCTGTCCCAGCCCAGAGCAACAGGGAGGAGATAAGGTGAGTGCAGGACTGCTTGCAACCCCAGGCAAATAACTATGTCTTGCTGATGTCAATTGCAGTTGGCATTTACTGTGGGACTCTGCTGTCAGCGTGGAGGATGCAGGCGAAGGCAGGCACAGAGGTTGGTGACACTGATGGGATGGACACCTGCAAGGGAGCAGCTGGGGCCTTGCTGGCTGAGCTTCTGCCCTGCACAGGCCCTTCTGCAGGCCCAGTTTAATGGGCTGCTGCAGGCCAGTGCGGGACTCCTGACGTCCTTTCCCTTGTAGTGCTGGTGCTCTGGCTGTGCCCCTGAGGCAGGGGTGAGAGCCAGCCATGCTCAGAGGGCCAGCCGTAGCTTGCAGGGCCTGAGCACGTCTCCTAGCTGACCTGGAGAGTGTGGAGGGTGACCACGAGGGTGTGAGGCCTCTTGTCAACCCACCTCACAGCCTCAGACAGAGTTTCTCAGCCTTTGTGGCACCAGTCAGCAGCAGTGAGTCCGTCAGCTCCGTGGACAAGGCTTGCCTCACATTTGCTGACACCGACCTTTTGCATCTCTGGGTGCCAGGAGGCATGCTGAGCAGTCTACTGATGTGGTTCCTTTCTGTGTTCTTTCATGGCTTTCCCAGGAAGATGACAAGGGAGCACTGGAGATGTCTTTTCATGTCAACATGATGAATTCTGACTGGGCCCTGAAAAGCTTGGGTAAGGACACAAGCAGCCCCGTCTCCTTGCCCCGTGCCTGGCTGCAGCAAGCTCCAGGGAGGCTGTGCTCCAGGCACTGCTATCAAAAGTAGGGGAGCTGATATGCTCTCTGCAGACCAAGAGGAAGGCTGTGGCAGCGTGGCTCTCGGACTCCCTCCCGCTGCTGCCCTCAGCCCGTGTGTGCCCCTGCTGCTGCCCCCACACAAGTTCCTGTGCTGATGGAGGGACTCTGCTCCTCTCCAGGGCAGTTGGAAGGGGACTGGCTGGGTCATCCTTTGCTGCCAGTGCAGCAGGCCCTCAGCTTTGGTCTGCTGACACCCACATGGGCGCCTGCTGTCTCCCAGCACCTTCAGACCTTGTCCTTGGGCTGCTGGGAGAGAAGCAGTCACCAGGGACATGGCTGCTGGCAGTGCCCTGTGCAGCAGGGGGACCTCACCACCGTGGCCACAGGGACAGGAGTGACAGGCTTGGAGCTGCTCAGCTGCCTCAGAATGATTTAGAATCACCGAGGCATCCTGGTTTGTGGCTCTCGCAGTCAGCTGCTCTCCCTTCCTCACAGGTGCCACCATTGACATGAAGAGAACTTCCCCCACCTACAGGTGCGGATGGAAGTGGGGCTACAGTCTTTTGCTGAACAGAAGGTGCACTGAGGATGAGCCTGACACCATCTTGCAGGTACTGTAGCAGAAACCATCAGTGCTGCTTGCCTGCCTGTGGTACTGTGGAGGCCCACAGCATTGATGAGGTTCCTTAAGCCAGAGCTCCAACACGGGGCAGGGCTTGCTGGAAACCTACTGCTGCTGTTTCAGGAGGCATGAGGCGGGGGCCCTGACCAGGAGGGTTTCATAGCCCAGGTTTCTGCTTTTTTTCCCTAAGAGGCAGAGTCCCTTTGGCAGGCAGGGAAGATGCCTCCTGCTCCTGTCCGTTTCCTGGCAGGCACCTCCTCCTGGAGCTGGAGCAGAGCCCCAGGCACACAGCTCCTGTGCTCCAGGCCAGACGAGCAGCTGTGCTGGCCCCAGCACTCACTCCTGTTTCGTTGCTCTCCTGTGCTGCTTTGCAGATGGATGTCTCCCAGGGCAAGCGCTGGTGTTTCCCAGGGCATTCTGGCCACGTTGTCATCAGGCTGCCAGCCCGAGTCCACCTGACTGCCATCGCTGTGCAGCACATCGTTGAGGAAGACTCCTTGTCTGTGGCTGCCAGCAGTGCTCCCAAAGGCCTGGCTGTCTATGTAAGCGTGTGCTGGGGGCTTCTGGCTGCATCTGGCCCTACGAGGACGTGGCAGGGACTCTCCTGCTTTTGTGCCCCGTCTGAGGCTGCTGCCTCGCTCTTTCCTGAGCACTGCAGTGCCCTAGCCAGGTGCTTCAAGGGCTCAGGAGGTTTCACCCTCTCAGGACTTATTGTGGCCAAAGCCCCTCTTGGGTTCTTGACCAAAGCTCAAGGTGGAGACTGAGCCCATCCCCAGCCAGCACCAGGCTGTGGTTATTGCCCGGGAGAGGCTGGGTAGGTAGCAGGGCTGGTGCAGCACATACAAACGTTCCTTTTTTGTCGACTTGAGTCTGAGCTCTCTCCTTCTGTTTTGCTCCCGAGGGATTTGAGGCTGAAAGTGAAGAGGAAACTTGGCTCGGTTCGTTCATCTATGATGTGGCAAAAGAGTCCATTCAGCCCTTCTCTCTGAAGGTACGGTCTGGGCATGGGGGGGAGGTGGCACGGAGCAAAAGAGGTTTGCCTGCAAGTCCACAGCAGGGAGGGTGTGAATGCTGGCTCCCTGGGCACTGGCTTGCTTTGAGAGAGACCTGGTGTGGGGTTGTGAGGGCTGAGCAGTGTGTGGTAGTGGCAGCAAAAGGACAACACGGGCAGGACCAGGCAGGTGGGAGCACAAGCTCCGAGAGATCCCTGGCTGCAGCCGCTGCCTTCAGCGGAGCCAGCTGCACACGCAGACGCTGCACCAGAGCAAGGCCTTTGTGCCCTGCAGAAAGAGGGGTGGCCGGTGCCAAAAGCCCTTGGGCAGCCCCAGCACTCTGTCTTGTGGCCTGTGGCGGGTGGGACAGTGTCCTCTCCTCCCAGCATAGCCCCTTCTCTCCCCTGCCCTCGTGCTGCCAGGGGAAGGCGAGCCGAGGGGACAAGGGGAGCGTCGTGGAGTTGCCCAGCAGCTGCCCTACGCATCACAGCCCCTCCTGGGCCTCTCTGTCAGCACAGAACAAGCAGCAGAGGCAGAGGGCCGAGGGAAGGAGATGCAGTCCCAAGGATGGCATGCAGAGGATGCCCAGCTGCTTTGGGGAGCCTGTTCCTGAGCAGGAGCAGGGCTGGCAGGGGGAGATGTGGCTGCACTGTTGCTCTGAACACCTCCGTTTCCTTTTCTTTCTTCACTGAACACACAGATCTCCAGAGCTTTTTCCTCCATCAAAGTTCTTGTGATGAGCAACTGGGGAAGCCCAAAGTACACGTGCATTTCTCGAGTCCGGGTTCATGGGAGGATGGCATAACAAGAGAGACCCGGATAGAAGGCAGAAACTGGAAAGGTTCCAGGGTTTCATAGAGCCCCAGTCCACCATCTCCAGCTCTTGGGACATAAATTGTAGCTGCGAGAGATAAGCAGAAATGGACTGAAGAACAAGAGGCAATGCCTTTATGGCTATTACCTAAATGTAGGATTATATTAGTGACAGATGTCGGTTAGACAGAATAGAATTATTAGTGAAGATAAATGCCGTGAGAACGCATTCTTGTGCTTGTTTGGGGGCAGACTGTCAAGGCCATGTGTGAAAATAGATGATCAAAGCCCAGTAGGTCAAGAGACTCCCTTGGTTCCTCCCTGAGCCCTGGCCAAGCTCTGGGGATCTCAACGGCGTCTGAAACCAGATGTTCCCAGATTCATAGAATGGTGGGGTTGGAAGGGACCTTTAGAGATCATCTAGTCCAACCCCCCTGCAGAAGCAGGTTCACCTAGACCAGGCCGCATAGGAACACGTCCAGGCGGGTCTTGAAGCCCTCCAAGGAAGGAGCCTCCACAACGCCCCTGGACAGCCTGTGCCAGGGCTCCGTCACTCTCATGCTGAAATAGTGTTTTCTTATGTTTAAGTGGCACTTTTTGTGTTCCAGCTTCATCCCAT
The DNA here is from genome assembly GCF_028858725.1 of Colius striatus. Classification (NCBI taxonomy): domain Eukaryota; kingdom Metazoa; phylum Chordata; class Aves; order Coliiformes; family Coliidae; genus Colius; species Colius striatus. Next base: position 235,270 of record NC_084759.1, on the reverse strand, counting down.
CACCCCTTGTCCTGTTACCAGCTACTATAGAAAAGGGGGATGTCCCAACCTCCTGACACCCACTCTTTAGATATTTATAAATGTTAATAAGATCCCCCCTCAGTCTCCTCTGCTCCAGAATAAACAGCCCCAGTTCCAGCAGTCTTTCCTCGTATGAAAGGTGTTCTTTCACATTGAAGTGATGTGACATTGTTGATTTGAAAAGAGCTGGACCCTCTTGCGGTGCCTTTGGAGACCTCCCCTAGGAGTGGACCCACTGCGTGGGACTCCCCAGTTGCTGGGACAGGGTCTCCAAATGCTCTCTGCACCCATCCACAGGGCTTTCTGAGGCCATTTTGTTCCATTGGCTACGTTTCCGTGTTTTTCTTCCTTGCCTCATCATGGGGGTTTCTAGAACCTTCTGTTTCTGTTCAGCCCACTATTTCCGTGTCACCCAGCCCGTCTCTGCCCCGCTTGTCTCCCTTTGCCAGGGAAAGCTGGGAGCGGGGGGGCTGTGTGTGTGCGGCTGCAACCCCGAGTGACAAAGTGGCCCCTCGGCCCTGGCCCCACGGCTCCTGGGGCTGCTCCTGGCCTGGCTGTTTGCCGGCGGGGCTCTGTGGGTGAGCGGTGGCAGAGCTGGGCTGGCTGTGCCCCGGGCTCAGGCCAGGCGCCAGTTGCGGAGCCGCAGCACGGAGCGAGAGCAGGGAAAGGCAGCAGCGGCCTTTCAGGTGTCACTGAAATCGGGAACAGACTCCTCAAGGCCAAAGTACCATTAGAACCACAGAATCATTTGGGTTGGAGAAGCCCGGGAAGCTCCTGGAGTCCAACCCTGTCCTCACCCTGCCACAGCCTCCACTAACCCCTGGCCCTCAGCACCTCAGCCCCACAGCTTTGGGATCCCTCCAGGGCTGGGCCTTCCCCCAGCTCCCTGGGCAGCCTGGCACAGGGGCTGACACCCCTCTCAGAGACACAGTTGTGCCTCAGCTCCAGCCTCAAGCTCCCCTGGGGCAGCTCCAGCCCCTTTCCTCTTGGGCTGTTGCTCATGGCTGGGGAGCAGAGCCCGACCCCCAGCTCCCTGCAGCCTCCTGGCAGGGAGTGGCAGAGAGTGCTCCTGGCTCCCCTCAGCCTCCTCCAGGCTGAGCGCTGCCATTGCACTAATCCCAGAGGCAGTGATGAGTCCTCCTGCCTCATCTGCAGCAGCATCTTCCCCCAGCAGCCCTCCTCTCTTCAGCCACGGTTGTACCATTTCTTCCCTTTCAGGTGGAGTGTCCGTGAGCCTCAGTCCTTCCCTGTAAGAACTGCTCCCCAGGGCCGTCTCCAGCTGGGGCTGGTGGGAGAGCACGTGGGTGGCTGGTGGGCCATCACCTGTCTGACCCAGTGCTTGGGGGAGGAACAGGAGGAAGTCCTGGGAGCCCAGCAAAGACAGCCCTCGGGGTCCAAAGCATCATTTTAAGGGCCCAGCTGTTGGTATTTAGGGTCCACGCTGTAGGAAATTGGCCAGAGTCAAGACGTACACCCAATGTGAGCTCAAACTCTTGCTCACTTTATGGCTGTGGTACGTGGCTATTTATACGATTCATGGCTGCTCACGTGACCTGGGGAAGCATTCTGATTGGTTGCAATGCCTTGTCCACACGCCCCAACTACTAAGCCCATTGGCTAGAACACTGAGATCACGCTGCCTGTAACACTGTGAACTGCCATATTGTGGGTTGGTTCAAGGACTTTCAACCATTTTGAGGCCTGGATTGTCCAAGCCCTCAACCAGGCCATGCCCTCTTTTTATTAACCATTCCCCTACACCACACCACACCTTGAGTGCCCAAACCATCATTGTTATGCTCCAAGCCCTCCTTTTATGCTCCAAACCACACTGGTTTCTGTTGCTGGCGGGGGCCGTGCCCAGCTCCCTGCCTGCTGACACCACCAGCCATGCTCAGAGGGCCAGCCACCGCTGGCAGGGCCTGAGCACGTCTCCTAGCTGACCTGGAGAGTGTCACAACAAGCAATGCATTAGTTAACATTGGTAATGGAGGGGGAGAGGCTCCATTCCCATAAAATGGGAGGGGGAGCCTATCTGAGGGACCTGTCAGAAACCCCATTACTCCCCCCATGAATATCCCCATTCTAGACCTCACTGCTGTTGTTGGGAGTCTCTATGATACCAGACTTGAGAGATTTCTCATTCATAGACTTCAAATTCCTATCCTCACTTGCTATTTTATACACACATGATTTGGACTTGGAGTTGAATGATAAGAGAATTGCAAGCACAGGGTTAAAAGCACCAAAGGCCCCTTCTCTGTTGTGCAGACACCTGTGAGCTGAGGCCTTTGAATTCAGTCTAGGGGGCCAGTGAGGGAGAGAACCTTACAACAGAGCAGAAAAACAACTTCAAAACAGTTTCATTGAGGCTGGATTACCCACAAAAAGAGAATCACTTAATTCCTCTGATGTATATAAGGAGTGTTCTTTCATTTTGCAGTGCCCACATTAAGTGGAACGATGCCCTGTGCACCCAGTGCTGCGATAAAGGAATGTCTGCTTCCCTGAGAGGGTTGTCAGCCCCTGTGCTAGGCTGCCCAGGGAGCTGGGGGAAGGCCCAGCCCTGGAGGGATCCCAAAGCCATGGGGCTGAGATACTGAGGGCCAGGGGTTAGTGGTGGCCATGGCAGGGTGAGGACAGGGTTGGACTCCAGGAGCTCAAAGACCTCTTCCAACCCAAATGATTCTGTGGTTCTAATGGGACTTTGGCCTTGAGGAGTCTGTTCCCGATGTCAGTGACACCTTTGTGCCAGGCAGAAGGCAGCTGTGTTGCCCAGGGAGCCCCACTGTGAGTCACAGTTCTCCGTCCATGGTGACGAGGGAAGTAGCCCTGTTCAGCAGTTGCCTGGGGCAGTTGCTTCTGGAGAGCTGCTTTCGCCTGACCAGGCAAGGACTGGGACTGAGGAGGGAGGTGTGAGCAGGTAGCCTACCTCTGCCCAGAGATGCCAGGAAGGAGGGTACGTGCGACAAGATGCCAATGTCTCAACTGGAAGCCAGGGAAGGAAGTAGTGGAGCCAACCCCCTGCCAGGAGAGCAGGTACGAGGGGGAGCAGAGAGGGATGAGGGGAGAATGGGGCTGGGCTGCTGTCGCTTTGGTTCCTCTCCTCCCACTGCAGACCCGTAAAGCTAAGGATGGGGAAAGGAGAGGGGAGAGCCCTGGAAGCAGCCCAGCCTTGCTGCCCTCTCTCTTCTACAGCTGGGATGTGCTCTTGGGAGGCTTCCAGAGGCCAGCTTCTGGCAAAGGCCTTGGCTCACACAGCCTGGGGACAGTGGGCAACTGGAACCTGTTTTTTTCCTCCTGCCATAGGGTCATCAATGTAGAGGCAGAACTCAGCTTGCCACCCAGGGTCAGCAATGTAGAGGCAGAACTCAGCTTGCCACCTAGGGTGAGCAATGTAGAGGCAGAAGTCATCTTGCCACGTAGGTTCGTCAGTGTAGAGACCCAAGTCAGCTTGCCACTAGCTCCCAGCTCGGACACTGCTCCAGAGCAGCCGGCGGCAGAGTGCCACAGAGCCCAAGAAGATGCAGGTAAGCTCAGCAGTGCTGCTTGCTGTCGGGTCCTTGGGCTGAGGTGGGAGAGCTGCGCTGTGCCAGTGGCAGGAGAAGCGCACTCTCGCCTGCCCTTTGTGCCTTTGTCTTCTGCCCATATCCCCAGAGGGAGACAAAACACTGTCTTATCCATGAGAAGAGGCCTCAAGAGACAGGCCTGACTTTTCTCTGGTTTCTTTGCCCAGGGATGATCTTCAGCCTCGCCTGCACACTGGCAGTCTGCCTGTGGAACTGGCTGCAACACACACACCCCTTTGCTAGGTATGTGCTACATGGTTCTGCTGGGGCCTGCCAGAGACAGAGCAAAGTCCACAGCAGAAAGACTGCTGAAAAGCACTCTCCACGTTTGCTTGACTTCTTTGCTTCCCAGCATGATTGCCAATGGCTTTTGGAAGGTGCTCCTGGAGCCCTTCCTTTGGGGAAGAGCTGCTGGCACTGCTGAAGGGTGAGGACAGAATGTGTTCCTCCCGAGTGCTGCTCTGCCAGCTCTCTCTGTCAGCAGCAGGCTTTCAAAACACTGGCTTTTCAGCCTGGAAAGGGAAACCTGCTTGTGAAGAGTTTTGCTCCAGCCTTGGCTCACTGACGGCCACAAGACTCCCTCTGTTTCAGGCTGAAGACATCCCTGGAGAACCAGAGGTTCAAGGCAGCCCTGGAAAACAGGTTCTTGGTGCTGCTCGTAGTGCTTCTGGGTGAGTTGGCGTGAGCAAACGCTTGTCTGTGCTGCACGGCAGCCTTCAGATGGCCAGCTTTTGGGTTTATGTGTGGTAATTCTGGGGCCCAAATTCTTTCTGAGCATGTCCTTGACTGGGACTGGGTTTTGGACTGCCACTAAGGCAGGGAAAGGATGTGCCTGGCATGCCGCTGCTCTGGCCAGCAAGCCAGAGGGCTCAGCCTGTGTCTGGGAGTGAAGGGCCTATATATGTCCAAGCCTGAACTAGAGATTGCCAGAGGGGCCGTGCAGGGGAGTGATGGAGAGGTACCTCTCCTGGCCCCTGCAGCCCGGTCTCAGTGGATGGGGAAATGGGGCCCTGAGCACACCTGGAGCCCAGAGCTGTACAGCCCCTGAAGCCTGGGCTGATGGCTCCCGGGCAGAGGCACGTGGCCCCTCTCTGCAGCCCTCGTTCCCCACCTCCCCAGCCAACCTGCTGTCCCAGCCCAGAGCAACAGGGAGGAGATAAGGTGAGTGCAGGACTGCTTGCAACCCCAGGCAAATAACTATGTCTTGCTGATGTCCATTGCAGTTGGCATTTACTGTGGGACTCTGCTGTCAGCGTGGAGGATGCAGGCGAAGGCAGGCACAGAGGTTGGTGACACTGATGGGATGGACACCTGCAAGGGAGCAGCTGGGGCCTTGCTGGCTGAGCTTCTGCCCTGCACAGGCCCTTCTGCAGGCCCAGTTTAATGGGCTGCTGCAGGCCAGTGCGGGACTCCTGACGTCCTTTCCCTTGTAGTGCTGGTGCTCTGGCTGTGCCCCTGAGGCAGGGGTGAGAGCCAGCCATGCTCAGAGGGCCAGCCATAGCTTGCAGGGCCTGAGCACGTCTCCTAGCTGACCTGGAGAGTGTGGAGGGTGACCACGAGGGTGTGAGGCCTCTTGTCAACCCACCTCACAGCCTCAGACAGAGTTTCTCAGCCTTTGTGGCACCAGTCAGCAGCAGTGAGTCCGTCAGCTCCGTGGACAAGGCTTGCCTCGCATTTGCTGACACTGACCTTTTGCATCTCTGGGTGCCAGGAGGCATGCTGAGCAGTCTACTGATGTGGTTCTTTTCTGTGTTCTTTCATGGCTTTCCCAGGAAGATGACAAGGGAGCACTGGAGATGTCTTTTCATGTCAACATGATGAATTCTGACTGGGCCCTGAAAAGCTTGGGTAAGGACACAAGCAGCCCCGTCTCCTTGCCCCGTGCCTGGCTGCAGCAAGCTCCAGGGAGGCTGTGCTCCAGGCACTGCTATCAAAAGTAGGGGAGCTGATACGCTCTCTGCAGACCAAGAGGAAGGCTGTGGCAGCGTGGCTCTCGGACTCCCTCCCGCTGCTGCCCTCAGCCCGTGTGTGCCCCTGCTGCTGCCCCCACACAAGTTCCTGTGCTGATGGAGGGACTCTGCTCCTCTCCAGGGCAGTTGGAAGGGGACTGGCTGGGTCATCCTTTGCTGCCAGTGCAGCAGGCCCTCAGCTTTGGTCTGCTGACACCCACATGGGCGCCTGCTGTCTCCCAGCACCTTCAGACTTTGTCCTTGGGCTGCTGGGAGAGAAGCAGTCACCAGGGACATGGCTGCTGGCAGTGCCCTGTGCAGCAGGGGGACCTCACCACTGTGGCCACAGGGACAGGAGTGACAGGCTTGGAGCTGCTCAGCTGCCTCAGAATGATGTAGGAGCACCGAGGCATCCTGGTTTGTGGCTCTCGCAGTCAGCTGCTCTCCCTTCCTCACAGGTGCCACCATTGACATGAAGAGAACTTCCCCCACCTACAGGTGCGGATGGAAGTGGGGCTACAGTCTTTTGCTGAACAGAAGGTGCACTGAGGATGAGCCTGACACCATCTTGCAGGTACTGTAGCAGAAACCATCAGTGCTGCTTGCCTGCCTGTGGTACTGTGGAGGCCCACAGCATTGATGAGGTTCCTTAAGCCAGAGCTCCAACACGGGGCAGGGCTTGCTGGAAACCTACTGCTGCTGTTTCAGGAGGCATGAGGCGGGGGCCCTGACCAGGAGGGTTTCATAGCCCAGGTTTCTGCTTTTTTTCCCTAAGAGGCAGAGTCCCTTTGGCAGGCAGGGAAGATGCCTCCTGCTCCTGTCCGTTTCCTGGCAGGCACCTCCTCCTGGAGCTGGAGCAGAGCCCCAGGCACACAGCTCCTGTGCTCCAGGCCAGACGAGCAGCTGTGCTGGCCCCAGCACTCACTCCTGTTTCGTTGCTCTCCTGTGCTGCTTTGCAGATGGATGTCTCCCAGGGCAAGCGCTGGTGTTTCCCAGGGCATTCTGGCCACGTTGTCATCAGGCTGCCAGCCCGAGTCCACCTGACTGCCATCGCTGTGCAGCACATCGTTGAGGAAGACTCCTTGTCTGTGGCTGCCAGCAGTGCTCCCAAAGGCCTGGCTGTCTATGTAAGCGTGTGCTGGGGGCTTCTGGCTGCATCTGGCCCTACGAGGACGTGGCAGGGACTCTCCTGCTTTTGTGCCCCGTCTGAGGCTGCTGCCTCGCTCTTTCCTGAGCACTGCAGTGCCCTAGCCAGGTGCTTCAAGGGCTCAGGAGGTTTCACCCTCTCAGGACTTATTGTGGCCAAAGCCCCTCTTGGGTTCTTGACCAAAGCTCAAGGTGGAGACTGAGCCCATCCCCAGCCAGCACCAGGCTGTGGTTATTGCCCGGGAGAGGCTGGGTAGGTAGCAGGGCTGGTGCAGCACATACAAACGTTCCTTTTTTGTCGACTTGAGTCTGAGCTCTCTCCTTCTGTTTTGCTCCCGAGGGATTTGAGGCTGAAAGTGAAGAGGAAACTTGGCTCGGTTCGTTCATCTATGATGTGGCAAAAGAGTCCATTCAGCCCTTCTCTCTGAAGGTACGGTCTGGGCATGGGGGGGAGGTGGCACGGAGCAAAAGAGGTTTGCCTGCAAGTCCACAGCAGGGAGGGTGTGAATGCTGGCTCCCTGGGCACTGGCTTGCTTTGAGAGAGACCTGGTGTGGGGTTGTGAGGGCTGAGCAGTGTGTGGTAGTGGCAGCAAAAGGACAACACGGGCAGGACCAGGCAGGTGGGAGCACAAGCTCCGAGAGATCCCTGGCTGCAGCCGCTGCCTTCAGCGGAGCCAGCTGCACACGCAGACGCTGCACCAGAGCAAGGCCTTTGTGCCCTGCAGAAAGAGGGGTGGCCGGTGCCAAAAGCCCTTGGGCAGCCCCAGCACTCTGTCTTGTGGCCTGTGGCGGGTGGGACAGTGTCCTCTCCTCCCAGCATAGCCCCTTCTCTCCCCTGCCCTCGTGCTGCCAGGGGAAGGCGAGCCGAGGGGACAAGGGGAGCGTCGTGGAGTTGCCCAGCAGCTGCCCTACGCATCACAGCCCCTCCTGGGCCTCTCTGTCAGCACAGAACAAGCAGCAGAGGCAGAGGGCCGAGGGAAGGAGATGCAGTCCCAAGGATGGCATGCAGAGGATGCCCAGCTGCTTTGGGGAGCCTGTTCCTGAGCAGGAGCAGGGCTGGCAGGGGGAGATGTGGCTGCACTGTTGCTCTGAACACCTCCGTTTCCTTTTCTTTCTTCACTGAACACACAGATCTCCAGAGCTTTTTCCTCCATCAAAGTTCTTGTGATGAGCAACTGGGGAAGCCCAAAGTACACGTGCATTTCTCGAGTCCGGGTTCATGGGAGGATGGCATAACAAGAGAGACCCGGATAGAAGGCAGAAACTGGAAAGGTTCCAGGGTTTCATAGAGCCCCAGTCCACCATCTCCAGCTCTTGGGACATAAATTGTAGCTGCGAGAGATAAGCAGAAATGGACTGAAGAACAAGAGGCAATGCCTTTATGGCTATTACCTAAATGTAGGATTATATTAGTGACAGATGTCGGTTAGACAGAATAGAATTATTAGTGAAGATAAATGCCGTGAGAACGCATTCTTGTGCTTGTTTGGGGGCAGACTGTCAAGGCCATGTGTGAAAATAGATGATCAAAGCCCAGTAGGTCAAGAGACTCCCTTGGTTCCTCCCTGAGCCCTGGCCAAGCTCTGGGGATCTCAACGGCGTCTGAAACCAGATGTTCCCAGATTCATAGAATGGTGGGGTTGGAAGGGACCTTTAGAGATCATCTAGTCCAACCCCCCTGCAGAAGCAGGTTCACCTAGACCAGGCTGCATAGGAACATGTCCAGGTGGGTCTTGAAGCCCTCCAAGGAAGGAGCCTCCACAACGCCCCTGGACAGCCTGTGCCAGGGCTCCGTCACTCTCATGCTGAAATAGTGTTTTCTTATGTTTAAGTGGCACTTTTTGTGTTCCAGCTTCATCCCATCACCCCTTGTCCTGTTGTCGGCTACTATAGAAAAGGGGGATGTCCCAACCTCCTGACACCCACTCTTTAGATATTTATAAATGTTAATAAGATCCCCCCTCAGTCTCCTCTGCTCCAGAATAAACAGCCCCAGTTCCAGCAGTCTTTCCTCGTATGAAAGGTGTTCTTTCACATTGAAGTGATGTGACATTGTTGATTTGAAAAGAGCTGGACCCTCTTGCGGTGCCTTTGGAGACCTCCCCTAGGAGTGGACCCACTGCGTGGGACTCCCCAGTTGCTGGGACAGGGTCTCCAAATGCTCTCTGCACCCATCCACAGGGCTTTCTGAGGCCATTTTGTTCCATTGGCTACGTTTCCGTGTTTTTCTTCCTTCCCTCATCACGGGGGTTTCTAGAACCTTCTGTTTCTGTTCAGCCCACTATTTCCGTGTCACCCAGCCCGTCTCTGCCCCGCTTGTCTCCCTTTGCCAGGGAAAGCTGGGAGCGGGGGGGCTGTGTGTGTGCGGCTGCAACCCCGAGTGACAAAGTGGCCCCTCGGCCCTGGCCCCACGGCTCCTGGGGCTGCTCCTGGCCTGGCTGTTTGCCGGCGGGGCTCTGTGGGTGAGCGGTGGCAGAGCTGGGCTGGCTGTGCCCCGGGCTCAGGCCAGGCGCCAGTTGCGGAGCCGCAGCACGGAGCAAGAGCAGGGAAAGGCAGCAGCGGCCTTTCAGGTGTCACTGAAATCGGGAACAGACTCCTCAAGGCCAAAGTACCATTAGAACCACAGAATCATTTGGGTTGGAGAAGCCCGGGAAGCTCCTGGAGTCCAACCCTGTCCTCACCCTGCCACAGCCTCCACTAACCCCTGGCCCTCAGCACCTCAGCCCCACAGCTTTGGGATCCCTCCAGGGCTGGGCCTTCCCCCAGCTCCCTGGGCAGCCTGGCACAGGGGCTGACACCCCTCTCAGAGACACAGTTGTGCCTCAGCTCCAGCCTCAAGCTCCCCTGGGGCAGCTCCAGCCCCTTTCCTCTTGGGCTGTTGCTCATGGCTGGGGAGCAGAGCCCGACCCCCAGCTCCCTGCAGCCTCCTGGCAGGGAGTGGCAGAGAGTGCTCCTGGCTCCCCTCAGCCTCCTCCAGGCTGAGCGCTGCCATTGCACTAATCCCAGAGGCAGTGATGAGTCCTCCTGCCTCATCTGCAGCAGCATCTTCCCCCAGCAGCCCTCCTCTCTTCAGCCACGGTTGTACCATTTCTTCCCTTTCAGGTGGAGTGTCCGTGAGCCTCAGTCCTTCCCTGTAAGAACTGCTCCCCAGGGCCGTCTCCAGCTGGGGCTGGTGGGAGAGCACGTGGGTGGCTGGTGGGCCATCACCTGTCTGACCCAGTGCTTGGGGGAGGAACAGGAGGAAGTCCTGGGAGCCCAGCAAAGACAGCCCTCGGGGTCCAAAGCATCATTTTAAGGGCCCAGCTGTTGGTATTTAGGGTCCACGCTGTAGGAAATTGGCCAGAGTCAAGACGTACACCCAATGTGAGCTCAAACTCTTGCTCACTTTATGGCTGTGGTACGTGGCTATTTATACGATTCATGGCTGCTCACGTGACCTGGGGAAGCATTCTGATTGGTTGCAATGCCTTGTCCACACGCCCCAACTACTAAGCCCATTGGCTAGAACACTGAGATCACGCTGCCTGTAACACTGTGAACTGCCATATTGTGGGTTGGTTCAAGGACTTTCAACCATTTTGAGGCCTGGATTGTCCAAGCCCTCAACCAGGCCATGCCCTCTTTTTATTAACCATTCCCCTACACCACACCACACCTTGAGTGCCCAAACCATCATTGTTATGCTCCAAGCCCTCCTTTTATGCTCCAAACCACACTGGTTTCTGTTGCTGGCGGGGGCCGTGCCCAGCTCCCTGCCTGCTGACACCACCAGCCATGCTCAGAGGGCCAGCCACCGCTGGCAGGGCCTGAGCACGTCTCCTAGCTGACCTGGAGAGTGTCACAACAAGCAATGCATTAGTTAACATTGGTAATGGAGGGGGAGAGGCTCCATTCCCATAAAATGGGAGGGGGAGCCTATCTGAGGGACCTGTCAGAAACCCCATTACTCCCCCCATGAATATCCCCATTCTAGACCTCACTGCTGTTGTTGGGAGTCTCTATGATACCAGACTTGAGAGATTTCTCATTCATAGACTTCAAATTCCTATCCTCACTTGCTATTTTATACACACATGATTTGGACTTGGAGTTGAATGATAAGAGAATTGCAAGCACAGGGTTAAAAGCACCAAAGGCCCCTTCTCTGTTGTGCAGACACCTGTGAGCTGAGGCCTTTGAATTCAGTCTAGGGGGCCAGTGAGGGAGAGAACCTTACAACAGAGCAGAAAAACAACTTCAAAACAGTTTCATTGAGGCTGGATTACCCACAAAAAGAGAATCACTTAATTCCTCTGATGTATATAAGGAGTGTTCTTTCATTTTGCAGTGCCCACATTAAGTGGAACGATGCCCTGTGCACCCAGTGCTGCGATAAAGGAATGTCTGCTTCCCTGAGAGGGTTGTCAGCCCCTGTGCCAGGCTGCCCAGGGAGCTGGGGGAAGGCCCAGCCCTGGAGGGATCCCAAAGCCGTGGGGCTGAGATGCTGAGGGCCAGGGGTTAGTGGTGGCCATGGCAGGGTGAGGACAGGGTTGGACTCCAGGAGCTCAAAGACCTCTTCCAACCCAAATGATTCTGTGGCTCTAATGGGCCTTTGGCCTTGAGGAGTCTGTTCCCGATGTCAGTGACACCTTTGTGCCAGGCAGAAGGCAGCTGTGTTGCCCAGGGAGCCCCACTGTGAGTCACAGTTCTCCGTCCATGGTGACGAGGGAAGTAGCCCTGTTCAGCAGTTGCCTGGGGCAGTTGCTTCTGGAGAGCTGCTTTCGCCTGACCAGGCAAGGACTGGGACTGAGGAGGGAGGTGTGAGCAGGTAGCCTACCTCTGCCCAGAGATGCCAGGAAGGAGGGTACGTGCGACAAGATGCCAATGTCTCAACTGGAAGCCAGGGAAGGAAGTAGTGGAGCCAACCCCCTGCCAGGAGAGCAGGTACGAGGGGGAGCAGAGAGGGATGAGGGGAGAATGGGGCTGGGCTGCTGTCGCTTTGGTTCCTCTCCTCCCACTGCAGACCCGTAAAGCTAAGGATGGGGAAAGGAGAGGGGAGAGCCCTGGAAGCAGCCCAGCCTTGCTGCCCTCTCTCTTCTACAGCTGGGATGTGCTCTTGGGAGGCTTCCAGAGGCCAGCTTCTGGCAAAGGCCTTGGCTCACACAGCCTGGGGACAGTGGGCAACTGGAACCTGTTTTTTTCCTCCTGCCATAGGGTCATCAATGTAGAGGCAGAACTCAGCTTGCCACCCAGGGTCAGCAATGTAGAGGCAGAACTCAGCTTGCCACCTAGGGTGAGCAATGTAGAGGCAGAAGTCATCTTGCCACGTAGGTTCGTCAGTGTAGAGACCCAAGTCAGCTTGCCACTAGCTCCCAGCTCGGACACTGCTCCAGAGCAGCCGGCGGCAGAGTGCCACAGAGCCCAAGAAGATGCAGGTAAGCTCAGCAGTGCTGCTTGCTGTCGGGTCCTTGGGCTGAGGTGGGAGAGCTGCGCTGTGCCAGTGGCAGGAGAAGCGCACTCTCGCCTGCCCTTTGTGCCTTTGTCTTCTGCCCATATCCCCAGAGGGAGACAAAACACTGTCTTATCCATGAGAAGAGGCCTCAAGAGACAGGCCTGACTTTTCTCTGGTTTCTTTGCCCAGGGATGATCTTCAGCCTCGCCTGCACACTGGCAGTCTGCCTGTGGAACTGGCTGCAACACACACACCCCTTTGCTAGGTATGTGCTACATGGTTCTGCTGGGGCCTGCCAGAGACAGAGCAAAGTCCACAGCAGAAAGACTGCTGAAAAGCACTCTCCATGTTTGCTTGACTTCTTTGCTTCCCAGCATGATTGCCAATGGCTTTTGGAAGGTGCTCCTGGAGCCCTTCCTTTGGGGAAGAGCTGCTGGCACTGCTGAAGGGTGAGGACAGAATGTGTTCCTCCCGAGTGCTGCTCTGCCAGCTCTCTGTGTCAGCAGCAGGCTTTCAAAACACTGGCTTTTCAGCCTGGAAAGGGAAACCTGCTTGTGAAGAGTTTTGCTCCAGCCTTGGCTCACTGACGGCCACAAGACTCCCTCTGTTTCAGGCTGAAGACATCCCTGGAGAACCAGAGGTTCAAGGCAGCCCTGGAAAACAGGTTCTTGGTGCTGCTCGTAGTGCTTCTGGGTGAGTTGGCGTGAGCAAACGCTTGTCTGTGCTGCACGGCAGCCTTCAGATGGCCAGCTTTTGGGTTTATGTGTGGTAATTCTGGGGCCCAAATTCTTTCTGAGCATGTCCTTGACTGGGACTGGGTTTTGGACTGCCACTAAGGCAGGGAAAGGATGTGCCTGGCATGCCGCTGCTCTGGCCAGCAAGCCAGAGGGCTCAGCCTGTGTCTGGGAGTGAAGGGCCTATATATGTCCAAGCCTGAACTAGAGATTGCCAGAGGGGCCGTGCAGGGGAGTGATGGAGAGGTACCTCTCCTGGCCCCTGCAGCCCGGTCTCAGTGGATGGGGAAATGGGGCCCTGAGCACACCTGGAGCCCAGAGCTGTACAGCCCCTGAAGCCTGGGCTGATGGCTCCCGGGCAGAGGCACGTGGCCCCTCTCTGCAGCCCTCGTTCCCCACCTCCCCAGCCAACCTGCTGTCCCAGCCCAGAGCAACAGGGAGGAGATAAGGTGAGTGCAGGACTGCTTGCAACCCCAGGCAAATAACTATGTCTTGCTGATGTCAATTGCAGTTGGCATTTACTGTGGGACTCTGCTGTCAGCGTGGAGGATGCAGGCGAAGGCAGGCACAGAGGTTGGTGACACTGATGGGATGGACACCTGCAAGGGAGCAGCTGGGGCCTTGCTGGCTGAGCTTCTGCCCTGCACAGGCCCTTCTGCAGGCCTAGTTTAATGGGCTGCTGCAGGCCAGTGCGGGACTCCTGACGTCCTTTCCCTTGTAGTGCTGGTGCTCTGGCTGTGCCCCTGAGGCAGGGGTGAGAGCCAGCCATGCTCAGAGGGCCAGCCATAGCTTGCAGGGCCTGAGCACGTCTCCTAGCTGACCTGGAGAGTGTGGAGGGTGACCACGAGGGTGTGAGGCCTCTTGTCAACCCACCTCACAGCCTCAGACAGAGTTTCTCAGCCTTTGTGGCACCAGTCAGCAGCAGTGAGTCCGTCAGCTCCGTGGACAAGGCTTGCCTCACATTTGCTGACACTGACCTTTTGCATCTCTGGGTGCCAGGAGGCATGCTGAGCAGTCTACTGATGTGGTTCCTTTCTGTGTTCTTTCATGGCTTTCCCAGGAAGATGACAAGGGAGCACTGGAGATGTCTTTTCATGTCAACATGATGAATTCTGACTGGGCCCTGAAAAGCTTGGGTAAGGACACAAGCAGCCCCGTCTCCTTGCCCCGTGCCTGGCTGCAGCAAGCTCCAGGGAGGCTGTGCTCCAGGCACTGCTATCAAAAGTAGGGGAGCTGATATGCTCTCTGCAGACCAAGAGGAAGGCTGTGGCAGCGTGGCTCTCGGACTCCCTCCCGCTGCTGCCCTCAGCCCGTGTGTGCCCCTGCTGCTGCCCCCACACAAGTTCCTGTGCTGATGGAGGGACTCTGCTCCTCTCCAGGGCAGTTGGAAGGGGACTGGCTGGGTCATCCTTTGCTGCCAGTGCAGCAGGCCCTCAGCTTTGGTCTGCTGACACCCACATGGGCGCCTGCTGTCTCCCAGCACCTTCAGACCTTGTCCTTGGGCTGCTGGGAGAGAAGCAGTCACCAGGGACATGGCTGCTGGCAGTGCCCTGTGCAGCAGGGGGACCTCACCACCGTGGCCACAGGGACAGGAGTGACAGGCTTGGAGCTGCTCAGCTGCCTCAGAATGATTTAGAATCACCGAGGCATCCTGGTTTGTGGCTCTCGCAGTCAGCTGCTCTCCCTTCCTCACAGGTGCCACCATTGACATGAAGAGAACTTCCCCCACCTACAGGTGCGGATGGAAGTGGGGCTACAGTCTTTTGCTGAACAGAAGGTGCACTGAGGATGAGCCTGACACCATCTTGCAGGTACTGTAGCAGAAACCATCAGTGCTGCTTGCCTGCCTGTGGTACTGTGGAGGCCCACAGCATTGATGAGGTTCCTTAAGCCAGAGCTCCAACACGGGGCAGGGCTTGCTGGAAACCTACTGCTGCTGTTTCAGGAGGCATGAGGCGGGGGCCCTGACCAGGAGGGTTTCATAGCCCAGGTTTCTGCTTTTTTTCCCTAAGAGGCAGAGTCCCTTTGGCAGGCAGGGAAGATGCCTCCTGCTCCTGTCCGTTTCCTGGCAGGCACCTCCTCCTGGAGCTGGAGCAGAGCCCCAGGCACACAGCTCCTGTGCTCCAGGCCAGACGAGCAGCTGTGCTGGCCCCAGCACTCACTCCTGTTTCGTTGCTCTCCTGTGCTGCTTTGCAGATGGATGTCTCCCAGGGCAAGCGCTGGTGTTTCCCAGGGCATTCTGGCCACGTTGTCATCAGGCTGCCAGCCCGAGTCCACCTGACTGCCATCGCTGTGCAGCACATCGTTGAGGAAGACTCCTTGTCTGTGGCTGCCAGCAGTGCTCCCAAAGGCCTGGCTGTCTATGTAAGCGTGTGCTGGGGGCTTCTGGCTGCATCTGGCCCTACGAGGACGTGGCAGGGACTCTCCTGCTTTTGTGCCCCGTCTGAGGCTGCTGCCTCGCTCTTTCCTGAGCACTGCAGTGCCCTAGCCAGGTGCTTCAAGGGCTCAGGAGGTTTCACCCTCTCAGGACTTATTGTGGCCAAAGCCCCTCTTGGGTTCTTGACCAAAGCTCAAGGTGGAGACTGAGCCCATCCCCAGCCAGCACCAGGCTGTGGTTATTGCCCGGGAGAGGCTGGGTAGGTAGCAGGGCTGGTGCAGCACATACAAACGTTCCTTTTTTGTCGACTTGAGTCTGAGCTCTCTCCTTCTGTTTTGCTCCCGAGGGATTTGAGGCTGAAAGTGAAGAGGAAACTTGGCTCGGTTCGTTCATCTATGATGTGGCAAAAGAGTCCATTCAGCCCTTCTCTCTGAAGGTACGGTCTGGGCATGGGGGGGGAGGTGGCACGGAGTAAAAGAGGTTTGCCTGCAAGTCCACAGCAGGGAGGGTGTGAATGCTGTCTCCCTGGGCACTGGCTTGCTTTGAGAGAGACCTGGTGTGGGGTTGTGAGGGCTGAGCAGCGTGTGGTAGTGGCAGCAAAAGGACAACACGGGCAGGACCAGGCAGGTGGGAGCACAAGCTCCGAGAGATCCCTGGCTGCAGCCGCTGCCTTCAGCGGAGCCAGCTGCACACGCAGACACTGCACCAGAGCAAGGCCTTTGTGCCCTGCAGAAAGAGGGGTGGCCGGTGCCAAAAGCCCTTGGGCAGCCCCAGCGCTCCATCTTGTGGCCTGTGGCGGATGGGACAGTGTCCTCTCCTCCCAGCATAGCCCCTTCTCTCCCCTGCCCTCGTGCTGCCAGGGGAAGGCGAGCCGAGGGGACAAGGGGAGCGTCGTGGAGTTGCCCAGCAGCTGCCCTACGCATCACAGCCCCTCCTGGGCCTCTCTGTCAGCACAGAACAAGCAGCAGAGGCAGAGGGCCGAGGGAAGGAGATACAGTCCCAAGGATGGCATGCAGAGGATGCCCAGCTGCTTTGGGGAGCCTGTTCCTGAGCAGGAGCAGGGCTGGCAGGGGGAGATGTGGCTGCACTGTTGCTCTGAACACCTCCGTTTCCTTTTCTTTCTTCACAGAACACACAGATCTCCAGAGCTTTTTCCTCCATCAAAGTTCTTGTGATGAGCAACTGGGGAAGCCCAAAGTACACGTGCATTTCTCGAGTCCGGGTTCATGGGAGGATGGCATAACAAGAGAGACCCGGATAGAAGGCAGAAACTGGAAAGGTTCCAGGGTTTCATAGAGCCCCAGTCCACCATCTCCAGCTCTTGGGACATAAATTGTAGCTGCGAGAGATAAGCAGAAATGGACTGAAGAACAAGAGGCAATGCCTTTATGGCTATTACCTAAATGTAGGATTATATTAGTGACAGATGTCGGTTAGACAGAATAGAATTATTAGTGAAGATAAATGCCGTGAGAACGCATTCTTGTGCTTGTTTGGGGGCAGACTGTCAAGGCCATGTGTGAAAATAGATGATCAAAGCCCAGTAGGTCAAGAGACTCCCTTGGTTCCTCCCTGAGCCCTGGCCAAGCTCTGGGGATCTCAACGGCGTCTGAAACCAGATGTTCCCAGATTCATAGAATGGTGGGGTTGGAAGGGACCTTTAGAGATCATCTAGTCCAACCCCCCTGCAGAAGCAGGTTCACCTAGACCAGGCCGCATAGGAACACGTCCAGGCAGGTCTTGCAGACCTCCAAGGAAGGAGCCTCCACAACGCCCCTGGACAGCCTGTGCCAGGGCTCCGTCACTCTCATGCTGAAATAGTGTTTTCTTATGTTTAAGTGGCACTTTTTGTGTTCCAGCTTCATCCCATCACCCCTTGTCCTGTTGCCAGCTACTATAGAAAAGGGGGATGTCCCAACCTCCTGACACCCACTCTTTAGATATTTATAAATGTTAATAAGATCCCCCCTCAGTCTCCTCTGCTCCAGAATAAACAGCCCCAGTTCCCGCAGTCTTTCCTCGTATGAAAGGTGTTCTTTCACATTGAAGTGATGTGACATTGTTGATTTGAAAAGAGCTGGACCCTCTTGCGGTGCCTTTGGAGACCTCCCCTAGGAGTGGACCCACTGCGTGGGACTCCCCAGTTGCTGGGACAGGGTCTCCAAATGCTCGCTGCACCCATCCACAGGGCTTTCTGAGGCCATTTTGTTCCATTGGCTACGTTTCCGTGTTTTTCTTCCTTCCCTCATCACGGGGGTTTCTAGAACCTTCTGTTTCTGTTCAGCCCACTATTTCCGTGTCACCCAGCCCGTCTCTGCCCCGCTTGTCTCCCTTTGCCAGGGAAAGCTGGGAGCGGGGGGGCTGTGTGTGTGCGGCTGCAACCCCGAGTGACAAAGTGGCCCCTCGGCCCTGGCCCCACGGCTCCTGGGGCTGCTCCTGGCCTGGCTGTTTGCCGGCGGGGCTCTGTGGGTGAGCGGTGGCAGAGCTGGGCTGGCTGTGCCCCGGGCTCAGGCCAGGCGCCAGTTGCGGAGCCGCAGCACGGAGCGAGAGCAGGGAAAGGCAGCAGCGGCCTTTCAGGTGTCACTGAAATCGGGAACAGACTCCTCAAGGCCAAAGTACCATTAGAACCACAGAATCATTTGGGTTGGAGAAGCCGGGGAAGCTCCTGGAGTCCAACCCTGTCCTCACCCTGCCACAGCCTCCACTAACCCCTGGCCCTCAGCACCTCAGCCCCACAGCTTTGGGATCCCTCCAGGGCTGGGCCTTCCCCCAGCTCCCTGGGCAGCCTGGCACAGGGGCTGACACCCCTCTCAGAGACACAGTTGTGCCTCAGCTCCAGCCTCAAGCTCCCCTGGGGCAGCTCCAGCCCCTTTCCTCTTGGGCTGTTGCTCATGGCTGGGGAGCAGAGCCCGACCCCCAGCTCCCTGCAGCCTCCTGGCAGGGAGTGGCAGAGAGTGCTCCTGGCTCCCCTCAGCCTCCTCCAGGCTGAGCGCTGCCATTGCACTAATCCCAGAGGCAGTGATGAGTCCTCCTGCCTCATCTGCAGCAGCATCTTCCCCCAGCAGCCCTCCTCTCTTCAGCCACGGTTGTACCATTTGTTCCCTTTCAGGTGGAGTGTCCGTGAGCCTCAGTCCTTCCCTGTAAGAACTGCTCCGGCCCGGTTGGGCCAATCTGGCGCCTCTGCGATCGTTATTTAGGGGTGTCCTGGTTTGAGCCAGGATAGAGTTAATTCCCGTGAGGAACCAGGAAAGGGGCAGAGCCTGAACAGCTGACCCAGGCTGGCCAGCAGGTATTCGATACCATCCTAACCGTCATGCCCAGGGTACAGGTGGGGGCTGGCCGGAATAAGCTCTTGCCCCGGTATAAGCTTCCGGGGGGGCGCGCGGGCGCTCGGTCGCCGGTCGGGAGCGGTCGCTTACGTCTGGTCCCGGGTGGTGAGCAACTGTATCACTCACCAGTTTTCTTTGTAATATTCCCTTGTCTTTGTTATAGTTGTTACTCTTCAATTTCCCCAGTAAACTGTTCTTATTTCAACTTACGCGGGCTCTTTTACTTTTTTTTTCCTCCCTCTTCGATCCCCTCCGCATTCCGTCGAGAAGGGGAGGGGGAGGAGTCGCGGTTTTCTTCCCCTTTGCTCCGGCTGGGCAAAGCCACGACAAGGGGACGGGAGTTTGAAATGCGAGGCAGGAGGTGTAAGAGTGACACGAGATGGAGGCGACCACGCGGACCCTTCAGCCAGAGAAGGAGGAAGGAAGGAGAAGCAACAGACCAGAGACCCCTCTGCAAGCCGTGGCGAGAATGCAGCTGTGCCCCTGCAGCCTCTGGAGATCCATGGCAGGAGCGAGAGTTCCCAGCAGCTCCGTGTGAGTGAGCCCGGACGGGAGAGGGACTGTGTGGGGAGGGGCCATGGCCCAGGCCGTGCTGGAGAGCCTGCACGCCGCAGAGCAGCCCCACACGAGAGGCAGAGACGAGCTGCAGCCTTTGGAGTCAGTGGGCATCGGAGCAGCCCGTGCAGGGCTGCCATGCGTGTGAGTTACCCCACGGACTCGCAGGGAGGACTGGTGTGGAGTTCACCCGTCCTGAGGAGGGACAAACGGCAGAAGCTATCGGGAACAGGCTAACTGAAACCCCCACTGCCTGCCCCCCCGAACCGTTCGGGGGGGACAGGGTAAAAGCCCCGGGATCAGGGCTCTGAGCCCGGGAAGAGGGGAGGGGTGGCAAGAAGGTGTTCTTCAAAAGGCTGGTTGGACTCTTCATTGATGTATCACTCTGTGTTGTTTCATTTTGGTTATGTTTTGGGGTTTTTTGGGGTTTGTTTTAGTCGATGTTGCGTTAAATTGTTTCTCTGTTTTCTTCCCCAAACCGAGTGGCCTGGTCTGCTTTGTCCTGAACCTTAAGCGGCAATTAAGCTCTCCCTGCCCTTGAGCAATTCTCAGCCTCTTCCCTACTCGAGGCTAATCGTGGTCTTTGTTCCCTGAGGGGCCTAAACCAGGACAATATATTACAGGTAGCTATCTAAAACTGAAAAGATTTGACTGTTAATTGGAGGACTCTGTTGAATTTATTGTGTGCACAAAGGGAATAATTCAGATTTTTGCCTGATAATTGGACTAGTCTTCTGAATTTATTGCTGGTAGATATATGAAACTGAAAAGATTTGACAGATAATTTGAGGACTTTGAGGTGGAATTTATTGTGTGCACAGAGCCAAACATACAGAATTCTTTTTTTCCTGTGAATTGGAGTACTTTTCTGAATGAACTGCAGGTAGAATCTTAGAGGATTCATCTGATAAATGGAATACTGTTTTGAATGTATTGTGTGCTTACAGTTAACTATACAACCTTTCTGTCAGATAATTAGGGTAGTCTTTTGCATTCATTGTGTTTAGGTATCTCAAACTTAAAGGTATTCTCTCTGAAAATTTGGATCACTCCATTTAATATATTTTGAGCAAACCTGAAACTTATAGAACTTCTGTCTGATCGGTTACTCCCTTTAATGTATGGTGTGCACACAGTTAAAGATACAGAATATCAGCCTGAGAAACTGTCTGCTGAATTTATGGAGTGCAAGCATCTAAAATGTCGAGATTTTCTGTCTGAAAATTGGAGCGCTCTGTAGAATTTATTTTGAACACACATTTGAAACTTACAGAATGTCTGTCTGACCGAGTGCTCCTTTTAGTATGTTGTGTGCAAAGATTTAAATATACAGCAAATTTGTCCGATAATTGGAGCAGTCTGGTGAATTTACTGTGTGCAGATCTGTCAATATTAAGACATTTCTGTCTGATAGAGTATTGTTTTGAATATATTTTGTGCATAAACACATTGAATTTTTGCCTGAGAATTGGGGTACTCTTCTGAATTTATCGCAGGCAGCTATCTGAAACGGAAAGGATTTGACTTATAGTTGGAGGACTTGGTTATATTTACTATGTGCACACAGATGAACATGCAGAATTTTTGCCTGAGTATTGCAGTACTGTACTGAATTTGTTGCAGGTAGCTATATGAAAATGCGACAATTTAATGATAATTGGAGGACTCAGTTGCATTTATTGTGTGCACACATTTAAACATACAGAATTTTTGCCTGAGAGTTGGAGTAGTCTACTGCATGTATTGCAGATAGCTATATGAAACTGAAAGGATTTGACTGATAATTGGAAGACTTCTTGAATTTACTGTGTGCACATAGTTATATGTACAGAGTTTTTTCCTGAGTATTGGAATACGCTTCCGAATGTGTTGCAGTTAGCTATTTGAAACGGAAAGAATTTGACTGATACACAGTTAAACATACAGAATTTTTGCCTGATAACTGGACTATTTTTCTGAATTCAGTACTGGTAGCTATGTGAAACGGCAAGGATTTGACTGATAATTGTAAGACTCTATGGGTTTATTGTGAGCACAGAGTTAAACATATGGCATTTTATTCAGAGAATTGGAGTACTCTGCTGAATTTATTGCAGGTAGCTATCTAAAACTGAAAGATGATTGAAGATACGGTTGAATTTACTGTGTGCACATAGTTAAACATATAGAATTTTTGCCGGATAACCCGACTCCTCTTCTGAGTTTAATACGGGTATATGTATCTAAAAGCTGAAGAATCTGACTGATAATTGGAGGACTTGGTTGAATTTATGTTGTGCACATATTTAAACATACAGAATTTTCATCTGAGGATTGGAGTACTCTTCTGAATGTATTGCAGTTAGATATCTGAAATGGAAAGGATTTGAGTGATAATTGGAGGACTTGGTTGAATTCATGTTGTGCACATAGTTAAACATACTGAATTTTTTCCCGAGAGTTAGAGTACTCTTCTGCATTTTATTCTGGTAGCTATTTGAAACTGAAAGAATCCAATTGATAATTGGAGGGCTCAGTTAAATTTGCAGTGAGAACGTAGTTAAACATACAGCATTTTTGTCTGAGAATTGGAGTACTCTACTGAATTTATTGCTGGTACCTATCTGAAACTGAAAGCATTTGACAGATAATTGGAGGACTCGGTTGAATTTACCATGTGCACACAGTTAAACATACAGAAGATTTGCCTGAGAAGTGGAGATATCTTCTGAAGATAATGTTGGTATGTATTTGAAATTGAAATTATTTGAATGATTATTAGAGGTTTCAGTTCAATTGATTTTGTACACACTGTTAAACATACAGAATTTTTGCCTGCGTACTTTACTGAATCTATCGCAGGTAGCTATCTGAAACTGAAAGGATTTGACTTAGAATTGGAGAACTTGGTTATATTTACTGTGTGCACACAAACATACAGAATTTTTGCCTGAGAGTTGGAATACTCTTCTGAATTGTTGCAGGTAGCTATTTGAAACGGAAAGAATTTGTCTGATATTTAGAGGACTCGGATGAATTTCCTGTGTGCACACAGTGAAACATCCAGAATTTGTGCCTGATAACTAGACTACTCCTGTGAATTTAATGCTGGTATATGTCTGAAAGTTACAGAATTTGGCTGATAATGGGAGGCCTTGGTTGAATGTACTTTGTGCACACAGTATAAAGATAGAGAGTTCTCGTCAGAGCATTGGAGTATTCTTCTGAATTTATTGCAGGTAGCTTTCTGAAACTGAAAGGATTTGACTGATAATTGGAGGACGTGGTTGAATTTACTGTGTGAACACAGTGAATATTCTTTTGAGAATTGGGGTACCATTCTGAATTTATTTCAGGTAGATATCTGAAAGGATTTGACTGACAATTGAGGATTCGGTTGAATTTACTGTTTGCATACGTTTAAATTTAGAGAATTTTTGCCTGAGAATTTGTTCATTGTTCTGAATTTAATACTGACAGGTACTGGAAAGTGAAAGGATTTGACTGATAATTGGAGGATTCGGTTGATTTTACTGTGTGCACACAGTTAAACATCCAGAATTTGTGCCTGATAACTAGACTACTCCTGTGAATTTAATGCTGGTATATATCTGAAAGTTACAGAATTTGGCTGATAATGGGAGGGCTTGGTTGAATGTACTTTGTGCACACAGAATTCTCGTCTGAGAATTGGAGTGTTATTCTGAATTTGTTACAGACAGCTTTGTGAACCTGAAAGGATTTGACTGATAGTTGGAGTTTGTGGCTGAATTGACGCTGTGCACACAGTGAAAATTCAGAATTTCTGTCTGAGAATTGGAATACTCTTCTGAATTTATTTCATGTAAATATCAGAATCTGGAAGGATTAGACTGATAATTGGAAGATTCGTTTGAATTTACTGTGTGCATACCTTAAAAAGTACAGAATTTTTGCCTGGCTCAGATAGACAATGTCCTGCAGAAGATGGATGCATCCCCACAGATGGAGCTGGGTAGCGAGGATGCTTCACTGCAGGCAGGCTGGAGAGATGATTCTGTGGTTCTAATGGGCCTTTGGCCTTGAGGAGTCTGTTCCCGATGTCAGTGACACCTTTGTGCCAGGCAGAAGGCAGCTGTGTTGCCCAGGGAGCCCCACCCTGTTCGGCAGTTGCCTGGGGCAGTTGCTTCTGGAGAGCTGCTTTCGCCTGACCAGGCAAGGACTGGGACTGAGGAGGGAGGTGTGAGCAGGTAGCCTACCTCTGCCCAGAGATGCCAGGAAGGAGGGTACGTGCGACAAGATGCCAATGTCTCAACTGGAAGCCAGGGAAGGAAGTAGTGGAGCCAACCCCCTGCCAGGAGAGCAGGTACGAGGGGGAGCAGAGAGGGATGAGGGGAGAATGGGGCTGGGCTGCTGTCGCTTTGGTTCCTCTCCTCCCACTGCAGACCCGTAAAGCTAAGGATGGGGAAAGGAGAGGGGAGAGCCCTGGAAGCAGCCCAGCCTTGCTGCCCTCTCTCTTCTACAGCTGGGATGTGCTCTTGGGAGGCTTCCAGAGGCCAGCTTCTGGCAAAGGCCTTGGCTCACACAGCCTGGGGACAGTGGGCAACTTGAACCTGTTTTTTTCCTCCTGCCATAGGGTCATCAACGTAGAGACTGAACTCGACTTGCCACCTAGGGTAAGCAATGTAGAGGCAGAAGTCATCTTGCCACGTAGGTTCATCAGTGTAGAGACCCAAGTCAGCTTGCCACTAGCTCCCAGCTCGGACACTGCTCCAGAGCAGCCGGTGGCAGAGTGCCACAGAGCCCAGGAAGATGCAGGTAAGCTCAGCAGTGCTGAAAAGCACTCTCCACGTTTGCTTGACCTCTTTGCTTCCCAGCATGATTGCCAATGGCTTTTGGAAGGTGCTCCTGGAGCCCTTCCTTTGGGGAAGAGCTGCTGGCACTGCTGAAGGGTGAGGACAGAATGTGTTCCTCCTGAGTGCTGCTCTGTCAGCTCTCTCTGTCAGCAGCAGGCTTTAAAAACACTGGCTTTTCAGCCTGGAAAGGGAAACCCGCTTGTTTGCTCCAGCCTTGGCTCACTGACGGCCACAAGACTCCCTCTGTTTCAGGCTGAAGACATCCCTGGAGAACCAGAGGTTCAAGGCAGCCCTGGAAAACAGGTTCTTGGTGCTGGGCTCAGCCTGTGTCTGGGAGTGAAGGGCCTATGTATGTCCAAGCCTGAACTAGAGATTGCCAGAGGGGCCGTGCAGGGGAGTGATGGAGAGGTACCTACCTCTCCTGGCCCCTGCAGCCTGGTCTCAGTGGATGGGGAAATGGGGCCCTGAGCACACCTGGAGCCCAGAGCTGTACAGCCCCTGAAGCCTGGGCTGATGGCTCCCGGGCAGAGGCACGTGGCCCCTCTCTGCAGCCCTCGTTCCCCACCTCCCCAGCCAACCTGCTGTCCCAGCCCAGAGCAACAGGGAGGAGATAAGGTGAGTGCAGGACTGCTTGCAACCCCAGGCAAATAACTATGTCTTGCTGATGTCCATTGCAGTTGGCATTTACTGTGGGACTCTGCTGTCAGCGTGGAGGATGCAGGCGAAGGCAGGCACAGAGGTTGGTGACACTGATGGGATGGACACCTGCAAGGGAGCAGCTGGGGCCTTGCTGGCTGAGCTTCTGCCCTGCACAGGCCCTTCTGCAGGCCTAGTTTAATGGGCTGCTGCAGGCCAGTGCGGGACTCCTGACGTCCTTTCCCTTGTAGTGCTGGTGCTCTGGCTGTGCCCCTGAGGCAGGGGTGAGAGCCAGCCATGCTCAGAGGGCCAGCCATAGCTTGCAGGGCCTGAGCACGTCTCCTAGCTGACCTGGAGAGTGTGGAGGGTGGGCACGAGGGTGTGGGGACCCTTGTCAACCCACCTCACAGCCTCAGACAGAGTTTCTCAGCCTTTGTGGCACCAGTCAGCAGCAGTGAGTCCGTCAGCTCCGTGGACAAGGCTTGCCTCACATTTGCTGACACTGACCTTTTGCATCTCTGGGTGCCAGGAGGCACGCTGAGCAGCCTGCTGATGTGGTTCTTGTCTGTGTTCCTTCATGGCTTTCCCAGGAAGATGACAAGGGAGCACTGGAGATGTCTTTTCATGTCAACATGATGAATTCTCAATGGGCCCTGAAAAGCTTGGGTAAGGACACAAGCAGCCCCGTCTCCTTGCCCCGTGCCTGGCTGCAGCAAGCTCCAGGGAGGCTGTGCTCCAGGCACTGCTATCAAAAGTAGGGGAGCTGATACGCTCTCTGCAGACCAAGAGGAAGGCTGTGGCAGCGTGGCTCTCGGACTCCCTCCCGCTGCTGCCCTCAGCCCGTGTGTGCCCCTGCTGCTGCCCCCACACAAGTTCCTGTGCTGATGGAGGGACTCTGCTCCTCTCCAGGGCAGTTGGAAGGGGACTGGCTGGGTCATCCTTTGCTGCCAGTGCAGCAGGCCCTCAGCTTTGGTCTGCTGACACCCACATGGGCGCCTGCTGTCTCCCAGCACCTTCAGACCTTGTCCTTGGGCTGCTGGGAGAGAAGCAGTCACCAGGGACATGGCTGCTGGCAGTGCCCTGTGCAGCAGGGGGACCTCACCACTGTGGCCACAGGGACAGGAGTGACAGGCTTGGAGCTGCTCAGCTGCCTCAGAATGATGTAGGAGCACCGAGGCATCCTGGTTTGTGGCTCTCGCAGTCAGCTGCTCTCCCTTCCTCACAGGTGCCACCATTGACATGAAGAGAACTTCCCCCACCTACAGGTGCGGATGGAAGTGGGGCTACAGTCTTTTGCTGAACAGAAGGTGCACTGAGGATGAGCCTGACACCATCTTGCAGGTACTGTAGCAGAAACCATCAGTGCTGCTTGCCTGCCTGTGGTACTGTGGAGGCCCACAGCATTGATGAGGTTCCTGAAGCCAAAGCTCCAACACAGGGCAGGGCTTGCTGGAAACCTACTGCTGCTGTTTCAGGAGGCGTGAGGCGGGGGCCCTGACCAGGAGGGTTTCATAGCCCATGTTTCTGCTTTTTCCCCTAAGAGGCAGAGCCCCTTTGGCAGGCAGGGAAGATGGCTCCTGCTCCTGTCCGTTTCCTGGCAGGCACCTCCTCCTGGAGCTGGAGCAGAGCCCCAGGCACACAGCTCCTGTGCTCCAGGCCAGACGAGCAGCTGTGCTGGCCCCAGCACTCACTCCTTTTTCGTTGCTCTCCTGTGCTGCTTTGCAGATGGATGTCTCCCAGGGCAAGCGCTGGTGTTTCCCAGGGCATTCTGGCTACATTGTCATCAGGCTGCCAGCCCGAGTCCACCTGACTGCCATCGCTGTGCAGCACATCGTTGAGGAAGACTCCTTGTCTGTGGCTGCCAGCAGTGCTCCCAAAGGCCTGGCTGTCTATGTAAGCGTGTGCTGGGGGCTTCTGGCTGCATCTGGCCCTACGAGGACGTGGCAGGGACTCTCCTGCTTTTGTGCCCCGTCTGAGGCTGCTGCCTCGCTCTTTCCTGAGCACTGCAGTGCCCTAGCCAGGTGCTTCAAGGGCTCAGGAGGTTTCACCCTCTCAGGACTTATTGTGGCCAAAGCCCCTCTTGGGTTCTTGACCAAAGCTCAAGGTGGAGACTGAGCCCATCCCCAGCCAGCACCAGGCTGTGGTTATTGCCCGGGAGAGGCTGGGTAGGTAGCAGGGCTGGTGCAGCACATACAAACGTTCCTTTTTTGTCGACTTGAGTCTGAGCTCTCTCCTTCTGTTTTGCTCCCGAGGGATTTGAGGCTGAAAGTGAAGAGGAAACTTGGCTCGGTTCGTTCATCTATGATGTGGCAAAAGAGTCCATTCAGCCCTTCTCTCTGAAGGTACGGTCTGGGCATGGGGGGGAGGTGGCACGGAGCAAAAGAGGTTTGCCTGCAAGTCCACAGCAGGGAGGGTGTGAATGCTGGCTCCCTGGGCACTGGCTTGCTTTGAGAGAGACCTGGTGTGGGGTTGTGAGGGCTGAGCAGCGTGTGGTAGTGGCAGCAAAAGGACAACACGGGCAGGACCAGGCAGGTGGGAGCACAAGCTCCGAGAGATCCCTGGCTGCAGCCGCTGCCTTCAGCGGAGCCAGCTGCACACGCAGACACTGCACCAGAGCAAGGCCTTTGTGCCCTGCAGAAAGAGGGGTGGCCGGTGCCAAAAGCCCTTGGGCAGCCCCAGCGCTCCATCTTGTGGCCTGTGGCGGATGGGACAGTGTCCTCTCCTCCCAGCATAGCCCCTTCTCTCCCCTGCCCTCGTGCTGCCAGGGGAAGGCGAGCCGAGGGGACAAGGGGAGCGTCGTGGAGTTGCCCAGCAGCTGCCCTACGCATCACAGCCCCTCCTGGGCCTCTCTGTCAGCACAGAACAAGCAGCAGAGGCAGAGGGCCGAGAAAAGGAGATGCAGTGCCAAGGATGAGATGTAGTCCCAAGGATGGCATGCAGAGGATGCCCAGCTGCTTTGGGGAGCCTGTTCCTGAGCAGGAGCAGGGCTGGCAGGGGGAGATGTGGCTGCACTGTTGCTCTGAACACCTCCGTTTCCTTTTCTTTCTTCACTGAACACACAGATCTCCAGAGCTTTTTCCTCCGTCAAAGTTCTTGTGATGAGCAACTGGGGAAGCCCAAAGTACACGTGCATTTCTCGAGTCCGGGTTCATGGGAGGATGGCATAACAAGAGAGACCCGGATAGAAGGCAGAAACTGGAAAGGTTCCAGGGTTTCATAGAGCCCCAGTCCACCATCTCCAGCTCTTGGGACATAAATTGTAGCTGCGAGAGATAAGCAGAAATGGACTGAAGAACAAGAGGCAATGCCTTTATGGCTATTACCTAAATGTAGGATTATATTAGTGACAGATGTCGGTTAGACAGAATAGAATTATTAGTGAAGATAAATGCCGTGAGAACGTATTCTTGTGCTTGTTTGGGGGCAGACTGTCAAGGCCATGTGTGAAAATAGATGATCAAAGCCCAGTAGGTCGAGAGACTCCCTTGGTTCTTCCCTGAGCCCTGGCCAAGCTCCGGGGATCTCAACGGCGTCTGAAACCAGATACTCCCACATTCATAGAATCATAGAATGGTGGGGTTGGAAGGGACCTTTAGAGATCATCTAGTCCAACCCCCCTGCAGAAGCAGGTTCACCTAGACCAGGCCGCATAGGAACACGTCCAGGCGGGTCTTGCAGACCTCCAAGGAAGGAGCCTCCACAACGCCCCTGGACAGCCTGTGCCAGGGCTCCGTCACTCTCATGCTGAAATAGTGTTTTCTTATGTTTAAGTGGCACTTTTTGTGTTCCAGCTTCATCCCATCACCCCTTGTCCTGTTGCCGGCTACTATAGAAAAGGGGGATGTCCCAACCTCCTGACACCCACCCTTTAGATATTTGTAAATGTTAATAAGATCCCCCCTCAGTCTCCTCTGCTCCAGAATAAACAGCCCCAGTTCCCGCAGTCTTTCCTCGTATGAAAGGTGTTCTTTCACATTGAAGTGATGTGACATTGTTAATTTGAAAAGAGCTGGACCCTCTTGCGGTGCCTTTGGAGACCTCCCCTAGGAGTGGACCCACTGCGTGGGACTCCCCAGTTGCTGGGACAGGGTCTCCAAATGCTCGCTGCACCCATCCACAGGGCTTTCTGAGGCCATTTTGTTCCATTGGCTACGTTTCCGTGTTTTTCTTCCTTCCCTCATCACGGGGGTTTCTAGAACCTTCTGTTTCTGTTCAGCCCCCTATTTCCGTGTCACCCAGCCCGTCTCTGCCCCGCTTGTCTCCCTTTGCCAGGGAAAGCTGGGAGCGGGGGGGCTGTGTGTGTGCGGCTGCAACCCCGAGTGACAAAGTGGCCCCTCGGCCCTGGCCCCACGGCTCCTGGGGCTGCTCCTGGCCTGGCTGTTTGCCGGCGGGGCTCTGTGGGTGAGCGGTGGCAGAGCTGGGCTGGCTGTGCCCCGGGCTCAGGCCAGGCGCCAGTTGCGGAGCCGCAGCACGGAGCGAGAGCAGGGAAAGGCAGCAGCGGCCTTTCAGGTGTCACTGAAATCGGGAACAGACTCCTCAAGGCCAAAGTACCATTAGAACCACAGAATCATTTGGGTTGGAGAAGCCGGGGAAGCTCCTGGAGTCCAACCCTGTCCTCACCCTGCCACAGCCTCCACTAACCCCTGGCCCTCAGCACCTCAGCCCCACAGCTTTGGGATCCCTCCAGGGCTGGGCCTTCCCCCAGCTCCCTGGGCAGCCTGGCACAGGGGCTGACACCCCTCTCAGAGACACAGTTGTGCCTCAGCTCCAGCCTCAAGCTCCCCTGGGGCAGCTCCAGCCCCTTTCCTCTTGGGCTGTTGCTCATGGCTGGGGAGCAGAGCCCGACCCCCAGCTCCCTGCAGCCTCCTGGCAGGGAGTGGCAGAGAGTGCTCCTGGCTCCCCTCAGCCTCCTCCAGGCTGAGCGCTGCCATTGCACTAATCCCAGAGGCAGTGATGAGTCCTCCTGCCTCATCTGCAGCAGCATCTTCCCCCAGCAGCCCTCCTCTCTTCAGCCACGGTTGTACCATTTCTTCCCTTTCAGGTGGAGTGTCCGTGAGCCTCAGTCCTTCCCTGTAAGAACTGCTCCCCAGGGCCGTCTCCAGCTGGGGCTGGTGGGAGAGCACGTGGGTGGCTGGTGGGCCATCACCTGTCTGACCCAGTGCTTGGGGGAGGAACAGGAGGAAGTCCTGGGAGCCCAGCAAAGACAGCCCTCAGGGTCCAAAGCATCATTTTAAGGGCCCAGCTGTTGGTATTTAGGGTCCACGCTGTAGGAAATTGGCCAGAGTCAAGACGTACACCCAATGTGAGCTCAAACTCTTGCTCACTTTATGGCTGTGGTACGTGGCTATTTATACGATTCATGGCTGCTCACGTGACCTGGGGAAGCATTCTGATTGGTTGCAATGCCTTGTCCACACGCCCCAACTACTAAGCCCATTGGCTAGAACACTGAGATCACGCTGCCTGTAACACTGTGAACTGCCATATTGTGGGTTGGTTCAAGGACTTTCAACCATTTTGAGGCCTGGATTGTCCAAGCCCTCAACCAGGCCATGCCCTCTTTTTATTAACCATTCCCCTACACCACACCACACCTTGAGTGCCCAAACCATCATTGTTATGCTCCAAGCCCTCCTTTTATGCTCCAAACCACACTGGTTTCTGTTGCTGGCGGGGGCCGTGCCCAGCTCCCTGCCTGCTGACACCACCAGCCATGCTCAGAGGGCCAGCCACCGCTGGCAGGGCCTGAGCACGTCTCCTAGCTGACCTGGAGAGTGTCACAACAAGCAATGCATTAGTTAACATTGGTAATGGAGGGGGAGAGGCTCCATTCCCATAAAATGGGAGGGGGAGCCTATCTGAGGGACCTGTCAGAAACCCCATTACTCCCCCCATGAATATCCCCATTCTAGACCTCACTGCTGTTGTTGGGAGTCTCTATGATACCAGACTTGAGAGATTTCTCATTCATAGACTTCAAATTCCTATCCTCACTTGCTATTTTATACACACATGATTTGGACTTGGAGTTGAATGATAAGAGAATTGCAAGCACAGGGTTAAAAGCACCAAAGGCCCCTTCTCTGTTGTGCAGACACCTGTGAGCTGAGGCCTTTGAATTCAGTCTAGGGGGCCAGTGAGGGAGAGAACCTTACAACAGAGCAGAAAAACAACTTCAAAACAGTTTCATTGAGGCTGGATTACCCACAAAAAGAGAATCACTTAATTCCTCTGATGTATATAAGGAGTGTTCTTTCATTTTGCAGTGCCCACATTAAGTGGAACGATGCCCTGTGCACCCAGTGCTGCGATAAAGGAATGTCTGCTTCCCTGAGAGGGTTGTCAGCCCCTGTGCTAGGCTGCCCAGGGAGCTGGGGGAAGGCCCAGCCCTGGAGGGATCCCAAAGCCATGGGGCTGAGATACTGAGGGCCAGGGGTTAGTGGTGGCCATGGCAGGGTGAGGACAGGGTTGGACTCCAGGAGCTCAAAGACCTCTTCCAACCCAAATGATTCTGTGGTTCTAATGGTACTTTGGCCTTGAGGAGTCTGTTCCCGATGTCAGTGACACCTTTGTGCCAGGCAGAAGGCAGCTGTGTTGCCCAGGGAGCCCCACTGTGAGTCACAGTTCTCCGTCCATGGTGACGAGGGAAGTAGCCCTGTTCAGCAGTTGCCTGGGGCAGTTGCTTCTGGAGAGCTGCTTTCGCCTGACCAGGCAAGGACTGGGACTGAGGAGGGAGGTGTGAGCAGGTAGCCTACCTCTGCCCAGAGATGCCAGGAAGGAGGGTACGTGCGACAAGATGCCAATGTCTCAACTGGAAGCCAGGGAAGGAAGTAGTGGAGCCAACCCCCTGCCAGGAGAGCAGGTACGAGGGGGAGCAGAGAGGGATGAGGGGAGAATGGGGCTGGGCTGCTGTCGCTTTGGTTCCTCTCCTCCCACTGCAGACCCGTAAAGCTAAGGATGGGGAAAGGAGAGGGGAGAGCCCTGGAAGCAGCCCAGCCTTGCTGCCCTCTCTCTTCTACAGCTGGGATGTGCTCTTGGGAGGCTTCCAGAGGCCAGCTTCTGGCAAAGGCCTTGGCTCACACAGCCTGGGGACAGTGGGCAACTGGAACCTGTTTTTTTCCTCCTGCCATAGGGTCATCAATGTAGAGGCAGAACTCAGCTTGCCACCCAGGGTCAGCAATGTAGAGGCAGAACTCAGCTTGCCACCTAGGGTCAGCAATGTAGAGGCAGAGGTCATCTTGCCACGTAGGTTCGTCAGTGTAGAGACCCAAGTCAGCTTGCCACTAGCTCCCAGCTCGGACACTGCTCCAGAGCAGCCGGTGGCAGAGTGCCACAGAGCCCAGGAAGATGCAGGTAAGCTCAGCAGTGCTGCTTGCTGTCGGGTCCTTGGGCTGAGGTGGGAGAGCTGCGCTGTGCCAGTGGCAGGAGAAGCGCACTCTCGCCTGCCCTTTGTGCCTTTGTCTTCTGCCCATATCCCCAGAGGGAGACAAAACACTGTCTTATCCATGAGAAGAGGCCTCAAGAGACAGGCCTGACTTTTCTCTGGTTTCTTTGCCCAGGGATGATCTTCAGCCTCGCCTGCACACTGGCAGTCTGCCTGTGGAACTGGCTGCAACACACACACCCCTTTGCTAGGTATGTGCTACATGGTTCTGCTGGGGCCTGCCAGAGACAGAGCAAAGTCCACAGCAGAAAGACTGCTGAAAAGCACTCTCCATGTTTGCTTGACTTCTTTGCTTCCCAGCATGATTGCCAATGGCTTTTGGAAGGTGCTCCTGGAGCCCTTCCTTTGGGGAAGAGCTGCTGGCACTGCTGAAGGGTGAGGACAGAATGTGTTCCTCCCGAGTGCTGCTCTGCCAGCTCTCTGTGTCAGCAGCAGGCTTTCAAAACACTGGCTTTTCAGCCTGGAAAGGGAAACCTGCTTGTGAAGAGTTTTGCTCCAGCCTTGGCTCACTGACGGCCACAAGACTCCCTCCGTTTCAGGCTGAAGACATCCCTGGAGAACCAGAGGTTCAAGGCAGCCCTGGAAAACAGGTTCTTGGTGCTGCTCGTAGTGCTTCTGGGTGAGTTGGCGTGAGCAAACGCTTGTCTGTGCTGCACGGCAGCCTTCAGATGGCCAGCTTTTGGGTTTATGTGTGGTAATTCTGGGGCCCAAATTCTTTCTGAGCATGTCCTTGACTGGGACTGGGTTTTGGACTGCCACTAAGGCAGGGAAAGGATGTGCCTGGCATGCCGCTGCTCTGGCCAGCAAGCCAGAGGGCTCAGCCTGTGTCTGGGAGTGAAGGGCCTATGTATGTCCAAGCCTGAACTAGAGATTGCCAGAGGGGCCGTGCAGGGGAGTGATGGAGAGGTACCTCTCCTGGCCCCTGCAGCCTGGTCTCAGTGGATGGGGAAATGGGGCCCTGAGCACACCTGGAGCCCAGAGCTGTACAGCCCCTGAAGCCTGGGCTGATGGCTCCCGGGCAGAGGCACGTGGCCCCTCTCTGCAGCCCTCGTTCCCCACCTCCCCAGCCAACCTGCTGTCCCAGCCCAGAGCAACAGGGAGGAGATAAGGTGAGTGCAGGACTGCTTGCAACCCCAGGCAAATAACTATGTCTTGCTGATGTCAATTGCAGTTGGCATTTACTGTGGGACTCTGCTGTCAGCGTGGAGGATGCAGGCGAAGGCAGGCACAGAGGTTGGTGACACTGATGGGATGGACACCTGCAAGGGAGCAGCTGGGGCCTTGCTGGCTGAGCTTCTGCCCTGCACAGGCCCTTCTGCAGGCCTAGTTTAATGGGCTGCTGCAGGCCAGTGCGGGACTCCTGACGTCCTTTCCCTTGTAGTGCTGGTGCTCTGGCTGTGCCCCTGAGGCAGGGGTGAGAGCCAGCCATGCTCAGAGGGCCAGCCATAGCTTGCAGGGCCTGAGCACGTCTCCTAGCTGACCTGGAGAGTGTGGAGGGTGACCACGAGGGTGTGAGGCCTCTTGTCAACCCACCTCACAGCCTCAGACAGAGTTTCTCAGCCTTTGTGGCACCAGTCAGCAGCAGTGAGTCCGTCAGCTCCGTGGACAAGGCTTGCCTCACATTTGCTGACACTGACCTTTTGCATCTCTGGGTGCCAGGAGGCATGCTGAGCAGTCTACTGATGTGGTTCCTTTCTGTGTTCTTTCATGGCTTTCCCAGGAAGATGACAAGGGAGCACTGGAGATGTCTTTTCATGTCAACATGATGAATTCTGACTGGGCCCTGAAAAGCTTGGGTAAGGACACAAGCAGCCCCGTCTCCTTGCCCCGTGCCTGGCTGCAGCAAGCTCCAGGGAGGCTGTGCTCCAGGCACTGCTATCAAAAGTAGGGGAGCTGATATGCTCTCTGCAGACCAAGAGGAAGGCTGTGGCAGCGTGGCTCTCGGACTCCCTCCCGCTGCTGCCCTCAGCCCGTGTGTGCCCCTGCTGCTGCCCCCACACAAGTTCCTGTGCTGATGGAGGGACTCTGCTCCTCTCCAGGGCAGTTGGAAGGGGACTGGCTGGGTCATCCTTTGCTGCCAGTGCAGCAGGCCCTCAGCTTTGGTCTGCTGACACCCACATGGGCGCCTGCTGTCTCCCAGCACCTTCAGACTTTGTCCTTGGGCTGCTGGGAGAGAAGCAGTCACCAGGGACATGGCTGCTGGCAGTGCCCTGTGCAGCAGGGGGACCTCACCACCGTGGCCACAGGGACAGGAGTGACAGGCTTGGAGCTGCTCAGCTGCCTCAGAATGATTTAGAATCACCGAGGCATCCTGGTTTGTGGCTCTCGCAGTCAGCTGCTCTCCCTTCCTCACAGGTGCCACCATTGACATGAAGAGAACTTCCCCCACCTACAGGTGCGGATGGAAGTGGGGCTACAGTCTTTTGCTGAACAGAAGGTGCACTGAGGATGAGCCTGACACCATCTTGCAGGTACTGTAGCAGAAACCATCAGTGCTGCTTGCCTGCCTGTGGTACTGTGGAGGCCCACAGCATTGATGAGGTTCCTTAAGCCAGAGCTCCAACACGGGGCAGGGCTTGCTGGAAACCTACTGCTGCTGTTTCAGGAGGCATGAGGCGGGGGCCCTGACCAGGAGGGTTTCATAGCCCAGGTTTCTGCTTTTTTTCCCTAAGAGGCAGAGTCCCTTTGGCAGGCAGGGAAGATGCCTCCTGCTCCTGTCCGTTTCCTGGCAGGCACCTCCTCCTGGAGCTGGAGCAGAGCCCCAGGCACACAGCTCCTGTGCTCCAGGCCAGACGAGCAGCTGTGCTGGCCCCAGCACTCACTCCTGTTTCGTTGCTCTCCTGTGCTGCTTTGCAGATGGATGTCTCCCAGGGCAAGCGCTGGTGTTTCCCAGGGCATTCTGGCCACGTTGTCATCAGGCTGCCAGCCCGAGTCCACCTGACTGCCATCGCTGTGCAGCACATCGTTGAGGAAGACTCCTTGTCTGTGGCTGCCAGCAGTGCTCCCAAAGGCCTGGCTGTCTATGTAAGCGTGTGCTGGGGGCTTCTGGCTGCATCTGGCCCTACGAGGACGTGGCAGGGACTCTCCTGCTTTTGTGCCCCGTCTGAGGCTGCTGCCTCGCTCTTTCCTGAGCACTGCAGTGCCCTAGCCATTTGCTTCAAGGGCTCAGGAGGTTTCACCCTCTCAGGACTTATTGTGGCCAAAGCCCCTCTTGGGTTCTTGACCAAAGCTCAAGGTGGAGACTGAGCCCATCCCCAGCCAGCACCAGGCTGTGGTTATTGCCCGGGAGAGGCTGGGTAGGTAGCAGGGCTGGTGCAGCACATACAAACGTTCCTTTTTTGTCGACTTGAGTCTGAGCT
This sequence comes from Colius striatus, assembly GCF_028858725.1. NCBI lineage: Eukaryota > Metazoa > Chordata > Aves > Coliiformes > Coliidae > Colius > Colius striatus. Next base: position 199,906 of record NC_084759.1, on the reverse strand, counting down.
CTCTCCTTCTGTTTTGCTCCCGAGGGATTTGAGGCTGAAAGTGAAGAGGAAACTTGGCTCGGTTCGTTCATCTATGATGTGGCAAAAGAGTCCATTCAGCCCTTCTCTCTGAAGGTACGGTCTGGGCATGGGGGGGAGGTGGCACGGAGCAAAAGAGGTTTGCCTGCAAGTCCACAGCAGGGAGGGTGTGAATGCTGTCTCCCTGGGCACTGGCTTGCTTTGAGAGAGACCTGGTGTGGGGTTGTGAGGGCTGAGCAGCGTGTGGTAGTGGCAGCAAAAGGACAACACGGGCAGGACCAGGCAGGTGGGAGCACAAGCTCCGAGAGATCCCTGGCTGCAGCCGCTGCCTTCAGCGGAGCCAGCTGCACACGCAGACACTGCACCAGAGCAAGGCCTTTATGCCCTGCAGAAAGAGGGGTGGCCGGTGCCAAAAGCCCTTGGGCAGCCCCAGCGCTCTGTCTTGTGGCCTGTGGCGGGTGGGACAGTGTCCTCTCCTCCCAGCATAGCCCCTTCTCTCCCCTGCCCTCGTGCTGCCAGGGGAAGGCGAGCCGAGGGGACAAGGGGAGCGTCGTGGAGTTGCCCAGCAGCTGCCCTACGCATCACAGCCCCTCCTGGGCCTCCCTGTCAGCACAGAACAAGCAGCAGAGGCAGAGGGCCGAGGGAAGGAGATACAGTCCCAAGGATGGCATGCAGAGGATGCCCAGCTGCTTTGGGGAGCCTCTCCTGAGCAGGAGCAGGGCTGGCAGGGGGAGATGTGGCTGCACTGTTGCTCTGAACACCTCCGTTTCCTTTTCTTTCTTCACAGAACACACAGATCTCCAGAGCTTTTTCTTCTGTCAAAGTTCTTGTGATGAGCAACTGGGGAAGCCCAAAGTACACGTGCATTTCTCGAGTCCGGGTTCATGGGAGGATGGCATAACAAGAGAGACCCGGATAGAAGGCAGAAACTGGAAAGGTTCCAGGGTTTCATAGAGCCCCAGTCCACCATCTCCAGCTCTTGGGACATAAATTGTAGCTGCGAGAGATAAGCAGAAATGGACTGAAGAACAAGAGGCAATGCCTTTATGGCTATTACCTAAATGTAGGATTATATTAGTGACAGATGTCGGTTAGACAGAATAAAATTATTAGTGAAGATAAATGCCGTGAGAACGTATTCTTGTGCTTGTTTGGGGGCAGACTGTCAAGGCCATGTGTGAAAATAGATGATCAAAGCCCAGTAGGTCAAGAGACTCCCTTGGTTCCTCCCTGAGCCTTGGCCAAGCTCCAGGGATCTCAACGGCGTCTGAAACCAGATGCTCCCACATTCATAGAATGGTGGGGTTGGAAGGGACCTTTAGAGATCATCTAGTCCAACCCCCCTGCAGAAGCAGGTTCACCTAGACCAGGCCGCATAGGAACACGTCCAGGCGGGTCTTGAAGCCCTCCAAGGAAGGAGCCTCCACAACGCCCCTGGACAGCCTGTGCCAGGGCTCCGTCACTCTCATGCTGAAATAGTGTTTTCTTATGTTTAAGTGGCACTTTTTGTGTTCCAGCTTCATCCCATCACCCCTTGTCCTGTTGTCGGCTACTATAGAAAAGGGGGATGTCCCAACCTCCTGACACCCACTCTTTAGATATTTATAAATGTTAATAAGATCCCCCCTCAGTCTCCTCTGCTCCAGAATAAACAGCCCCAGTTCCCGCAGTCTTTCCTCGTATGAAAGGTGTTCTTTCACATTGAAGTGATGTGACATTGTTGATTTGAAAAGAGCTGGACCCTCTTGCGGTGCCTTTGGAGACCTCCCCTAGGAGTGGACCCACTGCGTGGGACTCCCCAGTTGCTGGGACAGGGTCTCCAAATGCTCGCTGCACCCATCCACAGGGCTTTCTGAGGCCATTTTGTTCCATTGGCTACGTTTCCGTGTTTTTCTTCCTTCCCTCATCACGGGGGTTTCTAGAACCTTCTGTTTCTGTTCAGCCCACTATTTCCGTGTCACCCAGCCCGTCTCTGCCCCGCTTGTCTCCCTTTGCCAGGGAAAGCTGGGAGCGGGGGGGCTGTGTGTGTGCGGCTGCAACCCCGAGTGACAAAGTGGCCCCTCGGCCCTGGCCCCACGGCTCCTGGGGCTGCTCCTGGCCTGGCTGTTTGCCGGCGGGGCTCTGTGGGTGAGCGGTGGCAGAGCTGGGCTGGCTGTGCCCCGGGCTCAGGCCAGGCGCCAGTTGCGGAGCCGCAGCACGGAGCGAGAGCAGGGAAAGGCAGCAGCGGCCTTTCAGGTGTCACTGAAATCGGGAACAGACTCCTCAAGGCCAAAGTACCATTAGAACCACAGAATCATTTGGGTTGGAGAAGCCGGGGAAGCTCCTGGAGTCCAACCCTGTCCTCACCCTGCCACAGCCTCCACTAACCCCTGGCCCTCAGCACCTCAGCCCCACAGCTTTGGGATCCCTCCAGGGCTGGGCCTTCCCCCAGCTCCCTGGGCAGCCTGGCACAGGGGCTGACACCCCTCTCAGAGACACAGTTGTGCCTCAGCTCCAGCCTCAAGCTCCCCTGGGGCAGCTCCAGCCCCTTTCCTCTTGGGCTGTTGCTCATGGCTGGGGAGCAGAGCCCGACCCCCAGCTCCCTGCAGCCTCCTGGCAGGGAGTGGCAGAGAGTGCTCCTGGCTCCCCTCAGCCTCCTCCAGGCTGAGCGCTGCCATTGCACTAATCCCAGAGGCAGTGATGAGTCCTCCTGCCTCATCTGCAGCAGCATCTTCCCCCAGCAGCCCTCCTCTCTTCAGCCACGGTTGTACCATTTCTTCCCTTTCAGGTGGAGTGTCCGTGAGCCTCAGTCCTTCCCTGTAAGAACTGCTCCGGCCCGGCTGGGCCAATCTGGCGCCTCTGCGATCGTTATTTAGGGGTGTCCTGGTTTGAGCCAGGATAGAGTTAATTCCCGTGAGGAACCAGGAAAGGGGCAGAGCCTAAACAGCTGACCCAGGCTGGCCAGCAGGTATTCGATACCATCCTAACCGTCATGCCCAGGGTACAGGTGGGGGCTGGCCGGAATAAGCTCTTGCCCCGGTATAAGCTTCCGGGGGGGCGCGCGGGCGCTCGGTCGCCGGTCGGGAGCGGTCGCTTACGTCTGGTCCCGGGTGGTGAGCAACTGTATCACTCACCAGTTTTCTTTGTAATATTCCCTTGTCTTTGTTATAGTTGTTACTCTTCAATTTCCCCAGTAAACTGTTCTTATTTCAACTTACGCGGGCTCTTTTACTTTTTTTTTCCTCCCTCTTCGATCCCCTCCGCATTCCGTCGAGAAGGGGAGGGGGAGGAGTCGCGGTTTTCTTCCCCTTTGCTCCGGCTGGGCAAAGCCACGACAAGGGGACGGGAGTTTGAAATGCGAGGCAGGAGGTGTAAGAGTGACACGAGATGGAGGCGACCACGCGGACCCTTCAGCCAGAGAAGGAGGAAGGAAGGAGAAGCAACAGACCAGAGACCCCTCTGCAAGCCGTGGCGAGAATGCAGCTGTGCCCCTGCAGCCTCTGGAGATCCATGGCAGGAGCGAGAGTTCCCAGCAGCTCCGTGTGAGTGAGCCCGGACGGGAGAGGGACTGTGTGGGGAGGGGCCATGGCCCAGGCCGTGCTGGAGAGCCTGCACGCCGCAGGGCAGCCCCACACGAGAGGCAGAGACGAGCTGCAGCCTTTGGAGTCAGTGGGCATCGGAGCAGCCCGTGCAGGGCTGCCATGCGTGTGAGTTACCCCACGGACTCGCAGGGAGGACTGGTGTGGAGTTCACCCGTCCTGAGGAGGGACAAACGGCAGAAGCTATCGGGAACAGGCTAACTGAAACCCCCACTGCCTGCCCCCCCGAACCGTTCGGGGGGGACAGGGTAAAAGCCCCGGGATCAGGGCTCTGAGCCCGGGAAGAGGGGAGGGGTGGCAAGAAGGTGTTCTTCAAAAGGCTGGTTGGACTCTTCATTGATGTATCACTCTGTGTTGTTTCATTTTGGTTATGTTTTGGGGTTTTTTGGGGTTTGTTTTAGTCGATGTTGCGTTAAATTGTTTCTCTGTTTTCTTCCCCAAACCGAGTGGCCTGGTCTGCTTTGTCCTGAACCTTAAGCGGCAATTAAGCTCTCCCTGCCCTTGAGCAATTCTCAGCCTCTTCCCTACTCGAGGCTAATCGTGGTCTTTGTTCCCTGAGGGGCCTAAACCAGGACAATATATTACAGGTAGCTATCTAAAACTGAAAAGATTTGACTGTTAATTGGAGGACTCTGTTGAATTTATTGTGTGCACAAAGGGAATAATTCAGATTTTTGCCTGATAATTGGACTAGTCTTCTGAATTTATTGCTGGTAGATATATGAAACTGAAAAGATTTGACAGATAATTTGAGGACTTTAAGGTGGAATTTATTGTGTGCACAGAGCCAAACATACAGAATTCTTTTTTTCCTGTGAATTGGAGTACTTTTCTGAATGAACTGCAGGTAGAATCTTAGAGGATTCATCTGATAAATGGAGTACTGTTTTGAATGTATTGTGTGCTTACAGTTAACTATACAACCTTTCTGTCAGATAATTAGGGTAGTCTTTTGCATTCATTGTGTTTAGGTATCTCAAACTTAAAGGTATTCTCTCTGAAAATTTGGATCACTCCATTTAATATATTTTGAGCAAACCTGAAACTTATAGAACTTCTGTCTGATCGGTTACTCCCTTTAATGTATGGTGTGCACACAGTTAAAGATACAGAATATCAGCCTGAGAAACTGTCTGCTGAATTTATGGAGTGCAAGCATCTAAAATGTCGAGATTTTCTGTCTGAAAATTGGAGCGCTCTGTAGAATTTATTTTGAACACACATTTGAAACTTACAGAATGTCTGTCTGACCGAGTACTCCTTTTAGTATGTTGTGTGCAAAGATTTAAATATACAGCAAATTTGTCCGATAATTGGAGCAGTCTGGTGAATTTACTGTGTGCAGATCTGTCAATATTAAGACATTTCTGTCTGATAGAGTATTGTATGTACAGAATTTTTTCCTGAGTATTGGAATACGCTTCCGAATGTGTTGCAGTTAGCTATTTGAAACGGAAAGAATTTGACTGATACACAGTTAAACATACAGAATTTTTGCCTGATAACTGGACTATTTTTCTGAATTCAGTACTGGTAGCTATGTGAAACGGCAAGGATTTGACTGATAATTGTAGGACTCTATGGGTTTATTGTGAGCACAGAGTTAAACATATGGCATTTTATTCAGAGAATTGGAGTACTCTGCTGAATTTATTGCAGGTAGCTATCTAAAACTGAAAGATGATTGAAGATACGGTTGAATTTACTGTGTGCACATAGTTAAACATATAGAATTTTTGCCGGTTGACCCGGCTCCTCTTCTGAGTTTAATACGGGTATATGTATCTAAAAGTTAAAGAATTTGACTGATAATTGGAGGACTTGGTTGAATTTACGTTGTGCACATATTTAAACATACAGAATTTTCATCTGAGGATTGGAGTACTCTTCTGAATGTATTGCAGTTAGATATCTGAAATTGAAAGGATTTGAGTGATAATTGGAGGACTTGGTTGAATTTATGTTGTGCACATAGTTAAACATACTGAATTTTTTCCCGAGAGTTAGAGTACTCTTCTGAATTTTATCCTGGTAGCTATTTGAAACTGAAAGAATCCGATTGATAATTGGAGGGCTCAGTTAAATTTGCAGTGAGAACGTAGTTAAACATACAGCATTTTTGCCTGAGAATTGGAGTACTCTACTGAATTTATTGCTGGTACCTATCTGAAACTGAAAGCATTTGACAGATAATTGGAGGACTCGGTTGAATTTACCATGTGCACACAGTTAAACATACAGAAGATTTGCCTGAGAAGTGGAGATATCTTCTGAAGTTAATGTTGGTATGTATTTGAAATTGAAATTATTTGAATGATTATTAGAGGTTTCAGTTCAATTGATTTTGTACACACTGTTAAACATACAGAATTTTTGCCTGCGTACTTTACTGAATCTATCGCAGGCAGCTATCTGAAACTGAAAGGATTTGACTTAGAATTGGAGAACTTGGTTATATTTACTGTGTGCACACAAACATACAGAATTTTTGCCTGAGAGTTGGAATACTCTTCTGAATTGTTGCAGGTAGCTATTTGAAACGGAAAGAATTTGTCTGATATTTGGAGGACTCGGATGAATTTCCTGTGTGCACACAGTTAAACATCCAGAATTTGTGCCTGATAACTAGACTACTCCTGTGAATTTAATGCTGGTATATGTCTGAAAGTTACAGAATTTGGCTGATAATGGGAGGCCTTGGTTGAATGTACTTTGTGCACACAGAATTCTCGTCTGAGAATTGGAGTGTTATTCTGAATTTATTACAGGTAGCTTTCCGAAACTGAAAGGATTTGACTGATAATTGGAGGACGTGGTTGAATTTACTGTGTGAACACAGTGAATATTCTTTTGAGAATTGGGGTACCATTCTGAATTTATTTCAGGTAGATATCTGAAAGGATTTGACTGACAATTGAGGATTCGGTTGAATTTACTGTTTGCATACGTTTAAATTTAGAGAATTTTTGCCTGAGAATTTGTTCATTGTTCTGAATTTAATACTGACAGGTACTGGAAAGTGAAAGGATTTGACTGATAATTGGAGGATTCGGTTGATTTTACTGTGTGCACACAGTTAAACATCCAGAATTTGTGCCTGATAACTAGACTACTCCTGTGAATTTAATGCTGGTATATGTCTGAAAGTTACAGAATTTGGCTGATAATGGGAGGGCTTGGTTGAATGTACTTTGTGCACACAGAATTCTCGTCTGAGAATTGGAGTGTTATTCTGAATTTATTACAGACAGCTTTGTGAACCTGAAAGGATTTGACTGATAGTTGGAGTTTGTGGCTGAATTGACGCTGTGCACACAGTGAAAATTCAGAATTTTTGTCTGAGAATTGGAATACTCTTCTGAATTTATTTCATGTAAATATCAGAATCTGGAAGGATTAGACTGATAATTGGAAGATTCGTTTGAATTTACTGTGTGCATATCTTAAAAAGTACAGAATTTTTGCCTGGCTCAGATAGACAATGTCCTGCGGAAGATGGATGCATCCCCACAGATGGAGCTGGGTAGCGAGGATGCTTCACTGCAGGCAGGCTGGAGAGATGATTCTGTGGCTCTAATGGGCCTTTGGCCTTGAGGAGTCTGTTCCCGATGTCAGTGACACCTTTGTGCCAGGCAGAAGGCAGCTGTGTTGCCCAGGGAGCCCCACTGTGAGTCACAGTTCTCCGTCCATGGTGACGAGGGAAGTAGCCCTGTTCAGCAGTTGCCTGGGGCAGTTGCTTCTGGAGAGCTGCTTTCGCCTGACCAGGCAAGGACTGGGACTGAGGACGGAGGTGTGAGCAGGCAGCCTACCTCTGTCCAGAGATGCCAGGAAGGAGGGTACGTGCGACAAGATGCCAATGTCTCAACTGGAAGCCAGGGAAGGAAGTAGTGGAGCCAACCCCCTGCCAGGAGAGCAGGTACGAGGGGGAGCAGAGAGGGATGAGGGGAGAATGGGGCTGGGCTGCTGTCGCTTTGGTTCCTCTCCTCCCACTGCAGACCCGTAAAGCTAAGGATGGGGAAAGGAGAGGGGAGAGCCCTGGAAGCAGCCCAGCCTGGAGACAGGGTCTCCAAATGCTCGCTGCACCCATCCACAGGGCTCCCCATCCACTGCGGGTCTGGGTGATGATAACTCTGGCCGTTGCTCATGTATTTTTCCTTAATTTCTATGATTAACTCTATGTAGTAAAAGTTAGGAGCACTGCCTTCCTTATTTTGCTGCTTGGCTCAATTTGTTGTTTTTATTTCACTTGTTCTCTCAGTGTTTCAGACAAAAATAAAAATCCTCCTGTTTCCTTTTGCCTCGATGGCTGTGTCCTTGGTGCTGGCCCCGCTCCTAGCAGAGCGATTCTTGCTGTGCCCGTGGTTTTTGTTCTCCTTTCATCCCTTTTTCTCTCTACTTCCCTGACACGCATTGTTTTTTGTCATTGTTCTTTCTGGGGCCATTTTGTTCCATTGGCTACGTTTCCGTGCTTTTCTTCCTTCCCTCATCACGGGGGTTTCTAGAACCTTCTGTTTCTGTTCAGCCCACTATTTCCGTGAGTCCTCCTGCCTCATCTGCAGCAGCATCTTCCCCCAGCAGCCCTCCTCTCTTCAGCCACGGTTGTACCATTTCTTCCCTTTCAGGTGGAGTGTCCGTGAGCCTCAGTCCTTCCCTGTAAGAACTGCTCCCCAGGGCCGTCTCCAGCTGGGGCTGGTGGGAGAGCACGTGGGTGGCTGGTGGGCCATCACCTGTCTGACCCAGTGCTTGGGGGAGGAACAGGAGGAAGTCCTGGGAGCCCAGCAAAGACAGCCCTCAGGGTCCAAAGCATCATTTTAAGGGCCCAGCTGTTGGTATTTAGGGTCCACGCTGTAGGAAATTGGCCAGAGTCAAGACGTACACCCAATGTGAGCTCAAACTCTTGCTCACTTTATGGCTGTGGTACGTGGCTATTTATACGATTCATGGCTGCTCACGTGACCTGGGGAAGCATTCTGATTGGTTGCAATGCCTTGTCCACACGCCCCAACTACTAAGCCCATTGGCTAGAACACTGAGATCACGCTGCCTGTAACACTGTGAACTGCCATATTGTGGGTTGGTTCAAGGACTTTCAACCATTTTGAGGCCTGGATTGTCCAAGCCCTCAACCAGGCCATGCCCTCTTTTTATTAACCATTCCCCTACACCACACCACACCTTGAGTGCCCAAACCATCATTGTTATGCTCCAAGCCCTCCTTTTATGCTCCAAACCACACTGGTTTCTGTTGCTGGCGGGGGCCGTGCCCAGCTCCCTGCCTGCTGACACCACCAGCCATGCTCAGAGGGCCAGCCACCGCTGGCAGGGCCTGAGCACGTCTCCTAGCTGACCTGGAGAGTGTCACAACAAGCAATGCATTAGTTAACATTGGTAATGGAGGGGGAGAGGCTCCATTCCCATAAAATGGGAGGGGGAGCCTATCTGAGGGACCTGTCAGAAACCCCATTACTCCCCTCATGAATATCCCCATTCTAGACCTCACTGCTGTTGTTGGGAGTCTCTATGATACCAGACTTGAGAGATTTCTCATTCATAGACTTCAAATTCCTATCCTCACTTGCTATTTTATACACACATGATTTGGACTTGGAGTTGAATGATAAGAGAATTGCAAGCACAGGGTTAAAAGCACCAAAGGCCCCTTCTCTGTTGTGCAGACACCTGTGAGCTGAGGCCTTTGAATTCAGTCTAGGGGGCCAGTGAGGGAGAGAACCTTACAACAGAGCAGAAAAACAACTTCAAAACAGTTTCATTGAGGCTGGATTACCCACAAAAAGAGAATCACTTAATTCCTCTGATGTATATAAGGAGTGTTCTTTCATTTTGCAGTGCCCACATTAAGTGGAACGATGCCCCGTGCACCCAGTGCTGCGATAAAGGAATGTCTGCTTCCCTGAGAGGGTTGTCAGCCCCTGTGCCAGGCTGCCCAGGGAGCTGGGGGAAGGCCCAGCCCTGGAGGGATCCCAAAGCCGTGGGGCTGAGATGCTGAGGGCCAGGGGTTAGTGGTGGCCATGGCAGGGTGAGGACAGGGTTGGACTCCAGGAGCTCAAAGACCTCTTCCAACCCAAATGATTCTGTGGCTCTAATGGGCCTTTGGCCTTGAGGAGTCTGTTCCCGATGTCAGTGACACCTTTGTGCCAGGCAGAAGGCAGCTGTGATGCCCAGGGAGCCCCACTGTGATGTCACAGTTCTCCGTCCATGGTGACGAGGGAAGTAGCCCTGTTCGGCAGTTTTCTGGGGCAGTTGCTTCTGGAGAGCTGCTTTCGCCTGACCAGGCAAGGACTGGGACTGAGGAGGGAGGTGTGAGCAGGTAGCCTACCTCTGCCCAGAGATGCCAGGAAGGAGGGTACGTGCGACAAGATGCCGATGTCTCAACTGGAAGCCAGGGAAGGAAGTAGTGGAGCCAACCCCCTGCCAGGAGAGCAGGTACGAGGGGGAGCAGAGAGGGATGAGGGGAGAATGGGGCTGGGCTGCTGTCGCTTTGGTTCCTCTCCTCCCACTGCAGACCCGTAAAGCTAAGGATGGGGAAAGGAGAGGGGAGAGCCCTGGAAGCAGCCCAGCCTTGCTGCCCTCTCTCTTCTACAGCTGGGATGTGCTCTTGGGAGGCTTCCAGAGGCCAGCTTCTGGCAAAGGCCTTGGCTCACACAGCCTGGGGACAGTGGGCAACTGGAACCTGTTTTTTTCCTCCTGCCATAGGGTCATCAATGTAGAGGCAGAACTCAGCTTGCCACCCAGGGTCAGCAATGTAGAGGCAGAACTCAGCTTGCCACCTAGGGTGAGCAATGTAGAGGCAGAAGTCATCTTGCCACGTAGGTTCGTCAGTGTAGAGACCCAAGTCAGCTTGCCACTAGCTCCCAGCTCGGACACTGCTCCAGAGCAGCCGGCGGCAGAGTGCCACAGAGCCCAAGAAGATGCAGGTAAGCTCAGCAGTGCTGCTTGCTGTCGGGTCCTTGGGCTGAGGTGGGAGAGCTGCACTGTGCCAGTGGCAGGAGAAGCGCACTCTCGCCTGCCCTTTGTGCCTTTGTCTTCTGCCCATATCCCCAGAGGGAGACAAAACACTGTCTTATCCATGAGAAGAGGCCTCAAGAGACAGGCCTGACTTTTCTCTGGTTTCTTTGCCCAGGGATGATCTTCAGCCTCGCCTGCACACTGGCAGTCTGCCTGTGGAACTGGCTGCAACACACACACCCCTTTGCTAGGTATGTGCTACATGGTTCTGCTGGGGCCTGCCAGAGACAGAGCAAAGTCCACAGCAGAAAGACTGCTGAAAAGCACTCTCCACGTTTGCTTGACTTCTTTGCTTCCCAGCATGATTGCCAATGGCTTTTGGAAGGTGCTCCTGGAGCCCTTCCTTTGGGGAAGAGCTGCTGGCACTGCTGAAGGGTGAGGACAGAATGTGTTCCTCCGGAGTGCTGCTCTGCCAGCTCTCTGTGTCAGCAGCAGGCTTTCAAAACACTGGCTTTTCAGCCTGGAAAGGGAAACCTGCTTGTGAAGAGTTTAGCTCCAGCCTTGGCTCACTGACGGCCACAAGACTCCCTCTGTTTCAGGCTGAAGACATCCCTGGAGAACCAGAGGTTCAAGGCAGCCCTGGAAAACAGGTTCTTGGTGCTGCTCGTAGTGCTTCTGGGTGAGTTGGCGTGAGCAAACGCTTGTCTGTGCTGCACGGCAGCCTTCAGATGGCCAGCTTTTGGGTTTATGTGTGGTAATTCTGGGGCCCAAATTCTTTCTGAGCATGTCCTTGACTGGGACTGGGTTTTGGACTGCCACTAAGGCAGGGAAAGGATGTGCCTGGCATGCCGCTGCTCTGGCCAGCAAGCCAGAGGGCTCAGCCTGTGTCTGGGAGTGAAGGGCCTATGTATGTCCAAGCCTGAACTAGAGATTGCCAGAGGGGCCGTGCAGGGGAGTGATGGAGAGGTACCTCTCCTGGCCCCTGCAGCCTGGTCTCAGTGGATGGGGAAATGGGGCCCTGAGCACACCTGGAGCCCAGAGCTGTACAGCCCCTGAAGCCTGGGCTGATGGCTCCCGGGCAGAGGCACGTGGCCCCTCTCTGCAGCCCTCGTTCCCCACCTCCCCAGCCAACCTGCTGTCCCAGCCCAGAGCAACAGGGAGGAGATAAGGTGAGTGCAGGACTGCTTGCAACCCCAGGCAAATAACTATGTCTTGCTGATGTCAATTGCAGTTGGCATTTACTGTGGGACTCTGCTGTCAGCGTGGAGGATGCAGGCGAAGGCAGGCACAGAGGTTGGTGACACTGATGGGATGGACACCTGCAAGGGAGCAGCTGGGGCCTTGCTGGCTGAGCTTCTGCCCTGCACAGGCCCTTCTGCAGGCCCAGTTTAATGGGCTGCTGCAGGCCAGTGCGGGACTCCTGACGTCCTTTCCCTTGTAGTGCTGGTGCTCTGGCTGTGCCCCTGAGGCAGGGGTGAGAGCCAGCCATGCTCAGAGGGCCAGCCATAGCTTGCAGGGCCTGAGCACGTCTCCTAGCTAACCTGGAGAGTGTGGAGGGTGACCACGAGGGTGTGGGGACCCTTGTCAACCCACCTCACAGCCTCAGACAGAGTTTCTCAGCCTTTGTGGCACCAGTCAGCAGCAGTGAGTCTGTCAGCTCCGTGGACAAGGCTTGCCTCGCATTTGCTGACACTGACCTTTTGCATCTCTGGGTGCCAGGAGGCACGCTGAGCAGCCTGCTGATGTGGTTCTTGTCTGTGTTCCTTCATGGCTTTCCCAGGAAGATGACAAGGGAGCACTGGAGAAGTCTTTTCATGTCAACATGATGAATTCTCAATGGGCTCTGAAGAACTTGGGTAAGGACACAAGTAGCCCCGTCTCCTTGCCCCGTGCCTGGCTGCAGCAAGCTCCAGGGAGGCTGTGCTCCAGGCACTGCTATCAAAAGTAGGGGAGCTGATATGCTCTCTGCAGACCAAGAGGAAGGCTGTGGCAGCGTGGCTCTCGGACTCCCTCCCGCTGCTGCCCTCAGCCCGTGTGTGCCCCTGCTGCTGCCCCCACACAAGTTCCTGTGCTGATGGAGGGACTCTGCTCCTCTCCAGGGCAGTTGGAAGGGGACTGGCTGGGTCATCCTTTGCTGCCAGTGCAGCAGGCCCTCAGCTTTGGTCTGCTGACACCCACATGGGCGCCTGCTGTCTCCCAGCACCTTCAGACTTTGTCCTTGGGCTGCTGGGAGAGAAGCAGTCACCAGGGACATGGCTGCTGGCAGTGCCCTGTGCAGCAGGGGGACCTCACCACTGTGGCCACAGGGACAGGAGTGACAGGCTTGGAGCTGCTCAGCTGCCTCAGAATGATGTAGGAGCACCGAGGCATCCTGGTTTGTGGCTCTCGCAGTCAGCTGCTCTCCCTTCCTCACAGGTGCCACCATTGACATGAAGAGAACTTCCCCCACCTACAGGTGCGGATGGAAGTGGGGCTACAGTCTTTTGCTGAACAGAAGGTGCACTGAGGATGAGCCTGACACCATCTTGCAGGTACTGTAGCAGAAGCCATCAGTGCTGCTTGCCTGCCTGTGGTACTGTGGAGGCCCACAGCATTGATGAGGTTCCTGAAGCCAGAGCTCCAACACGGGGCAGGGCTTGCTGGAAACCTACTGCTGCTGTTTCAGGAGGCGTGAGGCGGGGGCCCTGACCAGGAGGGTTTCATAGCCCATGTTTCTGCTTTTTTTCCCTAAGAGGCAGAGCCCCTTTGGCAGGCAGGGAAGATGCCTCCTGCTCCTGTCCGTTTCCTGGCAGGCACCTCCTCCTGGAGCTGGAGCAGAGCCCCAGGCACACAGCTCCTGTGCTCCAGGCCAGACGAGCAGCTGTGCTGGCCCCAGCACTCACTCCTGTTTCGTTTCTCTCCTGTGCTGCTTTGCAGATGGATGTCTCCCAGGGCAAGCGCTGGTGTTTCCCAGGGCATTCTGGCCACGTTGTCATCAGGCTGCCAGCCCGAGTCCACCTGACTGCCATCGCTGTGCAGCACATCGTTGAGGAAGACTCTTTGTCTGTGGCTGCCAGCAGTGCTCCCAAAGGCCTGGCTGTCTATGTAAGTGTGTGCTGGGGGCTTCTGGCTGCATCTGGCCCTACGAGGACGTGGCAGGGACTCTCCTGCTTTTGTGCCCCCTCTGAGGCTGCTGCCTCGCTCTTTCCTGAGCACTGCAGTGCTCTAGCCATTTGCTTCAAGGGCTCAGGAGGTTTCACCCTCTCAGGACTTATTGTGGCCAAAGCCCCTCTTGGGTTCTTGACCAAAGCTCAAGGTGGAGACTGAGCCCATCCCCAGCCAGCACCAGGCTGTGGTTATTGCCCGGGAGAGGCTGGGTAGGTAGCAGGGCTGGTGCAGCACGTACAAACGTTCCTTTTTTGTCGACTTGAGTCTGAGCTCTCTCCTGTTTTGCTCCCGAGGGATTTGAGGCTGAAAGTGAAGAGGAAACTTGGCTCGGTTCGTTCATCTATGATGTGGCAAAAGAGTCCATTCAGCCCTTCTCTCTGAAGGTACGGTCTGGGCATGGGGGGGAGGTGGCACGGAGCAAAAGAGGTTTGCCTGCAAGTCCACAGCAGGGAGGATGTGAATGCTGTCTCCCTGGGCACTGGCTTGCTTTGAGAGAGACCTGGTGTGGGGTTGTGAGGGCTGAGCAGCGTGTGGTAGTGGCAGCAAAAGGACAACACGGGCAGGACCAGGCAGGTGGGAGCACAAGCTCCGAGAGATCCCTGGCTGCAGCCGCTGCCTTCAGCGGAGCCAGCTGCACACGCAGACGCTGCACCAGAGCAAGGCCTTTGTGCCCTGCAGAAAGAGGGGTGGCCGGTGCCAAAAGCCCTTGGGCAGCCCCAGCACTCTGTCTTGTGGCCTGTGGCGGATGGGACAGTGTCCTCTCCTCCCAGCATAGCCCCTTCTCTCCCCTGCCCTCGTGCTGCCAGGGGAAGGCGAGCTGAGGGGACAAGGGGAGCGTCGTGGAGTTGCCCAGCAGCTGCCCTACGCATCACAGCCCCTCCTGGGCCTCTCTGTCAGCACAGAACAAGCAGCAGAGGCAGAGGGCCGAGGGAAGGAGATGCAGTCCCAAGAATGGCATGCAGAGGATGCCCAGCTGCTTTGGGGAGCCTGTTCCTGAGCAGGAGCAGGGCTGGCAGGGGGAGATGTGGCTACACTGTTGCTCTGAACACCTCCGTTTCCTTTTCTTTCTTCACAGAACACACAGATCTCCAGAGCTTTTTCCTCCATCAAACTTCTTGTGATGAGCAACTGGGGAAGCCCAAAGTACACGTGCATTTCTCGAGTCTGGGTTCATGGGAGGATGGCATAACAAGAGAGACCCGGATAGAAGGCAGAAACTGGAAAGGTTCCAGGGTTTCATAGAGCCCCAGTCCACCATCTCCAGCTCTTGGGACATAAATTGTAGCTGCGAGAGATAAGCAGAAATGGACTGAAGAACAAGAGGCAATGCCTTTATGGCTATTACCTAAATGTAGGATTATATTAGTGACAGATGTCGGTTAGACAGAATAAAATTATTAGTGAAGATAAATGCCGTGAGAACGTATTCTTGTGCTTGTTTGGGGGCAGACTGTCAAGGCCATGTGTGAAAATAGATGATCAAAGCCCAGTAGGTCAAGAGACTCCCTTGGTTCCTCCCTGAGCCTTGGCCAAGCTCCAGGGATCTCAACGGCGTCTGAAACCAGATGCTCCCACATTCATAGAATGGTGGGGTTGGAAGGGACCTTTAGAGATCATCTAGTCCAACCCCCCTGCAGAAGCAGGTTCACCTAGACCAGGCCGCATAGGAACACGTCCAGGCGGGTCTTGAAGCCCTCCAAGGAAGGAGCCTCCACAACGCCCCTGGACAGCCTGTGCCAGGGCTCCGTCACTCTCATGCTGAAATAGTGTTTTCTTATGTTTAAGTGGCACTTTTTGTGTTCCAGCTTCATCCCATCACCCCTTGTCCTGTTGTCGGCTACTATAGAAAAGGGGGATGTCCCAACCTCCTGACACCCACTCTTTAGATATTTATAAATGTTAATAAGATCCCCCCTCAGTCTCCTCTGCTCCAGAATAAACAGCCCCAGTTCCCGCAGTCTTTCCTCGTATGAAAGGTGTTCTTTCACATTGAAGTGATGTGACATTGTTGATTTGAAAAGAGCTGGACCCTCTTGCGGTGCCTTTGGAGACCTCCCCTAGGAGTGGACCCACTGCGTGGGACTCCCCAGTTGCTGGGACAGGGTCTCCAAATGCTCGCTGCACCCATCCACAGGGCTTTCTGAGGCCATTTTGTTCCATTGGCTACGTTTCCGTGTTTTTCTTCCTTCCCTCATCACGGGGGTTTCTAGAACCTTCTGTTTCTGTTCAGCCCACTATTTCCGTGTCACCCAGCCCGTCTCTGCCCCGCTTGTCTCCCTTTGCCAGGGAAAGCTGGGAGCGGGGGGGCTGTGTGTGTGCGGCTGCAACCCCGAGTGACAAAGTGGCCCCTCGGCCCTGGCCCCACGGCTCCTGGGGCTGCTCCTGGCCTGGCTGTTTGCCGGCGGGGCTCTGTGGGTGAGCGGTGGCAGAGCTGGGCTGGCTGTGCCCCGGGCTCAGGCCAGGCGCCAGTTGCGGAGCCGCAGCACGGAGCGAGAGCAGGGAAAGGCAGCAGCGGCCTTTCAGGTGTCACTGAAATCGGGAACAGACTCCTCAAGGCCAAAGTACCATTAGAACCACAGAATCATTTGGGTTGGAGAAGCCCGGGAAGCTCCTGGAGTCCAACCCTGTCCTCACCCTGCCACAGCCTCCACTAACCCCTGGCCCTCAGCACCTCAGCCCCACAGCTTTGGGATCCCTCCAGGGCTGGGCCTTCCCCCAGCTCCCTGGGAAGCCTGGCACAGGGGCTGACAACCCTCTCAGGGAAGCAGACATTCCTTTATCACAGCACTGGTTGCACGGGGCATCGTTCCACTTAATGTGCGCGCTGCAAAATGATCATTGGCAGCTTCCTGGAGAAGAGCTAGCAGGGTCACCAGGAGAAAGAGGACAGGGAGGGGAGTGTGGGCTGTGGCCCCCTGCACCTGCACTGCAGTGCTGCTGCTGCAGCTGCCATACTGGAGTGGATCCTGCGCACAGCACTGCACTCCTGTGTATAGAACCGGGCTCTCACCCATGGCATGGGTGCTCGTTTTCATGCTAGCTGAAGAAATTTTTACTAATATCAAAGATGTAAAACTTGTGCATATAATTATTGATGGTTTTGGGAGCAGGGTGAGCTGCCTTGGGACAGGCACCCCACACACACTGCAGTAATGAAATATCCCCATCCAGTGTGTGAATGCACACTAAGGGCATTGTTCACACAGAGGAGACCTGGATTCCAGTTTTCTATCACCTTAAAATGATTATGGAAAAAAGCCATTCACACATTTGTGTTTATGTAAAAATATTGGCTGCAATGTACTTTTCTAAGTGAGAATCATTCTCACAGGACCACTCTGAGTCATTTCAACCTCTCTCAAGTCTTCCAAGCTGTCCCTGTATCACAGAGATCTGGAGAAGCAGCTCCTTCCTAGCCTACAGAGCTGTGCTTCTGGCTTCTGGTACAGACACTTTCCCAAAACAAGGTAACAGAAATGTTTTGTGGATTTCCCTCTCTCTAAGCTGAAACCCACTGCAGATGTGTCTGCACTATTTAGAAAGGTTACCTTTCCACCCAGCAACCAGGAACAGGGATATTTCAGTCCAGTGAAGGCAACTCTTCAGAGGATTCAAAATAATTAACAGAGACTTACTCTGCAGGCTTGGCAATGGCTGACACCATGGTGAGTCTCAGCTCTTCATCAGCAAGCACATCACGTTGTGTTGCAGACCACACTGATGATGGACTACACTGCTTAGAACCACAGCACCAGCTCAGCACCTCCATGGAACTCAGCCAGTGAACCCTTCAGGATTTCTAGCTATGCCTTTGCCACATCTCCCCCAAACTTTCTGTGCTGAAGCTTAACGTGCAAGACACTCAAATGGCTCTGGGCAGAAAGAAGCAGCTACAAATGTCTGTCCATGGCACTGCCAAGGAAATGCCAGTCCTGAGCCCAGAGCAGTGGTCAGTGCCAGGCACACATTTCACACCCCACAGCCCTCACTGAAACACCCAGTGCAGGCTCAGTAAAGATTTCTCAGACCATCCCTCAGCTCTGGGGTTTGGTTTGGACCCACCTCCAGCCTGGCTGGGCCAATCTGGTGCCTGTGCAGTGCGAGTTAAGGAGGAATTTGCAGTGCAGAGGAGGAGGTGGAAGGGAAGGGCAGGGTGAAGATCACAGAGTCATAGAATCATAGAATAGTAGGGGTTGGAAGGGACCTTTAGAGATCATCCTGCAATTCATCTGGATTTGGTTCAGTATCAGGGTTACAGCTCTATTAGGAATGGCATTGGGTTGAATTGTGTAATGTAAAGAAACTGCTTAAATACAGCTTCTCCATCTTTTTCTGTCTCTACCCTAGAACAGCTCTGTTTAAATCTTAATCTGTTCACATTGCCAATCCTAGAGATGTGTTTGCACTGCAAGAGCAATGTCCTCCTTTCCAGGCAGGATGGCTTTTTCCATCCCACCCTTTCCACACAGTAAGCCTGAGGCAGAGGAGAAGCCTGATTGCTGCTCCCCTGGAAGCCTTTGTGGCTCCCTGTAGCTGCCTCTGTCCTTTCCCAGGTGTTTGTGATAAGAGCAGTGATTATGAGCCGGGGTATATGAGCCACAGCCTCTAGTAAGGGAGCTTATTTTCGTCCTGGGCTGTTTTGGAGTTGGGGCTCTACCTGTCCCTCTGTTGATTGCTGAGGCGAGGTTAAGCAGTTTGGGCAGGTGCATTTTGATGTTTAGGAAAGCAGCGGTGGCTGGCTGAGGTCAGAGCTTCAGGACTGCTCAAGGTTAAGCACAGTATCTAGTAGAAAGCAGATTTGAATGCACATTTTTTTTAAGTTCAGCTGTTTTGTGTAGAGGAGTGACAAGAGAGTTTAATGGTAAATCTTTCTCTTTTGTTCCAGACGCGTTTCATTTTCCTGGAGCTGCTGTCTGCACTGTCACCCTTTGAGGTGGAGTGGTTCAGCAACAGTAAAGCAGATAGAA
Organism: Colius striatus; assembly: GCF_028858725.1. Lineage (NCBI taxonomy): Eukaryota > Metazoa > Chordata > Aves > Coliiformes > Coliidae > Colius > Colius striatus. The sequence goes on along the minus strand of NC_084759.1, from coordinate 181,230 downwards.
CGTCAAAGGTCAGAGGACTTCCATGTAAGGCCTAATATTAGGAGTTTTTCTTTAATGTTAGGTGGGAGTTGGGCTCTAAATCACACTCCTAAATGGGAAATAGAGCTCCGGATTTTTTTGTCTGTGGCTTTGCATTGCCACAGACAATTGGCATTTTAGTTCACTGTCTTAATTAGTTCTTGCTTCCTTTATTACTACCTCTTTGAAAAGTCCTTTTTCTACACCTTTTATTTTGCTGGCATTATTTCCTATTTTTTCCTCTCTCTTAATTAGTTCCTCAATCAGCTCATCAGGTTCTAAATGTTCTTTCTATGCCTAATTGTATTCTCTGTTTTGTTAAAATGAATTTTTTTTCCTTTTGTTTGTGCCACTCTATTTAAATTTTTGCCTGTTTTTTACTCTGCTGCCTGGTTTCAGAATCTTGCCCTTTCATTTCCCTAAAAGCCTCTTGCTTTTGAAAGGTTCTTTTGATGTCTCCTCCCCATTTCTGTGGCTTTATTTGTGTTGATTTCTTCTTATTCCTTAGTGCTTCCATGTTTTCACACATCCTACTAGGTCTCCTTTTTAGGGAGCTGCCAGTGTTAAGAAATTATTTCCTTATTCCATGTGGCTGGTCTGCAGTCCCCTTTATTGTTTGAGTGTCTGGCCTTTACATACTCTCCTCAATTTGACACGCCCGTTATTGTATCCATTTCAGTGTGATGCCTCCAGTTTTTGCTTTTTCATTTATCACCGTTGCTTTTAAAGTCCCTGTATTTATCTTATTTGTCATATTCAATGAGCACAGTCACTTTTTACATCTTCTTTCATCTCAGTTGTAATTTTTGCTGTCTCTATTTTTAATTTTTGCCCTTCACATCCTTCAGCCCCCAGTGCAAATTGGAACATACTAATTCATTCTTTCAGTAATTGATTTTATTTGTTCCCGTTTAGTTGGCGCTGCTGCCCCCGCCCCCGCCCGCAGGACGCGGCTCGGTGCTGCCGCCCCGTGGCCACACTCGGGTACAGCAGCTCGGCGGCTCCATTGCGCCATCAGGTGGTGAAATGTCGGCATTGCAGCGCTGGTTTAATGACGTTGCTGCCACTCTGTGGTCAAAACCGAGCACTGCACCCTCGGATGCTCGATGCTGTCACCAAGTGGTCAAAATGCGGTATTGTAGCGCGCAACTGCGCACGCGCGGAGGCGTATGTCTGTTTAGCTCCTCCCCGGTGCTGTTGCCAGGTGACCAAAACCCGACACGACGCTCGGAAGCGGTGCATGTGCAGAGTCCCATGTAATGATGGCGGCTGACTCTCCTAAGGGCCGCTGCTTCCCTGCCCTTGGGAGCCGTGGAGAGTCAGACTTCTGCTCCTCGGCAGAAGGTGAGCGAGGAACCGGGGCGAGCCCAGAGCTGCAGCTGCCCCGAGAGTGAACGCGAACTGGGAAAAAGTGTAATGCCCGCCGCTGTATTCACATTGACTCTGCCTTGCTGCTGTGGGGCTCCCGGGAAGTCGGATGCCCCTGGCTGGGGGTAGCTGTCCAGCAGGCCAGCTCTCGTTCTCATGTGCCAAAGGAGAAATGGCCGAAGTTATTACCTTGGGGAAAAGCCCTAAGAAAACCTCAGAAGCGAAGGGAGCATCACACTCCGTGCCCACCCTCCCCAGCGCAAGTGGTTCCGGCCCTCATTGCACGTGGTCACGCCCCTTTCGCATGCACAGCGGCAGTTGCGGTACCGCTGATTCCGCCCAATGGCTTTCATTGCTCTGCCCACTAGTAACAGCCAGTTTGCTTTTATCCATACCTCTTCTTTTTTTGAACATCTCTGGTCTTCCCAGAGACCCAACGGTATTAATTTTTCACTCTTATGTTCGTTGGAGTTTGTTGCCTCTGCATTTTACTGGCTTGCCTTCTTTCCTTCACCTAACGAGCTTTCCTCACTGCCTTGCTCCTTTGCTGCCGCCTTTCTGCCTTGCTCCTTTGCTGCCGCCTTTCTGCCTTGCTCCTTTGCTGCCGCCTTTCTCCTTTGCTCACGGTAGGGGGGACACACACAAACGAGTACATCTGCACAAGTGTGGCTCCCTGGCTGCAATACCGCCTGTCACCATCGGGAGGCAGCGCTGAGCACGCCGTGGCCTGTGTCCGCCAGGCGGCAGCACCGAGCCGCGTTTCTGGCGGGCGCTGCATTGACGCGTGGGGGTACCTTCAGTGGGGTCAGGGGCATGGTCCAAGGGAGGCACTTGAGAAGCAGCAGCGTGCAACCAGCTGCTCCTTTTCTGCCGCCTTTCTGCCTTGCTCCTCTTTTTCTGCTGCCTTGCTCCTCTTTTTCTGCTGCCTTGCTCCTCTTTTTCTGCTGCCTTGCTCCTGCTATTTTTCTCCTTTTTTGCTGCCGTTCTGCTTTTCTCCTGCTATTTACGCACTGTACGCACTTCACACCTCTCTGCTGTTGGGAGTACTTTAACCCTGTTGTTATGGTCCCACCCCTGAGTTGTCATAGGCCGGAAGCTGTGTTTCATAACAAGGATTTAAAAAGTCCTCCCTGTCCCTGAAGGCCTTGATCTTGAAGCAAGGAAAGCATGTTCAGAAGCTGCGGCTTTCCTTTCCCCTGTGTCCAGCCCGGTGTGGTGCAGCCACCTGCAAATGGAGACTTTTTCCCAGTTGGTAAGTGGTATGTGGCTCCTGAGAAAGCCAGGGGCACCAGGCTGGAAGCAGCTGTCTGGCAAAGGAGCCCTCATTTTCGTACGGAGCAGCAGCAGTGCCTGCTGTAAGGCTGGTTTTGTGGCAAGGGCCTGAAGCAATGCTGGACAAGGCTGGGCAGGTTTATCACTCCCCCCCCCCCCCCCCCCCCTTCCCCCGACCCCAACTTCTCCGTGGCAGGCATGGTTCTGCTGGCGCTGCCCCCCTGCCCCTTGGTGGGTCCGCCTCGCCCCTGCAGTTGTTGGTGCCACCCCCAGATGCAGCATCTGCGTATGCACGAAGGTGCCTTTAGTGCCGCCAGTCCCTGCCCCCTGCCGTGTGCAGTTTCCTCCAGACGGCGCTGCAGAGTGATGTCTGCGCCTCCCGGTGTGTGACATGCCTTTGGGGCTTCATCTGCGCATGCGCAGAGGTGCCCGCAGCTCCGCACAATCTGCGCCCCCCACAAAGTGCCCGCCGCCTGCGGGTACCGGACACGGCCCTTTGGGGCTCCGGCTGTGCATGCGCAATGGCCGCTGCCCTGACAGGTGGTTGTAGCTGCTGTCCTGTGGTCTCCAGTCGCCTCAGTTGTGGCACGTGCAGCCCCTGGTGCCTTAAGGTCTGGCGCCGGCAGGTCACGAGTGGCTGTGCAGGGGCAGCGCTTCACACATTTTACTCCTTCTCTGCTGCTTTTCTGCCTTGCTCCATTTCTGCTACCTTGCCCCTTGATTTACTTCATTTCTGCTGCTTTTCTGATTGCTTTATTGCTTTTCTGCTGCCTTTTTGCTTGCTTTTCTCCTCCTCTTCCCCTTTGCCCATTTTTTTTATTCATTCATCACTACTCTTTTCACTCCTCTCATTTCTACTCTTGTAACACAAGTGTTTTTGTTATTCTGGCCTTTCATTGTTTCGTCCTTTCATCACTGCTGTTTTCACTTCGTGCTTTATGACGGCGGCGCTTGATGGTGGTGCTTTGACAGCCGCGCCCCTGGTTGCTGCAGCCCCACGTAGCCGTTATCCTTGCTCAGTCTCTGCCCGTTGCATTGGATCTGTCCTTTCAGGGCTGCCGTGTGTGTGAGAGACTCCGCAGAGGTACAGGGAGGACTGGTGTGGAGCCTGCCTGCCCTGAGAGATGAACTGGAGAAGCCATCAGGAACTGACCGACTGAAACCCCCATTCCCTGCCCCCCTGAGCCGTTCATGGCAGGGGAGGAGATAAAGACACTGGGATCAGTGCTCTGAGCCCAAGAAGGGGGGGCGTGGGGAGAAGGTGGTCTCAAAGGGCTGGTTGTACTCTTCATCATTGTACCACTCTGTATTTTTCTGTGTTGGTTATGTTTTAGTGGGTGTTGGATTAAATTATTTTCTGTTTTCTTCCCCAAGATGAGTAGCCTGGTCTGTTTTGTCCTGGACCATAAGCGTCAATTAAGTCCTCCCTGCCCTTTGGTACTTGGGTCTAATAGTGGTTCTTTGTCCCCTGATGCGCCTAAACCCTGACAGTTTGTCTGGAACGGAGTAAATGTCACCCCATGTCTCACACATTGCTCAGGGTACAGGAGGAAGCTGAGTGTGAAGTTTCCCCAGCCTGTGTCTTCTCTCCTGGGGATGGAAGATGATAACATTTTTCTTATCCCATCCCCGTAGTCTTTACATCTTTCTCAGGATTCCCCTCCCCATCCCTGCTGGGTGGGAGTACATGGCCAGTAGCTGAGCGGCTCTTTGTCCGAAAACACGACAGCAGTAGATAAGGGGTTTTTGCCATAAATGGAAAGTAGGGTGGTTTTATTCTTAACATAGGGTAGATTTTTTTTTTTTTACCATAAGATCAAATTATTTGTCTTAAAAAGAGCTTTTTGCCCCCATAAAATATGGCTGTGTTTGTGTGCCACAATATGGTTTGTAGCCAATCTGAATTAGTCCTGATTTTGCACAGCTCCCATCTGATGTTTTATAGAATTATTTTAATGCCTGAAATAAACAGAAACAATGAAAGAAAGCAATGACAGAGTAAAATGTTTGCAGAGAAAGTCAAAGCAGTGAGCACACTGAGTGAAGGAATAATTAAAAGGCATCAAAGGGAAGAAAGTAAATGTAAAAATAAGGTTTTAAAAGTGAGGAGGGTGAGGTAATGGATCAAAAAACCCAAAACAAACCAAGAAGAGGGACAGCCAGGTTCAAAGTTCAGAGCTTACTCCTCCCCTGCTCAAGTGTGGGTGGTAAAGGCCAGGTGTGACCAGGGGTATATGAGCCACAGCTGCTCCACTGGGAGTTCATTCTGCTCCTGGGACTCTTCTGGGTGTGTGTTCTGATGGTGGGTTTGGAGGCTTCCGAGTTGCACGTGCAGAATATTCTGAGCTCCAGTGAAGGCTGAGGTAAGAGCATGGGTACCGAGCAATGTGGTGAGACGCGATTGGGCAGCGATTCTGATGTTCTTCATAGGGAAGATTCAAGCCAGATGTTTCTTTCCTTCTGGGATATTCTCACATGTGAGACTATTCAAGTTGGAGTTGGGCTTTGGGGAGAGCAAGGGTGCAGAATACTGGAGCATCCATGGGGGCTCAGTTGAAGGCCGGAAAAAATCCGTGGGCATGAAGGCAGGTTCGGCATCACCCGGCCCTCCTGTTTTGTCTCATTTTCTAGTTGTCCTGTTAGACTTCCCTTGGGGTTTTTTTTTGGGTCTTGCATATCTACATTTTTGAAATATTTATGAATAGGTTTAGCTTGTGTAATAAGGGACCAATCGATTAGAGCGATATAATGTGTAAAAGTAACAAATAACCAATCAAGGTAAAGGGTAAATTTAATGAACAATTCTAAGCGGGCTTTTATGCAGAGTAATAAAGAAAAAAAGAATATTGAGGATAAATATTTGTTAATTCTAATACCTTGTCAGCCATTCTTTGGGAGTGATCCCCTCTCTTCAGTGTGCATCGTCAAATTAAGGATGTCTCTACTTTCTCACTTTGTGTAGATAAGTTTTTCTTCCCCAGCAGATTTGCAGCAGTTTTGGTGAGTCTGATAGAATACTGAGCTTAGTGTGTACATTTATCTTAAAGAATTTCTCTCTGATAATTGGAGAACTACTGAATTTATTGTGTGCACATATCTACACCTTAAGGAATTTCTGTCTGATATAGTATTCCTTTTAATATATTATGTGCACAGAGTTAAAGATGTTACCTTAATGAGCGACAGTGCTCCAGATGTTATAAGACATTGGAGAAGTTCTTTCGCAGTCCTCGGCATTCCACGAGAGAGAAAACCTGATAATGACTCGGGACATATAACCAGTATAACACATACATTTCTAAACTTATGGGGTGTCAAACATACTACTGGAATCCCAGGCAATTCTACCAGTCAAGCCGTTATCAAATGTACTCATCAAACTTTAAAAGGACTGCTAGAAAAAAAAAAACCGAGGGAAGAGGGGGTGAACCCTCAAGGTAGACTTATGAAAGCCATTAATACAATGCATCATCTAAGAATCGTGGCAAACCAGAATGAACCACCAGCATTAACACATTTTGCCCAAACAAGTCAGGATTAATGGATTTTACTAATAAACCTAAAGTTTGGTATAAGAATCCCGCTACTGGAGAGTGGCAAGGACCTGCAGATCTGTTAACGTGTGGAAGAGGCTATGCTTGTGTTGTTACAGATCAAGGTCCCCGGTGGAATCTGGCAAAGTGGATCAAGCCATATCAACCAAAAGGACTTAATGACTGTAAGACCAATGGAAAAAACAATCCCCCAAATGATCCACCCTCAATCCATCACCCTATTAAAATGTAAAACCTGTCAATGGTGGTACCACGTATGTTGTAAATTCCTCTGGCAATCTGTATCTCATTAGAAGAATGGAAGAACTTAACAAGACGGCCAATGGAAACTTGAAAGCAAAAATGGTGTGTTTTTACAGATGAAGAGATATTTCCAACTCACAGATAATGCTCACAGATAAGCATGCTAAAGAAGTTGAAGAAAAATCCGAAACTGCATTCAGGAAACAGAAACATCAGTTGAAGTACAGAGAACTCATCCCTTCTCACCAGTGTGCGTCCCTCCTAGCAACAAATATCAGATTATGTTTATTTTGAATTTACGGATTTCTGTGTTATATTGTTCAGTGATGTAGCTGTTATGACATTTTGTTGTAAACTAATGGCCATGGGTAAAAATACTTATAGTTTCTTCATGTACCTTTAATTTTGAAATGTGTGGCTGAAGGCTGGCTGGTCCAAAAAGAAAAAAGGAGGGAATTGTAGATACAAATATGACTTTGACCAGCCAGCTTGAATAAACATGGTAGGGACAAGTTAATGAAGCTGGCAAGCTACTTCCAATTATCAGAAACAGGTGCTGCAAGTTAATCAGTTTGGTTCTGAGTGATCACATAGGTGGAAGCAGCATATAAGTAAGTAGCTAGCAAACGCAGGGTGGCTTTGAGTCAACTCTGTTCGTTGCGCTATGTTGTCTGCATACATCTCTGTACGTGCATTACCTAGCTTCTCTACATCTTTGAATGAATATTGCTTGCACCATTGCAACGCATACAGCATTTCTGTGGGATAATGGGAGTAGTGTGCTGAATTTGTTGTGTGCACACAGTTAAAGGTACAGAAATTTTTGTCTGAGATTTGGAGTAATGTGCTGAATTTATTATGTGCACATACCTGAAACTTAAAGATGTTCTGTGTGAAAATTGGAGCACTCTGTTGAATATATTTTGAGCAAATCTGAAACTTTTAAGACTTGTGCCTGATACAGGACTCCTTTGATATATTGTGTGTACAGAGTTAAACATGGCGCACTACTGTCTGAAAATTGGAGCGGTCTGCTAACTTTCTTGTCTACATACATCTCGAACCTAAAGGATTAGTCTGATAATTGGAGGACTCTGTTGGGTTTAGTGTGTGCACACAGTTAAACATACAGAATTTTTGTCCAAGGATTGTAGCAATCTGCTGAAATTATTTTTTCCACATATCTGAGAGTTTAAGATTTTCTTTTTGATATTTGGAGTATTCTGTTGGATTTATTGTGAGCACACATCTTAAACTTTGAAGAATTTCCGTCCCATAATTGGAGAACAGAATTTACTGTGAGCACATAGTTAAACATAGAGAATTTTTTCCTGATAATTGGAGTACTCTTCTGAATATAATACAGGTAGATATCTAAAATTGAAAAGATTTGACTGATAATTGGAGGACTCTGTTGAATTTATTGTGTGCACAAAGATAATAATTCAGATTTTTGCCAGATAATTAGACTACTCTTCTTAATTTATTTCTGGTAGATATGTGAAACTGAAAGGATTTGACAGATAATTTGAGGACTCAATTGAATTTATTGTGTGCTTACAGTTAAATATACGGCCTTTCTGTCAGATAATTAGGGTAGACTTTTGTATTAATTGTGTTCAGGTATCTCAAAGGTATTCTCTCTGAAATGAATATATGAATATATAAAAATGAATATATTTTGAGCACACCTGAAACTTATATAACTTCTATCTGATAGGTTACTCCCTTTAATATATAGTGTGCACACAGATAAAGATACAGAATATCAGTCTGAGAATTTGTCTGCTGAATTTATGGAGTGCAGGCATCTAAAATGTCGAGATTTTCTGTCTGAAAATTGGAGCGATCTGTAGAATTTGTGTTCAGCACACATTTGAAATTTACAAGAATGTATGTCAGATCGAGTACTCCTTTTAGTATATTGTGTGCAAAGATTTAAATATACAGCAAATTTGTCTGAAGATTGCAGTAGTCCGGTAAATTTATTGTGTTCAGATATCTAAATATTAAGAAATTTCTGTCTGAAAGAGTATTCCTTTGAATATATTTTGTGCACACAGTTAAACATGTAGAATTTTTGCCTGAGTATTGTAGTACTCTACTTAAGTTGTTGCAGTAATGAAAATGAGACAATTTAATGATAATTGGAGGACTCAGTTGAATTTATTGTATGCACACATTTAAACATACAGAATTTTTGCCTGAGAGTTGGAGTAGTCTGCTGAACTTATTGCAGATAGTTATCTGAAACTGAAAGGATTCGACTGAATATTGGAAGTTATAGTTGGTATCTATCTGAAACTGATAGAATGTGACTGAGAATTTGAGGACTCTGTTGAATTTATTGTGTGCTGAGAGTTAAACATGCAAAATTTTTGGCTGATAATTGGAAAAATCTTCTGAAGATAATGCTGGTAGTTGTCTGAAACTGAAAGAATTTGACTGATAATTGGAGGACGTGGTTGAATTTACTGTGTGCACACATTAAAACATACAGAATTGTAGACTGATAATTAGACATGTATTCTGACTTGATAGCTGGTAGCTGTCTGAAACTGATAGAATGTGACTGAAAATTGGAGGAGTCTGTGGTATTTAATATGTGCTTAGAGTTAAACAATCAGAATTTTTACCTGATAATTGGATCACTCTTCTGAAGTTAATGCTGGTAGAGCAAAGACACTGACATGACTTGACTGATAATTGGAGGACGTGGTTGACTTTATGCTGTGCAAACAGTGAAACATACAGAATATATGCCTGAGAATTGGAGAACTATTATTTATTTCAGGTAGATGCCTGAAACTGAAAGGATAAGACTGATAATTGGAGGATTTGGTTGAATTTACTGTGTGTGCACAATAAAACATAGAGAATACTTGAATGATAACTAGTCCACTGTTCAGACTTAAATAGTGGCAGGTATCTGAATGTGAAAGGAGTTGACTGATAACTGGAGGATGTGATTGAATTTACTGTGTTCACACATTGAAACATACAGAATTTTAGGCTGATACTTAGACATATCTTCTGACTTCATAGCTGGTAGCTGTCTGAAAGTGATAGAGTGTGACTGAAAATTGGAGGACTCTGTTGAATTTATTAAGTGCTAGGAGTTAAACATGCAGAATTTTTACCTGATAATTGAACAACTCTTGCGAAGTTAATGCTGGTATATATCTGAAAGTTACAGAATTTATCTGAAAATTGGAGGGCTTGGTTGAATGTATTTTGTGCACTCAGTATAAACTTACAGAATTCTCGTCGGAGAATTGTACTATTCTTCTGAATTTATTTCGGGAAGATACCTGAAACTGAAATAATTTGACTGATAATTGGATAATTCCGTTGAATTTTCTGTGTACACATTAAAACGTAGAGATTTTTTTACTGATAACTAGTCTATTGTTCTGAATTTAATACTGGCAGGTATCGGAAAGTGAAAGGATTTGACTGGTAATTGGAGGACTGAAATGATTTTACTGTGTGCAAACAATAAAACATACAGAATTTGATAACTAGACTCCTCCTCTGAATTTAATGCTGGTATATATCTGAAAGTTAAAGAATTTGGCTGATAATTGGAGGGCTTGTTTAAATGTACTTTGTGCACACAGTTTAAAGATACAGAATTCTTTCCAGAGAATTGGAGTATTCTTCTGAATTTATTAGAGGTAGCTTTCTGAAACTGAAAGGATTTCAGTAATAATTGGAAGACTTGATTGATTTTACAGTGTGCACAGACTTAGACATACAGAATTTTTTCCTGATAACTAGACTACTCCTCTGAATTTAATGCTGGAATACATCTGAAATTTACAGAATTTGGCTGATAATTGAGGGCTTGGTTGAATGTACTTTTTGCACACAGTATAAAGATACAGAATTCTTTCCAGAGAATTGGAGTATTCTTCTGAATTTAGTACAGGTAGCTTTCTGAATCTGAAAGATTTGAGTGATATTTGGAAGACTTGATTGATTTTACAGTGTGCACAGACTTAGACATACAGAATTACAGCCTGGTAACTAGACTTCTCTGAATTTAATGCTGGTATATATCTGAAAGTTACAGAATTTGGCAGATAATTGGAGGACTTGTTTAAATGTACTTTGTACACAGTATAAAGATATAGAATTCTTTCCAGAGAATTGGAGTATTCTTCTGAGTTTATTACAGGTAGCTTTTTAAACTGAAAGGATTTGAGTGATAATTGGAAGAGTTGATTGATTTTACAGTGTGCACAGACTTAGATGTACAGAATTTGTTCCTGGTAATTAGACTACTCCTCTGAATTTAATGCTGGTATATATCTGAAAGTTAAAGAATTTGGCTTATAATTGGAGGGCTTGGTTCAATGTACTTTGTGCACACAGTATAAAGATACAGAATTCTCGTATGAGAATTGGAGTATTCTTTTGAATTTATTACAGGTAGATTTCTGAAACTGAAAGGATTTGACTGATAATTGGAAGACTTGATTTATTTTACAGTGTGCACAGACTTAGAAATACAGAATCAGTGCCTGATAATTAGACTCCTCCTCTGAATTTAATGCTGGTGTATATCTGAAAGTTACAGAATTTGGCTGATAATTGGAGTACTTGTTTAAATGTACTTTGTGCACACAGTATAAAGATACAGAATTCTTTCCAGAGAATTGGAGTATTCTTCTGAATTTATTACCGATAGCTTTCTGAAACTGAAAGGATTTGACTGATAATTGGAAGACTTGATTGATTTTACAGTGTGCACAGACTTAGAGATACAGAATTTGTGCCTGATAACTAGACTACTTCTCTGAATTTAATGCTGGTATATATCTGAAAGTTACGGAATTTGGCTGATAATTGGAGGGCTTGGTGGAATATATTTGTGCACACAGTATAAAGATATAGAATTCTTTCCAGAGAATTGGAGTATTCTTCTGAATTTATGACAGGTAGCTTTCTGAAACTGAAAGGAATCGACTGACAATTGGAAGATTTGACTGATTATATATTGTGCACAGATTTAGACATACAGAAATTGTGCCTGGTAACTAAATAACTCCTGTGAATTTAATGCTTGTATATATCTGAAAATTACAGAATATGGCTGATAATTGGAGGGCTTGTTTAAATATATTTTGTGCACACAGTGTAAAGATACAGAATTCTTTCCAGAGAATTGGAGTATTCTTCTGAATTTATTACAGGTAGCTTTTTAAACTGAAAGGTTTTGACTGATAATTAGAAGACTTGATTGATTTTACATTGTGCAAAGACTTAGACATACAGAATTAGTGCCTGATAACTAGACCACTCCTCTGAATTTAATGCTGGTGTATATCTGAAAATTACAGAGTTTGGCTGATAATTGGAGGGCTTGGTTGAATGTACTTTGTGCACACAGTGTAAAGATACAGACTTGTTGTTTGAGAATTGGTGTATTCCTCTGAATTTTTTAGAGGTAGCTTTCTGAATCTGAAAGGATTTGACTGATAATTGGAAGACTTGATTGATTTTACAGTGTGCACAGACTTAGACATTCAGAATTAGTGCCTGATAACTAGACTACTCCTCTGAATTTAATGCTGGTATATATCTGAAAGTGACAGAATTTGGCTGATAATTGGAGGGCTTATTTAAATTTAATTTGTGCACACAGTATAAAGATACAGACTTCTTGTTTGAGAATTGGTGTATTCTTCTGAATTTATTACAGGTAGGTTTCTGAATCTGAAAGGATTGGAGTGATAATTGGAAGACTTGATTGATTTTACAGTGTGCACAGATTTAGACATACAGAATCAGTCCCTGGTAACTAGACTACTCCTCTGAATTTAATGCTGGTATATATATGAAAGTTACAGAGTTTGGCTGATAATTGGAGGGCTTGGTTTAATGTACTTTGTGCACACAGTATAATGACTAAGACTTCTTGTCTGAGAATTGGAGTATTCTGAATTTATTACAGGTAGCTTTCTGAAACTGAAAGGATTTGACTGATAATTGGAAGACTTGATTGATTTTACAGTGTGCACAGACTTAGACATACAGAATCAGTGCCTGATAACTACACTATTTGTACTTTGTGCACACAGTATAAAGATACAGACTTGTTGTTTGAGAATTGATGTATTCTTCTGAATTTATTAGAGGTAGCTTTCTGAATCTGAAAGTATTTGACTGATATTTGGAAGACTTGATTGATTTTACATTGTGCATAGACTTAGAAATATAGAATTAGTGCCTGATAACTACACTATTCCTCTGAATTTAATGCTGGTATATACCTGAAAGTTACAGAATGTGGCTGATAATTGGAGGGCTTGTTTAATTGTACTTTGTGCACACAATATAAAGATACAGAATTCTTTCCAGAGAATTGGAGTATTCTTCTGAATTTATTACAGGTAGCTTTTTAATCTTAAAGGATTTGACCGATAATTAGAAGACTTGATTGATTTTACATTGTGCACAGACTTAGACATACAGAATTAGTGCCTGATAACTAGACTACTCCTGTGAATTTAATGCTGGTATATATCTGAAAATTACAGAATTTTGCTGATAATTGGAGGGCTTGGTTGAATGTACATTGTGCACATAGTGTAAAGATACAGACATGTTGTTTGAGAATTGGTGTATTCCTCTGAATTTATTAGAGGTATCTTTCTGAATCTGAAAGGATTTGACTGATAATTGGAAGTCTTGATTGATTTTACAATGTGCACAGACTTATATGTATAGAATTTTTTCCTGGTAACTAGACTACTCCTCTGAATTTAATGCTGGTATATATCTGAAAGTTACAGAATTTCACTGATAATTGGAGGGCTTGTTTAATTGTACTTTGTGCACACAGTTTAGAGATATAGAATTCTTTGCAGAGAATTGGAGTATTCTTCTGAATTTATTAGAGGTAGCTTTCTGAATCTGAAAGGATTTGACTGATATTTGGAAGTCTTGATTGATTTTACAGTGTGCACAGACTTAGACATTCAGAATTAGTGCCTGATAACTAGACTACTTCTCTGAATTTAATGCTGGTATATATCTGAAAGTTACGGAATTTGGCTGATAATTGGAGGGCTTGGTGGAATATATTTGTGCACACAGTATAAAGATATAGAATTCTTTCCAGAGAATTGGAGTATTCTTCTGAATTTTTTACAGGTAGCTTTCTGAAACTGAAAGGAATCGACTGACAATTGGAAGATTTGACTGATTATATATTGTGCACAGATTTAGACATACAGAAATTGTGCCTGGTAACTAAATAACTCCTGTGAATTTAATGCTTGTATATATCTGAAAATTACAGAATATGGCTGATAATTGGAGGGCTTGTTTAAATATATTTTGTGCACACAGTGTAAATATACAGAATTCTTTCCAGAGAATTGGAGTATTCTTCTGAATTTATTACAGGTAGCTTTTTAAACTGAAAGGTTTTGACTGATAATTAGAAGACTTGATTGATTTCACATTGTGCAAAGACTTAGACATACAGAATTAGTGCCTGATAACTAGACCACTCCTCTGAATTTAATGCTGGTGTATATCTGAAAATTACAGAGTTTGGCTGATAATTGGAGGGCTTGGTTGAATGTACTTTGTGCACACAGTGTAAAGATACAGACTTGTTGTTTGAGAATTGGTGTATTCCTCTGAATTTTTTAGAGGTAGCTTTCTGAATCTGAAAGGATTTGACTGATAATTGGAAGACTTGATTGATTTTACAGTGCGCACAGACTTATATGTATAGAATTTTTTCCTGGTGACTAGAGTATTCCTGTGAATTTAATGCTGGTATATATCTGAAAGTTACAGAATTTCACTGATAATTGGAGGTCTTGTTTAAATGTACTTTGTGCACACAGTTTAGAGATATAGAATTCTTTGCAGAGAATTGGAGTATTCTTCTGAATTTATTAGAGGTAGCTTTCTGAATCTGAAAGGATTTGACTGATATTTGGAAGTCTTGATTGATTTTACAGTGTGCACAGACTTAGACATTCAGAATTAGTGCCTGATAACTAGACTACTCCTCTGAATTTAATGCTGGTATATATCTGAAAGTGACAGAATTTGGCTGATAATTGGAGGGCTTATTTAAATTTAATTTGTGCACACAGTATAAAGATACAGACTTCTTGTTTGAGAATTGGTGTATTCTTCTGAATTTATTACAGGTAGGTTTCTGAATCTGAAAGGATTGGAGTGATAATTGGAAGACTTGATTGATTTTACAGTGTGCACAGATTTAGACATACAGAATCAGTCCCTGGTAACTAGACTACTCCTCTGAATTTAATGCTGGTATATATATGAAAGTTACAGAGTTTGGCTGATAATTGGAGGGCTTGGTTTAATGTACTTTGTGCACACAGTATAATGACTAAGACTTCTTGTCTGAGAATTGGAGTATTCTGAATTTATTACAGGTAGCTTTCTGAAACTGAAAGGATTTGACTGATAATTGGAAGACTTGATTGATTTTACAGTGTGCACAGACTTAGACATACAGAATCAGTGCCTGATAACTACACTATTTGTACTTTGTGCACACAGTATAAAGATACAGACTTGTTGTTTGAGAATTGATGTATTCTTCTGAATTTATTAGAGGTAGCTTTCTGAATCTGAAAGTATTTGACTGATATTTGGAAGACTTGATTGATTTTACATTGTGCATAGACTTAGAAATATAGAATTAGTGCCTGATAACTACACTATTCCTCTGAATTTAATGCTGGTATATACCTGAAAGTTACAGAATGTGGCTGATAATTGGAGGGCTTGTTTAATTGTACTTTGTGCACACAATATAAAGATACAGAATTCTTTCCAGAGAATTGGAGTATTCTTCTGAATTTATTACAGGTAGCTTTTTAATCTTAAAGGATTTGACCAATAATTAGAAGACTTGATTGATTTTACATTGTGCACAGACTTAGACATACAGAATTAGTGCCTGATAACTAGACTACTCCTGTGAATTTAATGCTGGTATATATCTGAAAATTACAGAATTTTGCTGATAATTGGAGGGCTTGGTTGAATGTACATTGTGCACATAGTGTAAAGATACAGACATGTTGTTTGAGAATTGGTGTATTCCTCTGAATTTATTAGAGGTATCTTTCTGAATCTGAAAGGATTTGACTGATAATTGGAAGTCTTGATTGATTTTACAATGTGCACAGACTTATATGTATAGAATTTTTTCCTGGTAACTAGACTACTCCTCTGAATTTAATGCTGGTATATATCTGAAAGTTACAGAATTTCACTGATAATTGGAGGGCTTGTTTAATTGTACTTTGTGCACACAGTATAAAGATACAGAATTCTTTACAGAGAATTGGAGTATACATCTGAGTTTATTACAGGTAGCTTTATGAAACTGAAAGGATTCGACTGATAATTGGAAGATTTGACTGATTTTATATTGTGCACAGATTTAGACATACAGAAATTGCATCTGGTAACTAGACTACTCCTGTTAATTTAATGCTTGTATATATCTGATAATTACAGAATTTGGCTGATAATTGGAGGGCTTGTTTAAATATACTTTGTGCACACATTGTAAAGATACAGAATTCTTTCCAGAGAATTGGAGTATTCTTCTGAATTTTTTACAGGTAGCTTTTTAAACTGAAAGGTTTTGACTGATAATTAGAAGAATTGATTTATTTTGCAGTGTGCACAGACTTAGACATACAGAATCAGTGCCAAATAACTAGACTACTCCTCTGAATTGAATGCTAGTATATATCTGAAAGTTACAGAATTTGGCTGATAATTGGAGGGCTTGGTTGAATGTACTTTGTGCACACAGTATAATGACTTAGACTTCTTGTCTGAGGATTGGTGTATTCTGAATTTATTATAGGTAGCTTTCTGAAACTGAAAGGATTTGACTGATAATTGGAAGACTTGATTGATTTTACAGTGTTCACAGACTTAGACATACAGAATTGGTGCCTGATAACTAGATTATTCCTCTGAATTTAATGCTGGTATATATCTGAAAGTTACAGAATTTGGCTGATAATTGGAGGGATTGGTGGAATGTACTTTGTGCACACAGTATAAAGATACAGAAATGTTGTTTGAGAATTGGTGTATTCCTCTGAATTTATTAGAAGTAGCTTTGTGAATCTGAAAGGATTTGACAGATAATTGGAAGATTTGATTGATTTTACAGTGTACAGAGACTTAGACATACCAAATTAGTGCCTGATAACTAGACTACTTCTCTGAATTTAATGCTGACATACATCTGAAAGTTACAGAATTTGGCTGATAATTGGAGGGCTTGTTTAAATTTAATTTGTGCACACAGTATAAAAATATAGAATTCTTTCCAGAAAATTGGAGTATTCTTTTGAATTTATTAAAGGTATGTTTCTGAAACTGAAAGGATTTGACTGAAAATTGGAAGACTTGATTGATTTCACAGTGTACACAGATGTAAACATACAGAATTTGTGCCTGGTAACTAGACTACTCTTTTGAATTTAATGCTGAAATATATCTGAAAGTGACAGAGTTTGGCTGATAATTGGAGGGCTTGTTTAATTGTACTTTGTGCACACAGTATAAAGATACAGAATTCTTTCCAGAGAATTGGAGTAATCTTCTGAATTTATTACAGGTAGCTTTCTGAAACTAAAAGATTTGACTGATAATTGGAAGACTTGATTGATTTTACAGTATACACAGACTTAGTCATACCGAATTAGTGCCCGATAACTAGACTACTACTCTGAATTTAATGTTGGTATATATCTCAAAGTTACAGAATTTGGCTGATAATTGGAGGGCTTGGTGGAATATATTTGTGCACACAGTATAAAGATATAGAATTCTTTCCAGAGAATTGGAGTATTCTTCTGAATTTATTAGAGGTAGCTTTTTAAACTGAAAGGTTTTTGACTGATAATTAGAAGAATTGATTTATTTTACAGTGTGCACAGACTTAGACATACAGAATTGGTGCCTGATAACTAGATTATTCCTCTGAATTTAATGCTGGTATATATCTGAAAGTTACAGAAATTGGCTGATAATTGGAGGGATTGGTGGAATGTACCTTTTGCACACAGTATAAAGATACAGAAATGTTGTTTGAGAATTGGTGTATTCCTCTGAATTTATTAGAAGAAGCTTTTTGAATCTGAAAGGATTTGACTGATATTTGGAAGACTTGATTGATTTTACAGTGTACACAGACTTAGACATACCAAATTAGTGCCTGATAACTAGAATACTTCTCTGAATTTAATGCTGGTATACATCTGAATGTTACAGAAGTTGGCTGATAATTGGAGGGATTGGTGGAATGTATTTGTGCACACAGTAAAAATATATAGAATTCTTTCCAGAGAATTGGAGGATTGTTTTGAATTTATTAAAGGTAGGTTTCTGAAACTGAAAGGATTTGACTGATAATTGGAAGACTTGATTGATTTCACAGTGTACACAGATGTAAACATACAGAATTTGTGCCTGGTAGCTAGACTACTCTTCTGAATTTAATGCTGGTATATATCTCAAAGTTACAGAATTTGGCTGATAATTGGAGGGCTTGGTTGAATGTACTTTGTGCACGGAGTATAAATATATAGAATTCTTTCCAGAGAATTGTAGTATTCTTCTGAATTTATTACAGGTAGCTTTTTAAACTGAAAGGTTTTGACTGATAATTAGAAGCCTTGATTTATTTTACAGTGTGCACAGACTTAAACATACAGAATTAGTGCCTGATAACTAGAATACTCCTCTGAATTTAATGCTGGTATATATCTGAAAGTGACAGAATTTTGCTGATAATTGGAGGGCTTTGTTGAATGTACTTTGTGCACAAAGTATAAAGATATAGAATTCTTTCCAGAGAATTGGAGTATTCTTTTAAATTTATTAAAGGTAGGTTTCTGAAACTGAAATGATTTGACTGATAATTGGAAGAATTGATTGATTTCACAGTGTACACAGATGTAAACATACAGAATTTGTGCCTGGTAACTAGACTACTCTTTTGAATTTAATGCTGAAATATATCTGAAAGTGACAGAGTTTGGCTGATAATTGGAGGGCTTGTTTAATTGTACTTTGTGCACACAGTATAAAGATACAGAGTTCTTTCCAGAGAATTGGAGTATTCTTCTGAATTTATTACAGGTAGCTTTCTGAAACTAAATGATTTCACTGATAATTAGAAGACTTGATTGATTTTACAGTATATACACACTTAGTCATAGCAAATTAGTGCCTGATAACTAGACTACTCCTGTGAATTTAATGTTGGCATATATCAGAAAATTACAGAATTTAGCTGATAATTGGAGGGCTTGTTTAAATATATTTTGTGAACACAGTGTTAAGATACAGAATACTTTCCAGAGAATTGGAGTATTCTTCTGGATTTATCACAGGTAGCTTTCTTAAAGTGATAGTATTTGACTGATAGTTGGAAGACTTGATTGATTTTACAGTGTACACAGACTTAGACATACCAAATTAGTGCCTCATATCTAGACTACTCTGAATTTAATGCTGGTATATATCTCAAAGTTACAGAATTTGGGTGATAATTTTAGGGATTGGTGGAATGTACTTTGTGCACACAGTATAAAGATACAGACTTGTTGTTTGAGAATTGGTGTATCCTTCTGAATTTTTTACAGGTACTTTTCTGAAACTGAAAGGATGTAACTGATAATTGGAAGACTTGATTGATTTCACAGTGTACACAGATGTCGACAGAAAATTTGTGCCTGGTAACTAAACTACTCTGAATTTAATGCTGGTATATATCTCAAAGTTACAGAATTTGGGTGATAATTTTAGGGATTGGTGGAATGTACTTTGTGTACACAGTATAAAGATATAGAATTCTTTCCAGAGAATTGGAGTATTCTTCTGAATTTATTACAGGTAGCTTTCTGAAACTGAAAGGATTCGACTGACAATTGGAAGATTTGACTGATTTTATATTGTGCACAGATTTAGACATACAGAAATTGTGCCTGGTAACTAAACTACTCCTGTGAATTTAATGCTGGTATATATCTGAAAATTATAGAATTTGGCTGATAATTGGAGGGCTTGTTTAAATATATTTTGTGCACACAGTGTAAAGATACAGAATTCTTTCCAGAGAATTGGAGTATTCTTCTGAATTTATTACAGATAGCTTTCTTAAAATGATAGTATTTGACTGATAATTGGAAGACTTGATTGATTTTACAGTGTACACAGATGTAAACATACCAAATTAGTGCCTCATAACTAGACTACTTCTCTGAATTTAATGCTAGTATACATCTGAAAGTTACAGAATTTGGCTGATAATTGGACGGCTTGTTTAAATAATAAAATAATTGCAGGGCTTGTTAAAATTTAATTCGTGCACACAGTATAAAGATATAGAATTCTTTCCAGAGAATTGGAGTATTCTTCTGAATTTATTACAGGTAGCTTTTTAAACTGAAAGGATTTGACTGATAATTAGAAGACTTGATTGATTTTAAATTGTGCACAGACTTAGACATATCAAATTAGTACCTGATAACTAGACTACTCCTCTGCATTTAATGCTGGTATATATCTGAAAGTTACATAATTTGGCTGATAATTGGAGGGCTTTGTTGAATGTACTTTGTGCACAAAGTATAAAGATACAGACTTGTTTGAGAATTGGTGTATTCTTGTGAATCTATTAGAGGTAGGTTTCTGAATCTGAAAGGATTGGAGTGATAATTGGAAGACTTGATTGATTTTACAGTGTGCACAGACTTAGACATACAGAATTGGTGCCTGATAACTAGATTATTCCTCTGAATTTAATGCTGGTATATATCTGAAAGTTACAGAATGTGGCTGATAATTGGAGGGATTGGTGGAATATATTTGTGCACACAGTATAAAGATATAGAATTCTTTCCAGAGAATTGGAGTATTCTTCTGAATTTATTAGAGGTAGCTTTTTAAACTGAAAGGATTTGATTGATAATTAGAAGAGTTGATTGATTTTACAGTGTACACAGACTTAGACATACAGAATTACTGCCTGATAACTAGACTACTCCTCTGCATTTAATGCTGGTAAATATCTGAAAATTACAGAATTTGGCTGATAATTGGAGGGCTTGTTTAAATATATTTTGTGAACACAGTGTTAAGATACAGAATACTTTCCAGAGAATTGGAGTATTCTTCTGGATTTATCACAGGTAGCTTTCTTAAAGTGATAGTATTTGACTGATAGTTGGAAGACTTGATTGATTTTACAGTGTACACAGACTTAGACATACCAAATTAGTGCCTCATATCTAGACTACTCTGAATTTAATGCTGGTATACATCTGAAAGTTACAGAATTTGGCTGATAATTGGAGGGCTTGTTTAAATTTAATTTGTGTACACAGTATAAAGATGTAGAATTCTTTCAAGAGAATTGGAGTATTCTTTTGAATTTATTAAAGGTAGGTTTCTGAAACTGAAAGGATTCGACTGATAATTGGAAGACTTGATTGATTTCACAGTGTACACAGACTTAGACATACCAAATTAGTGCCTCATGATTAGACTACTTCTCAGAATTTAATGCTGGTATACATCTGAAAGTTACAGAATTTGGCTGATAATTGGAGGGCTTGTTTAAATATACTTTGTGCACACAGTATAATGACTTAGACTTCTTGTCTGAGAATTGGTGTATTCTGAATTTATTATAGGTAGCTTTCTGAAACTGAAAGGATTTGACTGATAATTGGAAGACTTGATTGATTTTACAGTGTGCATAGACTTAGAAATATAGAATTTGTGCCTGGTAACTAAACTGCTCCTCTGAATTTAATGTTGGTATATATCTCAAAGTTACAGAATTTGGCTGATAATTGGAGGGCTTGGTGGAATATATTTGTGCACACAGTATAAATATATAGAATTCTTTCCAGAGAATTGGAGTATTCTTCTGATTTTATTACAGGTAGCTTTATGAAACTGAAAGGATTCGACTGATAATTGGAAGATTTGACTGATTTTATACTGTGCACAGATTTAGACAAACAGAAATTGCATCTGGTAACTAGACTACTCCTGTTAATTTAATGCTTGTATATATCTGATAATTACAGAATTTGGCTGATAATTGGAGGGCTTGTTTAAATATACTTTGTGCACACATTGTAAAGATACAGAATTCTTTCCAGAGAATTGGAGTATTCTTCTGAATTTTTTACAGGTAGCTTTTTAAACTGAATGGTTTTGACTGATAATTAGAAGAATTGATTTATTTTACAGTGTGCACAGACTTAGACATACAGAATCAGTGCCAAATAACTAGACTACTCCTCTGAATTGAATGCTAGTATATATCTGAAAGTTACAGAATTTGGCTGATAATTTGAAGACTTGATTGATTTCACAGTGTACACAGATGTAAACATACAGAATTTGTGCCTGGTAACTAGACTACTCTTCTGAATTTAATGCTGGTATATATCTCAAAGTTACAGAATTTGGCTGATAATTGGAAGAATTGATTGATTTCACAGTGTACACAGATGTAAACATACAGAATTTGTGCCTGGTAGCTAGACTACTCTTCTGAATTTAATGCTGGTATATATCTCAAAGTTACGGAATTTGGCTGATAATTGGAGGGCTTGGTTGAATGTACTTTGTGCACGGAGTATAAATATATAGAATTCTTTCCGGAGAATTGGAGTATTCTTCTGAATTTATTACAGGTAGGTTTTTGAAACTGAAAGGATTTGACTGATAAATGGAAGACTTGATTGATTTTACAGTGTGCATAGACTTAGAAATATAGAATTAGTGCCCAATAACTAGACTACTCCTCTGAATTTAATGCTGATATATATCGGAAAGTTACAGAATTTGGCTGATAATTGGAAGGCTTGTTTAATTGTACTTTGTGCACACAGTATAAAGATACAGAATTCTTTCCAGAGAATTGGAGTATTCTTCTGAATTTATTACAGGTAGCTTTCTGAAACTAAAAGATTTGACTGGTAATTGGAAGACTTGATTGATTTTACAGTATACACAGACTTAGTCATACCGAATTAGTGCCAGATAACTAGACTACTCCTCTGAATTTAATGTTGGTATATATCTAAAAGTTACAGAATTTGGCTGATAATTGGAAGGCTTGGTGGAATATATTTGTGTACACAGTATAAAGATATAGAATTCTTTCCAAAGAATTGGAGTATTCTTCTGAATTTATTAGAGGTAGCTTTCTGAAACTGAAAGGATTCGACTGACAATTGGAAGATTTGACTGATTTTATATTGTGTACAGATTTAGACATACAGAAATTGTGCCTGGTAACTAGAAGACTTGATTGATTTTACAGTGTACACAGACTTAGACATACCAAATTAGTGCCTCATGATTAGAATACTTCTCAGAATTTAATGCTGGTATACATCTGAAAGTTACAAAATTTGGGCGATAATTTGAGGGCTTGTTTAAATTTAATTTGTGCACACAGTATAAAATATAGAATTCTTTCCAGAGAATTGGAGTATTCTTCTGAATTTATTATAGGTAGCTTTCTGAAACTGAAAGGGCTTGACTGATAATTGGAAGACTTGATTGATTTCACAGTGTACACAGATGTAAACATACAGAATTTATGCCTGGTAGCTAGACTACTCTTCTGAATTTAATGCTGGTATATATCTCAAAGTTACAGAATTTGGCTGATAATTGGAGGGCTTGGTTGAATGTACTTTGTGCACAGAGCATAAATATATAGAATTCTTTCCAGAGAATTGGAGTATTCTTCTGAATTTATTACAGGTACCTTTCTGAAACTGCAAGGATTTTAGTGATAATTGGAAGACTTGATTGATTTTACAGTGTGCACAGACTTAGACATACAGAATTGGTGCCTGATAACTAGATTATTCCTCTGAATTTAATGCTGGTGTATATCTGAAAGTTACAGAATTTGGCTGATAATTGGAGGGATTGGTGGAATATATTTGTGCACACAGTATAAAGATATAGAATTCTTTCCAGAGAATTGGAGTATTCTTTTGAATTTATTACAGGTAGTTTTCTGAAACTGAAAACATTTGACTGATAATTGGAAGACTTGATTGATTTTACATTGTGCACAGTCTTAGAAATATAGAATTAGTGCCTGATAACTACACTATTCCTCTGAATTTATTGGTGGTATTAATCTTAAAGTTTCAGAATTTGGCTGATAATTGGAGGGCTTGTTTAATTGTACTTTGTGCACACAGTATAAAGATACAGAATTCTTTGCAGAGAATTAGAGTATTCTTCTGAATTTATTAGAAGTAGCTTTCTGAAACTGAAAGGTTTATACTGATAATTGGAAGATTTGACTGATTTTATATTGTGCACAGAGTTAAACATACAGAATTAGTGCCTGATAACTAGACTACTTCTCTGAATTTAATTCTGGTATACATCTGAAAGTTACAGAATTTGGCTGATAATTGGAGGACTTGTTTAAAGTTAATTTGTGCACACAGTGTAAAGATATAGAATTCTTTCCAGAGAATTGGAGTATTCTTTTGAATATATTAAAGGTAGGTTTCTGAAACTGAAAGGATTTGACTGACAATTGGAAGACTTGATTGATTTAACAGTGTACACAGATGTAAACATACAGAATTTGTTCCTGGTAACTAGACTACTCTTTTGAATTTAATGCTGGTATATATCTGAAAGCGACAGAGTTTGGCTGATAATTGGAGGGCTTGGTTGAATGTACTTAGTGTACGGAGTATGAATATATAGAATTCTTTCCAGAGAATTGGAGTAATCTTCTGAATTTATTACAGGTAGCTTTCTGAAACTGAAAGGATTCGACTGAGAATTGGAAGATTTGATTGATTTTATATTGTGCACAGATTTAGACATAGAGAAATTGTGCCTGGTAACTAAACTACTCCTGTTAATTTAATGCTGGTATATAACTGAAAATTACAGAATTTGGCTGATAATTGGAGGGATTGGTGGAATGTACTTTGTGCACACAGTATAAAGATATACAGAAATGATTTTTTAGAATTGGTATACTCCTCTGAATTTATTAGAAGTAGCTTTCTGAATCTGAAATGATTTGACTGATAATTGGAATACTTGATTGATTTTACTGTGTGCACAGACTTAGACATACCAAATTAGTGCCTCATAACTAGACTACTTCTTTGAATTTAATGCTGGTATACATCTGAAAGGTACAGAATTTGGCTGAGAATTGGAGGGCTTGTTTAAAGTTAATTTGTGCACACAGTGTAAAGATATAGAATTCTTTCCAGAGAATTGGAGTATTCTTTTGAATTTATTAAAGGTAGGTTTCTGAAACTGAAAGGATTTGACTGATAATTGGAAGACTTGATTGATTTCACAGTGTACACAGAAGTAAACATACAGAATTTGTGCCCGGTAGCTAGACTACTCTTCTGAATTTAATGCTGGTATATATCTGAAAGTTACAGAGTTTGGCTGATACGTGGAGGGTTTGGTTGAATGTACTTTGTGCACACAGTATAAAGATATAGAATTCTTTCCAGAGAATTGGTGTATTCTTCTGAATTTATTACAGGTACCTTTCTGAAACTGCAAGGATTTGAGTGACTATTGGAAGACTTGATTGATTTTACTGTGTGCACAGACTTACACAGAATTTGTTTCTGGTAACTAGACTACTCCTCTGAATTTAATGCTTGTATATATCTGACAATTACAGAATTTGGCTGATAATTGGAGGGATTGGTGGAATGTACTTTGTGCACACAGTATAAAGATATAGTATTCTCGTCTGAGAATTGCAGTATTCTTCTGAATTTATTAAAGGTAGCTTTCTGAATCTGAAAGGATTTGAGTGATAATTGGAAGACTTGATTGATTTTACAGTGTGCACAGACTTAGACATACGGAATTAGTCCCTGATAACTAGACTACTTCTCTGAATTTAATGCTGGTATATATCTGAAAATTACAGAATTTGGCTGATAATTGAAGGGATTGGTGGAATATATTTGTGTACACAGTATAAATATATAGGATTCTTTCCAGAGAATTGGAGTATTCTTTTCAAATTTATTACAGGTAGTTTTCTGAGACTGAAAGGATGTAACTGATAATTGGAAAACTTGATTGATTTCACAGTGTACACAGATGTCGACAAAGAGAATTTGTGCCTGGTAACTAAACTACTCCTCTGAATTTAATGCTGAAATATATCTGAAAGTGACAGAGTTTGGCTGATAATTGGAGGGCTTGGTTGAATGTATTTTGTGCACGGAGTATAAATATATAGAATTCTTTCCAGAGAATTGGAGTATTCTTCTGAATTTATTACAGGTAGGTTTCTGAAATTGAAAGGATTTGACTGATAAATGGAAGACTTGATTGATTTTACATTGTGCATAGACTTAGAAATATAGAATTAGTGCCTGATAACTACACTATTCCTCTGAATTTAATGCTGGTATAAATCTGAAAGTTACAGAATTTGGCTGAGAATTGGAGGGCTTGTTTAATTGTACTTTGTGCACACAGTATAAAGATATAGAATTCTTTCCAGAGAATTGGAGTATTCTTCTGAATTTATTACAGGTAGCTTTCTGAAACTAAAAGATTTGACTGATAATTACAAGACTTGATTGATTTTAAATTGTGCTCAGACTTAGACATACAGAATTAGTGCCTGATAACTAGACTACTCCTCTGCATTTAATGCTGGTATATATCTGAAAATTACAGAATTTGGCTGATAATTGTAGGGCTTGGTTGAATGTACTTTGTGCACACAGTATAAAGATAAAGACTTGTTGTTTGAGAATTGGTGTATTGTTCTGAATTTATTACAGGTAGTTTTCTGAATCTGAAAGGATTTGACTGATAATTGGAAAACTTGATTGATTTTACAGTGTACACAGTCTTAGACATACCAAATTAGTGCCTGATAACTATAATACTTCTCTGAATTTAATGCTGGTATACATCTGAAAGTTACAGAATTTGGCTGATAATTGGAGGGCTTGTTTAATTGTACTTTGTGCACACAGTATAAAGATACAGAATTCTTTCCAGAGAATTGGAATATTCTTCTGAATTTATTACAGGTAGTTTTCTGAAACTAAAAGATTTTACTGATAATTAGAAGACTTGATTGATTTTACAGTGTACAGAGACTTAGACATACAGAATTAGTGCCTGATAACTAGACTACTTCTCTGAATTTAATGCTGGTATACATCTGAAAGTTACAGAATTTGGCTGATAATTGGACGACTTGTTTAAAGTTAATTTGTGCACACAGTGTAAAGATATAGAATTCTTTCCAGAGAATTGGAGTATTCTTTTGAATATATTAAAGGTAGGTTTCTGAAATTGATAGGATTGGACTGAAAATTGGAAGGCTTGATTGATTTGACAATGTACACAGATGTAAACATATAGAATTTGTGCCTGGTAACTAGACTACTCTTCTGAATTTAATGCTGGTATATATCTCAAAGTTACAGAATTTGGCTGATAATTGGAGGGCTTGGTTGAATGTACTTAGTGCACGGAGTATAAATATATAGAATTCTTTCCAGAGAATTGGAGTAATCTTCTGAATTTATTACAGGTAGCTTTCTGAAACTAAAAGTTTTGGCTGATAATTGGAGGACTTGATTGATTTTACAGTATACATAGACTTAGTCTTACCAAATTAGTGCCCGATAACTAGACTACTCCTCTGAATTTAATGTTGGTATATATCTCAAAGTTACAGAATTTGGCTGATAATTGGAGGGCTTGGTGGAATATATTTGTGCACAGAGTATAAAGATATAGAATTCTTTCCAGAGAATTGGAGTATTTTTCTGAATTTATTAGAGGTAGCTTTTTGAAACTGAAAGGATTCGACTGACAATTGGAAAATTTGACTGATTTTATATTGTGCACAGATTTAGACATACAGAAATTGCATCTGGTAACTAGACTACTCCTGTTAACTTAATGCTTGTATATATCTGATAATTACAGAATTTGGCTGATAATTGGAGGGCTTGTTTAAATATACTTTGTACACACATTGTAAAGATACAGAATTCTTTCCAGAGAATTGGAGTATTCTTCTGAATTTATTACAGGTAGCTTTTTAAACTGAAAGGTTTTTGACTGATAATTAGAAGAATTGATTTATTTTACAGTGTGCACAGACTTAGACATACAGAATTGGTGCCTGATAACTAGATTATTTCTCTGAATTTAATGCTGGTATATATCTGAAAGTTACAGAATTTGGCTGATAATTGGAGGGATTGGTGGAATGTACTTTGTGCACACAGTATAAAGGTACAGAAATGTTGTTTGAGAATTGGTGTATTCCTCTGAATTTATTAGAAGAAGCTTTTTGAATCTGAAAGGATTTGACTGATATTTGGAAGACTTGATTGATTTTACATTGTACACAGACTTAGACATACAAAATTAGTGCCTGATAACTAGAATACTTCTCTGAATTTAATGCTGGTATATATCTGAAAGTTACAGAAGTTGGCTGATAATTGGAGGGATTGGTGGAATATATTTGTGCACACAGTATAAATATACAGAATTCTTTCCAGAGAATTGGAGTAGTGTTTTGAATTTATTAAAGGTAGGTTTCTGAAACTGAAAGGATTTGACTGATAATTGAAAGACTTGATTGATTTCACAGTGTACACAGATGTAAACATAGAGAATTTGTGCCTGGTAGCTAGACTACTCTTCTGAATTTAATGCTCGTATATATCTCAAAGTTACAGAATTTGGCTGATAATTGGAGGGCTTGGTTGAATGTACTTAGTGCACACAGTATAAAAATATGGAATTCTTTCCAGAGAATTGGTGTATTCTTCTGAATTTATTACAGGTACCTATCTGAAACTGCAAGGATTTGAGTGATAGTTGGAAGACTTGATTGATTTTACTGTGTGCACAGACTTACACAGAATTTGTTTCTGATAACTAGACTACTCCTCTGAATTTAATGCTTGTATATATCTGACAATTACAGAATTTGGCTGATAATTGGAGGGCTTGTTTAAATATATTTTGTGCACACAGTGTAAAGATACAGAATTCTTTCCAGTGAATTGGATTATTCTTCTGAATTTTTTACAGGTAGCTTTTTAAACTGAAAGGTTTTGACTGATAATTAGAAGAATTGATTTATTTTACAGTGTGCACAGACTTAGACATACAGAATCAGTGCCTGATAACTAGACTACTCTGAATTGAATGCTAGTATATGTCTGAAAGTTACAGAATTTGGCTGATAATTGGAGGGCTTGGTTTAATGTACTTTGTGCACACAGTATAATGACTTAGACTTCTTGTCTGAGAATATGTGTATTTTGAATTTATTATAGGTAGCTTTCTGAAACTGAAAGGATTTGACTGATAATTGGAAGACTTGATTGATTTTACAGTGTTCACAGACTTAGACATACAGAATTGGTGCCTGATAACTAGATTATTCCTCTGAATTTAATGCTAGTATATATCTCAAAGTTACAGAATTTGGCTGATAATTGGAGGGCTTGGTTGAATGTACTTTGTGCACAAAGTATAAAGATATAGAATTCTTTCCAGAGAATTGGAGTATTCTTTTGAATTCATTAAAGGTAGGTTTCTGAAACTGAAAGGATTTGACTGAAAATTGGAAGACTTGATTGATTTCACAGTGTACACAGATGTAAACATACAGAATTTGTGCCTGGTAGCTAGACTACTCTTCTGAATTTAATGCTGGTATATATCTCAAAGTTATAGAATTTGGCTGATAATTGGAGGGCTTGTTTAATTGTACTTTGTGCACACAGTATAAAGATACAGAGTTCTTTCCAGAGAATTGGAGTATTCTTCTGAATTTCTTACAGGTAACTTTCTGAAACTGAAAGGATTCGACTGATAATTGGAAGATTTGATTGATTTTACAGTGTGAACAGATTTAGACATACAGAAATTGTATCTGGTAACTAGAGTACTCTTGTGAATTTAATGCTGGAATATATCTGAAAGTTACAGAATTTGGCTGATAATTGGAGTGTGTTTAAATTTAATTTTTGCACACAGTATAAAGATACAGAATTCTTTCCAGAGAATTGGAGTATTCTTCTGAATTTATTACAGGTAGCTTTTTAATCTTAAAGGATTTGACTGATAATTAGAAGACTTGATTGATTTTAAAGTATATACACAATTAGTCGTAGCAAATTAGTGCCTGATAACTAGACTACTCCTGTGAATTTAATGCTGGCATATATCTTGAAGTTACACAATTTAGCTGATAATTGGAGAGCTTGGTGTAATGAAATTTGTGCACACGGCAGAAAGATTCAGCCTTTTTGTCTGAGTATTGGAGTATTCTTCTGAATTTATTACAGGTAGCTTTCTGAAACTGAAAGGATTCGACTGATAATTGGAAGATTTGACTGATTTTATATTGTGCACACATTTAGACATAGAGAAATTGCATCTGGTAACTAGACTACTCCTGTGAATTTAATGCTGGTATATATCTGAAAATTACAGAATTTGGCTGATAATTGGAGGGCTTGGTGGAATATATTTATGCACAGAGTATAAAGATATAGAATTCTTTCCAGAGAACTGGAGTATTTTTCTGAATTTATTACAGGTAGCTTTTTAATCTGAAAGGATTTGACTGATAATTAGAAGACTTGATTGATTTTACATTGTACACAGATGTAAACATACAGAAATTGCATCTGGTAACTAGACTACTCCTGTGAATTTAATGCTTGTATATATATGAAAATTACAGAATTTGGCTGATAATTGGAGGGCTTGGTTGAATGTACTTTGTGCACACAGTGTAAAGATACAGAATTCTTTCCAGAGAATTGGAGTATTCTTCTGAATTTTTTACAGGTAGCTTTTTAATCTGAAAGGATTTGAC
This sequence comes from Colius striatus, assembly GCF_028858725.1. NCBI lineage: Eukaryota > Metazoa > Chordata > Aves > Coliiformes > Coliidae > Colius > Colius striatus. The sequence continues at coordinate 150,798 of NC_084759.1, read as the reverse complement.
TGATAATTAGAAGACTTGATTGATTTTACATTGTACATAGATGTAAACATACAGAAATTGCATCTGGTAACTAGACTACTCCTCTGAATTTAATGCTGGTATATATCTGAAAATTACAGAATTTTTATGATAATTGGAGGGCTTGGTTGAATGTACTTTGTTCACACAGTGTAAAGATACAGACTTGTTGTTTGAGAATTGGTGTATTCCTCTGAATATAGTAGAGGTAGCTTTCTGAATCTGAAAGGATTTGACTGATAATTGGAAGACTTGATTGATTTTACAGTGTGCACAGACTTAGACATACAGAATTTGTGCCTGATAAGTAGACTGCCATTGTGAATTTAATTCTGATATATATCTGAAAATTACTGATTTTGGCTGAGAATTCGCAGTGTACACAGATGTCGACATAGAGATTTTGTGCCTGGTAACTAGACTACTCTTCTGAATTTAATGTTCGTATATATCTCAAAGTTACAGAATTTGGCTGATAATTGGAGGGCTTGGTTGAATGTACTTAGTGCACACAGTATAAAGATATGAAATTCTTTCCAGAGAATTGGAGTAATCTTCTGAATTTATTACAGGTAGCTTTCTGAAACTAAAAGTTTTGGCTGATAATTGGAGGACTTGATTGATTTTACAGTATACACAGACTTAGTCATACCAAATTAGTGCCCGATAACTAGACTACTCCTCTGAATTTAATGTTGGTATATATCTCAAAGTTACAGAATTTGGCTGTTAATTGGAGGGCTTGGTGGAATATATTTGTGCACACAGTATAAAGATATAGAATTCTTTCCAGAGAACTGGAGTATTCTTCTGAATTTATTACAGGTAGCTTTCTGAAACTGAAAGGATTCGACTGACAATTGGAAGATTTGATTGATTTTATATTGTGCACAGATTTAGACATAGAGAAATTGTGCCTGGTAACTAAACTACTCCTGTGAATTTAATGCTGGTATATATCTGAAAATTACAGAATTTGGCTGATAATTGGAGGGCTTGTTTAAATATATTTTGTGCACACAGTGTAAAGATACAGAATTCTTTCCAGAGAATTGGAGTATTCTTCTGAATTTATTACAGGTAGCTTTCTTAAAGTGATAGTAGTTGACTGATAATTGGAAGACTTGATTGATTTTACAGTGTACACAGACTTAGACATACCATATTAGTGCCTCATAACTAGACTACTTCTCTGAATTTAATGCTGGTATACATCTGAAAGTTACCGAATTTGGCTGATAATTGGAGGGCTTGTTTAAAGTTAATTTGTGCACACAGTGTAAAGATATAGAATTCTTTCCAGAGAATTGGAGTATTCTTCTGAATTTATTACAGGTAGGTTTCTGAAACTGAAAGGATTCGACTGACAATTGGAAGATTTGACTGATTTTATATTGTGCACAGATTTAGACATACAGAAATTGTGCCTGGTAACTAAACTACTCGTGTGAATTTAATGCTTGTATATATCTGAAAATTACAGAATTTGGCTGATAATTGGAGGGCTTGGTTGAATGTACTTTGTGCACAGAGTATAAATATATAGAATTCTTTCCAGAGAATTGGAGTATTCTTCTGAATTTATTACAGGTACCTTTCTGAAACTGCAAGGATTTTAGTGATAATTGGAAGACTTGATTGATTTTACAGTGTGCACAGACTTAGACATACAGAATTAGTCCATGGTAACTAGACTACTCGTCTGCATTTAATGCTGGTATATATCTGAAAATTACAGAATTTGACTGATAATTGGAGGGCTTTGTTGAATGTACTTTGTGCACACAGTATAAAGATACAGACTTGTTGTTCGAGAATTGGTGTATTCTTCTGAATTTATTAGATGTAGCTTTCTGAATCTGAAAGGATTTGACTGATAATTAGAAGACTTGATTGATTTTACAGTGTACACAGATGTAAACATACAGAATTAGTGCCTGATAACTAGAATACTTCTGTGAATTTAATGCTGGTATATATCTGAAAGTTACAGAATTTGGCTGATAATTGGAGGGCTTGTTTAAATTTAATTTGTGCACAAAGTATAAAGATATAGAATTCTTTCCAGAGAATTGAAGTATTCTTCTGAATTTATTACAGGTAGCTTTCTGAAACTGAAACGATTCGCCTGATAATTGGAAGATTTGACTGATTATATATTGTGCACAGACTTAGACATACAGAATTAGTGCCCGATAACTAGACTACTCCTCTGAATTTAATGTTGGTATATATCTCAAAGTTACAGAATTTGGCTGATAATTGGAGGGCTTGGTGGAATATATTTGTGCACACAGTATAAAGATATAGAATTCTTTCCAGAGAACTGGAGTATTCTTCTGAATTTATTACAGGTAGCTTTCTGAAACTGAAAGGATTCGACTGACAATTGGAAGATTTGATTGATTTTATATTGTGCACAGATTTAGACATAGAGAAATTGTGCCTGGTAACTAAACTACTCCTGTGAATTTAATGCTGGTATATATCTGAAAATTACAGAATTTGGCTGATAATTGGAGGGCTTGTTTAAATATATTTTGTGAACACAGTGTTAAGATACAGAATACTTTCCAGAGAATTGAAGTATTCTTCTGGATTTATCACAGGTAGCTTTCTTAAAGTGATAGTATTTGACTGATAGTTGGAAGACTTGATTGATTTTACAGTGTACACAGACTTAGACATACCAAATTAGTGCCTCATAACTAGACTACTTTGAATTTAATGCTGGTATACATCTGAAAGTTACAGAATTTGGCTGATAATTGGAGGGCTTGTTTAAATTTAATTTGTGTACACAGTATAAAGATATAGAATTCTTTCCAGAGAATTGGAGTATTCTTTTGAATTTATTAAGGGTAGGTTTCTGAAACTGAAAGGATTTGACAGATAATTGGAAGACTTGATTGATTTCAAGGTGTACACAGATGTAAACATACAGAATTTGTGCCTGGTAGCTAACTACACTTCTGAATTTAATGCTGGTATATATCTCAAAGTTACAGAATTTGGCTGATAATTGGAGGGATTGGTGGAATGTACTTTGTGCACACAGTATAAAGATACAGACTTGTTTGAGAATTGATGTATCCTTCTGAATTTATTACAGGTAGTTTTCTGAAACTGAAAGGATATAACTGATAATTGGAAAACTTGATTGATTTCACAGTGTACACAGATGTCGACATAGAGAATTTGTGCCTGGTAACTAAACTACTTCTCTGAATTTAATGCTGGAATATATCTCAAAGTTACATAATTTGGCTGATAATTGGAGGGCTTGGTTGAATGTACTTTGTGCGCGGAGTATATATATATAGAATTCTTTCCAGAGAATTGGAGTATTCTTCTGAATTTATTACAGGTAGGTTTCTGAAACTGAAAGGATTTGACTGATAAATGGAAGACTTGATTGATTTTACATTGTGCATAGGCGTAGAAATATAGAATTAGGGCCTGATAACTACACTATTCCTCTGAATTTAATGCTGGTATAAATCTGAAAGTTACAGAATTTGGCTGATAATTGGAGGGCTTGTTTAATTGTACTTTGTGCACACAGTGTAAAGATACAGAATTCTTTCCAGAGAATTGGAGTATTCTTCTGAATTTATTACAGGTAGCTTCCTGAAACTAAAAGATTTGACTGATAATTGGAAGACTTGATTGATTTTGCAGTGTACAGAGACTTAGACATACCGAATTAGTGCCCGATAACTAGACTACTCCTCTGAATTTAATGCTGGTATATATCTGAAAGTTACGGAATTTGGCTGATAATTGGAGGGCTTGGTGGAATATATTTGTGCACCCAGTGTAAAGATATAGAATTCTTTCCAGAGAATTGGAGTATTCTTCTGAATTTATTACAGGTATCTTTCTGAAACTGAAAGGATTCGATTGACAATTGGAAGATTTGACTCATTTTATATTGTGCACAGCTTTAGACATACAGAAATTGTGCCTGATAGCTAAACTACTCCTGTGAATTTAATGCTGGTATATATCTGAAATTACAGGATTTGGCTGATAATTGGAGGGCTTGTTTAAATATATTTTGTGAACACAGTGTTAAGATACAGAATACTTTCCAGAGAATTGGAGTATTCTTCTGGATTTATTACAGGTAGCTTTCTTAAAGTGATAGTATTTGACTGATAGTTGGAAGACTTGATTGATTTTACAGTGTGCACAGACTTAGACATGCAGAATTAGTGCCTCATAACTAGACTACTCCTCTGAACTTAATGCTGGTATACATCTGAAAGTTACAGAATTTGGCTGATAATTGGAGGGCTTGTTTAAATTTAATTTGTGTACACAGTATAAAGATATAGAATTCTTTCCAGAGAATTGGAGTATTCTTTTGAATTTATTAAAGCTAGGTTTCTGAAACTGAAAGGATTAGACTGATAATTGGAAGACTTGATTGATTTCAAGGTGTACACAGATGTAAACATACAGAATTTGTGCCTGGTAACTAGACTACACTTCTGAATTTAATGCTGGTATATATCTGAAAGGTACAGAATTTGGCTGATAATTGGAGGGATTGGTTGAATGTACTTTGTGCACGGAGTATAAATATATAGAATTCTTTCCAGAGAATTGGAGTATTCTTCTGAATTTATGAAAGGTAGGTTTCTGAAACTGAAAGGATTTGACTGAAAACTGGAAGACATGATTGATTTCACAGTGTACACAGATGTAAACATAGAGAATTTGTGCCTGGTAGCTAGACTACTCTTCTGAATTTAATGCTGGTATATATCTCAAAGTTACAGAATTTGTCTGATAATTGGAGGGCTTGGTTGAATGTACTTTGTGCACATAGTATAAATATATAGAATTCTTTCCAGAGAATTGGAATATTCTTCTGAATTTATTACAGGTACCTTTCTGAAACTGCAAGGATTTGAGTGATAGTTGGAAGACTTGATTGATTTTACTGTGTGCACAGACTTACACAGAATTTGTTTCTGGTAACTAGACTACTTCTCTGCATTTAATGCTGGTATATATCTGAAAGTTACAGAATTTGGCTGATAATTGGAGGGCTTGGTGGAATATATTTGTGCACACAGTATAAAGATATAGAATTCTTTCCAGAGAACTGGAGTATTCTTCTGAATTTATTACAGGTAGCTTTCTGAAACTGAAAGGATTCGACTGACAATTGGAAGATTTGATTGATTTTATATTGTGCACAGATTTAGACATAGAGAAATTGTGCCTGGTAACTAAACTACTCCTGTGAATTTAATGCTGGTATATATCTGAAAATTACAGAATTTGGCTGATAATTGGAGGGCTTGTTTAAATATATTTTGTGCACACAGTGTAAAGATACAGAATTCTTTCCAGAGAATTGGAGTATTCTTCTGAATTTATTACAGGTAGCTTTCTTAAAGTGATAGTAGTTGACTGATAATTGGAAGACTTGATTGATTTTACAGTGTACACAGACTTAGACATACCATATTAGTGCCTCATAACTAGACTACTTCTCTGAATTTAATGCTGGTATACATCTGAAAGTTACAGAATTTGGCTGATAATTGGAGGGCTTGTTTAAAGTTAATTTGTGCACACAGTGTAAAGATATAGAATTCTTTCCAGAGAACTGGAGTATTCTTCTGAATTTATTACAGGTAGGTTTCTGAAACTGAAAGGATTCGACTGACAATTGGAAGATTTGACTGATTTTATATTGTGCACAGATTTAGACATACAGAAATTGTGCCTGGTAACTAAACTACTCGTGTGAATTTAATGCTTGTATATATCTGAAAATTACAGAATTTGGCTGATAATTGGAGGGCTTGGTTGAATGTACTTTGTGCACAGAGTATAAATATATAGAATTCTTTCCAGAGAATTGGAGTATTCTTCTGAATTTATTACAGGTACCTTTCTGAAACTGCAAGGATTTTAGTGATAATTGGAAGACTTGATTGATTTTACAGTGTGCACAGACTTAGACATACAGAATTAGTCCATGGTAACTAGACTACTCCTCTGCATTTAATGCTGGTATATATCTGAAAATTACAGAATTTGACTGATAATTGGAGGGCTTGGTTGAATGTACTTTGTGCACACAGTATAAAGATACAGACTTGTTGTTCGAGAATTGGTGTATTCTTCTGAAGTTATTAGAGGTAGCTTTCTGAATCTGAAAGGATTTGACTGATAATTAGAAGACTTGATTGATTTTACAGTGTACACAGATGTAAACATACAGAATTAGTGCCTGATAACTAGAATACTTCTGTGAATTTAATGCTGGTATATATCTGAAAGTTACAGAATTTGGCTGATAATTGGAGGGCTTGTTTAAATTTAATTTGTGCACAAAGTATAAAGATATAGAATTCTTTCCAGAGAATTGAAGTATTCTTCTGAATTTATTACAGGTAGCTTTCTGAAACTGAAACGATTCGCCTGATAATTGGAAGATTTGACTGATTATATATTGTGCACAGACTTAGACATACAGAATTAGTGCCCGATAACTAGACTACTCCTCTGAATTTAATGTTGGTATATATCTCAAAGTTACAGAATTTGGCTGATAATTGGAGGGCTTGGTGGAATATATTTGTGCACACAGTATAAAGATATAGAATTCTTTCCAGAGAACTGGAGTATTCTTCTGAATTTATTACAGGTAGCTTTCTGAAACTGAAAGGATTCGACTGACAATTGGAAGATTTGATTGATTTTATATTGTGCACAGATTTAGACATAGAGAAATTGTGCCTGGTAACTAAACTACTCCTGTGAATTTAATGCTGGTATATATCTGAAAATTACAGAATTTGGCTGATAATTGGAGGGCTTGTTTAAATATATTTTGTGAACACAGTGTTAAGATACAGAATACTTTCCAGAGAATTGAAGTATTCTTCTGGATTTATCACAGGTAGCTTTCTTAAAGTGATAGTATTTGACTGATAGTTGGAAGACTTGATTGATTTTACAGTGTACACAGACTTAGACATACCAAATTAGTGCCTCATAACTAGACTACTTTGAATTTAATGCTGGTATACATCTGAAAGTTACAGAATTTGGCTGATAATTGGAGGGCTTGTTTAAATTTAATTTGTGTACACAGTATAAAGATATAGAATTCTTTCCAGAGAATTGGAGTATTCTTTTGAATTTATTAAGGGTAGGTTTCTGAAACTGAAAGGATTTGACAGATAATTGGAAGACTTGATTGATTTCAAGGTGTACACAGATGTAAACATACAGAATTTGTGCCTGGTAGCTAACTACACTTCTGAATTTAATGCTGGTATATATCTCAAAGTTACAGAATTTGGCTGATAATTGGAGGGATTGGTGGAATGTACTTTGTGCACACAGTATAAAGATACCGACTTGTTGTTTGAGAATTGATGTATCCTTCTGAATTTATTACAGGTAGTTTTCTGAAACTGAAAGGATATAACTGATAATTGGAAAACTTGATTGATTTCACAGTGTACACAGATGTCGACATAGAGAATTTGTGCCTGGTAACTAAACTACTTCTCTGAATTTAATGCTGGAATATATCTCAAAGTTACATAATTTGGCTGATAATTGGAGGGCTTGGTTGAATGTACTTTGTGCGCGGAGTATATATATATAGAATTCTTTCCAGAGAATTGGAGTATTCTTCTGAATTTATTACAGGTAGGTTTCTGAAACTGAAAGGATTTGACTGATAAATGGAAGACTTGATTGATTTTACATTGTGCATAGGCGTAGAAATATAGAATTAGTGCCTGATAACTACACTATTCCTCTGAATTTAATGCTGGTATAAATCTGAAAGTTACAGAATTTGGCTGATAATTGGAGGGCTTGTTTAATTGTACTTTGTGCACACAGTGTAAAGATACAGAATTCTTTCCAGAGAATTGGAGTATTCTTCTGAATTTATTACAGGTAGCTTCCTGAAACTAAAAGATTTGACTGATAATTGGAAGACTTGATTGATTTTGCAGTGTACAGAGACTTAGACATACCGAATTAGTGCCCGATAACTAGACTACTCCTCTGAATTTAATGCTGGTATATATCTGAAAGTTACGGAATTTGGCTGATAATTGGAGGGCTTGGTGGAATATATTTGTGCACCCAGTGTAAAGATATAGAATTCTTTCCAGAGAATTAGAGTATTCTTCTGAATTTATTACAGGTATCTTTCTGAAACTGAAAGGATTCGATTGACAATTGGAAGATTTGACTCATTTTATATTGTGCACAGCTTTAGACATACAGAAATTGTGCCTGATAGCTAAACTACTCCTGTGAATTTAATGCTGGTATATATCTCAAAGTTACAGAATTTGGCTGATAATTGGAGGGCTTGTTTAAATATATTTTGTGAACACAGTGTTAAGATACAGAATACTTTCCAGAGAATTGGAGTATTCTTCTGGATTTATTACAGGTAGCTTTCTTAAAGTGATAGTATTTGACTGATAGTTGGAAGACTTGATTGATTTTACAGTGTGCACAGACTTAGACATGCAGAATTAGTGCCTCATAACTAGACTACTCCTCTGAACTTAGTGCTGGTATACATCTGAAAGTTACAGAATTTGGCTGATAATTGGAGGGCTTGTTTAAATTTAATTTGTGTACACAGTATAAAGATATAGAATTCTTTCCAGAGAATTGGAGTATTCTTTTGAATTTATTAAAGCTAGGTTTCTGAAACTGAAAGGATTAGACTGATAATTGGAAGACTTGATTGATTTCAAGGTGTACACAGATGTAAACATACAGAATTTGTGCCTGGTAACTAGACTACACATCTGAATTTAATGCTGGTATATATCTGAAAGGTACAGAATTTGGCTGATAATTGGAGGGATTGGTTGAATGTACTTTGTGCACGGAGTATAAATATATAGAATTCTTTCCAGAGAATTGGAGTATTCTTCTGAATTTATGAAAGGTAGGTTTCTGAAACTGAAAGGATTTGACTGAAAACTGGAAGACATGATTGATTTCACAGTGTACACAGAGGTAAACATAGAGAATTTGTGCCTGGTAGCTAGACTACTCTTCTGAATTTAATGCTGGTATATATCTCAAAGTTACAGAATTTGTCTGATAATTGGAGGGCTTTGTTGAATGTACTTTGTGCACATAGTATAAATATATAGAATTCTTTCCAGAGAATTGGAATATTCTTCTGAATTTATTACAGGTACCTTTCTGAAACTGCAAGGATTTGAGTGATAGTTGGAAGACTTGATTGATTTTACTGTGTGCACAGACTAACACAGAATTTGTTTCTGGTAACTAGACTACTTCTCTGCATTTAATGCTGGTATATATCTGAAAGTTACAGAATTTGGCTGATAATTGGAGGGCTTGGTGGAATATATTGTGCACACAGTATAAATATATAGAATTCTTTCCAGAGAATTGGAGTATTCTTTTGAATTTATTACAGGTAGCTTTCTGAAGCTGAAAGGATGTAACTGATAATTGGAAGACTTGATTGATTTCACAGTGTACACAGATGTCGACATAGAGAATTTGTGCCTGGTAACTAAACTACTCCTCTGAATTTAATGTTGAAATATATCTGAAAGTTACATAATTTGGCTGAGAATTGTAGGGGTTGGTTGAATGTACTTTGTGCACGGAGTATAAATATATAGAATTCTTTCCAGAGAATTGGAGTATTCTTCTGAATTTATTATAGGTAGCTTTCTGAAACTAAAAGATTTAACTGATAATTGGAAGACTTGATTGATTTTACAGTGTGCACAGACTTAGACATACAGAATTGATGCCTGATAACTAGATTATTCCTCTGAATTTAATGCTGGTGTATATCTGAAAGTTACAGAATTTGGCTGATAATTGGAGGGCTTTGTTGAATGTACTTTGTGCACACAGTATAAAGATATAGAATTCTTTCCAGAGAATTGGAGTATTCTTTTGAATTTATTACAGGTAGTTTTCTGAAACTGAAAGGATGTTAATGATAACTGGAAAACTTGATTGATTTCACAGTGTACACATATGTCGACATAGAGAATTTGTGCCTGGTAACTAAACTACTCCTCTGAATTTAATGCTGAAATATATCTGAAAGTGACAGAGTTTGGCTGATAATTGGAGGGCTTGGTTGAATGTAATTTGTGCACGGAGTATAAAGATATAGAATTCTTTCCAGAGAATTGGAGTATTCTTCTGAATTTATTACAGGTAGGTTTCTGAAATTGAAAGGATTTGACTGATAAATGGAAGACTTGATTGATTTTAAATTGTGCACAGACTTAGACATACAGAATTAGTGCCTGATAACTAGACTTCTCCTCTGCATTTAATGCTGGTATATATCTGAAAATTACAGAATTTGGCTGATAATTGGAGGGCTTGGTTGAATGTACTTTGTGCACACAGTATAAAGATAAAGACTTGTTGTTTGAGAATTGGTGTATTGTTCTGAATTTATTACAGGTAGTTTTCTGAATCTGAAAAGATTTGACTGATAATTGGAAAACTTGATTGATTTTACAGTGTACACAGACTTAGACATACCAAATTAGTGCCTGATAACTATAATACTTCTCTGAATTTATTGCTGGTATACATCTGAAAGTTACAGAATTTGGCTGATAATTGGAGGGCTTGTTTAATTGTACTTTGTGCACACAGTATAAAGATACAGAATTCTTTCCACAGAATTGGAATATTCTTCTGAATTTATTACAGGTAGTTTTCTGAAACTAAAAGATTTTACTGATAATTAGAAGACTTGATTGATTTTACAGTGTACAGAGACTTAGACATACAGAATTAGTGCCTGATAACTAGACTACTCCTCTGAATTTAGTGTTGGTATATATCTCAAAGTTACAGAATTTGGCTGATAATTGGAGGGCTTGGTTGAATGTATTTTGTGCACGGAGTATAAATATATAGAATTCTTTCCAGAGAATTGGAGTATTCTTCTGAATTTATTACAGGTAGGTTTCTGAAATTGAAAGGATTTGACTGATAAATGGAAGACTTGATTGATTTTACATTGTGCATAGACTTAGAAATATAGAATTAGTACCTGATAACTACACTATTCCTCTGAATTTAATGCTGGTATAAATCTGAAATTTACAGAATTTGGCTGAGAATTGGAGGGCTTGTTTAATTGTACTTTGTGCACACAGTATAAAGATATAGAATTCTTTCCAGAGAATTGGAGTATTCTTCTGAATTTATTACAGGTAGCTTTCTGAAACTAAAAGATTTGACTGATAATTACAAGACTTGATTGATTTTAAATTGTGCTCAGACTTAGACATACAGAATTAGTGCCTGATAACTAGACTACTCCTCTGCATTTAATGCTGGTATATATCTGAAAATTACAGAATTTGGCTGATAATTGTAGGGCTTGGTTGAATGTACTTTGTGCACACAGTATAAAGATAAAGACTTGTTGTTTGAGAATTGGTGTATTGTTCTGAATTTATTACAGGTAGTTTTCTGAATCTGAAAGGATTTGACTGATAATTGGAAAACTTGATTGATTTTACAGTGTACACAGTCTTAGACATACCAAATTAGTGCCTGATAACTATAATACTTCTCTGAATTTAATGCTGGTATACATCTGAAAGTTACAGAATTTGGCTGATAATTGGAGGGCTTGTTTAATTGTACTTTGTGCACACAGTATAAAGATACAGAATTCTTTCCAGAGAATTGGAATATTCTTCTGAATTTATTACAGGTAGTTTTCTGAAACTAAAAGATTTTACTGATAATTAGAAGACTTGATTGATTTTACAGTGTACAGAGACTTAGACATACAGAATTAGTGCCTGATAACTAGACTACTTCTCTGAATTTAATGCTGGTATACATCTGAAAGTTACAGAATTTGGCTGATAATTGGACGACTTGTTTAAAGTTAATTTGTGCACACAGTGTAAAGATATAGAATTCTTTCCAGAGAATTGGAGTATTCTTTTGAATATATTAAAGGTAGGTTTCTGAAACTGATAGGATTGGACTGAAAATTGGAAGACTTGATTGATTTGACAATGTACACAGATGTAAACATATAGAATTTGTGCCTGGTAACTAGACTACTCTTCTGAATTTAATGCTGGTATATATATCAAAGTTACAGAATTTGGCTGATAATTGGAGGGCTTGGTTGAATGTACTTATTGCACGGAGTATAAATATATAGAATTCTTTCCAGAGAATTGGAGTAATCTTCTGAATTTATTACAGGTAGCTTTCTGAAACTAAAAGTTTTGGCTGATAATTGGAGGACTTGATTGATTTTACAGTATACATAGACTTAGTCTTACCAAATTAGTGCCCGATAACTAGACTACTCCTCTGAATTTAATGTTGGTATATATCTCAAAGTTACAGAATTTGGCTGATAATTGGAGGGCTTGGTGGAATATATTTGTGCACAGAGTATAAAGATATAGAATTCTTTCCAGAGAATTGGAGTATTCTTCTGAATTTATTACAGGTAGCTTTTTGAAACTGAAAGGATTCGACTGACAATTGGAAAATTTGACTGATTTTATATTGTGCACAGATTTAGACATACAGAAATTGCATCTGGTAACTAGACTACTCCTGTTAACTTAATGCTTGTATATATCTGATAATTACAGAATTTGGCTGATAATTGGAGGGCTTGTTTAAATATACTTTGTGCACACATTGTAAAGATACAGAATTCTTTCCAGAGAATTGGAGTATTCTTCTGAATTTATTACAGGTAGCTTTTTAAACTGAAAGGTTTTTGACTGATAATTAGAAGAATTGATTTATTTTACAGTGTGCACAGACTTAGACATACAGAATTGGTGCCTGATAACTAGATTATTCCTCTGAATTTAATGCTGGTATATATCTGAAAGTTACAGAATTTGGCTGATAATTGGAGGGATTGGTGGAATGTACTTTGTGCACACAGTATAAAGATACAGAAATATTGTTTGAGAATTGGTGTATTCCTCTGAATTTATTAGAAGAAGCTTTTTGAATCTGAAAGGATTTGACTGATAATTGGAAGACTTGATTGATTTTACATTGTACACAGACTTAGACATACAAAATTAGTGCCTGATAACTAGAATACTTCTCTGAATTTAATGCTGGTATATATCTGAAAGTTACAGAAGTTGGCTGATAATTGGAGGGATTGGTGGAATATATTTGTGCACACAGTATAAATATACAGAATTCTTTCCAGAGAATTGGAGTAGTGTTTTGAATTTATTAAAGGTAGGTTTCTGAAACTGAAAGGATTTGACTGATAATTGAAAGACTTGATTGATTTCACAGTGTACACAGATGTAAACATAGAGAATTTGTGCCTGGTAGCTAGACTACTCTTCTGAATTTAATGCTCGTATATATCTCAAAGTTACAGAATTTGGCTGATAATTGGAGGGCTTGGTTGAATGTACTTAGTGCACACAGTATAAAAATATGGAATTCTTTCCAGAGAATTGGTGTATTCTTCTGAATTTATTACAGGTACCTATCTGAAACTGCAAGGATTTGAGTGATAGTTGGAAGACTTGATTGATTTTACTGTGTGCACAGACTTACACAGAATTTGTTTCTGATAACTAGACTACTCCTCTGAATTTAATGCTTGTATATATCTGACAATTACAGAATTTGGCTGATAATTGGAGGGCTTGTTTAAATATATTTTGTGCACACAGTGTAAAGATACAGAATTCTTTCCAGTGAATTGGATTATTCTTCTGAATTTTTTACAGGTAGCTTTTTAAACTGAAAGGTTTTGACTGATAATTAGAAGAATTGATTTATTTTACAGTGTGCACAGACTTAGACATACAGAATCAGTGCCTGATAACTAGACTACTCTGAATTGAATGCTAGTATATGTCTGAAAGTTACAGAATTTGGCTGATAATTGGAGGGCTTGGTTGAATGTACTTTGTGCACGGAGTATATATATATAGAATTCTTTCCAGAGAATTGGAGTATTCTTCTGAATTTATTACAGGTAGCTTTTTAATCTTAAAGGATTTGACTGATAATTAGAAGACTTGATTGATTTTAAAGTATATACACAATTAGTCGTAGCAAATTAGTGCCTGATAACTAGACTACTCCTGTGAATTTAATGCTGGCATATATCTTGAAGTTACACAATTTAGCTGATAATTGGAGAGCTTGGTGTAATGAAATTTGTGCACACGGCAGAAAGATTCAGCCTTTTTGTCTGAGTATTGGAGTATTCTTCTGAATTTATTACAGGTAGCTTTCTGAAACTGAAAGGATTCGACTGATAATTGGAAGATTTGACTGATTTTATATTGTGCACACATTTAGACATACAGAAATTGCATCTGGTAACTAGACTACTCCTGTGAATTTAATGCTGGTATATATCTGAAAATTACAGAATTTGGCTGATAATTGGAGGGCTTGGTGGAATATATTTATGCACAGAGTATAAAGATATAGAATTCTTTCCAGAGAACTGGAGTATTTTTCTGAATTTATTACAGGTAGCTTTTTAATCTGAAAGGATTTGACTGATAATTAGAAGACTTGATTGATTTTACATTGTACACAGATGTAAACATACAGAAATTGCATCTGGTAACTAGACTACTCCTGTGAATTTAATGCTTGTATATATATGAAAATTACAGAATTTGGCTGATAATTGGAGGGCTTGTTTAAATATACTTTGTGCACACAGTGTAAAGATACAGAATTCTTTCCAGAGAACTGGAGTATTCTTCTGAATTTATTACAGGTAGCTTTTTAATCTGAAAGGATTTGACTGATAATTAGAAGACTTGATTGATTTTACATTGTACACAGATATAAACATACAGAAATTGCATCTGGTAACTAGACTACTCCTGTGAATTTAATGCTTGTATATATATGAAAATTACAGAATTTGGCTGATAATTGGAGGGCTTGGTTGAATGTACTTTGTGCACACAGTGTAAAGATACAGAATTCTTTCCAGAGAATTGGAGTATTCTTCTGAATTTTTTACAGGTAGTTTTTTAATCTGAAAGGATTTGACTGATAATTAGAAGACTTGATTGATTTTACATTGTACATAGATGTAAACATACAGAAATTGCATCTGGTAACTAGACTACTCCTCTGAATTTAATGCTGGTATATATCTGAAAATTACAGAATTTTGATGATAATTGGAGGGCTTGGTTGAATGTACTTTGTTCACACAGTGTAAAGATACAGACTTGTTGTTTGAGAATTGGTGTATTCCTCTGAATATATTAGAGGTAGCTTTCTGAATCTGAAAGGATTTGACTGATAATTGGAAGACTTGATTGATTTTACAGTGTGCACAGACTTAGACATACAGAATTTGTGCCTGATAAGTAGACTGCCATTGTGAATTTAATTCTGATATATATCTGAAAATTACTGATTTTGGCTGAGAATTCGCAGTGTACACAGATGTCGACATAGAGATTTTGTGCCTGGTAACTAGACTACTCTTCTGAATTTAATGTTCGTATATATCTCAAAGTTACAGAATTTGGCTGATAATTGGAGGGCTTGGTTGAATGTACTTAGTGCACACAGTATAAAGATATGAAATTCTTTCCAGAGAATTGGAGTAATCTTCTGAATTTATTACAGGTAGCTTTCTGAAACTAAAAGTTTTGGCTGATAATTGGAGGACTTGATTGATTTTACAGTATACACAGACTTAGTCATACCAAATTAGTGCCCGATAACTAGACTACTCCTCTGAATTTAATGTTGGTATATATCTCAAAGTTACAGAATTTGGCTGTTAATTGGAGGGCTTGGTGGAATATATTTGTGCACACAGTATAAAGATATAGAATTCTTTCCAGAGAACTGGAGTATTCTTCTGAATTTATTACAGGTAGCTTTCTGAAACTGAAAGGATTCGACTGACAATTGGAAGATTTGATTGATTTTATATTGTGCACAGATTTAGACATAGAGAAATTGTGCCTGGTAACTAAACTACTCCTGTGAATTTAAAGCTGGTATATATCTGAAAATTACAGAATTTGGCTGATAATTGGAGGGCTTGTTTAAATATATTTTGTGCACACAGTGTAAAGATACAGAATACTTTCCAGAGAATTGAAGTATTCTTCTGGATTTATCACAGGTAGCTTTCTTAAAGTGATAGTATTTGACTGATAGTTGGAAGACTTGATTGATTTTACAGTGTACACAGACTTAGACATACCAAATTAGTGCCTCATAACTAGACTACTTCTCTGAATTTAATGCTGGTATACATCTGAAAGTTACAGAATTTGGCTGATAATTGGAGGGCTTGTTTAAAGTTAATTTGTGCACACAGTGTAAAGATATAGAATTCTTTCCAGAGAATTGGAGTATTCTTCTGAATTTATTACAGGTAGGTTTCTGAAACTGAAAGGATTCGACTGACAATTGGAAGATTTGACTGATTTTATATTGTGCACAGATTTAGACATACAGAAATTGTGCCTGGTAACTAAACTACTCGTGTGAATTTAATGCTTGTATATATCTGAAAATTACAGAATTTGGCTGATAATTGGAGGGCTTGTTTAAATATATTTTGTGCACACAGTGTAAAGATACAGAATTCTTTCCAGAGAATTGGAGTATTCTTCTGAATTTATTACAGGTAGCTTTTTAAACGAAAAGGACTTGATTGATAATTAGAAGACTTGATTGATTTTACATTGTGCACAGACTTAGACATACAGAATTAGTCCATGGTAACTAGACTACTCCTCTGCATTTAATGCTGGTATATATCTGAAAATTACAGAATTTGACTGATAATTGGAGGGCTTGGTTGAATGTACTTTGTGCACACAGTATAAAGATACAGACTTGTTGTTCGAGAATTGGTGTATTCTTCTGAATTTATTAGAGGTAGCTTTCTGAATCTGAAAGGATTTGACTGATAATTAGAAGACTTGATTGATTTTACAGTGTACACAGATGTAAACATACAGAATTAGTGCCTGATAACTAGAATACTTCTGTGAATTTAATGCTGGTATATATCTGAAAGTTACAGAATTTGGCTGATAATTGGAGGGCTTGTTTAAATTTAATTTGTGCACAAAATATAAAGATATAGAATTCTTTCCAGAGAATTGAAGTATTCTTCTGAATTTATTACAGGTAGCTTTCTGAAACTGAAACGATTCGCCTGATAATTGGAAGATTTGACTGATTATATATTGTGCACAGACTTAGACATACAGAATTAGTGCCCGATAACTAGACTACTCCTCTGAATTTAATGTTGGTATATATCTCAAAGTTACAGAATTTGGCTGATAATTGGAGGGCTTGGTGGAATATATTTGTGCACACAGTATAAAGATATAGAATTCTTTCCAGAGAACTGGAGTATTCTTCTGAATTTATTACAGGTAGCTTTCTGAAACTGAAAGGATTCGACTGACAATTGGAAGATTTGATTGATTTTATATTGTGCACAGATTTAGACATAGAGAAATTGTGCCTGGTAACTAAACTACTCCTGTGAATTTAATGCTGGTATATATCTGAAAATTACAGAATTTGGCTGATAATTGGAGGGCTTGTTTAAATATATTTTGTGAACACAGTGTTAAGATACAGAATACTTTCCAGAGAATTGAAGTATTCTTCTGGATTTATCACAGGTAGCTTTCTTAAAGTGATAGTATTTGACTGATAGTTGGAAGACTTGATTGATTTTACAGTGTACACAGACTTAGACATACCAAATTAGTGCCTCATAACTAGACTACTTTGAATTTAATGCTGGTATACATCTGAAAGTTACAGAATTTGGCTGATAATTGGAGGGCTTGTTTAAATTTAATTTGTGTACACAGTATAAAGATATAGAATTCTTTCCAGAGAATTGGAGTATTCTTTTGAATTTATTAAGGGTAGGTTTCTGAAACTGAAAGGATTTGACAGATAATTGGAAGACTTGATTGATTTCAAGGTGTACACAGATGTAAACATACAGAATTTGTGCCTGGTAGCTAACTACACTTCTGAATTTAATGCTGGTATATATCTCAAAGTTACAGAATTTGGCTGATAATTGGAGGGATTGGTGGAATGTACTTTGTGCACACAGTATAAAGATACAGACTTGTTGTTTGAGAATTGGTGTATCCTTCTGAATTTATTACAGGTAGTTTTCTGAAACTGAAAGGATATAACTGATAATTGGAAAACTTGATTGATTTCACAGTGTACACAGATGTCGACATAGAGAATTTGTGCCTGGTAACTAAACTACTTCTCTGAATTTAATGCTGGAATATATCTCAAAGTTACATAATTTGGCTGATAATTGGAGGGCTTGGTTGAATGTACTTTGTGCGCGGAGTATATATATATAGAATTCTTTCCAGAGAATTGGAGTATTCTTCTGAATTTATTACAGGTAGGTTTCTGAAACTGAAAGGATTTGACTGATAAATGGAAGACTTGATTGATTTTACATTGTGCATAGGCGTAGAAATATAGAATTAGGGCCTGATAACTACACTATTCCTCTGAATTTAATGCTGGTATAAATCTGAAAGTTACAGAATTTGGCTGATAATTGGAGGGCTTGTTTAATTGTACTTTGTGCACACAGTGTAAAGATACAGAATTCTTTCCAGAGAATTGGAGTATTCTTCTGAATTTATTACAGGTAGCTTCCTGAAACTAAAAGATTTGACTGATAATTGGAAGACTTGATTGATTTTGCAGTGTACAGAGACTTAGACATACCGAATTAGTGCCCGATAACTAGACTACTCCTCTGAATTTAATGCTGGTATATATCTGAAAGTTACGGAATTTGGCTGATAATTGGAGGGCTTGGTGGAATATATTTGTGCACCCAGTGTAAAGATATAGAATTCTTTCCAGAGAATTGGAGTATTCTTCTGAATTTATTACAGGTATCTTTCTGAAACTGAAAGGATTCGATTGACAATTGGAAGATTTGACTCATTTTATATTGTGCACAGCTTTAGACATACAGAAATTGTGCCTGATAGCTAAACTACTCCTGTGAATTTAATGCTGGTATATATCTGAAATTACAGGATTTGGCTGATAATTGGAGGGCTTGTTTAAATATATTTTGTGAACACAGTGTTAAGATACAGAATACTTTCCAGAGAATTGGAGTATTCTTCTGGATTTATTACAGGTAGCTTTCTTAAAGTGATAGTATTTGACTGATAGTTGGAAGACTTGATTGATTTTACAGTGTGCACAGACTTAGACATGCAGAATTAGTGCCTCATAACTAGACTACTCCTCTGAACTTAATGCTGGTATACATCTGAAAGTTACAGAATTTGGCTGATAATTGGAGGGCTTGTTTAAATTTAATTTGTGTACACAGTATAAAGATATAGAATTCTTTCCAGAGAATTGGAGTATTCTTTTGAATTTATTAAAGCTAGGTTTCTGAAACTGAAAGGATTAGACTGATAATTGGAAGACTTGATTGATTTCAAGGTGTACACAGATGTAAACATACAGAATTTGTGCCTGGTAACTAGACTACACTTCTGAATTTAATGCTGGTATATATCTGAAAGGTACAGAATTTGGCTGATAATTGGAGGGATTGGTTGAATGTACTTTGTGCACGGAGTATAAATATATAGAATTCTTTCCAGAGAATTGGAGTATTCTTCTGAATTTATGAAAGGTAGGTTTCTGAAACTGAAAGGATTTGACTGAAAACTGGAAGACATGATTGATTTCACAGTGTACACAGATGTAAACATAGAGAATTTGTGCCTGGTAGCTAGACTACTCTTCTGAATTTAATGCTGGTATATATCTCAAAGTTACAGAATTTGTCTGATAATTGGAGGGCTTGGTTGAATGTACTTTGTGCACATAGTATAAATATATAGAATTCTTTCCAGAGAATTGGAATATTCTTCTGAATTTATTACAGGTACCTTTCTGAAACTGCAAGGATTTGAGTGATAGTTGGAAGACTTGATTGATTTTACTGTGTGCACAGACTTACACAGAATTTGTTTCTGGTAACTAGACTATTTCTCTGCATTTAATGCTGGTATATATCTGAAAGTTACAGAATTTGGCTGATAATTGGAGGGCTTGGTGGAATATATTGTGCACACAGTATAAATATATAGAATTCTTTCCAGAGAATTGGAGTATTCTTTTGAATTTATTACAGGTAGCTTTCTGAAGCTGACAGGATGTAACTGATAATTGGAAGACTTGATTGATTTCACAGTGTACACAGATGTCGACATAGAGAATTTGTGCCTGGTAACTAAACTACTCCTCTGAATTTAATGTTGAAATATATCTGAAAGTTACATAATTTGGCTGAGAATTGTAGGGGTTGGTTGAATGTACTTTGTGCACGGAGTATAAATATATAGAATTCTTTCCAGAGAATTGGAGTATTCTTCTGAATTTATTATAGGTAGCTTTCTGAAACTAAAAGATTTAACTGATAATTGGAAGACTTGATGGATTTTACAGTGTGCACAGACTTAGACATACAGAATTGGTGCCTGATAACTAGATTATTCCTCTGAATTTAATGCTGGTGTATATCTGAAAGTTACAGAATTTGGCTGATAATTGGAGGGCTTTGTTGAATGTACTTTGTGCACACAGTATAAAGATATAGAATTCTTTCCAGAGAATTGGAGTATTCTTTTGAATTTATTACAGGTAGTTTTCTGAAACTGAAAGGATGTTAATGATAACTGGAAAACTTGATTGATTTCACAGTGTACACATATGTCGACATAGAGAATTTGTGCCTGGTAACTAAACTACTCCTCTGAATTTAATGCTGAAATATATCTGAAAGTGACAGAGTTTGGCTGATAATTGGAGGGCTTGGTTGATTGTAATTTGTGCACGGAGTATAAAGATATAGAATTCTTTCCAGAGAATTGGAGTATTCTTCTGAATTTATTACAGGTAGGTTTCTGAAATTGAAAGGATTTGACTGATAAATGGAAGACTTGATTGATTTTACATTGTGCATAGGCGTAGAAATATAGAATTAGGGCCTGATAACTACACTATTCCTCTGAATTTAATGCTGGTATAAATCTGAAAGTTACAGAATTTGACTGATAATTGGAGGGCTTGTTTAATTGTACTTTGTGCACACAGTATAAAGATACAGAATTCTTTCCAGAGAATTGGAGTATTCTTCTGAATTTATGACAGGTAGCTTTCTGAAACTAAAAGATTTGACTGATATTTAGAAGACTTGATTGATTTTAAATTGTGCACAGACTTAGACATACAGAATTAGTGCCTGATAACTAGACTTCTCCTCTGCATTTAATGCTGGTATATATCTGAAAATTACAGAATTTGGCTGATAATTGGAGGGCTTGGTTGAATGTACTTTGTGCACACAGTATAAAGATAAAGACTTGTTGTTTGAGAATTGGTGTATTGTTCTGAATTTATTACAGGTAGTTTTCTGAATCTGAAAGGATTTGACTGATAATTGGAAAACTTGATTGATTTTACAGTGTACACAGACTTAGACATACCAAATTAGTGCCTGATAACTAGACTACTTCTCTGAATTTATTGCTGGTATACATCTGAAAGTTACAGAATTTGGCTGATAATTGGAGGGCTTGTTTAATTGTACTTTGTGCACACAGTATAAAGATACAGAATTCTTTCCAGAGAATTGGAATATTCTTCTGAATTTATTACAGGTAGTTTTCTGAAACTAAAAGATTTTACTGATAATTAGAAGACTTGATTGATTTTACAGTGTACAGAGACTTAGACATACAGAATTAGTGCCTGATAACTAGACTACTCCTCTGAATTTAATGTTGGTATATATCTCAAAGTTACAGAATTTGGCTGATAATTGGAGGTCTTGGTGGAATATATTTGTGCACAGAGTATAAAGATATAGAATTCTTTCCAGAGAATTGGAGTATTCTTCTGAATTTATTACAGGTAGCTTTTTGAAACTGAAAGGATTCGACTGACAATTGGAAAATTTGACTGATTTTATATTGTGCACAGATTTAGACATACAGAAATTGCATCTGGTAACTAGACTACTCCTGTTAACTTAATGCTTGTATATATCTGATAATTACAGAATTTGGCTGATAATTGGAGGGCTTGTTTAAATATACTTTGTGCACACATTGTAAAGATACAGAATTCTTTCCAGAGAATTGGAGTATTCTTCTGAATTTATTACAGGTAGCTTTTTAAACTGAAAGATTTTTGACTGATAATTAGAAGAATTGATTTATTTTACAGTGTGCACAGACTTAGACATACAGAATTGGTGCCTGATAACTAGATTATTCCTCTGAATTTAATGCTGGTATATATCTGAAAGTTACAGAATTTGGCTGATAATTGGAGGGATTGGTGGAATGTACTTTGTGCACACAGTATAAAGATACAGAAATGTTGTTTGAGAATTGGTGTATTCCTTTGAATTTATTAGAAGAAGCTTTTTGAATCTGAAAGGATTTGACTGATATTTGGAAGACTTGATTGATTTTACATTGTACACAGACTTAGACATACAAAATTAGTGCCTGATAACTAGAATACTTCTCTGAATTTAATGCTGGTATATATCTGAAAGTTACAGAAGTTGGCTGATAATTGGAGGGATTGGTGGAATATATTTGTGCACACAGTATAAATATACAGAATTCTTTCCAGAGAATTGGAGTAGTGTTTTGAATTTATTAAAGGTAGGTTTCTGAAACTGAAAGGATTTGACTGATAATTGAAAGACTTGATTGATTTCACAGTGTACACAGATGTAAACATAGAGAATTTGTGCCTGGTAGCTAGACTACTCTTCTGAATTTAATGCTCGTATATATCTCAAAGTTACAGAATTTGGCTGATAATTGGAGGGCTTGGTTGAATGTACTTAGTGCACACAGTATAAAAATATGGAATTCTTTCCAGAGAATTGGTGTATTCTTCTGAATTTATTACAGGTACCTATCTGAAACTCCAAGGATTTGAGTGATAATTGGAAGACTTGATTGATTTTACTGTGTGCACAGACTTACACAGAATTTGTTTCTGGTATCTAGACTACTCCTCTGAATTTAATGCTTGTATATATCTGACAATTACAGAATTTGGCTGATAATTGGAGGACTTGTTTAAATATATTTTGTGCACACAGTGTAAAGATACAGAATTCTTTCCAGAGAATTGGATTATTCTTCTGAATTTTTTACAGGTAGCTTTTTAAAGTGAAAGGTTTTGACTGATAATTAGAAGAATTGATTTATTTTACAGTGTGCACAGACTTAGACATACAGAATCAGTGCCTGATAACTAGACTACTCTGAATTGAATGCTAGTATATGTCTGAAAGTTACAGAATTTGGCTGATAATTGGAGGGCTTGGTTTAATGGAATTTGTGCACACAGTATAATGACTTAGACTTCTTGTCTGAGAATATGTGTATTCTGAATTTATTATAGGTAGCTTTCTGAAACTGAAAGGATTTGACTGATAATTGGAAGACTTGATTGATTTTACAGTGTTCACAGACTTAGACATACAGAATTGGTGCCTGATAACTAGATTATTCCTCTGAATATAATGCTGGTATATATCTCAAAGTTACAGAATTTGGCTGATAATTGGAGGGCTTGTTTAAATATACTTTGTGCACACAGTGTAAAATACAGAATTCTTTCCAGAGAATTGGAGTATTCTTCTGAATTTTTTACACGTAGCTTTTCAATCTGAAAGGATTTGACTGATAATTAGAAGACTTGATTGATTTTACATTGTACATAGATGTAAACATACAGAAATTGCATCTGGTAACTAGACTACTCCTCTGAATTTAATGCTGGTATATATCTGAAAATTACAGAATTTTGATGATAATTGGAGGGCTTGGTTGAATGTACTTTGTTCACACAGTGTAAAGATACAGACTTGTTGTTTGAGAATTGGTGTATTCCTCTGAATATATTAGAGGTAGCTTTCTGAATCTGAAAGGATTTGACTGATAATTGGAAGACTTGATTGATTTTACAGTGTGCACAGACTTAGACATACAGAATTTGTGCCTGATAAGTAGACTGCCATTGTGAATTTAATTCTGATATATATCTGAAAATTACTGATTTTGGCTGAGAATTCGCAGTGTACACAAATGTCGACATAGAGATTTTGTGCCTGGTAACTAGACTACTCTTCTGAATTTAGTGTTCGTATATATCTCAAAGTTACAGAATTTGGCTGATAATTGGAGGGCTTGGTTGAATGTACTTAGTGCACACAGTATAAAGATATGAAATTCTTTCCAGAGAATTGGAGTAATCTTCTGAATTTATTACAGGTAGCTTTCTGAAACTAAAAGTTTTGGCTGATAATTGGAGGACTTGATTGATTTTACAGTATACACAGACTTAGTCATACCAAATTAGTGCCCGATAACTAGACTACTCCTCTGAATTTAATGTTGGTATATATCTCAAAGTTACAGAATTTGGCTGTTAATTGGAGGGCTTGGTGGAATATATTTGTGCACACAGTATAAAGATATAGAATTCTTTCCAGAGAACTGGAGTATTCTTCTGAATTTATTACAGGTAGCTTTCTGAAACTGAAAGGATTCGACTGACAATTGGAAGATTTGATTGATTTTATATTGTGCACAGATTTAGACATAGAGAAATTGTGCCTGGTAACTAAACTACTCCTGTGAATTTAATGCTGGTATATATCTGAAAATTACAGAATTTGGCTGATAATTGGAGGGCTTGTTTAAATATATTTTGTGCACACAGTGTAAAGATACAGAATTCTTTCCAGAGAATTGGAGTATTCTTCTGAATTTATTACAGGTAGCTTTCTTAAAGTGATAGTAGTTGACTGATAATTGGAAGACTTGATTTATTTTACAGTGTACACAGACTTAGACATACCAAATTAGTGCCTCATAACTAGACTACTCCTCTGAACTTAGTGCTGGTATACATCTGAAAGTTACAGAATTTGGCTGATAATTGGAGGGCTTGTTTAAAGTTAATTTGTGCACACAGTGTAAAGATATAGAATTCTTTCCAGAGAATTGGAGTATTCTTCTGAATTTATTACAGGTAGGTTTCTGAAACTGAAAGGATTCGACTGACAATTGGAAGATTTGACTGATTTTATATTGTGCACAGCTTTAGACATAGAGAATTTGTGCCTGGTAACTAGACTACACTTCTGAATTTAATGCTGTTATATATCTGAAAGGTACAGAATTTGGCTGATAATTGGAGGGATTGGTTGAATGTACTTTGTGCACGGAGTATAAATATATAGAATTCTTTCCAGAGAATTGGAGTATTCTTCTGAATTTATTAGAGGTAGCTTTCTGAAACTAAAAGATTTGACTGATAATTGGAAGACTTGATTGATTTTACAGTATATACAGACTTAGTCATACCAAATTAGTGCCCGATAACTAGACTACTCCTCTGAAATTAATGTTGGTATATATCTCAAAGTTACAGAATTTGGCTTGTAATTGGAGGGATTGGTGCAATATATTTGTGCACACACTATAAATATATAGAATTCTTTCCAGAGAATTGGAGTATTCTTTTGAATTTATTACAGGTAGTTTTCTGAAACTGAAACGATGTTAATGATAACTGGAAAACTTGATTGATTTCAGAGTGTACACATATGTCGACATAGAGAATTTGTGCCTGGTAACTAAACTACTCCTCTGAATTTAATGCTGAAATATATCTGAAAGTGACAGAGTTTGGCTGATAATTGGAGGGCTTGGTTGAATATAATTTGTGCACGGAGTATAAAGATATAGAATTCTTTCCAGAGAATTGGAGTATTCTTCTGAATTTATTACAGGTAGGTTTCTGAAATTGAAAGGATTTGACTGATAAATGGAAGACTTGATTGATTTTACATTGTGCATAGACTTAGAAATATAGAATTAGTGCCTGATAACTACACTATTCCTCTGAATTTAATGCTGGTATAAATCTGAAAGTTACAGAATTTGGCTGATAATTGGAGGGCTTGTTTAATTGTACTTTGTGCACACAGTATAAAGATACAGAATTCTTTCCAGAGAATTGGAGTATTCTTCTGAATTTATTACAGGTAGCTTTCTGAAACTAAAAGATTTGACTGATATTTAGAAGACTTGATTGATTTTAAATTGTGCACAGACTTAGACATACAGAATTAGTGCCTGATAACTAGACTACTCCTCTGCATTTAATGCTGGTATATATCTGAAAATTACAGAATTTGGCTGATAATTGGAGGGCTTGGTTGAATGTACTTTGTGCACACAGTGTAAAGATAGAGACTTGTTGTTTGAGAATTGGTGTATTGTTCTGAATTTATTACAGGTAGTTTTCTGAATCTGAAAGGATTTGACTGATAATTGGAAAACTTGATTGATTTTACAGTGTACACAGACTTAGACATACCAAATTAGTGCCTGATAACTATAATACTTCTCTGAATTTATTGCTGGTATACATCTGAAAGTTACAGAATTTGGCTGATAATTGGAGGGCTTGTTTAATTGTACTTTGTGCACACAGTATAAAGATACAGAATTCTTTCCAGAGAATTGGAATATTCTTCTGAATTTATTACAGGCAGTTTTCTGAAACTAAAAGATTTTACTGATAATTAGAAGACTTGATTGATTTTACAGTGTACAGAGACTTAGACATACAGAATTAGTGCCTGATAACTAGACTACTTCTCTGAATTTAATGCTGGTATACATCTGAAAGTTACAGAATTTGGCTGATAATTGGACGACTTGTTTAAAGTTAATTTGTGCACACAGTGTAAAGATATAGAATTCTTTCCAGAGAATTGGAGTATTCTTTTGAATATATTAAATGTAGGTTTCTGAAACTGATAGGATTGGACTGAAAATTGGAAGACTTGATTGATTTGACAATGTACACAGATGTAAACATATAGAATTTGTGCCTGGTAACTAGACTACTCTTCTGAATTTAATGCTGGTATATATCTCAAAGTTACAGAATTTGGCTGATAATTGGAGGGCTTGGTTGAATGTACTTAGTGCACGGAGTATAAATATATAGAATTCTTTCCAGAGAATTGGAGTAATCTTCTGAATTTATTACAGGTAGCTTTCTGAAACTAAAAGTTTTGGCTGATAATTGGAGGACTTGATTGATTTTACAGTATACATAGACTTAGTCATACCAAATTAGTGCCCGATAACTAGACTACTCCTCTGAATTTAATGTTGGTATATATCTCAAAGTTAAAGAATTTGGCTGATAATTGGAGGGCTTGGTGGAATATATTTGTGCACAGAGTATAAAGATATAGAATTCTTTCCAGAGAATTGGAGTATTCTTCTGAATTTATTACAGGTAGCTTTTTGAAACTGAAAGGATTCGACTGACAATTGGAAAATTTGACTGATTTTATATTGTGCACAGATTTAGACATACAGAAATTGCATCTGGTAACTAGACTACTCCTGTTAACTTAATGCTTGTATATATCTGATAATTACAGAATTTGGCTGATAATTGGAGGGCTTGTTTAAATATACTTTGTGCACACATTGTAAAGATACAGAATTCTTTCCAGAGAATTGGAGTATTCTTCTGAATTTATTACAGGTAGCTTTTTAAACTGAAAGATTTTTGACTGATAATTAGAAGAATTGATTTATTTTACAGTGTGCACAGACTTAGACATACAGAATTGGTGCCTGATAACTAGATTATTCCTCTGAATTTAATGCTGGTATATATCTGAAAGTTACAGAATTTGGCTGATAATTGGAGGGATTGGTGGAATGTACTTTGTGCACACAGTATAAAGATACAGAAATGTTGTTTGAGAATTGGTGTATTCCTTTGAATTTATTAGAAGAAGCTTTTTGAATCTGAAAGGATTTGACTGATATTTGGAAGACTTGATTGATTTTACATTGTACACAGACTTAGACATACAAAATTAGTGCCTGATAACTAGAATACTTCTCTGAATTTAATGCTGGTATATATCTGAAAGTTACAGAAGTTGGCTGATAATTGGAGGGATTGGTGGAATATATTTGTGCACACAGTATAAATATACAGAATTCTTTCCAGAGAATTGGAGTAGTGTTTTGAATTTATTAAAGGTAGGTTTCTGAAACTGAAAGGATTTGACTGATAATTGAAAGACTTGATTGATTTCACAGTGTACACAGATGTAAACATAGAGAATTTGTGCCTGGTAGCTAGACTACTCTTCTGAATTTAATGCTCGTATATATCTCAAAGTTACAGAATTTGGCTGATAATTGGAGGGCTTGGTTGAATGTACTTAGTGCACACAGTATAAAAATATGGAATTCTTTCCAGAGAATTGGTGTATTCTTCTGAATTTATTACAGGTACCTATCTGAAACTCCAAGGATTTGAGTGATAATTGGAAGACTTGATTGATTTTACTGTGTGCACAGACTTACACAGAATTTGTTTCTGGTATCTAGACTACTCCTCTGAATTTAATGCTTGTATATATCTGACAATTACAGAATTTGGCTGATAATTGGAGGACTTG
Organism: Colius striatus; assembly: GCF_028858725.1. NCBI lineage: Eukaryota > Metazoa > Chordata > Aves > Coliiformes > Coliidae > Colius > Colius striatus. The sequence goes on along the minus strand of NC_084759.1, from coordinate 122,120 downwards.
TTTAAATATATTTTGTGCACACAGTGTAAAGATACAGAATTCTTTCCAGAGAATTGGATTATTCTTCTGAATTTTTTACAGGTAGCTTTTTAAAGTGAAAGGTTTTGACTGATAATTAGAAGAATTGATTTATTTTACAGTGTGCACAGACTTAGACATACAGAATCAGTGCCTGATAACTAGACTACTCTGAATTGAATGCTAGTATATGTCTGAAAGTTACAGAATTTGGCTGATAATTGGAGGGCTTGGTTTAATGGAATTTGTGCACACAGTATAATGACTTAGACTTCTTGTCTGAGAATATGTGTATTCTGAATTTATTATAGGTAGCTTTCTGAAACTGAAAGGATTTGACTGATAATTGGAAGACTTGATTGATTTTACAGTGTTCACAGACTTAGACATACAGAATTGGTGCCTGATAACTAGATTATTCCTCTGAATATAATGCTGGTATATATCTCAAAGTTACAGAATTTGGCTGATAATTGGAGGGCTTGTTTAAATATACTTTGTGCACACAGTGTAAAATACAGAATTCTTTCCAGAGAATTGGAGTATTCTTCTGAATTTTTTACACGTAGCTTTTCAATCTGAAAGGATTTGACTGATAATTAGAAGACTTGATTGATTTTACATTGTACATAGATGTAAACATACAGAAATTGCATCTGGTAACTAGACTACTCCTCTGAATTTAATGCTGGTATATATCTGAAAATTACAGAATTTTGATGATAATTGGAGGGCTTGGTTGAATGTACTTTGTTCACACAGTGTAAAGATACAGACTTGTTGTTTGAGAATTGGTGTATTCCTCTGAATATATTAGAGGTAGCTTTCTGAATCTGAAAGGATTTGACTGATAATTGGAAGACTTGATTGATTTTACAGTGTGCACAGACTTAGACATACAGAATTTGTGCCTGATAAGTAGACTGCCATTGTGAATTTAATTCTGATATATATCTGAAAATTACTGATTTTGGCTGAGAATTCGCAGTGTACACAAATGTCGACATAGAGATTTTGTGCCTGGTAACTAGACTACTCTTCTGAATTTAGTGTTCGTATATATCTCAAAGTTACAGAATTTGGCTGATAATTGGAGGGCTTGGTTGAATGTACTTAGTGCACACAGTATAAAGATATGAAATTCTTTCCAGAGAATTGGAGTAATCTTCTGAATTTATTACAGGTAGCTTTCTGAAACTAAAAGTTTTGGCTGATAATTGGAGGACTTGATTGATTTTACAGTATACACAGACTTAGTCATACCAAATTAGTGCCCGATAACTAGACTACTCCTCTGAATTTAATGTTGGTATATATCTCAAAGTTACAGAATTTGGCTGTTAATTGGAGGGCTTGGTGGAATATATTTGTGCACACAGTATAAAGATATAGAATTCTTTCCAGAGAACTGGAGTATTCTTCTGAATTTATTACAGGTAGCTTTCTGAAACTGAAAGGATTCGACTGACAATTGGAAGATTTGATTGATTTTATATTGTGCACAGATTTAGACATAGAGAAATTGTGCCTGGTAACTAAACTACTCCTGTGAATTTAATGCTGGTATATATCTGAAAATTACAGAATTTGGCTGATAATTGGAGGGCTTGTTTAAATATATTTTGTGCACACAGTGTAAAGATACAGAATTCTTTCCAGAGAATTGGAGTATTCTTCTGAATTTATTACAGGTAGCTTTCTTAAAGTGATAGTAGTTGACTGATAATTGGAAGACTTGATTTATTTTACAGTGTACACAGACTTAGACATACCAAATTAGTGCCTCATAACTAGACTACTTCTCTGAATTTAGTGCTGGTATACATCTGAAAGTTACAGAATTTGGCTGATAATTGGAGGGCTTGTTTAAAGTTAATTTGTGCACACAGTGTAAAGATATAGAATTCTTTCCAGAGAATTGGAGTATTCTTCTGAATTTATTACAGGTAGGTTTCTGAAACTGAAAGGATTCGACTGACAATTGGAAGATTTGACTGATTTTATATTGTGCACAGCTTTAGACATAGAGAATTTGTGCCTGGTAACTAGACTACACTTCTGAATTTAATGCTGTTATATATCTGAAAGGTACAGAATTTGGCTGATAATTGGAGGGATTGGTTGAATGTACTTTGTGCACGGAGTATAAATATATAGAATTCTTTCCAGAGAATTGGAGTATTCTTCTGAATTTATTAGAGGTAGCTTTCTGAAACTAAAAGATTTGACTGATAATTGGAAGACTTGATTGATTTTACAGTATATACAGACTTAGTCATACCAAATTAGTGCCCGATAACTAGACTACTCCTCTGAAATTAATGTTGGTATATATCTCAAAGTTACAGAATTTGGCTTGTAATTGGAGGGATTGGTGCAATATATTTGTGCACACACTATAAATATATAGAATTCTTTCCAGAGAATTGGAGTATTCTTTTGAATTTATTACAGGTAGTTTTCTGAAACTGAAACGATGTTAATGATAACTGGAAAACTTGATTGATTTCAGAGTGTACACATATGTCGACATAGAGAATTTGTGCCTGGTAACTAAACTACTCCTCTGAATTTAATGCTGAAATATATCTGAAAGTGACAGAGTTTGGCTGATAATTGGAGGGCTTGGTTGAATATAATTTGTGCACGGAGTATAAAGATATAGAATTCTTTCCAGAGAATTGGAGTATTCTTCTGAATTTATTACAGGTAGGTTTCTGAAATTGAAAGGATTTGACTGATAAATGGAAGACTTGATTGATTTTACATTGTGCATAGACTTAGAAATATAGAATTAGTGCCTGATAACTACACTATTCCTCTGAATTTAATGCTGGTATAAATCTGAAAGTTACAGAATTTGGCTGATAATTGGAGGGCTTGTTTAATTGTACTTTGTGCACACAGTATAAAGATACAGAATTCTTTCCAGAGAATTGGAGTATTCTTCTGAATTTATTACAGGTAGCTTTCTGAAACTAAAAGATTTGACTGATATTTAGAAGACTTGATTGATTTTAAATTGTGCACAGACTTAGACATACAGAATTAGTGCCTGATAACTAGACTACTCCTCTGCATTTAATGCTGGTATATATCTGAAAATTACAGAATTTGGCTGATAATTGGAGGGCTTGGTTGAATGTACTTTGTGCACACAGTGTAAAGATAGAGACTTGTTGTTTGAGAATTGGTGTATTGTTCTGAATTTATTACAGGTAGTTTTCTGAATCTGAAAGGATTTGACTGATAATTGGAAAACTTGATTGATTTTACAGTGTACACAGACTTAGACATACCAAATTAGTGCCTGATAACTATAATACTTCTCTGAATTTATTGCTGGTATACATCTGAAAGTTACAGAATTTGGCTGATAATTGGAGGGCTTGTTTAATTGTACTTTGTGCACACAGTATAAAGATACAGAATTCTTTCCAGAGAATTGGAATATTCTTCTGAATTTATTACAGGCAGTTTTCTGAAACTAAAAGATTTTACTGATAATTAGAAGACTTGATTGATTTTACAGTGTACAGAGACTTAGACATACAGAATTAGTGCCTGATAACTAGACTACTTCTCTGAATTTAATGCTGGTATACATCTGAAAGTTACAGAATTTGGCTGATAATTGGACGACTTGTTTAAAGTTAATTTGTGCACACAGTGTAAAGATATAGAATTCTTTCCAGAGAATTGGAGTATTCTTTTGAATATATTAAATGTAGGTTTCTGAAACTGATAGGATTGGACTGAAAATTGGAAGACTTGATTGATTTGACAATGTACACAGATGTAAACATATAGAATTTGTGCCTGGTAACTAGACTACTCTTCTGAATTTAATGCTGGTATATATCTCAAAGTTACAGAATTTGGCTGATAATTGGAGGGCTTGGTTGAATGTACTTAGTGCACGGAGTATAAATATATAGAATTCTTTCCAGAGAATTGGAGTAATCTTCTGAATTTATTACAGGTAGCTTTCTGAAACTAAAAGTTTTGGCTGATAATTGGAGGACTTGATTGATTTTACAGTATACATAGACTTAGTCATACCAAATTAGTGCCCGATAACTAGACTACTCCTCTGAATTTAATGTTGGTATATATCTCAAAGTTAAAGAATTTGGCTGATAATTGGAGGGCTTGGTGGAATATATTTGTGCACAGAGTATAAAGATATAGAATTCTTTCCAGAGAATTGGAGTATTCTTCTGAATTTATTACAGGTAGCTTTCTGAAACTGAAAGGATTCGACTGACAATTGGAAAATTTGACTGATTTTATATTGTGCACAGATTTAGACATACAGAAATTGCATCTGGTAACTAGACTACTCCTTTTAACTTAATGCTTGTATATATCTGATAATTACAGAATTTGGCTGATAATTGGAGGGCTTGTTTAAATATACTTTGTGCCCACATTGTAAAGATACAGAATTCTTTCCAGAGAATTGGAGTATTCTTCTGAATTTATTACAGGTAGCTTTCTGAAACTGAAAGGATTTGACTGATAATTGGAAGATTTGATTGATTTTACAGTGTGCACAGATTTAGACATACAGAAATTATATCTGGTAACTAGAGTACTACTTCTCTAAATTTAATGCTGGTATATATCTGAAAGTTACAGAATTTGGCTGATAATTGGAGGGCTTTTTAAAATTTATTTTGTGCACACAGTATAAAGATACAGACTTCTTGTTTGAGAATTGGTGCATTCTTCTGAATTTATTACAGGTAGGTTTCTGAAACTGAAAGGATTTGACTGATAATTGGAAGACTTGATTGATTTTGCAGTGTGCACAGATTTAGACATGCAGAATTAGTGCCTCATAACTAGACTACTCCTCTGAATTTAATGGTGGTATATATCTGAAAGTTACAGAATTTGGCTGATAATTGGAGGGCTTGGTGGAATATATTTGTGCACCCAGTATAAAGATATAGAATTCTTTCCAGAGAATTGGAGTATTCTTCTGAATTTATTAGAGGTAACTTTCTGAAACTGAAAGGATTCGACTGACAATTGGAAGATTTGACTGATTTTATATTGTGCACAGCTTTAGACATACAGAATTGGTGCCTGGTAACTAGACTACACTTCTGAATTTAATACTGGTATATATCTGAAAGGTACAGAATTTGGCTGATAATTGGAGGGATTGGTGGAATATATTTGTGCACACAGTATAAATATACAGAATTCTTTCCAGAGAATTGGAGTAGTGTTTTGAATTTATTAAAGGTAGGTTTCTGAAACTGAAAGGATTTGACTGAAAATTGGAAGACTTGATTGATTTCACAGTGTACACAGATGTAAACATACAGAATTTGTGCCTGGTAGCTAGACTACTCTTCTGAATTTAATGCTCGTATATATCTGAAAGTTACAGAATTTGGCTGATAATTGGATGGCTTGGTTGAATGTATTTAGTGCACACAGTATAAAGATATAGAATTCTTTCCAGAGAATTGGTGTATTCTTCTGAATTTATTACAGGTACCTATCTGAAACTCCAAGGATTTGAGTGATAATTGGAAGACTTGATGGATTTTACTGTGTGCACAGACTTACACAGAATTTGTTTCTGGTAACTAGACTACTCCTCTGAATTTAATGCTTGTATATATCTGACAATTACAGAATTTGGCTGATAATTGGAGGGCTTGTTTAAATATATTTTGTGCACGCAGTGTAAAGATACAGAATTCTTTCCAGAGAATTGGATTATTCTTCTGAATTTTTTACAGGTAGCTTTTTAAACTGAAAGGTTTTGACTGATAATTAGAAGAATTGATTTATTTTACAGTGTGCACAGACATACAGAATCAGTGCCTGATAACTAGACTACTCTGAATTGAATGCTAGTATATGTCTGAAAGTTACAGAATTTGGCTGATAATTGGAGGGCTTGGTTTAATGTACTTTGTGCACACAGTATAATGACTTAGACTTCTTGTCTGAGAATATGTGTATTCTGAATTTATTATAGGTAGCTTTCTGAAACTGAAAGGATTTGACTGATAATTGGAAGACTTGATTGATTTTACAGTGTTCACAGACTTAGACATACAGAATTGGTGCCTGATAACTAGATTATTCCTCTGAATTTAATGCTGGTATATATCTCAAAGTTACAGAATTTGGCTGATAATTGGAGGGCTTGGTTGAATGTACTTTGTGCACAAAGTATAAAGATATAGAATTCTTTCCAGAGAATTGGAGTATTCTTTTGAATTTATGAAAGGTAGGTTTCTGAAACTGAAAGGATTTGACTGAAAATTGGAAGACTTGATTGATTTCACAGTGTACACAGATGTAAACATACAGAATTTGTGCCTGGTAGCTAGACTACTCTTCTGAATTTAATGCTGGTATATATCTCAAAGTTATAGAATTTGGCTGATAATTGGAGGTCTTGTTTAATTGTACTTTGTGCACACAGTAGAAAGATACAGAGTTCTTTCCAGAGAATTGGAGTATTCTTCTGAATTTCTTACAGGTAACTTTCTGAAACTGAAAGGATTCGACTGATAATTGGAAGATTTGATTGATTTTACAGTGTGAACAGATTTAGACATACAGAAATTGTATCTGGTAACTAGAGTACTCTTGTGAATTTAATGCTGGTATATATCTGAAAGTTACAGAATTTGGCTGATAATTGGAGTGTGTTTAAATTTAATTTTTGCACACAGTATAAAGATATAGAATTTTTGAAGACAATTGGTGAATTCTTTTGAATTTATTACAGGTAGCTTTCTGAAACTAAATGATTTCACTGATAATTAGAAGACTTGATTGATTTTAAAGTATATACACAATTAGTCGTAGCAAATTAGTGTCTGATAACTAGACAACTCCTGTGAATTTAATGCTGGCATATATCTTGAAGTTACACAATTTAGCTGATAATTGGAGAGCTTGGTGTAATGAAATTTGTGCACACGGTAGAAAGATTCAGCCTTTTTGTCTGAGTATTGGAGTATTCTTCTGAATTTATTACAGGTAGCTTTCTGAAACTGAAAGGATTCGACTGATAATTGGAATATTTGACTGATTTTATATTGTGCACACATTTAGACATACAGAAATTGCATCTGGTAACTAGACTACTCCTGTGAATTTAATGCTGGTATATATCTGAAAATTACAGAATTTGGCTGATAATTGGAGGGCTTGTTTAAATATACTTTGTGCACACAGTGTAAAGATACAGAATTCTTTCCAGAGAACTGGAGTATTCTTCTGAATTTATTACAGGTAGCTTTTTAATCTGAAAGGATTTGACTGATAATTAGAAGACTTGATTGATTTTACATTGTACACAGATGTAAACATACAGAAATTGCATCTGGTAACTAGACTACTCCTGTGAATTTAATGCTTGTATATATATGAAAATTACAGAATTTGGCTGATAATTGGAGGGCTTGGTTGAATGTACTTTGTGCACACAGTGTAAAGATACAGAATTCTTTCCAGAGAATTGGAGTATTCTTCTGAATTTTTTACAGGTAGCTTTTTAATCTGAAAGGATTTGACTGATAATTAGAAGACTTGATTGATTTTACATTGTACATAGATGTAAACATACAGAAATTGCATCTGGTAACTAGACTACTCCTCTGAATTTAATGCTGGTATATATCTGAAAATTACAGAATTTTGATGATAATTGGAGGGCTTGGTTGAATGTACTTTGTTCACACAGTGTAAAGATACAGACTTGTTGTTTGAGAATTGGTGTATTCCTCTGAATATATTAGAGGTAGCTTTCTGAATCTGAAAGGATTTGACTGATAATTGGAAGACTTGATTGATTTTACGGTGTGCACAGACTTAGACATACAGAATTTGTGCCTGATATGTAGACTGCCATTGTGAATTTAATTCTGATATATATCTGAAAATTACTGATTTTGGCTGAGAATTCGCAGTGTACACAGATGTCGACATAGAGATTTTGTGCCTGGTAACTAGACTACTCTTCTGAATTTAATGTTCATATATATCTCAAAGTTACAGAATTTGGCTGATAATTGGAGGGCTTGGTTGAATGTACTTAGTGCACACAGTATAAAGATATGAAATTCTTTCCAGAGAATTGGAGTAATCTTCTGAATTTATTACAGGTAGCTTTCTGAAACTAAAAGTTTTGGCTGATAATTGGAAGACTTGATTGATTTTACAGTATACACAGACTTAGTCATACCAAATTAGTGCCCGATAACTAGACTACTCCTCTGAATTTAATGTTGGTATATATCTCAAAGTTACAGAATTTGGCTGATAATTGGAGGGCTTGGTGGAATATATTTGTGCACACAGTATAAAGATATAGAATTCTTTCCAGAGAATTGGAGTATTCTTCTGAATTTATTACAGGTAGCTTTCTGAAACTGAAAGGATTCGACTGACAATTGGAAGATTTGATTGATTTTATATTGTGCACAGATTTAGACATAGAGAAATTGTGCCTACTAACTAAACTACTCCTGTGAATTTAATGCTGGTATATATCTGAAAATTACAGAATTTGGCTGATAATTGGAGGGCTTGGTTGAATGTACTTTGTGCACACAGTATAAAGATACAGACTTGTTGTTTGAGACTTGGTGTATTGTTCTGAATTTATTACAGGTAGTTTTCTGAATCTGAAAGGATTTGACTGATAATTGGAAGACTTGATTTATTTTACAGTGTGCACAGACTTAGACATACTAAATTAGTGCCTGATAACTAGACTACTTCTCTGAATTTATTTCTGGTATATATCTGAAAGTTACAGAATTTGGCTGATAATTGGAGGGCTTGTTTAAAGTTAATTTGTGCACACAATGTAAAGATATAGAATTCTTTCCAGAGAATTGGAGTATTCTTTTGAATTTATTACAGGTAGGTTTCTGAAACTGAAAGGATTTGACTGAAAATTGGAAGACTTGATTGATTTCACAGTGTACACAGATGTAAACATACAGAATTTGTGCCTGGTAACTAGACTACTCTTCTGAATTTAATGCTGGTATATATCTCATAGTTACAGAATTTGGCTGATAATTGGAGGTCTTGTTTAAGTTTAATTTGTGCACACAGTGTAAAGATATAGAATTCTTTCCAGAGAATTGGAGTATTCTTCTGAATTTATTAGAGGTAGCTTTCTGAAACTAAAAGATTTGACTTATAATTGGAAGACTTGATTGATTTTACAGTATATACAGACTTAGTCATACCAAATTAGTGCCCGATAACAAGACTACTCCTCTGAAATTAATTTTGGTATATATCTCAAAGTTACAGAATTTGGCTTGTAATTGGAGGGATTGGTGGAATATATTTGTGCACACACTATAAATATATAGAATTCTTTCCAGAGAATTGGAGTATTCTTTTGAATTTATTACAGGTAGTTTTCTGAAACTGAAAGGATGTTAATGATAACTGGAAAACTTGATTGATTTCACAGTGTACACATATGTCGACATAGAGAATTTGTGCCTGGTAACTAAACTACTCCTCTGAATTTAATGCTGAAATATATCTGAAAGTGACAGAGTTTGGCTGATAAATGGAGAGCTTGGTTGAATGTAATTTGTGCACGGAGTATAAAGATATAGAATTCTTTCCAGAGAATTGGAGTATTTTTTGAATTTATTACAGGTAGGTTTCTGAAATTGAAAGGATTTGACTGATAAATGGAAGACTTGATTGATTTTACATTGTGCATAAGCGTAGAAATATAGAATTAGTGCCTGATAACTACACTATTCCTCTGAATTTAATGCTGGTATAAATCTGAAAGTTACAGCATTTGGCTGATAATTGGAGGGCTTGTTTAATTGTACTTTGTGTACACAGTATAAAGATACAGAATTCTTTCCAGAGAATTGGAGTATTCTTCTGAATTTATTACAGGTAGCTTTCTGAAACTAAAAGATTTGACTGATATTTAGAAGACTTGATTGATTTTAAATTGTGCACAGACTTAGACATACAGCATTAGTGCCTGATAACTAGACTACTCCTCTGCATTTAATGCTGGTATATATCTGAAAATTACAGAATTTGGCTGATAATAGGAGGGCTTGGTTGAATGTACTTTGTGCACACAGTATAAAGATAAAGACTTGTTGTTTGAGAATTGGTGTATTGTTCTGAATTTATTACAGGTAGTTTTCTGAATCTGAAAGGATTTGACTGATAATTGGAAAACTTGATTGATTTTACAGTGTACACAGACTTAGACATACCAAATTAGTGCCTGATAACTATAATACTTCTCTGAATTTATTGCTGGTATACATCTGAAAGTTACAGAATTTGGCTGATAATTGGAGGGCTTGTTTAATTGTACTTTTTGCACACAGTATAAAGATACAGAATTCTTTCCAGAGAATTGGAATATTCTTCTGAATTTATTACAGGTAGTTTTCTGAAACTAAAAGATTTTACTGATAATTAGAAGACTTGATTGATTTTACAGTGTACAGAGACTTAGACATACAGAATTAGTGCCTGATAACTAGACTACTTTTCTGAATTTAATGCTGGTATACATCTGAAAGTTACAGAATTTGGCTGATAATTGGACGACTTGTTTAAAGTTAATTTGTGCACACAGTGTAAAGATATAGAATTCTTTCCAGAGAATTGGAGTAATCTTCTGAATTTATTACAGGTAGCTTTCTGAAACTAAAAGTTTTGGCTGATAATTGGAGGACTTGATTGATTTTACAGTGTACACAGACTTAGTCATACCAAATTAGTGCCCGATAACTAGACTACTCCTCTGAATTTAATGTTGGTATATATCTCAATGTTACAGAATTTGGCTGATAATTGGAGGGCTTGGTGGAATATATTTGTGCACAGAGTATAAAGATATAGAATTCTTTCCAGAGAATTGGAGTATTCTTCTGAATTTATTACAGGTAGCTTTCTGAAATTGAAAGGATTCGACTGACAATTGGAAAATTTTACTGATTTTATATTGTGCACAGATTTAGACATACAGAAATTGCATCTGGTAACTAGACTACTCCTGTTAACTTAATGCTTGTATATATCTGATAATTACAGAATTTGGCTGATAATTGGAGGGCTTGTTTAAATATACTTTGTGCACACATTGTAAAGATACAGAATTCTTTCCAGAGAATTGGAGTATTCTTCTGAATTTATTACAGGTAGCTTTCTGAAACTGAAAGGATTCGACTGACAATTGGAAGATTTGATTGATTTTATATTGTGCACAGATTTAGACATAGAGAAATTGTGCCTGGTAACTAAACTACTCCTGTGAATTTAATGCTGGTATATATCTGAAAATTACAGAATTTGGCTGATAATTGGAGGGCTTGTTTAAATATATTTTGTGCACACAGTGTAAAGATACAGAATTCTTTCCAGAGAATTGGAGTATTCTTCTGAATTTATTACAGGTAGCTTTCTTAAAGTGATAGTAGTTGACTGATAATTGGAAGACTTGATTTATTTTACAGTGTACACAGACTTAGACATACCAAATTAGTGCCTCATAACTAGACTACTTCTCTGAATTTAATGCTGGTATACATCTGAAAGTTACAGAATTTGGCTGATAATTGGACGACTTGTTTAAAGTTAATTTGTGCACACAGTGTAAAGATATAGAATTCTTTCCAGAGAATTGGAGTATTCTTTTGAATATATTAAATGTAGGTTTCTGAAACTGATAGGATTGGACTGAAAATTGGAAGACTTGATTGATTTGACAATGTACACAGATGTAAACATATAGAATTTGTGCCTGGTAACTAGACTACTCTTCTGAATTTAATGCTGGTATATATCTCAAAGTTACAGAATTTGGCTGATAATTGGAGGGCTTGGTTGAATGTACTTAGTGCACGGAGTATAAATATATAGAATTCTTTCCAGAGAATTGGAGTAATCTTCTGAATTTATTACAGGTAGCTTTCTGAAACTAAAAGTTTTGGCTGATAATTGGAGGACTTGATTGATTTTACAGTATACATAGACTTAGTCATACCAAATTAGTGCCCGATAACTAGACTACTCCTCTGAATTTAATGTTGGTATATATCTCAAAGTTAAAGAATTTGGCTGATAATTGGAGGGCTTGGTGGAATATATTTGTGCACAGAGTATAAAGATATAGAATTCTTTCCAGAGAATTGGAGTATTCTTCTGAATTTATTACAGGTAGCTTTCTGAAACTGAAAGGATTCGACTGACAATTGGAAAATTTGACTGATTTTATATTGTGCACAGATTTAGACATACAGAAATTGCATCTGGTAACTAGACTACTCCTTTTAACTTAATGCTTGTATATATCTGATAATTACAGAATTTGGCTGATAATTGGAGGGCTTGTTTAAATATACTTTGTGCCCACATTGTAAAGATACAGAATTCTTTCCAGAGAATTGGAGTATTCTTCTGAATTTATTACAGGTAGCTTTCTGAAACTGAAAGGATTTGACTGATAATTGGAAGATTTGATTGATTTTACAGTGTGCACAGATTTAGACATACAGAAATTATATCTGGTAACTAGAGTACTACTTCTCTAAATTTAATGCTGGTATATATCTGAAAGTTACAGAATTTGGCTGATAATTGGAGGGCTTTTTAAAATTTATTTTGTGCACACAGTATAAAGATACAGACTTCTTGTTTGAGAATTGGTGCATTCTTCTGAATTTATTACAGGTAGGTTTCTGAAACTGAAAGGATTTGACTGATAATTGGAAGACTTGATTGATTTTGCAGTGTGCACAGATTTAGACATGCAGAATTAGTGCCTCATAACTAGACTACTCCTCTGAATTTAATGGTGGTATATATCTGAAAGTTACAGAATTTGGCTGATAATTGGAGGGCTTGGTGGAATATATTTGTGCACCCAGTATAAAGATATAGAATTCTTTCCAGAGAATTGGAGTATTCTTCTGAATTTATTAGAGGTAACTTTCTGAAACTGAAAGGATTCGACTGACAATTGGAAGATTTGACTGATTTTATATTGTGCACAGCTTTAGACATACAGAATTGGTGCCTGGTAACTAGACTACACTTCTGAATTTAATACTGGTATATATCTGAAAGGTACAGAATTTGGCTGATAATTGGAGGGATTGGTGGAATATATTTGTGCACACAGTATAAATATACAGAATTCTTTCCAGAGAATTGGAGTAGTGTTTTGAATTTATTAAAGGTAGGTTTCTGAAACTGAAAGGATTTGACTGAAAATTGGAAGACTTGATTGATTTCACAGTGTACACAGATGTAAACATACAGAATTTGTGCCTGGTAGCTAGACTACTCTTCTGAATTTAATGCTCGTATATATCTGAAAGTTACAGAATTTGGCTGATAATTGGATGGCTTGGTTGAATGTATTTAGTGCACACAGTATAAAGATATAGAATTCTTTCCAGAGAATTGGTGTATTCTTCTGAATTTATTACAGGTACCTATCTGAAACTCCAAGGATTTGAGTGATAATTGGAAGACTTGATGGATTTTACTGTGTGCACAGACTTACACAGAATTTGTTTCTGGTAACTAGACTACTCCTCTGAATTTAATGCTTGTATATATCTGACAATTACAGAATTTGGCTGATAATTGGAGGGCTTGTTTAAATATATTTTGTGCACGCAGTGTAAAGATACAGAATTCTTTCCAGAGAATTGGATTATTCTTCTGAATTTTTTACAGGTAGCTTTTTAAACTGAAAGGTTTTGACTGATAATTAGAAGAATTGATTTATTTTACAGTGTGCACAGACATACAGAATCAGTGCCTGATAACTAGACTACTCTGAATTGAATGCTAGTATATGTCTGAAAGTTACAGAATTTGGCTGATAATTGGAGGGCTTGGTTTAATGTACTTTGTGCACACAGTATAATGACTTAGACTTCTTGTCTGAGAATATGTGTATTCTGAATTTATTATAGGTAGCTTTCTGAAACTGAAAGGATTTGACTGATAATTGGAAGACTTGATTGATTTTACAGTGTTCACAGACTTAGACATACAGAATTGGTGCCTGATAACTAGATTATTCCTCTGAATTTAATGCTGGTATATATCTCAAAGTTACAGAATTTGGCTGATAATTGGAGGGCTTGGTTGAATGTACTTTGTGCACAAAGTATAAAGATATAGAATTCTTTCCAGAGAATTGGAGTATTCTTTTGAATTTATGAAAGGTAGGTTTCTGAAACTGAAAGGATTTGACTGAAAATTGGAAGACTTGATTGATTTCACAGTGTACACAGATGTAAACATACAGAATTTGTGCCTGGTAGCTAGACTACTCTTTTGAATTTAATGCTGGTATATATCTCAAAGTTATAGAATTTGGCTGATAATTGGAGGTCTTGTTTAATTGTACTTTGTGCACACAGTAGAAAGATACAGAGTTCTTTCCAGAGAATTGGAGTATTCTTCTGAATTTCTTACAGGTAACTTTCTGAAACTGAAAGGATTCGACTGATAATTGGAAGATTTGATTGATTTTACAGTGTGAACAGATTTAGACATACAGAAATTGTATCTGGTAACTAGAGTACTCTTGTGAATTTAATGCTGGTATATATCTGAAAGTTACAGAATTTGGCTGATAATTGGAGTGTGTTTAAATTTAATTTTTGCACACAGTATAAAGATATAGAATTTTTGAAGACAATTGGTGAATTCTTTTGAATTTATTACAGGTAGCTTTCTGAAACTAAATGATTTCACTGATAATTAGAAGACTTGATTGATTTTAAAGTATATACACAATTAGTCGTAGCAAATTAGTGTCTGATAACTAGACAACTCCTGTGAATTTAATGCTGGCATATATCTTGAAGTTACACAATTTAGCTGATAATTGGAGAGCTTGGTGTAATGAAATTTGTGCACACGGTAGAAAGATTCAGCCTTTTTGTCTGAGTATTGGAGTATTCTTCTGAATTTATTACAGGTAGCTTTCTGAAACTGAAAGGATTCGACTGATAATTGGAATATTTGACTGATTTTATATTGTGCACACATTTAGACATACAGAAATTGCATCTGGTAACTAGACTACTCCTGTGAATTTAATGCTGGTATATATCTGAAAATTACAGAATTTGGCTGATAATTGGAGGGCTTGTTTAAATATACTTTGTGCACACAGTGTAAAGATACAGAATTCTTTCCAGAGAACTGGAGTATTCTTCTGAATTTATTACAGGTAGCTTTTTAATCTGAAAGGATTTGACTGATAATTAGAAGACTTGATTGATTTTACATTGTACACAGATGTAAACATACAGAAATTGCATCTGGTAACTAGACTACTCCTGTGAATTTAATGCTTGTATATATATGAAAATTACAGAATTTGGCTGATAATTGGAGGGCTTGGTTGAATGTACTTTGTGCACACAGTGTAAAGATACAGAATTCTTTCCAGAGAATTGGAGTATTCTTCTGAATTTTTTACAGGTAGCTTTTTAATCTGAAAGGATTTGACTGATAATTAGAAGACTTGATTGATTTTACATTGTACATAGATGTAAACATACAGAAATTGCATCTGGTAACTAGACTACTCCTCTGAATTTAATGCTGGTATATATCTGAAAATTACAGAATTTTGATGATAATTGGAGGGCTTGGTTGAATGTACTTTGTTCACACAGTGTAAAGATACAGACTTGTTGTTTGAGAATTGGTGTATTCCTCTGAATATATTAGAGGTAGCTTTCTGAATCTGAAAGGATTTGACTGATAATTGGAAGACTTGATTGATTTTACGGTGTGCACAGACTTAGACATACAGAATTTGTGCCTGATATGTAGACTGCCATTGTGAATTTAATTCTGATATATATCTGAAAATTACTGATTTTGGCTGAGAATTCGCAGTGTACACAGATGTCGACATAGAGATTTTGTGCCTGGTAACTAGACTACTCTTCTGAATTTAATGTTCATATATATCTCAAAGTTACAGAATTTGGCTGATAATTGGAGGGCTTGGTTGAATGTACTTAGTGCACACAGTATAAAGATATGAAATTCTTTCCAGAGAATTGGAGTAATCTTCTGAATTTATTACAGGTAGCTTTCTGAAACTAAAAGTTTTGGCTGATAATTGGAAGACTTGATTGATTTTACAGTATACACAGACTTAGTCATACCAAATTAGTGCCCGATAACTAGACTACTCCTCTGAATTTAATGTTGGTATATATCTCAAAGTTACAGAATTTGGCTGATAATTGGAGGGCTTGGTGGAATATATTTGTGCACACAGTATAAAGATATAGAATTCTTTCCAGAGAATTGGAGTATTCTTCTGAATTTATTACAGGTAGCTTTCTGAAACTGAAAGGATTCGACTGACAATTGGAAGATTTGATTGATTTTATATTGTGCACAGATTTAGACATAGAGAAATTGTGCCTACTAACTAAACTACTCCTGTGAATTTAATGCTGGTATATATCTGAAAATTACAGAATTTGGCTGATAATTGGAGGGCTTGGTTGAATGTACTTTGTGCACACAGTATAAAGATACAGACTTGTTGTTTGAGACTTGGTGTATTGTTCTGAATTTATTACAGGTAGTTTTCTGAATCTGAAAGGATTTGACTGATAATTGGAAGACTTGATTTATTTTACAGTGTGCACAGACTTAGACATACTAAATTAGTGCCTGATAACTAGACTACTTCTCTGAATTTATTTCTGGTATATATCTGAAAGTTACAGAATTTGGCTGATAATTGGAGGGCTTGTTTAAAGTTAATTTGTGCACACAATGTAAAGATATAGAATTCTTTCCAGAGAATTGGAGTATTCTTTTGAATTTATTACAGGTAGGTTTCTGAAACTGAAAGGATTTGACTGAAAATTGGAAGACTTGATTGATTTCACAGTGTACACAGATGTAAACATACAGAATTTGTGCCTGGTAACTAGACTACTCTTCTGAATTTAATGCTGGTATATATCTCATAGTTACAGAATTTGGCTGATAATTGGAGGTCTTGTTTAAGTTTAATTTGTGCACACAGTGTAAAGATATAGAATTCTTTCCAGAGAATTGGAGTATTCTTCTGAATTTATTAGAGGTAGCTTTCTGAAACTAAAAGATTTGACTGATAATTGGAAGACTTGATTGATTTTACAGTATATACAGACTTAGTCATACCAAATTAGTGCCCGATAACAAGACTACTCCTCTGAAATTAATTTTGGTATATATCTCAAAGTTACAGAATTTGGCTTGTAATTGGAGGGATTGGTGGAATATATTTGTGCACACACTATAAATATATAGAATTCTTTCCAGAGAATTGGAGTATTCTTTTGAATTTATTACAGGTAGTTTTCTGAAACTGAAAGGATGTTAATGATAACTGGAAAACTTGATTGATTTCACAGTGTACACATATGTCGACATAGAGAATTTGTGCCTGGTAACTAAACTACTCCTCTGAATTTAATGCTGAAATATATCTGAAAGTGACAGAGTTTGGCTGATAAATGGAGAGCTTGGTTGAATGTAATTTGTGCACGGAGTATAAAGATATAGAATTCTTTCCAGAGAATTGGAGTATTTTTTGAATTTATTACAGGTAGGTTTCTGAAATTGAAAGGATTTGACTGATAAATGGAAGACTTGATTGATTTTACATTGTGCATAAGCGTAGAAATATAGAATTAGTGCCTGATAACTACACTATTCCTCTGAATTTAATGCTGGTATAAATCTGAAAGTTACAGCATTTGGCTGATAATTGGAGGGCTTGTTTAATTGTACTTTGTGTACACAGTATAAAGATACAGAATTCTTTCCAGAGAATTGGAGTATTCTTCTGAATTTATTACAGGTAGCTTTCTGAAACTAAAAGATTTGACTGATATTTAGAAGACTTGATTGATTTTAAATTGTGCACAGACTTAGACATACAGCATTAGTGCCTGATAACTAGACTACTCCTCTGCATTTAATGCTGGTATATATCTGAAAATTACAGAATTTGGCTGATAATAGGAGGGCTTGGTTGAATGTACTTTGTGCACACAGTATAAAGATAAAGACTTGTTGTTTGAGAATTGGTGTATTGTTCTGAATTTATTACAGGTAGTTTTCTGAATCTGAAAGGATTTGACTGATAATTGGAAAACTTGATTGATTTTACAGTGTACACAGACTTAGACATACCAAATTAGTGCCTGATAACTATAATACTTCTCTGAATTTATTGCTGGTATACATCTGAAAGTTACAGAATTTGGCTGATAATTGGAGGGCTTGTTTAATTGTACTTTTTGCACACAGTATAAAGATACAGAATTCTTTCCAGAGAATTGGAATATTCTTCTGAATTTATTACAGGTAGTTTTCTGAAACTAAAAGATTTTACTGATAATTAGAAGACTTGATTGATTTTACAGTGTACAGAGACTTAGACATACAGAATTAGTGCCTGATAACTAGACTACTTTTCTGAATTTAATGCTGGTATACATCTGAAAGTTACAGAATTTGGCTGATAATTGGACGACTTGTTTAAAGTTAATTTGTGCACACAGTGTAAAGATATAGAATTCTTTCCAGAGAATTGGAGTAATCTTCTGAATTTATTACAGGTAGCTTTCTGAAACTAAAAGTTTTGGCTGATAATTGGAGGACTTGATTGATTTTACAGTGTACACAGACTTAGTCATACCAAATTAGTGCCCGATAACTAGACTACTCCTCTGAATTTAATGTTGGTATATATCTCAATGTTACAGAATTTGGCTGATAATTGGAGGGCTTGGTGGAATATATTTGTGCACAGAGTATAAAGATATAGAATTCTTTCCAGAGAATTGGAGTATTCTTCTGAATTTATTACAGGTAGCTTTCTGAAATTGAAAGGATTCGACTGACAATTGGAAAATTTTACTGATTTTATATTGTGCACAGATTTAGACATACAGAAATTGCATCTGGTAACTAGACTACTCCTGTTAACTTAATGCTTGTATATATCTGATAATTACAGAATTTGGCTGATAATTGGAGGGCTTGTTTAAATATACTTTGTGCACACATTGTAAAGATACAGAATTCTTTCCAGAGAATTGGAGTATTCTTCTGAATTTATTACAGGTAGCTTTCTGAAACTGAAAGGATTCGACTGACAATTGGAAGATTTGATTGATTTTATATTGTGCACAGATTTAGACATAGAGAAATTGTGCCTGGTAACTAAACTACTCCTGTGAATTTAATGCTGGTATATATCTGAAAATTACAGAATTTGGCTGATAATTGGAGGGCTTGTTTAAATATATTTTGTGCACACAGTGTAAAGATACAGAATTCTTTCCAGAGAATTGGAGTATTCTTCTGAATTTATTACAGGTAGCTTTCTTAAAGTGATAGTAGTTGACTGATAATTGGAAGACTTGATTTATTTTACAGTGTACACAGACTTAGACATACCAAATTAGTGCCTCATAACTAGACTACTTCTCTGAATTTAATGCTGGTATACATCTGAAAGTTACAGAATTTGGCTGATAATTGGACGACTTGTTTAAAGTTAATTTGTGCACACAGTGTAAAGATATAGAATTCTTTCCAGAGAATTGGAGTATTCTTTTGAATATATTACAGGAAGGTTTCTGAAACTGAAAGGATTCGACTGACAATTGGAAGATTTGACTGATTTTATATTGTGCACAGATTTAGACATACAGAAATTGTGCCTGGTAACTAAACTACTCGTGTGAATTTAATGCTTGTATATATCTGAAAATTACAGAATTTGGCTGATAATTGGAGGGCTTGTTTAAATATATTTTGTGCACACAGTGTAAAGATACAGAATTCTTTCCAGAGAATTGGAGTATTCTTCTGAATTTATTACAGGTAGCTTTTTAAACGAAAAGGACTTGATTGATAATTAGAAGACTTGATTGATTTTACATTGTGCACAGACTTAGACATACAGAATTAGTCCATGGTAACTAGACTACTCCTCTGCATTTAATGCTGGTATATATCTGAAAATTACAGAATTTGACTGATAATTGGAGGGCTTGGTTGAATGTACTTTGTGCACACAGTATAAAGATACAGTCTTATTGTTCGAGAATTGGTGTATTCTTCTGAATTTATTAGAGGTAGCTTTCTGAATCTGAAAGGATTTGACTGATAATTAGAAGACTTGATTGATTTTACAGTGTACACAGATGTAAACATACAGAATTAGTGCCTGATAACTAGAATACTTCTGTGAATTTAATGCTGGTATATATCTGAAAGTTACAGAATTTGGCTGATAATTGGAGGGCTTGTTTAAATTTAATTTGTGCACAAAGTATAAAGATATAGAATTCTTTCCAGAGAATTGAAGTATTCTTCTGAATTTATTACAGGTAGCTTTCTGAAACTGAAACGATTCGCCTGATAATTGGAATATTTGACTGATTATATATTGTGCACAGACTTAGACATACAGAATTAGTGCCTGATAACTAGACTACTCCTCTGAATTTAATGCTGGTATATATCTGAAAATTACAGAATTTAGCTCATAATTGGAGGGCTTGGTTGAATGTACTTTGTGCACACAGTGTAAACATACTGACTTGTTGTTTGAGAATTGGTGTATTGCTCTGAATTTATGAGAGGTAGCTTTCTGAATCTGAAAGGATTTGACTGATATTTGTAAGTCTTGATTTATTTTACAGTGTGCACATACTTATACGTGTAGAATTTTTTCCTGGTAACTAGAGTATTCCTGTGAATTTAATGCTGGTATATATCTGAAAGTTACAGAATTTCTCTGATAATTGGAGGTCCTGTTTAAATGTACTTTGTGCACACAATATAAAGATACAGAATTCTTTGCAGAGATTTGCAGTATTCTTCTGAATTTATTACAGGTATGTTTCTGAAACTGAAGGGATTTGAGTGATAATTCGAAGACTTGATTGATTTTACAGTGTGCACAGATTTAGACATGCAGAATTAGTGCCTCATAACTAGACTACTCCTCTGAATTTAATGCTGGTATATATCTGAATGTTACAGAATTTGGCTGATAATTGGAGGGCTTGGTGGAATATATTTGTGCACCCAGTATAAAGATATAGAATTCTTTCCAGAGAATTGGAGTATTCTTCTGAATTTATTAGAGGTAACTTTCTGAAACTGAAAGGATTCGACTGACAATTGGAAGATTTGACTGATTTTATATTGTGCACAGCTTTACACATAGAGAATTTGTGCCTGGTAACTAGACTACACTTCTGAATTTAATGCTGTTATATATCTGAAAGGTACAGAATTTGGCTGATAATTGGAGGGATTGGTTGAATGTACTTTGTGCACGGAGTATAAATATATAGAATTCTTTCCAGAGAATTGGAGTATTCTTCTGAATTTATTAGAGGTAGCTTTCTGAAACTAAAAGATTTGACTGATAATTGGAAGACTTGATTGATTTTACAGTATATACAGACTTAGTCATACCAAATTAGTGCCCGATAACTAGACTACTCCTCTGAAATTAATGTTGGTATATATCTCAAAGTTACAGAATTTGGCTTGTAATTGGAGGGATTGGTGGAATATATTTGTGCACACACTATAAATATATAGAATTCTTTCCAGAGAATTGGAGTATTCTTTTGAATTTATTACAGGTAGTTTTCTGAAACTGAAACGATGTTAATGATAACTGGAAAACTTGATTGATTTCAGAGTGTACACATATGTCGACATAGAGAATTTGTGCCTGGTAACTAAACTACTCCTCTGAATTTAATGCTGAAATATATCTGAAAGTGACAGAGTTTGGCTGATAATTGGAGGGCTTGGTTGAATATAATTTGTGCACGGAGTATAAAGATATAGAATTCTTTCCAGAGAATTGGAGTATTCTTCTGAATTTATTACAGGTAGGTTTCTGAAATTGAAAGGATTTGACTGATAAATGGAAGACTTGATTGATTTTACATTGTGCATAGACTTAGAAATATAGAATTAGTGCCTGATAACTACACTATTCCTCTGAATTTAATGCTGGTATAAATCTGAAAGTTAAAGAATTTGGCTGATAATTGGAGGGCTTGTTTAATTGTACTTTGTGCACACAGTATAAAGATACAGAATTCTTTCCAGAGAATTGGAGTATTCTTCTGAATTTATTACAGGTAGCTTTCTGAAACTAAAAGATTTGACTGATATTTAGAAGACTTGATTGATTTTAAATTGTGCACAGACTTAGACATACAGAATTAGTGCCTGATAACTAGACTACTCCTCTGCATTTAATGCTGGTATATATCTGAAAATTACAGAATTTGGCTGATAATTGGAGGGCTTGGTTGAATGTACTTTGTGCACACAGTGTAAAGATAGAGACTTGTTGTTTGAGAATTGGTGTATTGTTCTGAATTTATTACAGGTAGTTTTCTGAATCTGAAAGGATTTGACTGATAATTGGAAAATTTGATTGATTTTACAGTGTACACAGACTTAGACATACCAAATTAGTGCCTGATAACTATAATACTTCTCTGAATTTATTGCTGGTATACATCTGAAAGTTACAGAATTTGGCTGATAATTGGAGGGCTTGTTTAATTGTACTTTGTGCACACAGTATAAAGATACAGAATTCTTTCCAGAGAATTGGAATATTCTTCTGAATTTATTACAGGCAGTTTTCTGAAACTAAAAGATTTTACTGATAATTAGAAGACTTGATTGATTTTACAGTGTACAGAGACTTAGACATACAGAATTAGTGCCTGATAACTAGACTACTTCTCTGAATTTAATGCTGGTATACATCTGAAAGTTACAGAATTTGGCTGATAATTGGACGACTTGTTTAAAGTTAATTTGTGCACACAGTGTAAAGATATAGAATTCTTTCCAGAGAATTGGAGTATTCTTTTGAATATATTAAAGGTAGGTTTCTGAAACTGATAGGATTGGACTGAAAATTGGAAGACTTGATTGATTTGACAATGTACACAGATGTAAACATATAGAATTTGTGCCTGGTAACTAGACTACTCTTCTGAATTTAATGCTGGTATATATCTCAAAGTTACAGAATTTGGCTGATAATTGGAGGGCTTGGTTGAATGTACTTAGTGCACGGAGTATAAATATATAGAATTCTTTCCAGAGAATTGGAGTAATCTTCTGAATTTATTACAGGTAGCTTTCTGAAACTAAAAGTTTTGGCTGATAATTGGAGGACTTGATTGATTTTACAGTATACATAGACTTAGTCATACCAAATTAGTGCCCGATAACTAGACTACTCCTCTGAATTTAATGTTGGTATATATCTCAAAGTTAAAGAATTTGGCTGATAATTGGAGGGCTTGGTGGAATATATTTGTGCACAGAGTATAAAGATATAGAATTCTTTCCAGAGAATTGGAGTATTCTTCTGAATTTATTACAGGTAGCTTTCTGAAACTGAAAGGATTCGACTGACAATTGGAAAATTTGACTGATTTTATATTGTGCACAGATTTAGACATACAGAAATTGCATCTGGTAACTAGACTACTCCTTTTAACTTAATGCTTGTATATATCTGATAATTACAGAATTTGGCTGATAATTGGAGGGCTTGTTTAAATATACTTTGTGCCCACATTGTAAAGATACAGAATTCTTTCCAGAGAATTGGAGTATTCTTCTGAATTTATTACAGGTAGCTTTCTGAAACTGAAAGGATTCGACTGATAATTGGAAGATTTGATTGATTTTACAGTGTGCACAGATTTAGACATACAGAAATTATATCTGGTAACTAGAGTACTACTTCTCTAAATTTAATGCTGGTATATATCTGAAAGTTACAGAATTTGGCTGATAATTGGAGGGCTTTTTTAAATTTATTTTGTGCACACAGTATAAAGATACAGACTTCTTGTTTGAGAATTGGTGCATTCTTCTGAATTTATTACAGGTAGGTTTCTGAAACTGAAGGGATTTGAGTGATAATTGGAAGACTTGATTGATTTTACAGTGTGCACAGATTTAGACATGCAGAATTAGTGCCTCATAACTAGACTACTCCTCTGAATTTAATGGTGGTATATATCTGAAAGTTACAGAATTTGGCTGATAATTGGAGGGCTTGGTGGAATATATTTGTGCACCCAGTATAAAGATATAGAATTCTTTCCAGAGAATTGGAGTATTCTTCTGAATTTATTAGAGGTAACTTTCTGAAACTGAAAGGATTCGACTGACAATTGGAAGATTTGACTGATTTTATATTGTGCACAGCTTTAGACATACAGAATTGGTGCCTGGTAACTAGACTACACTTCTGAATTTAATACTGGTATATATCTGAAAGGTACAGAATTTGGCTGATAATTGGAGGGATTGGTGGAATATATTTGTGCACACAGTATAAATATACAGAATTCTTTCCAGAGAATTGGAGTAGTGTTTTGAATTTATTAAAGGTAGGTTTCTGAAACTGAAAGGATTTGACTGAAAATTGGAAGACTTGATTGATTTCACAGTGTACACAGATGTAAACATACAGAATTTGTGCCTGGTAGCTAGACTACTCTTCTGAATTTAATGCTCGTATATATCTGAAAGTTACAGAATTTGGCTGATAATTGGATGGCTTGGTTGAATGTATTTAGTGCACACAGTATAAAGATATAGAATTCTTTCCAGAGAATTGGTGTATTCTTCTGAATTTATTACAGGTACCTATCTGAAACTCCAAGGATTTGAGTGATAATTGGAAGACTTGATTGATTTTACTGTGTGCACAGACTTACACAGAATTTGTTTCTGGTAACTAGACTACTCCTCTGAATTTAATGCTTGTATATATCTGACAATTACAGAATTTGGCTGATAATTGGAGGGCTTGTTTAAATATATTTTGTGCACGCAGTGTAAAGATACAGAATTCTTTCCAGAGAATTGGATTATTCTTCTGAATTTTTTACAGGTAGCTTTTTAAACTGAAAGGTTTTGACTGATAATTAGAAGAATTGATTTATTTTACAGTGTGCACAGACATACAGAATCAGTGCCTGATAACTAGACTACTCTGAATTGAATGCTAGTATATGTCTGAAAGTTACAGAATTTGGCTGATAATTGGAGGGCTTGGTTTAATGTACTTTGTGCACACAGTATAATGACTTAGACTTCTTGTCTGAGAATATGTGTATTCTGAATTTATTATAGGTAGCTTTCTGAAACTGAAAGGATTTGACTGATAATTGGAAGACTTGATTGATTTTACAGTGTTCACAGACTTAGACATACAGAATTGGTGCCTGATAACTAGATTATTCCTCTGAATTTAATGCTGGTATATATCTCAAAGTTACAGAATTTGGCTGATAATTGGAGGGCTTGGTTGAATGTACTTTGTGCACAAAGTATAAAGATATAGAATTCTTTCCAGAGAATTGGAGTATTCTTTTGAATTTATGAAAGGTAGGTTTCTGAAACTGAAAGGATTTGACTGAAAATTGGAAGACTTGATTGATTTCACAGTGTACACAGATGTAAACATACAGAATTTGTGCCTGGTAGCTAGACTACTCTTCTGAATTTAATGCTGGTATATATCTCAAAGTTATAGAATTTGGCTGATAATTGGAGGTCTTGTTTAATTGTACTTTGTGCACACAGTAGAAAGATACAGAGTTCTTTCCAGAGAATTGGAGTATTCTTCTGAATTTCTTACAGGTAACTTTCTGAAACTGAAAGGATTCGACTGATAATTGGAAGATTTGATTGATTTTACAGTGTGAACAGATTTAGACATACAGAAATTGTATCTGGTAACTAGAGTACTCTTGTGAATTTAATGCTGGTATATATCTGAAAGTTACAGAATTTGGCTGATAATTGGAGTGTGTTTAAATTTAATTTTTGCACACAGTATAAAGATATAGAATTTTTGAAGACAATTGGTGAATTCTTTTGAATTTATTACAGGTAGCTTTCTGAAACGAAATGATTTCACTGATAATTAGAAGACTTGATTGATTTTAAAGTATATACACAATTAGTCGTAGCAAATTAGTGTCTGATAACTAGACTACTCCTGTGAATTTAATGCTGGCATATATCTTGAAGTTACACAATTTAGCTGATAATTGGAGAGCTTGGTGTAATGAAATTTGTGCACACGGTAGAAAGATTCAGCCTTTTTGTCTGAGTATTGGAGTATTCTTCTGAATTTATTACAGGTAGCTTTCTGAAACTGAAAGGATTCGACTGATAATTGGAATATTTGACTGATTTTATATTGTGCACACATTTAGACATACAGAAATTGCATCTGGTAACTAGACTACTCCTGTGAATTTAATGCTGGTATATATCTGAAAATTACAGAATTTGGCTGATAATTGGAGGGCTTGTTTAAATATACTTTGTGCACACAGTGTAAAGATACAGAATTCTTTCCAGAGAACTGGAGTATTCTTCTGAATTTATTACAGGTAGCTTTTTAATCTGAAAGGATTTGACTGATAATTAGAAGACTTGATTGATTTTACATTGTACACAGATGTAAACATACAGAAATTGCATCTGGTAACTAGACTACTCCTGTGAATTTAATGCTTGTATATATATGAAAATTACAGAATTTGGCTGATAATTGGAGGGCTTGGTTGAATGTACTTTGTGCACACAGTGTAAAGATACAGAATTCTTTCCAGAGAATTGGAGTATTCTTCTGAATTTTTTACAGGTAGCTTTTTAATCTGAAAGGATTTGACTGATAATTAGAAGACTTGATTGATTTTACATTGTACATAGATGTAAACATACAGAAATTGCATCTGGTAACTAGACTACTCCTCTGAATTTAATGCTGGTATATATCTGAAAATTACAGAATTTTGATGATAATTGGAGGGCTTGGTTGAATGTACTTTGTTCACACAGTGTAAAGATACAGACTTGTTGTTTGAGAATTGGTGTATTCCTCTGAATATATTAGAGGTAGCTTTCTGAATCTGAAAGGATTTGACTGATAATTGGAAGACTTGATTGATTTTACGGTGTGCACAGACTTAGACATACAGAATTTGTGCCTGATATGTAGACTGCCATTGTGAATTTAATTCTGATATATATCTGAAAATTACTGATTTTGGCTGAGAATTCGCAGTGTACACAGATGTCGACATAGAGATTTTGTGCCTGGTAACTAGACTACTCTTCTGAATTTAATGTTCATATATATCTCAAAGTTACAGAATTTGGCTGATAATTGGAGGGCTTGGTTGAATGTACTTAGTGCACACAGTATAAAGATATGAAATTCTTTCCAGAGAATTGGAGTAATCTTCTGAATTTATTACAGGTAGCTTTCTGAAACTAAAAGTTTTGGCTGATAATTGGAAGACTTGATTGATTTTACAGTATACACAGACTTAGTCATACCAAATTAGTGCCCGATAACTAGACTACTCCTCTGAATTTAATGTTGGTATATATCTCAAAGTTACAGAATTTGGCTGATAATTGGAGGGCTTGGTGGAATATATTTGTGCACACAGTATAAAGATATAGAATTCTTTCCAGAGAATTGGAGTATTCTTCTGAATTTATTACAGGTAGCTTTCTGAAACTGAAAGGATTCGACTGACAATTGGAAGATTTGATTGATTTTATATTGTGCACAGATTTAGACATAGAGAAATTGTGCCTACTAACTAAACTACTCCTGTGAATTTAATGCTGGTATATATCTGAAAATTACAGAATTTGGCTGATAATTGGAGGGCTTGGTTGAATGTACTTTGTGCACACAGTATAAAGATACAGACTTGTTGTTTGAGACTTGGTGTATTGTTCTGAATTTATTACAGGTAGTTTTCTGAATCTGAAAGGATTTGACTGATAATTGGAAGACTTGATTTATTTTACAGTGTGCACAGACTTAGACATACTAAATTAGTGCCTGATAACTAGACTACTTCTCTGAATTTATTTCTGGTATATATCTGAAAGTTACAGAATTTGGCTGATAATTGGAGGGCTTGTTTAAAGTTAATTTGTGCACACAATGTAAAGATATAGAATTCTTTCCAGAGAATTGGAGTATTCTTTTGAATTTATTACAGGTAGGTTTCTGAAACTGAAAGGATTTGACTGAAAATTGGAAGACTTGATTGATTTCACAGTGTACACAGATGTAAACATACAGAATTTGTGCCTGGTAACTAGACTACTCTTCTGAATTTAATGCTGGTATATATCTCATAGTTACAGAATTTGGCTGATAATTGGAGGTCTTGTTTAAGTTTAATTTGTGCACACAGTGTAAAGATATAGAATTCTTTCCAGAGAATTGGAGTATTCTTCTGAATTTATTAGAGGTAGCTTTCTGAAACTAAAAGATTTGACTGATAATTGGAAGACTTGATTGATTTTACAGTATATACAGACTTAGTCATACCAAATTAGTGCCCGATAACAAGACTACTCCTCTGAAATTAATTTTGGTATATATCTCAAAGTTACAGAATTTGGCTTGTAATTGGAGGGATTGGTGGAATATATTTGTGCACACACTATAAATATATAGAATTCTTTCCAGAGAATTGGAGTATTCTTTTGAATTTATTACAGGTAGTTTTCTGAAACTGAAAGGATGTTAATGATAACTGGAAAACTTGATTGATTTCACAGTGTACACATATGTCGACATAGAGAATTTGTGCCTGGTAACTAAACTACTCCTCTGAATTTAATGCTGAAATATATCTGAAAGTGACAGAGTTTGGCTGATAATTGGAGAGCTTGGTTGAATGTAATTTGTGC
The DNA here is from genome assembly GCF_028858725.1 of Colius striatus. NCBI lineage: Eukaryota > Metazoa > Chordata > Aves > Coliiformes > Coliidae > Colius > Colius striatus. Next base: position 93,221 of record NC_084759.1, on the reverse strand, counting down.
ACGGAGTATAAAGATATAGAATTCTTTCCAGAGAATTGGAGTATTTTTTGAATTTATTACAGGTAGGTTTCTGAAATTGAAAGGATTTGACTGATAAATGGAAGACTTGATTGATTTTACATTGTGCATAAGCGTAGAAATATAGAATTAGTGCCTGATAACTACACTATTCCTCTGAATTTAATGCTGGTATAAATCTGAAAGTTACAGCATTTGGCTGATAATTGGAGGGCTTGTTTAACTGTACTTTGTGTACACAGTATAAAGATACAGAATTCTTTCCAGAGAATTGGAGTATTCTTCTGAATTTATTACAGGTAGCTTTCTGAAACTAAAAGATTTGACTGATATTTAGAAGACTTGATTGATTTTAAATTGTGCACAGACTTAGACATACAGCATTAGTGCCTGATAACTAGACTACTCCTCTGCATTTAATGCTGGTATATATCTGAAAATTACAGAATTTGGCTGATAATAGGAGGGCTTGGTTGAATGTACTTTGTGCACACAGTATAAAGATAAAGACTTGTTGTTTGAGAATTGGTGTATTGTTCTGAATTTATTACAGGTAGTTTTCTGAATCTGAAAGGATTTGACTGATAATTGGAAAACTTGATTGATTTTACAGTGTACACAGACTTAGACATACCAAATTAGTGCCTGATAACTATAATACTTCTCTGAATTTATTGCTGGTATACATCTGAAAGTTACAGAATTTGGCTGATAATTGGAGGGCTTGTTTAATTGTACTTTTTGCACACAGTATAAAGATACAGAATTCTTTCCAGAGAATTGGAATATTCTTCTGAATTTATTACAGGTAGTTTTCTGAAACTAAAAGATTTTACTGATAATTAGAAGACTTGATTGATTTTACAGTGTACAGAGACTTAGACATACAGAATTAGTGCCTGATAACTAGACTACTTTTCTGAATTTAATGCTGGTATACATCTGAAAGTTACAGAATTTGGCTGATAATTGGACGACTTGTTTAAAGTTAATTTGTGCACACAGTGTAAAGATATAGAATTCTTTCCAGAGAATTGGAGTAATCTTCTGAATTTATTACAGGTAGCTTTCTGAAACTAAAAGTTTTGGCTGATAATTGGAGGACTTGATTGATTTTACAGTGTACACAGACTTAGTCATACCAAATTAGTGCCCGATAACTAGACTACTCCTCTGAATTTAATGTTGGTATATATCTCAATGTTACAGAATTTGGCTGATAATTGGAGGGCTTGGTGGAATATATTTGTGCACAGAGTATAAAGATATAGAATTCTTTCCAGAGAATTGGAGTATTCTTCTGAATTTATTACAGGTAGCTTTCTGAAATTGAAAGGATTCGACTGACAATTGGAAAATTTTACTGATTTTATATTGTGCACAGATTTAGACATACAGAAATTGCATCTGGTAACTAGACTACTCCTGTTAACTTAATGCTTGTATATATCTGATAATTACAGAATTTGGCTGATAATTGGAGGGCTTGTTTAAATATACTTTGTGCACACATTGTAAAGATACAGAATTCTATCCAGAGAATTGGAGTATTCTTCTGAATTTATTACAGGTAGCTTTTTAAACTGAAAGGTTTCTGAGCGATAATTAGAAGAATTGATTTATTTTACAGTGTGCACAGACTTAGACATACAGAATTGGTGCCTGATAACTAGATTATTCCTCTGAATTTAATGCTGGTATATATCTTAAAGTTACAGAATTTGGCTAATAATTGGAGGGATTGGTGGAATGTACTTTGTGCACACAGTATAAAGATACAGAAATGTTGTTTGAGAATTGGTGTATTCCTCTGAATTTATTAGAAAAAGCTTTTTGAATCTGAAAGGATTTGACTGATATTTGGAAGACTTGATTGATTTTACAGTGTACACAGATGTAAACATACAGAATTTGTGCCTGGTATGTAGACTACACTTCTGAATTTAATGCTGGTATATATCTCAAAGTTACAGAATTTGGCTGATAATTGGAGGGCTTGGTTGAATGTACTTAGTGCACACAATATAAAGATATAGAATTCTTTCCAGAGAATTGGTGTATTCTTCTGAATTTATTACAGGTACCTTTCTGAAACTCCAAGGATTTGAGTGATAATTGGAAGACTTGATTGATTTTACTGTGTGCACAGACTTACACAGAATTTGTTTCTGGTAATTAGACTACTCCTCTGAATTTAATGCTTGTATATATCTGACAATTACAGAATTTGGCTGATAATTGGAGGGCTTGGTGGAATATATTTGTGCACACAATATAAAGATATAGAATTCTTTCCAGAGAATTGGAGTATTCTTCTGAATTTATTACAGGTAGCTTTCTGAAACTGAAAGAATTCGACTGACAATTGGAAGATTTGACTGATTTTATATTGTGCACAGATTTAGACATACAGAAATTGTGCCTGGTAACTAAACTACTCCTGTGAATTTAATGCTTGTATATATCTGACAATTACAGAATTTGGCTGATAATTGGAGGGATTGGTGGAATATATTTGTGCACACAGCATAAAGATATAGAATTCTTTCCAGAGAATTGGAGTATTCTTTTGAATTTATAACAGGTAGATTTCTGAAACTGAAAGGATTTAACTGATAATTGGAAGACTTGATTGATTTTACATTTTGCACAGACTTAGAAATATAGAATTAGTGACTGATAACTACACTATTCCTCAGAATTTACTGGTGGTATTAATCTTAAAGGTAAAGAATTTGGCTGATAACTGGAGGTCTTGTTTAACTGTACTTTGTGCACACAGTATAAAGACACAGAATTCTTTGCAGAAAATTGGAGTATTCTTCTGAGTTTATTACAGGTAGCTTTATGAAACTGAAAGGATTCGACTGATAATTGGAAGATTTGACTGATTTTATATTGTGCACAGATTTAGACATACAGAAATTGTATCTGGTAACTAGACTACTCCTCTGCATTTAATGCTGGTATATATCTGAAAATTACAGAATTTGGCTGATAATTGGAAGGCTTCGTTTAATGTACTTTGTGCACACAGTATAATGACTTAGACTTCTTGTGTGAGAATAGGAGTATTCTGAATTTAATGCTGGTATATATTGAAAGTTACAGAATTTGGCTGATAATTGGAGGGCTTGGTGGAATGTACTTTGTGCACACAGTCTAAAGATAAAGACTTGTTGTTTGAGAATTGGTGTATTGTTCTGAATTTATTACAGGTAGTTTTCTGAATCTGAAAGGATTTGACTGATAATTGGAAAACTTGATTGATTTTACAGTGTACACAGACTTAGACATACCAAATTAGTGCCTGATAACTATAATACTTCTCTGAATTTATTGCTGGTATACATCTGAAAGTTACAGAATTTGGCTGATAATTGGAGGGCTTGTTTAATTGTACTTTGTGCACACAATATAAAGATATAGAATTCTTTCCAAAGAATTGGAGTATTCTTCTGAATTTATTACAGGTAAGTTTCTGAAACTGAAAGGATTGGAGTGATAATTGGAAGACTTGATTGATTTTACAGTGTGCACAGACTTAGACATACCAAATTAGTCCCTGGTAACTAGACTACTCCTCTGAATTAAATTCTGGAATATATCTGAAAGTGACAGAGTTTGGCTAATAATTGGAGGGCTTGGTTGAATGTACTTTGTGCACGGAATATAAAGGTAAAGAATTCTTTCCAGAGAATTGGAGTATTCTTCTGAATTTATTACAGGTAGGTTTCTGAAATTGAAAGGATTTGACTGATAAATGGAAGACTTGATTGATTTTACATTGTGCATAGAGTTAGAAATATAGAATTAGTGCCTGATAACTACACTATTCCTCTGAATTTAATGCTGGTATAAATCTGAAAGTTACAGAATTTGTCTGATAATTGGAGGGCTTGTTTAATTGTACTTTGTGCACACAGTATAAAGATACAGAATTCTTTCCAGAGAATTGGAGTATTCTTCTGAGTTTATTACAGGTAGCTTTCTGAAACTAAAAGATTTGACTGATATTTAGAAGACTTGATTGATTTTAAATTGTGCACAGACTTAGACATACAGAATTAGTGCCTGATAACTAGACTACTCCTCTGCATTTAATGCTGGTATATATCTGAAAATTACAGAATTTGGCTGATAATTGGAGGGCTTGGTTGAATGTACTTTGTGCACACAGTGTAAAGATAGAGACTTGTTGTTTGAGAATTGGTGTATTGTTCTGAATTTATTACAGGTAGTTTTCTGAATCTGAAAGGATTTGACTGATAATTGGAAAACTTGATTGATTTTACAGTGTACACAGACTTAGACATACCAAATTAGTGCCTGATAACTATAATACTTCTCTGAATTTATTGCTGGTATACATCTGAAAGTTACAGAATTTGGCTGATAATTGGAGGGCTTGTTTAATTGTACTTTGTGCACACAGTATAAAGATACAGAATTCTTTCCAGAGAATTGGAATATTCTTCTGAATTTATTACAGGCAGTTTTCTGAAACTAAAAGATTTTACTGATAATTAGAAGACTTGATTGATTTTACAGTGTACAGAGACTTAGACATACAGAATTAGTGCCTGATAACTAGACTACTTCTCTGAATTTAATGCTGGTATACATCTGAAAGTTACAGAATTTGGCTGATAATTGGACGACTTGTTTAAAGTTAATTTGTGCACACAGTGTAAAGATATAGAATTCTTTCCAGAGAATTGGAGTATTCTTTTGAATATATTAAAGGTAGGTTTCTGAAACTGATAGGATTGGACTGAAAATTGGAAGACTTGATTGATTTGACAATGTACACAGATGTAAACATATAGAATTTGTGCCTGGTAACTAGACTACTCTTCTGAATTTAATGCTGGTATATATCTCAAAGTTACAGAATTTGGCTGATAATTGGAGGGCTTGGTTGAATGTACTTAGTGCACGGAGTATAAATATATAGAATTCTTTCCAGAGAATTGGAGTATTCTTCTGAATTTATTACAGGTAGCTTTCTGAAACTAAAAGTTTTGGCTGATAATTGGAGGACTTGATTGATTTTACAGTATACATAGACTTAGTCATACCAAATTAGTGCCCGATAACTAGACTACTCCTCTGAATTTAATGTTGGTATATATCTCAAAGTTAAAGAATTTGGCTGATAATTGGAGGGCTTGGTGGAATATATTTGTGCACAGAGTATAAAGATATAGAATTCTTTCCAGAGAATTGGAGTATTCTTCTGAATTTATTACAGGTAGCTTTCTGAAACTGAAAGGATTCGACTGACAATTGGAAAATTTGACTGATTTTATATTGTGCACAGATTTAGACATACAGAAATTGCATCTGGTAACTAGACTACTCCTTTTAACTTAATGCTTGTATATATCTGATAATTACAGAATTTGGCTGATAATTGGAGGGCTTGTTTAAATATACTTTGTGCCCACATTGTAAAGATACAGAATTCTTTCCAGAGAATTGGAGTATTCTTCTGAATTTATTACAGGTAGCTTTCTGAAACTGAAAGGATTCGACTGATAATTGGAAGATTTGATTGATTTTACAGTGTGCACAGATTTAGACATACAGAAATTATATCTGGTAACTAGAGTACTACTTCTCTAAATTTAATGCTGGTATATATCTGAAAGTTACAGAATTTGGCTGATAATTGGAGGGCTTTTTTAAATTTATTTTGTGCACACAGTATAAAGATACAGACTTCTTGTTTGAGAATCGGTGCATTCTTCTGAATTTATTACAGGTAGGTTTCTGAAACTGAAGGGATTTGAGTGATAATTGGAAGACTTGATTGATTTTACAGTGTGCACAGATTTAGACATGCAGAATTAGTGCCTCATAACTAGACTACTCCTCTGAATTTAATGGTGGTATATATCTGAAAGTTACAGAATTTGGCTGATAATTGGAGGGCTTGGTGGAATATATTTGTGCACCCAGTATAAAGATATAGAATTCTTTCCAGAGAATTGGAGCATTCTTCTGAATTTATTAGAGGTAACTTTCTGAAACTGAAAGGATTCGACTGACAATTGGAAGATTTGACTGATTTTATATTGTGCACAGCTTTAGACATACAGAATTGGTGCCTGGTAACTAGACTACACTTCTGAATTTTATACTGGTATATATCTGAAAGGTACAGAATTTGGCTGATAATTGGAGGGATTGGTGGAATATATTTGTGCACACAGTATAAATATACAGAATTCTTTCCAGAGAATTGGAGTAGTGTTTTGAATTTATTAAAGGTAGGTTTCTGAAACTGAAAGGATTTGACTGAAAATTGGAAGACTTGATTGATTTCACAGTGTACACAGATGTAAACATACAGAATTTGTGCCTGGTAGCTAGACTACTCTTCTGAATTTAATGCTCGTATATATCTGAAAGTTACAGAATTTGGCTGATAATTGGATGGCTTGGTTGAATGTATTTAGTGCACACAGTATAAAGATATAGAATTCTTTCCAGAGAATTGGTGTATTCTTCTGAATTTATTACAGGTACCTATCTGAAACTCCAAGGATTTGAGTGATAATTGGAAGACTTGATTGATTTTACTGTGTGCACAGACTTACACAGAATTTGTTTCTGGTAACTAGACTACTCCTCTGAATTTAATGCTTGTATATATCTGACAATTACAGAATTTGGCTGATAATTGGAGGGCTTGTTTAAATATATTTTGTGCACGCAGTGTAAAGATACAGAATTCTTTCCAGAGAATTGGATTATTCTTCTGAATTTTTTACAGGTAGCTTTTTAAACTGAAAGGTTTTGACTGATAATTAGAAGAATTGATTTATTTTACAGTGTGCACAGACATACAGAATCAGTGCCTGATAACTAGACTACTCTGAATTGAATGCTAGTATATGTCTGAAAGTTACAGAATTTGGCTGATAATTGGAGGGCTTGGTTTAATGTACTTTGTGCACACAGTATAATGACTTAGACTTCTTGTCTGAGAATATGTGTATTCTGAATTTATTATAGGTAGCTTTCTGAAACTGAAAGGATTTGACTGATAATTGGAAGACTTGATTGATTTTACAGTGTTCACAGACTTAGACATACAGAATTGGTGCCTGATAACTAGATTATTCCTCTGAATTTAATGCTGGTATATATCTCAAAGTTACAGAATTTGGCTGATAATTGGAGGGCTTGGTTGAATGTACTTTGTGCACAAAGTATAAAGATATAGAATTCTTTCCAGAGAATTGGAGTATTCTTTTGAATTTATGAAAGGTAGGTTTCTGAAACTAAATGATTTCACTGATAATTAGAAGACTTGATTGATTTTAAAGTATATACACAATTAGTCGTAGCAAATTAGTGTCTGATAACTAGACTGCTCCTGTGAATTTAATGCTGGCATATATCTTGAAGTTACACAATTTAGCTGATAATTGGAGAGCTTGGTGTAATGAAATTTGTGCACACGGTAGAAAGATTCAGCCTTTTTGTCTGAGTATTGGAGTATTCTTCTGAATTTATTACAGGTAGCTTTCTGAAACTGAAAGGATTCGACTGATAATTGGAATATTTGACTGATTTTATATTGTGCACACATTTAGACATACAGAAATTGCATCTGGTAACTAGACTACTCCTGTGAATTTAATGCTGGTATATATCTGAAAATTACAGAATTTGGCTGATAATTGGAGGGCTTGTTTAAATATACTTTGTGCACACAGTGTAAAGATACAGAATTCTTTCCAGAGAACTGGAGTATTCTTCTGAATTTATTACAGGTAGCTTTTTAATCTGAAAGGATTTGACTGATAATTAGAAGACTTGATTGATTTTACATTGTACACAGATGTAAACATACAGAAATTGCATCTGGTAACTAGACTACTCCTGTGAATTTAATGCTTGTATATATATGAAAATTACAGAATTTGGCTGATAATTGGAGGGCTTGGTTGAATGTACTTTGTGCACACAGTGTAAAGATACAGAATTCTTTCCAGAGAATTGGAGTATTCTTCTGAATTTTTTACAGGTAGCTTTTTAATCTGAAAGGATTTGACTGATAATTAGAAGACTTGATTGATTTTACATTGTACATAGATGTAAACATACAGAAATTGCATCTGGTAACTAGACTACTCCTCTGAATTTAATGCTGGTATATATCTGAAAATTACAGAATTTTGATGATAATTGGAGGGCTTGGTTGAATGTACTTTGTTCACACAGTGTAAAGATACAGACTTGTTGTTTGAGAATTGGTGTATTCCTCTGAATATATTAGAGGTAGCTTTCTGAATCTGAAAGGATTTGACTGATAATTGGAAGACTTGATTGATTTTACGGTGTGCACAGACTTAGACATACAGAATTTGTGCCTGATATGTAGACTGCCATTGTGAATTTAATTCTGATATATATCTGAAAATTACTGATTTTGGCTGAGAATTCGCAGTGTACACAGATGTCGACATAGAGATTTTGTGCCTGGTAACTAGACTACTCTTCTGAATTTAATGTTCATATATATCTCAAAGTTACAGAATTTGGCTGATAATTGGAGGGCTTGGTTGAATGTACTTAGTGCACACAGTATAAAGATATGAAATTCTTTCCAGAGAATTGGAGTAATCTTCTGAATTTATTACAGGTAGCTTTCTGAAACTAAAAGTTTTGGCTGATAATTGGAAGACTTGATTGATTTTACAGTATACACAGACTTAGTCATACCAAATTAGTGCCCGATAACTAGACTACTCCTCTGAATTTAATGTTGGTATATATCTCAAAGTTACAGAATTTGGCTGATAATTGGAGGGCTTGGTGGAATATATTTGTGCACACAGTATAAAGATATAGAATTCTTTCCAGAGAATTGGAGTATTCTTCTGAATTTATTACAGGTAGCTTTCTGAAACTGAAAGGATTCGACTGACAATTGGAAGATTTGATTGATTTTATATTGTGCACAGATTTAGACATAGAGAAATTGTGCCTACTAACTAAACTACTCCTGTGAATTTAATGCTGGTATATATCTGAAAATTACAGAATTTGGCTGATAATTGGAGGGCTTGGTTGAATGTACTTTGTGCACACAGTATAAAGATACAGACTTGTTGTTTGAGACTTGGTGTATTGTTCTGAATTTATTACAGGTAGTTTTCTGAATCTGAAAGGATTTGACTGATAATTGGAAGACTTGATTTATTTTACAGTGTGCACAGACTTAGACATACTAAATTAGTGCCTGATAACTAGACTACTTCTCTGAATTTATTTCTGGTATATATCTGAAAGTTACAGAATTTGGCTGATAATTGGAGGGCTTGTTTAAAGTTAATTTGTGCACACAATGTAAAGATATAGAATTCTTTCCAGAGAATTGGAGTATTCTTTTGAATTTATTACAGGTAGGTTTCTGAAACTGAAAGGATTTGACTGAAAATTGGAAGACTTGATTGATTTCACAGTGTACACAGATGTAAACATACAGAATTTGTGCCTGGTAACTAGACTACTCTTCTGAATTTAATGCTGGTATATATCTCATAGTTACAGAATTTGGCTGATAATTGGAGGTCTTGTTTAAGTTTAATTTGTGCACACAGTGTAAAGATATAGAATTCTTTCCAGAGAATTGGAGTATTCTTCTGAATTTATTAGAGGTAGCTTTCTGAAACTAAAAGATTTGACTGATAATTGGAAGACTTGATTGATTTTACAGTATATACAGACTTAGTCATACCAAATTAGTGCCCGATAACAAGACTACTCCTCTGAAATTAATTTTGGTATATATCTCAAAGTTACAGAATTTGGCTTGTAATTGGAGGGATTGGTGGAATATATTTGTGCACACACTATAAATATATAGAATTCTTTCCAGAGAATTGGAGTATTCTTTTGAATTTATTACAGGTAGTTTTCTGAAACTGAAAGGATGTTAATGATAACTGGAAAACTTGATTGATTTCACAGTGTACACATATGTCGACATAGAGAATTTGTGCCTGGTAACTAAACTACTCCTCTGAATTTAATGCTGAAATATATCTGAAAGTGACAGAGTTTGGCTGATAATTGGAGAGCTTGGTTGAATGTAATTTGTGCACGGAGTATAAAGATATAGAATTCTTTCCAGAGAATTGGAGTATTTTTTGAATTTATTACAGGTAGGTTTCTGAAATTGAAAGGATTTGACTGATAAATGGAAGACTTGATTGATTTTACATTGTGCATAAGCGTAGAAATATAGAATTAGTGCCTGATAACTACACTATTCCTCTGAATTTAATGCTGGTATAAATCTGAAAGTTACAGCATTTGGCTGATAATTGGAGGGCTTGTTTAATTGTACTTTGTGTACACAGTATAAAGATACAGAATTCTTTCCAGAGAATTGGAGTATTCTTCTGAATTTATTACAGGTAGCTTTCTGAAACTAAAAGATTTGACTGATATTTAGAAGACTTGATTGATTTTAAATTGTGCACAGACTTAGACATACAGCATTAGTGCCTGATAACTAGACTACTCCTCTGCATTTAATGCTGGTATATATCTGAAAATTACAGAATTTGGCTGATAATAGGAGGGCTTGGTTGAATGTACTTTGTGCACACAGTATAAAGATAAAGACTTGTTGTTTGAGAATTGGTGTATTGTTCTGAATTTATTACAGGTAGTTTTCTGAATCTGAAAGGATTTGACTGATAATTGGAAAACTTGATTGATTTTACAGTGTACACAGACTTAGACATACCAAATTAGTGCCTGATAACTATAATACTTCTCTGAATTTATTGCTGGTATACATCTGAAAGTTACAGAATTTGGCTGATAATTGGAGGGCTTGTTTAATTGTACTTTTTGCACACAGTATAAAGATACAGAATTCTTTCCAGAGAATTGGAATATTCTTCTGAATTTATTACAGGTAGTTTTCTGAAACTAAAAGATTTTACTGATAATTAGAAGACTTGATTGATTTTACAGTGTACAGAGACTTAGACATACAGAATTAGTGCCTGATAACTAGACTACTTTTCTGAATTTAATGCTGGTATACATCTGAAAGTTACAGAATTTGGCTGATAATTGGACGACTTGTTTAAAGTTAATTTGTGCACACAGTGTAAAGATATAGAATTCTTTCCAGAGAATTGGAGTAATCTTCTGAATTTATTACAGGTAGCTTTCTGAAACTAAAAGTTTTGGCTGATAATTGGAGGACTTGATTGATTTTACAGTGTACACAGACTTAGTCATACCAAATTAGTGCCCGATAACTAGACTACTCCTCTGAATTTAATGTTGGTATATATCTCAATGTTACAGAATTTGGCTGATAATTGGAGGGCTTGGTGGAATATATTTGTGCACAGAGTATAAAGATATAGAATTCTTTCCAGAGAATTGGAGTATTCTTCTGAATTTATTACAGGTAGCTTTCTGAAATTGAAAGGATTCGACTGACAATTGGAAAATTTTACTGATTTTATATTGTGCACAGATTTAGACATACAGAAATTGCATCTGGTAACTAGACTACTCCTGTTAACTTAATGCTTGTATATATCTGATAATTACAGAATTTGGCTGATAATTGGAGGGCTTGTTTAAATATACTTTGTGCCCACATTGTAAAGATACAGAAATGTTGTTTGAGAATTGGTGTATTCCTCTGAATTTATTAGAAAAAGCTTTTTGAATCTGAAAGGATTTGACTGATATTTGGAAGACTTGATTGATTTTACAGTGTACACAGATGTAAACATACAGAATTTGTGCCTGGTATGTAGACTACACTTCTGAATTTAATGCTGGTATATATCTCAAAGTTACAGAATTTGGCTGATAATTGGAGGGCTTGGTTGAATGTACTTAGTGCACACAATATAAAGATATAGAATTCTTTCCAGAGAATTGGTGTATTCTTCTGAATTTATTACAGGTACCTTTCTGAAACTCCAAGGATTTGAGTGATAATTGGAAGACTTGATTGATTTTACTGTGTGCACAGACTTACACAGAATTTGTTTCTGGTAATTAGACTACTCCTCTGAATTTAATGCTTGTATATATCTGACAATTACAGAATTTGGCTGATAATTGGAGGGCTTGGTGGAATATATTTGTGCACACAATATAAAGATATAGAATTCTTTCCAGAGAATTGGAGTATTCTTCTGAATTTATTACAGGTAGCTTTCTGAAACTGAAAGAATTCGACTGACAATTGGAAGATTTGACTGATTTTATATTGTGCACAGATTTAGACATACAGAAATTGTGCCTGGTAACTAAACTACTCCTGTGAATTTAATGCTTGTATATATCTGACAATTACAGAATTTGGCTGATAATTGGAGGGATTGGTGGAATATATTTGTGCACACAGCATAAAGATATAGAATTCTTTCCAGAGAATTGGAGTATTCTTTTGAATTTATAACAGGTAGATTTCTGAAACTGAAAGGATTTAACTGATAATTGGAAGACTTGATTGATTTTACATTTTGCACAGACTTAGAAATATAGAATTAGTGACTGATAACTACACTATTCCTCAGAATTTACTGGTGGTATTAATCTTAAAGGTAAAGAATTTGGCTGATAACTGGAGGGCTTGTTTAACTGTACTTTGTGCACACAGTATAAAGACACAGAATTCTTTGCAGAGAATTGGAGTATTCTTCTGAGTTTATTACAGGTAGCTTTATGAAACTGAAAGGATTCGACTGATAATTGGAAGATTTGACTGATTTTATATTGTGCACAGATTTAGACATACAGAAATTGTATCTGGTAACTAGACTACTCCTCTGCATTTAATGCTGGTATATATCTGAAAATTACAGAATTTGGCTGATAATTGGAAGGCTTCGTTTAATGTACTTTGTGCACACAGTATAATGACTTAGACTTCTTGTGTGAGAATTGGAGTATTCTGAATTTAATGCTGGTATATATTGAAAGTTACAGAATTTGGCTGATAATTGGAGGGCTTGGTGGAATGTACTTTGTGCACACAGTCTAAAGATAAAGACTTGTTGTTTGAGAATTGGTGTATTGTTCTGAATTTATTACAGGTAGTTTTCTGAATCTGAAAGGATTTGACTGATAATTGGAAAACTTGATTGATTTTACAGTGTACACAGACTTAGACATACCAAATTAGTGCCTGATAACTATAATACTTCTCTGAATTTATTGCTGGTATACATCTGAAAGTTACAGAATTTGGCTGATAATTGGAGGGCTTGTTTAATTGTACTTAGTGCACACAATATAAAGATATAGAATTCTTTCCAGAGAATTGGTGTATTCTTCTGAATTTATTACAGGTACCTTTCTGAAACTCCAAGGATTTGAGTGATAATTGGAAGACTTGATTGATTTTACTGTGTGCACAGACTTACACAGAATTTGTTTCTGGTAATTAGACTACTCCTCTGAATTTAATGCTTGTATATATCTGACAATTACAGAATTTGGCTGATAATTGGAGGGCTTGGTGGAATATATTTGTGCACACAATATAAAGATATAGAATTCTTTCCAGAGAATTGGAGTATTCTTCTGAATTTATTACAGGTAGCTTTCTGAAACTGAAAGAATTCGACTGACAATTGGAAGATTTGACTGATTTTATATTGTGCACAGATTTAGACATACAGAAATTGTGCCTGGTAACTAAACTACTCCTGTGAATTTAATGCTTGTATATATCTGACAATTACAGAATTTGGCTGATAATTGGAGGGATTGGTGGAATATATTTGTGCACACAGCATAAAGATATAGAATTCTTTCCAGAGAATTGGAGTATTCTTTTGAATTTATAACAGGTAGATTTCTGAAACTGAAAGGATTTAACTGATAATTGGAAGACTTGATTGATTTTACATTTTGCACAGACTTAGAAATATAGAATTAGTGACTGATAACTACACTATTCCTCAGAATTTACTGGTGGTATTAATCTTAAAGGTAAAGAATTTGGCTGATAACTGGAGGGCTTGTTTAACTGTACTTTGTGCACACAGTATAAAGACACAGAATTCTTTGCAGAGAATTGGAGTATTCTTCTGAGTTTATTACAGGTAGCTTTATGAAACTGAAAGGATTCGACTGATAATTGGAAGATTTGACTGATTTTATATTGTGCACAGATTTAGACATACAGAAATTGTATCTGGTAACTAGACTACTCCTCTGCATTTAATGCTGGTATATATCTGAAAATTACAGAATTTGGCTGATAATTGGAAGGCTTCGTTTAATGTACTTTGTGCACACAGTATAATGACTTAGACTTCTTGTGTGAGAATTGGAGTATTCTGAATTTAATGCTGGTATATATTGAAAGTTACAGAATTTGGCTGATAATTGGAGGGCTTGGTGGAATGTACTTTGTGCACACAGTCTAAAGATAAAGACTTGTTGTTTGAGAATTGGTGTATTGTTCTGAATTTATTACAGGTAGTTTTCTGAATCTGAAAGGATTTGACTGATAATTGGAAAACTTGATTGATTTTACAGTGTACACAGACTTAGACATACCAAATTAGTGCCTGATAACTATAATACTTCTCTGAATTTATTGCTGGTATACATCTGAAAGTTACAGAATTTGGCTGATAATTGGAGGGCTTGTTTTAATTTGTGTACACAGTATAAAGATACAGAATTCTTTCCAGAGAACTGGAGTATTCTTCTGAATTTATTACACGTAGCTTTTTAAACGGAAAGGATTTGACTGATAATTAGAAGACTTGATTGATTTTAAATTGTGCACAGACTTAGACATACAGAATTAGTGCCTGATAACTAGACTACTCCTCGGCATTTAATGCTGGTATATATCTGAAAATTACAGAATTTGGCTGATAATTGGAGGGCTTGGTTGAATGTACTTTGTGCACACAGTATAAAGATACAGACTTGTTGTTTGAGAATTGGTGTATTGTTCTGAATTTATTACAGGTAGTTTTCTGAATCTGAAAGGATTTGACTGATAATTGGAAAACTTGATTGATTTTACAGTGTACACAGACTTAGACATACCAAATTAGTGCCTGATAACTATAATACTTCTCTGAATTTATTGCTGGTATACATCTGAAAGTTACAGAATTTGGCTGATAATTGGAGGGCTTGTTTAATTGTACTTTGTGCACACAATATAAAGATATAGAATTCTTTCCAAAGAATTGGAGTATTCTTCTGAATTTATTACAGGTAAGTTTCTGAAACTGAAAGGATTGGAGTGATAATTGGAAGACTTGATTGATTTTACAGTGTGCACAGACTTAGACATACCAAATTAGTCCCTGGTAACTAGACTACTCCTCTGAATTAAATTCTGGAATATATCTGAAAGTGACAGAGTTTGGCTAATAATTGGAGGGCTTGGTTGAATGTACTTTGTGCACGGAATATAAAGGTAAAGAATTCTTTCCAGAGAATTGGAGTATTCTTCTGAATTTATTACAGGTAGCTTTTTAAACTGAAAGGATTTGACTGATAATTGGAAGACTTGATTGATTTTACATTGTGCACAGACTTAGACATAGAGAATTAGTGCCTGATAACTAGACTACTCCTCTGAATTTAATGCTGGTATATATCTGAAATATACAGAATTTAGCTCATAATTGGAGGGCTTGGTTGAATGTACTTTGTGCACACAATGTAAAGATACGGACTTGTTTGAGAATTGGTGTATTCCTCTGAATTTATTAGAGGTAGCTTTCTGAATCTGAAAGGATTTGACTGATATTTGGAAGTTTTGATTGATTTTACAGTGTGCGCAGACTTATATGTATAGAATTTTTTCCTGGTGACTAGAGTATTCCTGTGAATTTAATGCTGGTATATATCTGAAAGTTACAGAATTTCTCTGATAATTGGAGGTCCTGTTTAAATGTACTTTGTGCACACAGTATAAAGATATAGAATTCTTTGCAGAGAATTGGAGTATTCTTCTGAATTTATTAGAGGTAGCTTTCTGAAAGTGAAAGGATTTGAGTGATAATTGGAAGACTTGATTGATTTTACAGTGTGCACAGACTTAGACATGCAGAATTAGTGCCTCATAACTAGACTACTTCTCTGAATTTAATGCTGGTATATATCTGAAAGTTACAGAATTTGGTTGATAATTGCAGGGCTTGTTTAAATTTAATTTGTGACACAGTATAAAGATATAGAATTCTTTGCAGAGAATTGGAGTATTCTTCTGAATTTATTACAGGTAGTTTTCTGAAACTGAAGGGATTTGACTGATAATTGGAAGACTTGATTGATTTTACAGTGTGCACAGACTTAGACATACAGAATTAGTCACTGGTAACTAGACTACTCCTCTGAATTAAATGCTGGAATATATCTCAAAGTTACAGAATTTGGCTAATAATTGGAGGGCTTGGTTTAATGTACTTTGTGCACACAGTATAATGACTTAGACTTCTTGTGTGAGAATTGGTGTATTCTGAATTTATTACAGGTAACTTTCTGAAACTAAAAGGATTTGACTGATAATTGGATGGCTTGGTTTAATGTACTTTGTGCACACAGTATAATGACTTAGACTTCTTGTGTGAGAATTGGAGTATTCTGAATTTATTACAGGTAGCTTTCTGAAACTGAAAGGATTTGACTGATAATTGGAATACTCCTCTGAATTTAATGCTGGTATATATCTGAAAGTGACAGAATTTTGCTGATAATTGGAGGGCTTTGTTGAATGTACTTTGTGCACAAAGTATAAAGATATAGAATTCTTTCCAGAGAATTGGAGTATTCTTTTGAATTTATTAAAGGTAGGTTATTGAAACTGAAAGGATTCGACTGACAATTGGAATATTTGACTGATTTCACAGTGTACACAGATGTAAACATACAGAATTTGTGCCTGGTAGCTAGACTACTCTTCTGAATTTAATGCTGGTATATCTCTCAAAGTTATAGATTTTGGCTGATAATTGGAGGTCTTGTTTAATTGTACTTTGTGCACACAGTAGAAAGATATAGAGTTCTTTCCAGAGAATTGGAGTATTCTTCTGAATTTATTACAGGTAGCTTTCTGAAACTGAAAGGATTCGACTGATAATTGGAAGATTTGATTGATTTTACAGTGTGAACAGATTTAGACATACAGAAATTGTATCTGGTAACTAGCGTACTCTTGTGAATTTAATGCTGGTATATATCTGAAAGTTACAGAATTTGGCTGCTAATTGGAGTGTGTTTAAATTTAATTTTTGCACACAGTATAAAGATATAGAATTTTTTCAAGACAATTGGCGAATTCTTTTGAATTTATTACAGGTAGCTTTCTGAAACTAAATGATTTCACTGATAATTAGAAGACTTGATTGATTTTACAGTATATACACACTTAGTCGTAGCAAATTAGTGCCTGATAACTAGACTACTCCTGTGAATTTAATGCTGGCATATATCTTGAAGTTACACAATTTAGCTGATAATTGGAGAGCTTGGTGTAATGAAATTTGTGCACACGGTAGAAAGATTCAGCCTTTTTGTCTGAGTATTGGAGTATTTTTCTGAATTTATTACAGGTAGCTTTCTGAAACTAAAGGATTTGACTGATAATTGGAAGACTTGATTGATTTTACAGTGTACACAGACTTAGTCATACCGAATTAGTGCCCGATAACTAGACTACTCCTCTGAATTTAATGTTGGTATATATCTCAAAGTTACAGAATTTGGATGATAATTGGAGGGCTTGGTGGAATATATTTGTGCACAGAGTATAAAGATATAGAATTCTTTCCAGAGAATTGGAGTATTCTTCTGAATTTATTACAGGTAGCTTTTTGAAACTGAAAGGATTCGACTGACAATTGGAAGATTTGACTGATTTTATATTGTGCACAGCTTTAGACATACAGAAATTGTGCCTGATAACTAAACTACTCCTGTGAATTTAATGCTGGTATATATCAGAAAATTACAAAATTTGGCTGATAATTGGAGGGCTTGTTTAAATATATTTTGTGAACACAGTGTTAAGATACAGAATACTTTCCAGAGAATTGGAGTATTCTTCTGGATTTATTACAGGTAGCTTTCTTAAAGTGATAGTATTTGACAGATAGTTGGAAGACTTGATTGATTTTACAGTGTACACAGACTTAGACATACCAAATTAGTGCCTCATAACTAGACTACTTCTCTGAATTTAATGCTGGTATACATCTGAAAGTTACAGAATTTGGATGATAATTGGAGGGCTTGTTTAAATTTAATTTGTGTACACAGTATAAAGATATAGAATTCTTTCCAGAGAATTGGAGTATTCTTTTAAATTTATTAAAGGTAGGTTTCTGAAACTGAAAGGATTTGACTGATATTTTGAACACTTGATTGATTTCACAGTGTACACAGATGTAAACATACAGAATTTGTGCCTGGTAGCTAGACTACACTTCTGAATTTAATGCTGGTATATATCTCAAAGTTACATAATTTGGCTGATAATTGGAGGGCTTGGTTGAATGTACTTTGTGCACGGAGTATAAATATATAGAATTCTTTCCAGAGAATTGGAGTATTCTTCTGAATTTATTAAAGGTAGGTTTCTGAAACTGATAGGATTTGACTGAAAATTGGAAGACATGATTGATTTCACAGTGTACACAGATGTAAACATACAGAATTTGTGCCTGGTAGCTAGACTACCCCTCTGAATTTAATGCTGGTATATATCGGAAAGTTAAAGAATTTTGGCTGATAATTGTAGGGCTTGGTGGAGTGTAATTTGTGCACACAGTATAAAGACGCAGAACACCTTCCGGTGAATTGGAGTATTCTTCTGAATTTATTACAGATAGCTTTCTTAAAGTGATATTATTTGACTGATAATTGGAAGACTTGATTGATTTTACAGTTTGCAGAGATTTGCACATACAGAGTTTGTGCCTGGTAACTAGACTACTCCTCTGAATTTAATGCTTGTATATATCTGAGAATTACAGAATTTAGCTGATAATTGGAAGGCTTGGTTGAATGTATTTTGTGCACACAGTATAAAGATAGAGAATTCTTTCCAGAGAATTGGAGTATTCTTCTGAATTTATTACAGGTAGCTTTCTGAAACTGAAAGGATTCGACTGATAATTGGAATATTTGACTGATTTTATATTGTGCACAGATTTAGACATACTGAAATTGTTCCTGGTAACTAAACTACTCCTGTGAATTTAATGCTGGTATATCTCTGAAAATTACAGAATTTGGCTCATAATTGCAGGGCTTGTTTAAATATATTTTGTGCATACAGTGTAAAGATACAGAATTCTTTCCAGAGAATTGGAGTATTCTTCTGAATTTATTACAGGTAGCTTTCTGAATCTGAAAGGATTTGACTGATAATTGAAAGACTTGATTGATTTTACGGTGTGCACAGATTTAGACATACAGAATTAGTCCCTGGTAACTAGACTACTCCTCTGAATTTAATGCTGGTATATATCTGAAAGTGACAGAGTTTGGCTGATAATTGGAGGGTTTGTTTAAATGTACTTTGTGCACACAGTATAAAGATACAGATTTTTTTTCCAGAGAATTGGAGTATTTTTCTGAATTTATTACAGGTAGGTTTCTGAAACTGAAAGGATTTCAGTGATAAGTGGAAGAATTGATTGACTTTACAGTGTCCACAGATTTACACGTACAGAATTTGTGCCTGATAAGTAGACTACTCCTCTGAATTTAATGCTGGTATAAATCTAAAAGTTACAGAATTTGGCTGATAATTGGAGAGCTTGGTGGAATGTACTTTGTGCACACAGTATAAAGATACAGACTTGTTGTTTGAAAATTGGTGTATCCTTCTGAATTTATTACAGGTAGTTTTCTGAAACTGATATGATGTAACTGATAATGGGAAGACTTGATTGATTTCACAGTGTACACAGATGTCGACGTAGAGAATTTGTGCCTGATAACTAAACTACTCCTCTGAATTTAATGCTGAAATATATCTCAAAGTTACATAATTTGACTGATAATTGGAGGGCTTGGTTCAATGTACTTTGTACGCGGAGTATAAATATAGAGAATTCTTTCCAGAGAATTGGTGTATTCTTCTGAATTTATTACCGGTAGGTTTTTGAAACTGAATGGATTTGACTGATAAATGGAAGACTTCATTGATTTTACAGTGTGCATAGACTTAGAAATATAGAATTAGTTCCTGATAACTACACTATTCCTCTGAATTTAATGCTGGTATATATCTGAAAGTTACAGAATTTGGCTGATAATTGGAGGGCTTGTTTAAATTTAATTTGTGCACACAGTATAAAGATATAGAATTCTTCCCAGAGAATTGGAGTATTCTTCTGAATTTATTACAGGTAGCTTTCTGAAACTAAAAGATTTGACTGATAATTGGAAGACTTGATTGATTTTACAGTATACACAGACTTAGTCATACCGAATTAGTGCCCAATAACTAGACTACTCCTCTGAATTTAATGTTGGTATATATCTCAAAGTTACAGAATTTGGATGATAATTGGAGGGCTTGGTGGAATATATTTGTGCACACAGTATAAAGATATAGAATTCTCTCCCGAGAATTGGAATATTCTTCTGAATTTATTACTGGTAGGTTTCTTAAACTGAAAGGATTCGACTGACAATTAGAAGATTTAACTGATTTTATATTGTGCACAGATTTAGACATACAGAAATTGTGCCTAGTAACTAAGCTACTCCTGTGAATTTAATGCTGGTATATATCTGAAAATTACAGAATTTGGCTCATAATTGGAGGGCTTGTTTAAATATATTTTGTGTATACAGTGGAAAGATACAGAATTCTTTCCAGAGAATTGGAGTATTCTTTTGAATTTAATACAGGTAGCTTTCTGAAACTGAAAGGATTTGACTGATAATTGGAAGACTTGATTGATTTTACAGTGTACACATATGTCGACATAGAGAATTTGTGCCTGGTAAGTAGACTGCCATTGTGAATTTAATTATGATATATATCTGGAAATTACTGATTTTGGCTGATAATTTGCAGGCACAGATGTAGCTCGGAGCAGCCAGTTTGAATAAAGATATAAGGGATAAGTCAATGCTGCTGGCATGCTACTTCAGAAAAAGGTGCTGGAAGTTAATCAATTGGGCCCTGGGTGATGATATGGACAGAAGCAGTATATAAGGAGGTAGCTAGCAAAGGAAGGGTGGCTTAATGTCAAATCTGGTGGTTGTACTACGTTGCCCCTGTGCGTCTCTGCACGTGCATTACTTAGACTCTCTACATCTTCGAGTGAATATTACCTGCACGGCTACAACATAATTGGAGGTCTTGCTGAAATATACTTTGTGCGCACAGTACAAAAATACAGAATTCTCGTCTAAGAATTGGAGTATTCTTCTTAATTTATTGCAGGTAGCTTTCTGAAACTGAAAGGATTTGACTGATAGTTGGAGGGCTTGGTTGAATGTACTTTGTGCACACAGTATAAAAATACATAATTCTCACCTAAGACCCGGAATATTCTTCTGAATGTATTACAGGTAACTTTCTGAAACTAAAAGGATTTGACTGATAATTCGAGGACATGTTTGAATTTACTGTGTGTACACAATAAAACATACAGAATCAGTGCCTGATAACTAGACTACTCCTTTGAATTCAATGCATTTATATATCTGAAAGTTACAGCATTTGGCTGATAATTGGAGGGCTTGGTGGAATCTATTTTGTGCACACAGTGTAAAAGATACAGAATTCTTTCCAGAGAATCGGAGTATTCTTCTGAATTTATTACAGGTAGCTTTTTAAACTGAAAGGATTTGACTGCTAATTGGAAGACTTGATTGATTTTACAGTGTGCACAGACATAGACATACAGAATTAGTCTCTGGTAACTAGACTACTCCTCTGAATTTAATGCTGGAATATATCTGAAAGTGACAGAGTTTGGCTGATAATTGGAGGGTTTGTTTAAATGTACTTTGTGCACAAAGTATAAAGATACAGATTTTTTTCCAGAGAATTGGAGTATTCTTCTGAATTTATTACAGGTAGCTTTTTAATCTGAAAGGATTTGACTGATAATTAGAAGACTTGATTGATTTTACATTGTGCACAGACTTAGACATAGAGAATTAGTGCCTGATAACTAGACTACTCCTCTGAATTTAATGCTGGTATATATCTGAAATATACAGAATTTAGCTCATAATTGGAGGGCTTGGTTGAATGTACTTTGTGCACACAATGTAAAGATACGGACTTGTTGTTTGAGAATTGGTGTATTCCTCTGAATTTATTAGAGGTAGCTTTCTGAATCTGAAAGGATTTGACTGATATTTGGAAGTCTTGATTGATTTTACAGTGTGCACAGACTTATATGTATAGAATTTTTTCCTGGTGACTAGAGTATTCCTGTGAATTTAATGCTGATATATATCTGAAAGTTACAGAATTTCTCTGATAATTGGAGGTCCTGTTTAAATGTACTTTGTGCACACAGTATAAAGATATAGAATTCTTTGCAGAGAATTGGAGTATTCTTCTGAATTTATTACAGGTAGCTTTCTGAAAGTGAAAGGATTTGAGTGATAATTGGAAGACTTGATTGATTTTACAGTGTGCACAGACTTAGACATGCAGAATTAGTACCTCATAACTAGACTACTCCTCTGAATTTAATGCTGGTATATATCTGAAAGTTACAGAATTTGGTTGATAATTGCAGGGCTTGTTTAAATTTAATTTGTGACACAGTATAAAGATATAGAATTCTTTCCAGAGAACTGGAGTATTCTTCTGAATTTATTACAGGTAGTATTCTGAAACTGAAGGGATTTGACTGATAATTGGAAGACTTGATTGATTTTACAGTGTGCACAGACTTAGACATACAGAATTAGTCACTGGTAACTAGACTACTCCTCTGAATTAAATGCTGGAATATATCTGAAAGTGACAGAGTTTGGCTAATAATTGGAGGGCTTGGTTTAATGTACTTTGTGCACACAGTATAATGACTTAGACTTCTTGTCTGAGAATTGGAGTATTCTGAATTTATTACAGGTAGCTTTCTGAAACTAAAAGGATTTGACTGATAATTGGATGGCTTGGTTTAATGTACTTTGTGCACACAGTATAATGACTTAGACTTCTTGTGTGAGAATTGGAGTATTCTGAATTTATTACAGGTAGCTTTCTGAAACTGAAAGGATTTGATTGATAATTGGAAGACTTGATTGATTTTACAGTGTGCACAAACTTAGACATACAGAATTGGTGCCTGATAACTGGATTATTCCTCTGAATTTAATGCTGGTATATATCTGAAAGTTACAGAATTTGGCTGATAATTGGAGGGCTTGTTTAATTGTACTTTGTGCACACAGTATAAAGATACAGAATTCTTTGCAGAGAATTGGAGTATTCTTCTGAATTTATTACAGGTAGCTTTTTAAACTGAAAGGATTTGACTGATAATTAGAAGACTTGATTTATTTTACAGTGTGCACAGACTTAGACATACAGAATTAGTGCCTGATAACTAGAATACTCCTCTGAATTTAATGCTGGTATATATCTGAAAGTGACAGAATTTTGCTGATAATTGGAGGGCTTTGTTGAATGTACTTTGTGCACAAAGTATAAAGATATAGAATTCTTTCCAGAGAATTGGAGTATTCTTCTCAATTTATTAGAGGTAGCTTTCTTAAACTGAAAGGATTCGACTGACAATTGGAAGATTTGACTGATTTTATATTGTGCACAGCTTTAGACATACAGAAATTGTGCCTGGTAACTAAACTACTCCTGTGAATTTAATGCTGGTATATATCAGAAAATTACAAAATTTGGCTGATAATTGGAGGGCTTGTTTAAATATATTTTGTGAACACAGTGTTAAGATACAGAATACTTTCCAGAGAATTGGAGTATTCTTCTGGATTTATTACAGGTAGCTTTCTTAAAGTGATAGTATTTGACTGATAGTTGGAAGACTTGATTGATTTTACAGTGTACACAGACTTAGACATACCAAATTAGTGCCTGATAACTAGACTACTCTGAATTTAATGCTGGTATACATCTGAAAGTTACAGAATTTGGCTGATAATTGGAGGGCTTGTTTAAATTTAATTTGTGTACACAGTATAAAGATATAGAATTCTTTCCAGAGAATTGGAGTATTCTTTTAAATTTATTAAAGGTAGGTTTCTGAAACTGATAGGATTTGATTGAAAATTGGAAGACATGATTGATTTCACAGTGTACACAGATGTAAACATACAGAATTTGTGCCTGGTAGCTAGACTACTCTTCTGAATTTAATGCTGGTATATATCTCAAAGTTACGGAATTTGGCTGATAATTGGAGGGCTTGTTTAAATGTACTCTGTGCACGGAGTATAAATATATAGAATTCTTTCCAGAGAATTGGAGTATTCTTCAAATTTATTACAGGTAGCTTTCTGAAACTGCAAAGATTTCAGTGATAAGTGGAAGAATTGATTGACTTTACAGTGTCCACAGATTTACATGTACAGAATTTGTGCCTGATAACTAGACTACCCCTCTGAATTTAATGCTGGTATATATTGGAAAGTTAAAGAATTTTGGCTGATAATTGTAGGGCTTGGTGGAGTGTAATTTGTGCACACAGTATAAAGACGCAGAACACCTTCCGGAGAATTGGAGTATTCTTCTGAATTTATTACAGATAGCTTTCTTAAAGTGATATTATTTGACTGATAATTGGAAGACTTGATTGATTTTACAGTTTGCAGAGATTTACACATACAGAGTTTGTGCCTGGTAACTAGACTACTCCTCTGAATTTAATGCTTGTATATATCTGACAATTACAGAATTTGGCTGATAATTGGAGGGCTTGGTTGAATGTATTTTGTGCACACAGTATAAAGATAGAGAATTCTTTCCAGAGAATTGGAGTATTCTTCTGAATTTATTACAGGTAGCTTTCTGAAACTGTAAGGATTCGACTGACAATTGGAATATTTGACTGATTTTATATTGTACACAGATTTAGACATACTGAAATTGTGCCTGGTAACTAAACTACTCCTGTGAATTTAATGCTGGTATATCTCTGAAAATTACAGAATTTGGCTCATAATTGCAGGGCTTTTTTAAATATATTTTGTGCATACAGTGTAAAGATACAGAATTCTTTCCAGAGAATTGGAGTATTCTTCTGAATTTATTACAGGTAGCTTTTTGAACTGAAAGGATTTGATTGATAGTTAGAAGAGTTGATTGATTTTACATTGTGCACAGATTTAGACATATAGAATTACTGCCTGATAACTAGACTACTTCTCTGAATTTAATGCTGGTATATATCTGAAAGTTACGGAATTTGGCTGATAATTGGAGGGCTTGGTGGAATATATTTGTGCACACAGTATAAAGATATAGAATTCTTTCCAGAGAATTGGAGTATTCTTCTGAATTTTTTAGAGGTAGGTTTCTGAATCTGAAAGGATGTAACTGATAATTGGAAGACTTGATTGATTTTACAGTCTGCACAGATTTATATGTATAGAATTTTTTCCTGGTAACTAGAGTATTCCTGTGAATTTAATGCTGATATATATCTAAAAGTTACAGAATTTCACTGATAATTGGAGGTCTTGTTTAAATGTACTTTGTGCACACAGTATAAAGATATAGAATTCTTTCCAGAGAATTGGAGTATTCTTCTGAATTTATGACAGGTAGCTTTCTGAAACTGAAAACATTTGACTGATAATTGGAAGACTTGATTGATTTTACAGTGTGCGGAGATTTACACATAAAGAATGTGTGCCTGATGACTAGACTACTCCTCTGAATTTAATGCTGGTATATATCTGAAAATTACAGAATTTGGCTGATAATTGGAGGGCTTGTTTAATTGTACTTTGTGCACACAGTATAAAGATACAGAATTCTTTCCAGAGAATTGGAGTATTCTTCTGAATTTATTACAGGTAGCTTTTTAATCTGAAAGGATTTGACTGATAATTGGAAGACTTGATTGATTTTACATTGTGCACAGAATTACACATAGAGAATCAGCGCCTGATAACTAGACTACTTCTCTGAATTTAATGCTGGTATATATCTGAAAGTTACAGAATTTGGCTGATAATTGGAGGGCTTTTTTAAATTTATTTTGTGCACACAGTATAAAGATACAGACTTCTTGTTTGAGAATTGGTGTATTCTTCTGAATTTATTACAGGTAGCTTTCTGAATCTGAAAGGATTTGACTGATAATTGAAAGACTTGATTGATTTTACAGTGTGCACACACTTAGACATACAGAATTAGTCCCTGGTAACTAGACTACTCCTCTGAATTTAATGCTGGAATATATCTGAAAGTGACAGAGTTTGGCTGATAATTGGAGGGTTTGTTTAAATGTACTTTGTGCACACAGTATAAAGATATAGAATTCTTTGCAGAGAATTGGAGTATTCTTCTGAATTTATTAGAGGTAGCTTTCTGAAAGTGAAAGGATTTGAGTGATAATTGGAAGACTTGATTGATTTTACAGTGTGCACAGACTTAGACATGCAGAATTAGTGCCTCATAACTAGACTACTTCTCTGAATTTAATGCTGGTATATATCTGAAAGTTACAGAATTTGGTTGATAATTGCAGGGCTTGTTTAAATTTAATTTGTGACACAGTATAAAGATATAGAATTCTTTGCAGAGAATTGGAGTATTCTTCTGAATTTATTACAGGTAGTTTTCTGAAACTGAAGGGATTTGACTGATAATTGGAAGACTTGATTGATTTTACAGTGTGCACAGACTTAGACATACAGAATTAGTCACTGGTAACTAGACTACTCCTCTGAATTAAATGCTGGAATATATCTCAAAGTTACAGAATTTGGCTAATAATTGGAGGGCTTGGTTTAATGTACTTTGTGCACACAGTATAATGACTTAGACTTCTTGTGTGAGAATTGGTGTATTCTGAATTTATTACAGGTAACTTTCTGAAACTAAAAGGATTTGACTGATAATTGGATGGCTTGGTTTAATGTACTTTGTGCACACAGTATAATGACTTAGACTTCTTGTGTGAGAATTGGAGTATTCTGAATTTATTACAGGTAGCTTTCTGAAACTGAAAGGATTTGACTGATAATTGGAATACTCCTCTGAATTTAATGCTGGTATATATCTGAAAGTGACAGAATTTTGCTGATAATTGGAGGGCTTTGTTGAATGTACTTTGTGCACAAAGTATAAAGATATAGAATTCTTTCCAGAGAATTGGAGTATTCTTTTGAATTTATTAAAGGTAGGTTATTGAAACTGAAAGGATTCGACTGACAATTGGAATATTTGACTGATTTCACAGTGTACACAGATGTAAACATACAGAATTTGTGCCTGGTAACTAGACTACTCTTCTGAATTTAATGCTGGTATATCTCTCAAAGTTATAGATTTTGGCTGATAATTGGAGGTCTTGTTTAATTGTACTTTGTGCACACAGTAGAAAGATATAGAGTTCTTTCCAGAGAATTGGAGTATTCTTCTGAATTTATTACAGGTAGCTTTCTGAAACTGAAAGGATTCGACTGATAATTGGAAGATTTGATTGATTTTACAGTGTGCACAGATTTAGACATACAGAAATTGTATCTGGTAACTAGCGTACTCTTGTGAATTTAATGCTGGTATATATCTGAAAGTTACAGAATTTGGCTGCTAATTGGAGTGTGTTTAAATTTAATTTTTGCACACAGTATAAAGATATAGAATTTTTTCAAGACAATTGGCGAATTCTTTTGAATTTATTACAGGTAGCTTTCTGAAACTAAATGATTTCACTGATAATTAGAAGACTTGATTGATTTTACAGTATATACACACTTAGTCGTAGCAAATTAGTGCCTGATAACTAGACTACTCCTGTGAATTTAATGCTGGCATATATCTTGAAGTTACACAATTTAGCTGATAATTGGAGAGCTTGGTGTAATGAAATTTGTGCACACGGTAGAAAGATTCAGCCTTTTTGTCTGAGTATTGGAGTATTTTTCTGAATTTATTACAGGTAGCTTTCTGAAACTAAAGGATTTGACTGATAATTGGAAGACTTGATTGATTTTACAGTGTACACAGACTTAGTCATACCGAATTAGTGCCCGATAACTAGACTACTCCTCTGAATTTAATGTTGGTATATATCTCAAAGTTACAGAATTTGGATGATAATTGGAGGGCTTGGTGGAATATATTTGTGCACAGAGTATAAAGATATAGAATTCTTTCCAGAGAATTGGAGTATTCTTCTGAATTTATTACAGGTAGCTTTTTGAAACTGAAAGGATTCGACTGACAATTGGAAGATTTGACTGATTTTATATTGTGCACAGCTTTAGACATACAGAAATTGTGCCTGATAACTAAACTACTCCTGTGAATTTAATGCTGGTATATATCAGAAAATTACAAAATTTGGCTGATAATTGGAGGGCTTGTTTAAATATATTTTGTGAACACAGTGTTAAGATACAGAATACTTTCCAGAGAATTGGAGTATTCTTCTGGATTTATTACAGGTAGCTTTCTTAAAGTGATAGTATTTGACAGATAGTTGGAAGACTTGATTGATTTTACAGTGTACACAGACTTAGACATACCAAATTAGTGCCTCATAACTAGACTACTTCTCTGAATTTAATGCTGGTATACATCTGAAAGTTACAGAATTTGGATGATAATTGGAGGGCTTGTTTAAATTTAATTTGTGTACACAGTATAAAGATATAGAATTCTTTCCAGAGAATTGGAGTATTCTTTTAAATTTATTAAAGGTAGGTTTCTGAAACTGAAAGGATTTGACTGATATTTTGAACACTTGATTGATTTCACAGTGTACACAGATGTAAACATACAGAATTTGTGCCTGGTAGCTAGACTACACTTCTGAATTTAATGCTGGTATATATCTCAAAGTTACATAATTTGGCTGATAATTGGAGGGCTTGGTTGAATGTACTTTGTGCACGGAGTATAAATATATAGAATTCTTTCCAGAGAATTGGAGTATTCTTCTGAATTTATTAAAGGTAGGTTTCTGAAACTGATAGGATTTGACTGAAAATTGGAAGACATGATTGATTTCACAGTGTACACAGATGTAAACATACAGAATTTGTGCCTGGTAGCTAGACTACCCCTCTGAATTTAATGCTGGTATATATCGGAAAGTTAAAGAATTTTGGCTGATAATTGTAGGGCTTGGTGGAGTGTAATTTGTGCACACAGTATAAAGACGCAGAACACCTTCCGGTGAATTGGAGTATTCTTCTGAATTTATTACAGATAGCTTTCTTAAAGTGATATTATTTGACTGATAATTGGAAGACTTGATTGATTTTACAGTTTGCAGAGATTTGCACATACAGAGTTTGTGCCTGGTAACTAGACTACTCCTCTGAATTTAATGCTTGTATATATCTGAGAATTACAGAATTTAGCTGATAATTGGAAGGCTTGGTTGAATGTATTTTGTGCACACAGTATAAACATAGAGAATTCTTTCCAGAGAATTGGAGTATTCTTCTGAATTTATTACAGGTAGCTTTCTGAAACTGAAAGGATTCGACTGATAATTGGAATATTTGACTGATTTTATATTGTGCACAGATTTAGACATACTGAAATTGTTCCTGGTAACTAAACTACTCCTGTGAATTTAATGCTGGTATATCTCTGAAAATTACAGAATTTGGCTCATAATTGCAGGGCTTGTTTAAATATATTTTGTGCATACAGTGTAAAGATACAGAATTCTTTCCAGAGAATTGGAGTATTCTTCTGAATTTATTACAGGTAGCTTTCTGAATCTGAAAGGATTTGACTGATAATTGAAAGACTTGATTGATTTTACGGTGTGCACAGATTTAGACATACAGAATTAGTCCCTGGTAACTAGACTACTCCTCTGAATTTAATGCTGGTATATATCTGAAAGTGACAGAGTTTGGCTGATAATTGGAGGGTTTGTTTAAATGTACTTTGTGCACACAGTATAAAGATACAGATTTTTTTTCCAGAGAATTGGAGTATTTTTCTGAATTTATTACAGGTAGGTTTCTGAAACTGAAAGGATTTCAGTGATAAGTGGAAGAATTGATTGACTTTACAGTGTCCACAGATTTACACGTACAGAATTTGTGCCTGATAAGTAGACTACTCCTCTGAATTTAATGCTGGTATAAATCTAAAAGTTACAGAATTTGGCTGATAATTGGAGAGCTTGGTGGAATGTACTTTGTGCACACAGTATAAAGATACAGACTTGTTGTTTGAAAATTGGTGTATCCTTCTGAATTTATTACAGGTAGTTTTCTGAAACTGATATGATGTAACTGATAATGGGAAGACTTGATTGATTTCACAGTGTACACAGATGTCGACGTAGAGAATTTGTGCCTGATAACTAAACTACTCCTCTGAATTTAATGCTGAAATATATCTCAAAGTTACATAATTTGACTGATAATTGGAGGGCTTGGTTCAATGTACTTTGTACGCGGAGTATAAATATAGAGAATTCTTTCCAGAGAATTGGTGTATTCTTCTGAATTTATTACCGGTAGGTTTTTGAAACTGAATGGATTTGACTGATAAATGGAAGACTTCATTGATTTTACAGTGTGCATAGACTTAGAAATATAGAATTAGTTCCTGATAACTACACTATTCCTCTGAATTTAATGCTGGTATATATCTGAAAGTTACAGAATTTGGCTGATAATTGGAGGGCTTGTTTAAATTTAATTTGTGCACACAGTATAAAGATATAGAATTCTTCCCAGAGAATTGGAGTATTCTTCTGAATTTATTACAGGTAGCTTTCTGAAACTAAAAGATTTGACTGATAATTGGAAGACTTGATTGATTTTACAGTATACACAGACTTAGTCATACCGAATTAGTGCCCAATAACTAGACTACTCCTCTGAATTTAATGTTGGTATATATCTCAAAGTTACAGAATTTGGATGATAATTGGAGGGCTTGGTGGAATATATTTGTGCACACAGTATAAAGATATAGAATTCTCTCCCGAGAATTGGAATATTCTTCTGAATTTATTACTGGTAGGTTTCTTAAACTGAAAGGATTCGACTGACAATTAGAAGATTTAACTGATTTTATATTGTGCACAGATTTAGACATACAGAAATTGTGCCTAGTAACTAAGCTACTCCTGTGAATTTAATGCTGGTATATATCTGAAAATTACAGAATTTGGCTCATAATTGGAGGGCTTGTTTAAATATATTTTGTGTATACAGTGGAAAGATACAGAATTCTTTCCAGAGAATTGGAGTATTCTTTTGAATTTAATACAGGTAGCTTTCTGAAACTGAAAGGATTTGACTGATAATTGGAAGACTTGATTGATTTTACAGTGTACACATATGTCGACATAGAGAATTTGTGCCTGGTAAGTAGACTGCCATTGTGAATTTAATTATGATATATATCTGGAAATTACTGATTTTGGCTGATAATTTGCAGGCACAGATGTAGCTCGGAGCAGCCAGTTTGAATAAAGATATAAGGGATAAGTCAATGCTGCTGGCATGCTACTTCAGAAAAAGGTGCTGGAAGTTAATCAATTGGGCCCTGGGTGATGATATGGACAGAAGCAGTATATAAGGAGGTAGCTAGCAAAGGAAGGGTGGCTTAATGTCAAATCTGGTGGTTGTACTACGTTGCCCCTGTGCGTCTCTGCACGTGCATTACTTAGACTCTCTACATCTTCGAGTGAATATTACCTGCACGGCTACAACATAATTGGAGGTCTTGCTGAAATATACTTTGTGCGCACAGTACAAAAATACAGAATTCTCGTCTAAGAATTGGAGTATTCTTCTTAATTTATTGCAGGTAGCTTTCTGAAACTGAAAGGATTTGACTGATAGTTGGAGGGCTTGGTTGAATGTACTTTGTGCACACAGTATAAAAATACATAATTCTCACCTAAGACCCGGAATATTCTTCTGAATGTATTACAGGTAACTTTCTGAAACTAAAAGGATTTGACTGATAATTCGAGGACATGTTTGAATTTACTGTGTGTACACAATAAAACATACAGAATCAGTGCCTGATAACTAGACTACTCCTTTGAATTCAATGCATTTATATATCTGAAAGTTACAGCATTTGGCTGATAATTGGAGGGCTTGGTGGAATCTATTTTGTGCACACAGTGTAAAAGATACAGAATTCTTTCCAGAGAATCGGAGTATTCTTCTGAATTTATTACAGGTAGCTTTTTAAACTGAAAGGATTTGACTGCTAATTGGAAGACTTGATTGATTTTACAGTGTGCACAGACATAGACATACAGAATTAGTCTCTGGTAACTAGACTACTCCTCTGAATTTAATGCTGGAATATATCTGAAAGTGACAGAGTTTGGCTGATAATTGGAGGGTTTGTTTAAATGTACTTTGTGCACAAAGTATAAAGATACAGATTTTTTTCCAGAGAATTGGAGTATTCTTCTGAATTTATTACAGGTAGCTTTTTAATCTGAAAGGATTTGACTGATAATTAGAAGACTTGATTGATTTTACATTGTGCACAGACTTAGACATAGAGAATTAGTGCCTGATAACTAGACTACTCCTCTGAATTTAATGCTGGTATATATCTGAAATATACAGAATTTAGCTCATAATTGGAGGGCTTGGTTGAATGTACTTTGTGCACACAATGTAAAGATACGGACTTGTTGTTTGAGAATTGGTGTATTCCTCTGAATTTATTAGAGGTAGCTTTCTGAATCTGAAAGGATTTGACTGATATTTGGAAGTCTTGATTGATTTTACAGTGTGCACAGACTTATATGTATAGAATTTTTTCCTGGTGACTAGAGTATTCCTGTGAATTTAATGCTGATATATATCTGAAAGTTACAGAATTTCTCTGATAATTGGAGGTCCTGTTTAAATGTACTTTGTGCACACAGTATAAAGATATAGAATTCTTTGCAGAGAATTGGAGTATTCTTCTGAATTTATTACAGGTAGCTTTCTGAAAGTGAAAGGATTTGAGTGATAATTGGAAGACTTGATTGATTTTACAGTGTGCACAGACTTAGACATGCAGAATTAGTACCTCATAACTAGACTACTCCTCTGAATTTAATGCTGGTATATATCTGAAAGTTACAGAATTTGGTTGATAATTGCAGGGCTTGTTTAAATTTAATTTGTGACACAGTATAAAGATATAGAATTCTTTCCAGAGAACTGGAGTATTCTTCTGAATTTATTACAGGTAGTATTCTGAAACTGAAGGGATTTGACTGATAATTGGAAGACTTGATTGATTTTACAGTGTGCACAGACTTAGACATACAGAATTAGTCACTGGTAACTAGACTACTCCTCTGAATTAAATGCTGGAATATATCTGAAAGTGACAGAGTTTGGCTAATAATTGGAGGGCTTGGTTTAATGTACTTTGTGCACACAGTATAATGACTTAGACTTCTTGTCTGAGAATTGGAGTATTCTGAATTTATTACAGGTAGCTTTCTGAAACTAAAAGGATTTGACTGATAATTGGATGGCTTGGTTTAATGTACTTTGTGCACACAGTATAATGACTTAGACTTCTTGTGTGAGAATTGGAGTATTCTGAATTTATTACAGGTAGCTTTCTGAAACTGAAAGGATTTGATTGATAATTGGAAGACTTGATTGATTTTACAGTGTGCACAAACTTAGACATACAGAATTGGTGCCTGATAACTGGATTATTCCTCTGAATTTAATGCTGGTATATATCTGAAAGTTACAGAATTTGGCTGATAATTGGAGGGCTTGTTTAATTGTACTTTGTGCACACAGTATAAAGATACAGAATTCTTTGCAGAGAATTGGAGTATTCTTCTGAATTTATTACAGGTAGCTTTTTAAACTGAAAGGATTTGACTGATAATTAGAAGACTTGATTTATTTTACAGTGTGCACAGACTTAGACATACAGAATTAGTGCCTGATAACTAGAATACTCCTCTGAATTTAATGCTGGTATATATCTGAAAGTGACAGAATTTTGCTGATAATTGGAGGGCTTTGTTGAATGTACTTTGTGCACAAAGTATAAAGATATAGAATTCTTTCCAGAGAATTGGAGTATTCTTCTCAATTTATTAGAGGTAGCTTTCTTAAACTGAAAGGATTCGACTGACAATTGGAAGATTTGACTGATTTTATATTGTGCACAGCTTTAGACATACAGAAATTGTGCCTGGTAACTAAACTACTCCTGTGAATTTAATGCTGGTATATATCAGAAAATTACAAAATTTGGCTGATAATTGGAGGGCTTGTTTAAATATATTTTGTGAACACAGTGTTAAGATACAGAATACTTTCCAGAGAATTGGAGTATTCTTCTGGATTTATTACAGGTAGCTTTCTTAAAGTGATAGTATTTGACTGATAGTTGGAAGACTTGATTGATTTTACAGTGTACACAGACTTAGACATACCAAATTAGTGCCTGATAACTAGACTACTCTGAATTTAATGCTGGTATACATCTGAAAGTTACAGAATTTGGCTGATAATTGGAGGGCTTGTTTAAATTTAATTTGTGTACACAGTATAAAGATATAGAATTCTTTCCAGAGAATTGGAGTATTCTTTTAAATTTATTAAAGGTAGGTTTCTGAAACTGATAGGATTTGATTGAAAATTGGAAGACATGATTGATTTCACAGTGTACACAGATGTAAACATACAGAATTTGTGCCTGGTAGCTAGACTACTCTTCTGAATTTAATGCTGGTATATATCTCAAAGTTACGGAATTTGGCTGATAATTGGAGGGCTTGTTTAAATGTACTCTGTGCACGGAGTATAAATATATAGAATTCTTTCCAGAGAATTGGAGTATTCTTCAAATTTATTACAGGTAGCTTTCTGAAACTGCAAAGATTTCAGTGATAAGTGGAAGAATTGATTGACTTTACAGTGTCCACAGATTTACATGTACAGAATTTGTGCCTGATAACTAGACTACCCCTCTGAATTTAATGCTGGTATATATTGGAAAGTTAAAGAATTTTGGCTGATAATTGTAGGGCTTGGTGGAGTGTAATTTGTGCACACAGTATAAAGACGCAGAACACCTTCCGGAGAATTGGAGTATTCTTCTGAATTTATTACAGATAGCTTTCTTAAAGTGATATTATTTGACTGATAATTGGAAGACTTGATTGATTTTACAGTTTGCAGAGATTTACACATACAGAGTTTGTGCCTGGTAACTAGACTACTCCTCTGAATTTAATGCTTGTATATATCTGACAATTACAGAATTTGGCTGATAATTGGAGGGCTTGGTTGAATGTATTTTGTGCACACAGTATAAAGATAGAGAATTCTTTCCAGAGAATTGGAGTATTCTTCTGAATTTATTACAGGTAGCTTTCTGAAACTGTAAGGATTCGACTGACAATTGGAATATTTGACTGATTTTATATTGTACACAGATTTAGACATACTGAAATTGTGCCTGGTAACTAAACTACTCCTGTGAATTTAATGCTGGTATATCTCTGAAAATTACAGAATTTGGCTCATAATTGCAGGGCTTTTTTAAATATATTTTGTGCATACAGTGTAAAGATACAGAATTCTTTCCAGAGAATTGGAGTATTCTTCTGAATTTATTACAGGTAGCTTTTTGAACTGAAAGGATTTGATTGATAGTTAGAAGAGTTGATTGATTTTACATTGTGCACAGATTTAGACATATAGAATTACTGCCTGATAACTAGACTACTTCTCTGAATTTAATGCTGGTATATATCTGAAAGTTACGGAATTTGGCTGATAATTGGAGGGCTTGGTGGAATATATTTGTGCACACAGTATAAAGATATAGAATTCTTTCCAGAGAATTGGAGTATTCTTCTGAATTTTTTAGAGGTAGGTTTCTGAATCTGAAAGGATGTAACTGATAATTGGAAGACTTGATTGATTTTACAGTCTGCACAGATTTATATGTATAGAATTTTTTCCTGGTAACTAGAGTATTCCTGTGAATTTAATGCTGATATATATCTAAAAGTTACAGAATTTCACTGATAATTGGAGGTCTTGTTTAAATGTACTTTGTGCACACAGTATAAAGATATAGAATTCTTTCCAGAGAATTGGAGTATTCTTCTGAATTTATGACAGGTAGCTTTCTGAAACTGAAAACATTTGACTGATAATTGGAAGACTTGATTGATTTTACAGTGTGCGGAGATTTACACATAAAGAATGTGTGCCTGATGACTAGACTACTCCTCTGAATTTAATGCTGGTATATATCTG
This sequence comes from Colius striatus, assembly GCF_028858725.1. Taxonomy (NCBI): domain Eukaryota; kingdom Metazoa; phylum Chordata; class Aves; order Coliiformes; family Coliidae; genus Colius; species Colius striatus. The sequence goes on along the minus strand of NC_084759.1, from coordinate 56,765 downwards.
AAAATTACAGAATTTGGCTGATAATTGGAGGGCTTGTTTAATTGTACTTTGTGCACACAGTATAAAGATACAGAATTCTTTCCAGAGAATTGGAGTATTCTTCTGAATTTATTACAGGTAGCTTTTTAATCTGAAAGGATTTGACTGATAATTGGAAGACTTGATTGATTTTACATTGTGCACAGAATTACACATAGAGAATCAGCGCCTGATAACTAGACTACTTCTCTGAATTTAATGCTGGTATATATCTGAAAGTTACAGAATTTGGCTGATAATTGGAGGGCTTTTTTAAATTTATTTTGTGCACACAGTATAAAGATACAGACTTCTTGTTTGAGAATTGGTGTATTCTTCTGAATTTATTACAGGTAGCTTTCTGAATCTGAAAGGATTTGACTGATAATTGAAAGACTTGATTGATTTTACAGTGTGCACACACTTAGACATACAGAATTAGTCCCTGGTAACTAGACTACTCCTCTGAATTTAATGCTGGAATATATCTGAAAGTGACAGAGTTTGGCTGATAATTGGAGGGTTTGTTTAAATGTACTTTGTGCACACAGTATAAAAATACAGATTTTTTTTCCAGAGAATTGGAGTATCATTCTGAATTTATTACAGGTAGCTTTTTAAACTGAAAGGACTTGAGTGATAATTGGAACACTTGATTGATTTTAAAGTGTGCACAGCCTTAGACATACAGAATTTGTGCCTGATAAGTAGACTACTTCTCTGAATTTAATGCTGGTATATATCTGAAAGTTACAGAATTTGGCTGATAATTGGAGGGATTGGTGGAATATATTTGTGCACACACTATAAATATATAGAATTCTTTCCAGAGAATTGGAGTATTCTTCTGAATTTATTACAGGTAGGTTTCTGAAACTGAAAGGATTTGACTGATAATTGGAAGAATTGACTGATTTTATATTGTGCACAGATTTAGACATACAGAAATTGCATGTGGTAACTAGACTACTCCTGTGAATTTAATGCTTGTATATATCTGAAAGTTACAGAATTTGGCTGATAATTGGAGGGCTTGTTTAAATATATTTTGTGCATACAGTGGAAAGATACAGAATTCTTTCCAGAGAATTGGAGTATTCTTCTGAATTTATTACAGATAGCTCTCTTAAAGTGATAGTATTTGACTGATAATTGGAAGACTTGATTGATTTTACAGTGTACACAGACTTAGACATACCAAATTAGTGCCTCATAATTAGACTACTTCTCCGAATTTAATGCTGGTATACATCTGAAAGTTACAGAATTTGGGTGATAATTGGAGGGCTTGTTGAAATTAAATTTGTGCACACAGTATAAAGATATAGAATTCTTCCCAGAGAATTGGAGTATTCTTTTGAATTTATTAAAGCTAGGTTTCTGAAACTGAAAGGATTTGACTGATAATTGGAAGACTTGATTGATTTCACAGTGTACACAGATGTAAACATACAGAATTTGTGCCTGGTAGCTAGACTACACTTCTGAATTTAATGCTGGTATATATCTCAAAGTTACAGAATTTGGCTGATAATTGGAGGGCTTGGTTGAATGTATTTAGTGCACACAGTATAAAGATATAGAATTCTTTCCAGAGAATTGGAGTATTCTTTTGAATTTATAACAGTTAGATTTCTGAAACTGAAAGGATTTGACTGATAATTGGAAGACTTGATTGATTTTACATTGTGCACAGACTTAGAAATATAGAATTAGTGACTGATAACTACACTATTCCGCTTAATTTACTGTTGGTATTAATCTTAAAGTTACAGAATTTGGCTGATAATTGGAGGGCTTGTTTAACTGTACTTTGTGCACACAGTATAAAGATACAGAATTCTTTCCAGAGAATTGGAGTATTCTTCTGAGTTTATTACAGGTAGCTTTATGAAACTGAAAGGATTCGACTGATAATTGGAAGATTTGACTGATTTTATATTGTGCACAGATTTAGACATACAGAAATTGCATCTGGTAACTAGACTACTCCTGTTAATTTAATGCTTGTATATATCTGATCATTACAGAATTTGGCTGATAATTGGAGGGCTTGTTTAAATATACTTTGTGCACACATTGTAAATATACAGAATTCTTTCCAGAGAATTGGAGTATTCTTCTGAATTTTTTACAGGTAGCTTTTTAAACTGAAAGGTTTTGACTGATAATTAGAAGAATTGATTTATTTTACAGAGTACACAGACTTAGACATACATAATCAGTGCCTGATAACTAGACTACTCCTCTGAATTGAATGCTAGTATATATTTGAATGTTACAGAATTTGGCTGATAATTGGAGGGTTTGTTTAAATGTACTTTGTGCACACAGTATAAAAATACAGATTTTTTTCCAGAGAATTGGAGTATCATTCTGAATTTATTACAGGTAGCTTTTTAAACTGAAAGGACTTGAGTGATAATTGGAACACTTGATTGATTTTAAAGTGTGCACATTTGCCGCGATTGAGAGACGGAGACATAGCTTGATGCAAGCAAATGTCCGATTTTATTGTACATGTTCGAGACATTTATACTTTTTACTGTCAACGCGTAACAAAATGATTGGTTACTAAAATAATCATCACATACATATTGCAAAAACTGAGCTCCTTATAGGTTGACTTAATTAGCTGATTTTTAACAAAAAGATCATTAATCTATAAGACAAGACAAGCCTCAAGATTTGTTTCTCAAGGTCATAACATCCTGTTAGTGAGCAGGCTGTTCTTGTTCCGCCACCGCAACTCCCTTGTTCTCTTGCCATATCCCTGCTTCACCACATGTACTTCTTCATATCTATAATTTTCCACTGTCCTTCGGCATTCCCTCCTTATCTTATCCTGTAGGCCTAAAAAGACTCAAATCCCACTCAGTCATTAACACAGCACCACCCACATCTCCCCCTTTTTGTTTTAATCTTCAGCCATCTTCCAAGGTTTAAAATCAGCCTGCTTCTCCACATCAGGACCTTTCGTCGAATCTTGTCGTACAAAAAAAATCTTATTAACAGAGGCGGTTAATGATTTCTGCAAACATTGCAAGATACATGGAATCATGATTATTATTACACAAACAATTATAACTATTACAATTCCTTGCTTAAGCAAATCTTTCAGCCATCCCGTGATTCCCCAGGAAGCTAGCCATCCATCAAATCCATCTATCCCTTCCTGTACATCATGAATTCTGTCCCTTAATTCAGCAATTTGCTTGTGGATACTCACAGAATGATCGGACAGATTCATACAACACATTCCTTCAAATTCCTGACACCCATGTCCGTGAGCTAGCAAAAGAAAATCTATAGCGGCCCGATTTTGCAACACGGCGTGTCGCAGACTATCTACATCTTGAGCTAATCCTGACAAAATGTCAGAAGTCGTATTGAATTCTTTGACAGCCCAACACGCCAATTTTCTTATGTTATTCCAATTTCCGGCAGCCTGAGCACCAGGCATAAAAAGAGATAGAGCCACAGTTGCTCCCAAAGTTCCAAGTTGGACACGGTCATCACAGTCTGGTCGTAAATACCGAAGCTCTCTTTTCGTTCTATCATGAGAACGGTTAATCAAATCTCTCATACGAGGTGCAAACAGGGTGAGTTTCCCAATATAACATGGTCCACCTATAGGTCGGGCAGGGATTCCCGGCCAGGCTCTATCTCCACAAATTAAAAAATACCCTTTTGGCAATCGCACCTGTCCGGGAATATTAGATACGTCACTAAACCCAAACCCTACATTCCTAGAGATGTTCCAATGGTCACACTTGCCTGTGATGTTCTGATAATATATTAATGAGTCCAATGTTTTCTTATCGCCACTCTGGATTAAAAATCTTTTCCATCCATCACCAAAATAAACTACTCCAGTCCCATTTACAGGTAGAATTGTGGGGCGCATACCGGTACAGTTTGTACGATTTGAAATGTCTTCCCATTCTCCTTGAGGAGGGAAGGATCCCCAAAGTGCAAGTTCTTGAAATGGCAATGGGTTAGAGACATTAAGCATCTGGATCAATCCTTGTTGAAACATAGCTCCCTGTATCACAGGCCAATAATTACTCTTTATACATTCTCCCTGATCATTGTTTCTTCGCCATTGCCGATAGGCGTTATTAAGGTTATTCGATAAATCAGAGTCGTTTACATAACCTAAAAAATCATCCAAGTTTACATAAGGGTAACCAATTAAGCATGTTCTAAATGGATCACCAACCTGTGCTAGGGACAGGCAAAAGTCTGTAGTACCAGTGCGATTGGCCCATGTAAGCCACACATTGGTACGAGGGTCAATATCATGCAGATCAAATCCTGTCACAATGTTTACAGCCATACTCACAACAAGCCCAATTATTCTTCTATACATTTTAAACATGATATCAAAACAGAATGCTAGGCTTTATGCTTAATAACCTCCAAAACTGCCGTTACTCAGGGGTGATGTTCTCATCTTTGTTCATCAATTCTGAGGTTTCTTCTGACGGTTGCTGCTGCAATGTCTCTTTGAAGGGTCTCACACTTTTTGCTGGAATCCAACGAGGACCTCTTTCTGTGGAGACACAAGCATAACCTCTGCCCCATGTAATAAGGGGATAGGGTCCCATTATCTTACCTGATTCTGGATCTCGAACCAAAACTGGAGGTTTCACCCTGGGCTCAAAAAGGTTGTTTGTGCTAAAATGTCGAACTACCGGGGGATTATTATCTAACAAAGAACAATTCAAAAAATTAAAAACGTATAAGGCTTTTTGTAATCTCTCCTCTGGAGTGTCAGTTCCTACTCCCCCTTTTTGTTTTTGTAACAGCCGCTTGAGGGTTTGATGGGAACGCTCTATCAGAGCTTGACCCGTGGGGGAGTGAGGAATGCCAGTGGTATGTGAAACTCCCCAGGATACAAAAAAGTCAGTCAAAGATTTAGAGATATATGCAGGACCATTGTCTGTTTTTATCTGGGAGGGTACTCCCAGGGTAGCAAAAGCACGCATTAGATGTTTGCGTACATCTCGTGTCTTTTCTCCAGCATGACAAGAAGCAAACAGCATCCCAGAAAATGTATCAATAGAACAGTGAATATACTTTAAACGCCCAAATTCGGCAAAATGGGTAACATCTGTTTGCCATAATTGAAGGCTTTGCAAACCCCTGGGATTAACCCCTCCTGCTATAGAGGGAAAAGAGTGTCTTTGACAGTCGGGACAAGTGGCAATAATGCTATTAGCCTGCTGAGGCGTAAGGTTAAACTGTCGTTTTAGGCCTCCGGCATTTTGGTGAAAAAAAGAATGGCTAAGTCGAGCTTGCGCTAAACGGTCAGGTAACACCTGTACAGGTAACGTAAGCACATCAGCTTGTCGGTTTCCTTCTGCAATAAACCCAGGTAAGGAGGTATGGGACCTAACATGCATAATAAAATAAGGATGATGACGAGAGTTCAAAAGAAAGATAAGTTCTTGTAACAAAGTGAATAAGGCGACATGAGAGACATCACGGAGTACCGAGGCCTCTGCTCGTTGAACAATTCCTGCAACATAAGCAGAGTCAGTAATTACATTGAGAGGAATAGACCATTTCCAAAAAACACGAACCACAGCCGACAATTCTGTTATTTGAGGAGAGCCCTGTACAGTTTCTACATCAGAGTCCCAATGTCCAGACTTATCATCCCACCAAAGAATGACAGACTTGTGGGTTTTTCCCGATCCATCTGTAAAAACAGTAAAAGCCTGCAGAGGCTGATCACTTCTTTTTGGCATCGGCAATAGGTGAAAATCAGCGTGTAACAGTTTATGAGAAGGTGGATGCGAAGTAAGCTGACCTGCATAGTTGACTAAAGCTGTCCCCAAAGCATCTGATTGTTGCAATAACCACTGCAAATAAACTGCTGTTACTGGTAAGCAAATAAGGGTAAAATCTGACCCTGTCAAAGTTAACAGTCTCTGTCGAGCCTTGATAACAAGGGATGCAAACATTTCATGCTGTGTCGAAATAGTTTTTGTAGCTTGGTTGGGTAGAAAAATCCACTCAATAATTAACAAAGGGTCCGGTTTCTGGTTGTCCCACTGAAAGATTAACGCATGAGGTTGCTGCACAGGGTTTAGAATGATGAGTTGAAAAGGCAACTCAGGTGCATACCGCTGCGCTTGTCTGCTGGTAATTGCTGTGGCAACCTTTTGTAACGCATCCATAGCTGCACTGTCAAGGCTTCGTGGAGCGCACAAGTTTGTGTCCCCTTTAAGCAGTTGGAACAATGGATTCAAATCTGCATTTGTAATACCAAGTAAAGGCCGCACCCAATTAATTGTTCCCAACAATTTCTGTATATCGTGTAAATTTCTTACATTAGCTCGTATCTGCAAAGGCTGGGGAACAACAGTCTGTGCCCTAATACGCCATCCTAAATATTTCCAAGGTGGTAACTTTTGTACCTTTTCTGGCGCGACACAGAGGTCTGCTGATTTTACAGCAGCCATGACAAGGGCTACGGCTTCCTCCATGATTTCCTGGCACTGAGCGGCCACTAGAATATCATCCATATAATGATACATTAATACTTCAGGCATTACAGTTCTAACAGGGCTAAGCACTTTTGCTACAAACCATTGACATATCGTGGGACTATTTTTCATTCCTTGTGGCAGCACAACCCAGTGGTATCTCTGTAAAGGAGCTTGCATATTGATGCTAGGGACTGAAAAGGCAAATTTAGGGGCATCGTCTGGATGCAGTGGGATATTAAAAAAACAATCTTTTAGATCAATGACAGTTAAATGCCAATCACGAGGAATCATGGTTGGTGATGGCAGCCCGGGTTGTAGGGCTCCCATGTCCTCCATAGCATCATTAATTTTTCTCAAGTCATGGAGCAAGCGCCACTTGCCAGTCTGTTTTCGGATAACAAAAATTGGTGAATTCCAGGGACTCGTAGAGGGAACAATATGTCCCTCAGAGAGCTGTTCTGCAACTAATTCTTGGAGGGCGTGAAGTTTTTCTATAGGCAGGGGCCATTGATCGACCCAAACAGGAGAATCAGTTTTCCAAGTTAATTTTAGGGTTTCACGCCCTGCAATGGCCCCACCTAAAAAGGCTTTTGGGTAGTTTGAATAAACATTCCCCATTGAGATAACACGTCTCGTCCCCATAAAACCATAGGGACAGGCAAAACAAACGGTTTAACAGAAGCTGTTTGACCATTCGAATCCTGAATCTGAATCAAATCAGAGCTTTGTCGGCTAGTTCCATAGCCCCCTATCCCAGCCAGCGCCTGAGAAACATTTGCTAGTGGCCACTGTGGGGGCCACTTAGCTTGGGAAATGACTGTAACATCCGCCCCTGTATCAATGATCCCACTTAACACCACTCGGTGATTTCCGCGAACTAAAGTACAGCGACACATGGGGCGCTTCTGGGTGATAGATTGGACCCATAAAATCTCAGGCACTCCTGTAGAGCCAAAAGCTCCCTGTCTTTGTTTCGGCTGGCCATCAGACCGGAGGCTAGTTACTTTAGGGATTAAGATCAATTGTGCTATTTTACTATCTTTTGGTATGGTACAAGGTGGAAACGGAGTCCAAACCATGATTTTAATTTCCAATTCACTATCAGAGTCAATTACTCCTGGCAATACAAAAAGACCCGACAGGGTAGCAGACGACCTTCCTATTAATAATGCTTGAGTCTGTGGTGGTAAAGGGCCAGTAACTTCAGTAGATAACAGATGAACAGAGGAATCAAGTAAAGTTACTGTGTGGGAGGTTGCCAGGTCCAAGCCGGCACTCCCTGTGGTTGCTGGGCAGAGGTCAGAAACCCTCCGGTCTCCGGCTCTCTCCCCTGCATATGAAAGGGCGCCGGAGCTGGTCGCGGAATTTGTGTCTGCACGCGCCGCGAGTTCGCGTTCAGCTGCCGGTTTCCCTGTATGGGACGCCCATTCACATCAAACTTAGATTTACACTGATTAGCGAAATGCCGACCCTTTTGACACTTAGGGCAAACATTAGGCACTGAGGGTTTCTTTCCACTGCCGTTATTACGACAATCCCTTTTGATATGCCCTGGTTGTCCACAACCAAAACAGTTTCGTTTTTCACCTCCCACAGGTCCCTGCATAGCTGCAAAAGCGGCGGCCATAGCCTCATATTTATGGTCCATCGTGCCAATCCTGTTACAAGCCTCTATCATTTCAATTATCGTGGGGTTCTGATTTGGGAGCGATTTTAAAAGTTTTTTGCAATCAGCATTAGCATTTTCTACTGCTAATTTCAGCAATAGGATCTCCCGAGCTTCGGCATTATCTATTTGCCGATCTAGAGCCTGTTTCAACCTATCAATAAATTGCATGTATGGCTCTCGGGGTTCTTGAGTAATGTTAGTAAAAACCTTTTGAGGTTTCTCAGAATCAGGGATTTTCATTAAAGCCCTTCTCGCTCTTTCTCGAATTGCTTCTAAGGCATCTCGGGGAATATTTCTTGCCTGAGCGGCAGGGTCTGCGTGTTGCCCTGTCCCAGTAAGGTGTTCCATAGTCAAAGCAGCTAGAGCAGCATTAGCATTTCCCACATATTCCCTTAATAGCGTTTGTAATGCCGTTCTCCATTGAGATTCCCACATAGTATATTGTGTTGGAGTTAACAGCAACCGTACAAGAGATTTCAAGTCATGCGGGGTCATAACATACGTATCAAACACAGAGGACAGCAAGCTTACAAAATAAGGAGAAGAGAGCCCATGCTCCGTAATCGTACGGCGCAGTTCCTTTATGACCGAGAAAGATAAGGGTTCCCATTGAGCTGCTCCCCCTCTTCCCTGATAGACTACAGGAGCCACTATAGTCTGAGCTATTTCTAATTCCCCCTCTTTCAGCGCCTGGCGCTTGATTTCTCCCCAGACGTCATGAGGATCGGGGGGGAATAGATCAGGCTCCTTTTCAGGGTCTATGGGTCCGGGGTCAAGAGGATCATCCTCAGGCGGGCAACCCACAGCACAGGCAACTGGTGGTGAGGAGACTTGCGGAATCGGCACAGCTACAGACTGCGAAGCTGGTGGTGCAGAGGGCGTGGGGGGCTTTTCCTTTTCTTGACTCTGTGCTTTTATCGTTTCATAAATTAGCCTCCATCGTGGGAGCATCCGCTGAGCCTCCTCGTTTCCAGAGGTGGCTGCATCCCAAAGTTTCACTCCCACCTCATCCCAAGCGTCTTGGGTAAAGATTGAGGAGGCCGTAATAGTAGGAATTTTTACCTGGACCCACTTCAGAATTAGCTTAAGGTCCTGGCCTGAAATAGTCTTTTTGCCATGCTTTTCAAGCAGGGCTTTCATCAAGTCATATACGTCTCTTTCTGGGGAGCTCATCTGATTCCCCATTTCCCAGTTTCCCGCAGCTCACCTCTCGTTCCAGACGGGGGTGATTGGCCGGCCTCTCCCGCTTTGTTTCAGCAGCTCCTCCAGTTCTGCAGGACTCGCAGCCGGCACCGTAAAGGCGTTAATCTGTCTCCGACAGCGTCTTCACATGAATCACGTCGGGGTCACCATTTGCCGCGATTGAGAGACGGAGACATAGCTTGATGCAAGCAAATGTCCGATTTTATTGTACATGTTCGAGACATTTATACTTTTTACTGTCAACGCGTAACAAAATGATTGGTTACTAAAATAATCATCACATACATATTGCAAAAACTGAGCTCCTTATAGGTTGACTTAATTAGCTGATTTTTAACAAAAAGATCATTAATCTATAAGACAAGACAAGCCTCAAGATTTGTTTCTCAAGGTCATAACATCCTGTTAGTGAGCAGGCTGTTCTTGTTCCGCCACCGCAACTCCCTTGTTCTCTTGCCATATCCCTGCTTCACCACATGTACTTCTTCATATCTATAATTTTCCACTGTCCTTCGGCATTCCCTCCTTATCTTATCCTGTAGGCCTAAAAAGACTCAAATCCCACTCAGTCATTAACACAGCACCACCCACAGTGCACAGCCTTAGACATACAGAATTTGTGCCTGATAAGTAGACTACTTCTCTGAATTTAATGCTGGTATATATCTGAAAGTTACAGAATTTGGCTGATAATTGGAGGGATTGGTGGAATATATTTGTGCACACACTATAAATATATAGAATTCTTTCCAGAGAATTGGAGTATTCTTCTGAATTTATTACAGGTAGGTTTCTGAAACTGAAAGGATTTGACTGATAATTGGAAGAATTGACTGATTTTATATTGTGCACAGATTTAGACATACAGAAATTGCATGTGGTAACTAGACTACTCCTGTGAATTTAATGCTTGTATATATCTGAAAGTTACAGAATTTGGCTGATAATTGGAGGGCTTGTTTAAATATATTTTGTGCATACAGTGGAAAGATACAGAATTCTTTCCAGAGAATTGGAGTATTCTTCTGAATTTATTACAGATAGCTCTCTTAAAGTGATAGTATTTGACTGATAATTGGAAGACTTGATTGATTTTACAGTGTACACAGACTTAGACATACCAAATTAGTGCCTCATAATTAGACTACTTCTCCGAATTTAATGCTGGTATACATCTGAAAGTTACAGAATTTGGGTGATAATTGGAGGGCTTGTTGAAATTAAATTTGTGCACACAGTATAAAGATATAGAATTCTTCCCAGAGAATTGGAGTATTCTTTTGAATTTATTAAAGCTAGGTTTCTGAAACTGAAAGGATTTGACTGATAATTGGAAGACTTGATTGATTTCACAGTGTACACAGATGTAAACATACAGAATTTGTGCCTGGTAGCTAGACTACACTTCTGAATTTAATGCTGGTATATATCTCAAAGTTACAGAATTTGGCTGATAATTGGAGGGCTTGGTGGAATGTACTTTGTACACGGAGTATAAATATATAGAATTCTTTCCAGAGAATTGGAGTATTCTTTTGAATTTATAACAGTTAGATTTCTGAAACTGAAAGGATTTGACTGATAATTGGAAGACTTGATTGATTTTACATTGTGCACAGACTTAGAAATATAGAATTAGTGACTGATAACTACACTATTCCGCTTAATTTACTGTTGGTATTAATCTTAAAGTTACAGAATTTGGCTGATAATTGGAGGGCTTGTTTAACTGTACTTTGTGCACACAGTATAAAGATACAGAATTCTTTCCAGAGAATTGGAGTATTCTTCTGAGTTTATTACAGGTAGCTTTATGAAACTGAAAGGATTCGACTGATAATTGGAAGATTTGACTGATTTTATATTGTGCACAGATTTAGACATACAGAAATTGCATCTGGTAACTAGACTACTCCTGTTAATTTAATGCTTGTATATATCTGATCATTACAGAATTTGGCTGATAATTGGAGGGCTTGTTTAAATATACTTTGTGCACACATTGTAAATATACAGAATTCTTTCCAGAGAATTGGAGTATTCTTCTGAATTTTTTACAGGTAGCTTTTTAAACTGAAAGGTTTTGACTGATAATTAGAAGAATTGATTTATTTTACAGAGTACACAGACTTAGACATACATAATCAGTGCCTGATAACTAGACTACTCCTCTGAATTGAATGCTAGTATATATTTGAATGTTACAGAATTTGGCTGATAATTGGAGGGCTTGTTTAACTGTACTTTGTGCACACAGTATAAAGATACAGAATTCTTTCCAGAGAATTGGAGTATTCTTCTGAGTTTATTACAGGTAGCTTTATGAAACTGAAAGGATTCGACTGATAATTGGAAGACTTGATTGATTTCACAGTGTACACAGATGTAAACATACAGAATTTTTGCCCGTTAGCTAGACTACTCTTCTGAATTTAATGCTGGTATATATCTCAAAGTTACAGAATTTGGCTGATAATTGGAGGGCTTGGTTGAATGTACTTAGTGCACACAGTATAAAGATATATAATTCTTTCCAGAGAATTGGTGTATTCTTCTGAATTTATTACAGGTACCTTTCTGAAACTGCAAGGATTTGAGTGATAATTGGAAGACTTGATTGATTTCACAGTGTACACAGATGTCGACATAGAGAATTTGTGCCTGATAACTAGACTATTCCTCTGAATTTAATGCTGAAATATATCTCAAAGTTGCATAATTTGGCTGATAATTGGAGGGCTTGGTTGAATGTATTTTATGCACAGAGAATAAATATATAGAATTCTTTCCAGAGAAGTGGAGTATTCTTCTGAATTTATTACAGGTAGGTTTTTCAAACTGAAACGATTTGACTGATAAATGGAAGACTTGATTGATTTTACAGTGTGTATAGACTTAGAAATATAGAATTAGTGCCTGATAACTACACTATTCCTCTGAATTTAATGCTGGTATATATCTGAAAGTTACAGAATTTGGCTGATAATTGGAGGGCTTGTTTAATTGTACTTTGTGCACACAGTATAAAGATACAGAATTCTTTCCAGAGAATTGGAGTATTCTTCTGAATTTATTACAGGTAGCTTTCTGAAACTAAAAGATTTGACTGATAATTGGAAGACTTGATTGATTTTACAGTATACGCAGACTTAGTCATACCGAATTAGTGGCCGATAACTAGACTACTCCTCTGAATTTAATGTTGGTATATATCTCAAAGTTACAGAATTTGGCTGATAATTGGAGAGCTTGGTGGAATATATTTGTGCACACAGTATGAAGATATAAAATTCTTTCCAGAGAATTGGAGTATTCTTCTGAATTTATTACAGGTAGCTTTCTGAAACTGAAAGGATTCGACCGACAATTGGAAGATTTGACTAATTATATATTGTGCACAGCTTTAGACATACAGAAATTGTGCCTGTTAACTAAACTACTCCTGTGAATTTAATGCTGGTATATATCTGAAAATTACAGAATTTGGCTGATAATTGGAGGGCTTGTTTAAATATATTTTGTGAACACAGTGTTAAGATACAGAATTCTTTCCAGAGAATTGGAGTATTCTTCTGGATTTATTACAGGTAGCTTTCTTAAAGTGATAGTATTTGACTGATAATTGGAAGACTTCACTGATTTTACAGTGTACACAGACTTAGACATACCAAATTAGTGCCTGATAACTAGACTACTCTGAATTTAATGCTGGTATACATCTGAAAGTTACAGAGTTTGGCTGATAATTGGAGGGTTTGTTTAAATTTAATTTGTGTACACAGTATAAAAATATAGAATTCTTTCCAGAGAATTGGAGTATTCTTTTGAATTTATTAAAGGTAGGTTTCTGAAACTGAAAGGATTTGACTGATAATTGGAAGACTTGATTAATTTCACAGTGTACACAGATGTCGACATAGAGAATTTGTGCCTGGTAACTAAACAACTTCTCTGAATTTAATGCTGGAATATATCTCAAAGTTACAGAATTTGGCTGATAATTGGAGGGCTTGGTGGAATATATTTGTGCACACAGTATAAAGATATAGAATTCTTTCCAGAGAATTGGAGTATTCTTCTGAATTTATTACAGGTAGCTTTCTGAAACTGAAAGGATTCGACTGACAATTGGAAGATTTGATTAATTATATATTTTGCACATATTTAGACATACAGAAATTGTGCCTGGTAACTAAACTACTCCTGTGAATTTAATGCTGGTATATATCTGAAAATTACAGAATTTGGCTGATAATTGGAGGGCTTGGTTGAATGTACTTTGTGCACAAAGTATAAAGATACAGACTTGTTTGAGAATTGGTGTATTCTTCTGAATCTATTAGAGGTAGCTTTCTGAATCTGAAAGGATTTGACTGATATTTGGAAGACTTGATTGATTTTACAGTGTACACAGACTTAGTCATACCGAATTACTGCCCGATAACTAGGCTACTCCTCTGAATTTAATGTTGGTATATATCTGAAAGTTACAGAATATGGCTGATAATTGAAGGGCTTGGTTGAATGTACTTTGTGCACACAGTATAAAGATACAGACTTGTTGTTTGAGAATTGGTGTATTGTTCTGAATTTATTACAGGTAGTTTTCTGAATCTGAAAGGATTTGACTGATAATTGGAAGACTTGATTCATTTTACAGTGTACACAGACTTAGACATACCAAATTAGTGCCTGATAACTAGACTACTTCTCTGAATTTAATGCTGGTATACATCTGAAAGTTACAGAATTTGGCTGATAATTGGAGGGCTTGTTTAAAGTTAATTTGTGCACACAGTGTAAAGATACAGAATTCTTTCCAGAGAATTGGAGTACTCTTTTGAATTTATTAAAGGTAGGTTTCTGAAACTGAAAGGATTTGACTGAAAATTGGAAGACTTGATTGATTTCACAGTGTACACAGATGTAAACATACAGAATTTGTGCCTGGTAACTAGACTACTCTTCTGAATTTAATGCTGGTATATATCTGAAAGTTACAGAATTTGGCTGATAATTGGAGGGCTTGGTGGAATGTACTTTGTGCACGGAGTATAAATATATACAATTCTTTCCAGAGAATTGGAGTAATCTTCTGAATTTATTACAGGTAGCTTTCTGAATCTGAAAGGATTTGACTGATATTTGGAAGACTTGATTGATTTTACAGTGTACACAGACTTAGACATACCAAATTAGTGCCTGATAACTAGACTACTTCTCTGAATTTAATGCTAGTATATATCTGAAAATTACACAATATGGGTGATAATTGGAGGGCTTTTTTAAATTTAATTTCTGCACACAGTATAAAGATACAGACTTGTTGTTTGAGAATTGGTGTATTCTTCTGAATTTATTACAGGTAGCTTTCTGAATCTGAAAGGATTTGACTGATAATTGGAAGACTTGATTGATTTTACAGTGTGCACAGACTTAGACATACAGAATTAGTCCCTGGTAACTAGACTACTCGTCTGAATTTAATGCTGGAATATATCTGAAAGTGACAGAGTTTGGCTGATAATTGGAGGGTTTGTTTAAATGTACTTTGTGCACACAGTATAAAGATACAGATTTTTTTCCAGAGAATTGGAGTATTCTTCTGAATTTATTACAGGTAGCTTTTTAAACTGAAAGGACTTGAGTGATAATTGGAACACTTCATTGATTTTAAAGTGTGCACAGCCTTAGACATACAGAATTTCTGCCTGATAACTAGACTACTCCTCTGAATTTAATGCTGGTATATATCTGAAAGTTACAGAATTTGGCTGATAATTGGAGGGATTGGTGGAATATATCTGTGCACACACTATAAATATATAGAATTCTTTCCAGAGAATTGGAGTATTCTTTTCAATTTTTTACAGGTAGTTTTCTGAAACTGAAAGGATGTAACTGATAATTGGAAGACTTGAGTGATTTCACAGTGTACACAGATGTCGACATAGAGAATTTGTGCCTGATAACTAAACTACTTCTCTGAATTTAATGCTGAAATATATCTCAAAGTTACATAATTTGGCTGATAATTGGAGGGCTTGGTTGAATGTACTTTGTGCACACAGTATAAATATATAGAATTCTTTCCAGAGAATTGGAGTATTCTTCTGAATATATTACAGGTAGGTTTCTGAAAATGAAAGGATTTGACTGATAAATGGAAGACTTCATTGATTTTACATTGTACATAGACTTAGAAATATAGAATTAGTGCCTGATAACTACACTATTCCTCTGAATTTAATGCTGGTATAAATCTGAAAGTTACAGAATTTGGCTGATAATTGGAGGGCTTGTTTAATTGTACTTTGTGCACACAGTATAAAGATACAGAATTCTTTCCAGAGAATTGGAGTATTCTTCTGAATTTATTACAGGTAGGTTTCTGAAACTAAAAGATTTGACTGATAATTAGAAGACTTGATTGATTTTAAATTGTGCATAGACTTAGACATACAGAATTAGTGCCTGATAACTAGACTACTCCTCTGCATTTAATGCTGGTATATATCTGAAAGTTACAGAATTTGGCTGATAATTGGAGGGCTTGTTTAATTGTACTTTGTGCACACAGTATAAAGATACAGAATTCTTTCCAGAGAATTGGAGTATTCTTCTGAATTTATTACAGGTAGCTTTCTGAAACTGAAAGGATTCGACCGACAATTGGAAGATTTGACTAATTATATATTGTGCACAGCTTTAGACATACAGAAATTGTGCCTGTTAACTAAACTACTCCTGTGAATTTAATGCTGGTATATATCTGAAAATTACAGAATTTGGCTGATAATTGGAGGGCTTGGTTGAATGTACTTTGTGCACAAAGTATAAAGATACAGACTTGTTTGAGAATTGGTGTATTCTTCTGAATCTATTAGAGGTAGCTTTCTGAATCTGAAAGGATTTGACTGATATTTGGAAGACTTGATTGATTTTACAGTGTACACAGACTTAGTCATACCGAATTACTGCCCGATAACTAGGCTACTCCTCTGAATTTAATGTTGGTATATATCTGAAAGTTACAGAATATGGCTGATAATTGAAGGGCTTGGTTGAATGTACTTTGTGCACACAGTATAAAGATACAGACTTGTTGTTTGAGAATTGGTGTATTGTTCTGAATTTATTACAGGTAGTTTTCTGAATCTGAAAGGATTTGACTGATAATTGGAAGACTTGATTCATTTTACAGTGTACACAGACTTAGACATACCAAATTAGTGCCTGATAACTAGACTACTTCTCTGAATTTAATGCTGGTATACATCTGAAAGTTACAGAATTTGGCTGATAATTGGAGGGCTTGTTTAAAGTTAATTTGTGCACACAGTGTAAAGATACAGAATTCTTTCCAGAGAATTGGAGTACTCTTTTGAATTTATTAAAGGTAGGTTTCTGAAACTGAAAGGATTTGACTGAAAATTGGAAGACTTGATTGATTTCACAGTGTACACAGATGTAAACATACAGAATTTGTGCCTGGTAACTAGACTACTCTTCTGAATTTAATGCTGGTATATATCTGAAAGTTACAGAATTTGGCTGATAATTGGAGGGCTTGGTGGAATGTACTTTGTGCACGGAGTATAAATATATACAATTCTTTCCAGAGAATTGGAGTAATCTTCTGAATTTATTACAGGTAGCTTTCTGAATCTGAAAGGATTTGACTGATATTTGGAAGACTTGATTGATTTTACAGTGTACACAGACTTAGACATACCAAATTAGTGCCTGATAACTAGACTACTTCTCTGAATTTAATGCTAGTATATATCTGAAAATTACACAATATGGGTGATAATTGGAGGGCTTTTTTAAATTTAATTTCTGCACACAGTATAAAGATACAGACTTGTTGTTTGAGAATTGGTGTATTCTTCTGAATTTATTACAGGTAGCTTTCTGAATCTGAAAGGATTTGACTGATAATTGGAAGACTTGATTGATTTTACAGTGTGCACAGACTTAGACATACAGAATTAGTCCCTGGTAACTAGACTACTCGTCTGAATTTAATGCTGGAATATATCTGAAAGTGACAGAGTTTGGCTGATAATTGGAGGGTTTGTTTAAATGTACTTTGTGCACACAGTATAAAGATACAGATTTTTTTCCAGAGAATTGGAGTATTCTTCTGAATTTATTACAGGTAGCTTTTTAAACTGAAAGGACTTGAGTGATAATTGGAACACTTCATTGATTTTAAAGTGTGCACAGCCTTAGACATACAGAATTTCTGCCTGATAACTAGACTACTCCTCTGAATTTAATGCTGGTATATATCTGAAAGTTACAGAATTTGGCTGATAATTGGAGGGATTGGTGGAATATATCTGTGCACACACTATAAATATATAGAATTCTTTCCAGAGAATTGGAGTATTCTTTTCAATTTTTTACAGGTAGTTTTCTGAAACTGAAAGGATGTAACTGATAATTGGAAGACTTGAGTGATTTCACAGTGTACACAGATGTCGACATAGAGAATTTGTGCCTGATAACTAAACTACTTCTCTGAATTTAATGCTGAAATATATCTCAAAGTTACATAATTTGGCTGATAATTGGAGGGCTTGGTTGAATGTACTTTGTGCACACAGTATAAATATATAGAATTCTTTCCAGAGAATTGGAGTATTCTTCTGAATATATTACAGGTAGGTTTCTGAAAATGAAAGGATTTGACTGATAAATGGAAGACTTCATTGATTTTACATTGTACATAGACTTAGAAATATAGAATTAGTGCCTGATAACTACACTATTCCTCTGAATTTAATGCTGGTATAAATCTGAAAGTTACAGAATTTGGCTGATAATTGGAGGGCTTGTTTAATTGTACTTTGTGCACACAGTATAAAGATACAGAATTCTTTCCAGAGAATTGGAGTATTCTTCTGAATTTATTACAGGTAGGTTTCTGAAACTAAAAGATTTGACTGATAATTAGAAGACTTGATTGATTTTAAATTGTGCATAGACTTAGACATACAGAATTAGTGCCTGATAACTAGACTACTCCTCTGCATTTAATGCTGGTATATATCTGAAAGTTACAGAATTTGGCTGATAATTGGAGGGCTTGTTTAATTGTACTTTGTGCACACAGTATAAAGATACAGAATTCTTTCCAGAGAATTGGAGTATTCTTCTGAATTTATTACAGGTAGCTTTCTGAAACTGAAAGGATTCGACCGACAATTGGAAGATTTGACTAATTATATATTGTGCACAGCTTTAGACATACAGAAATTGTGCCTGTTAACTAAACTACTCCTGTGAATTTAATGCTGGTATATATCTGAAAATTACAGAATTTGGCTGATAATTGGAGGGCTTGGTTGAATGTACTTTGTGCACAAAGTATAAAGATACAGACTTGTTTGAGAATTGGTGTATTCTTCTGAATCTATTAGAGGTAGCTTTCTGAATCTGAAAGGATTTGACTGATATTTGGAAGACTTGATTGATTTTACAGTGTACACAGACTTAGTCATACCGAATTACTGCCCGATAACTAGGCTACTCCTCTGAATTTAATGTTGGTATATATCTGAAAGTTACAGAATATGGCTGATAATTGAAGGGCTTGGTTGAATGTACTTTGTGCACACAGTATAAAGATACAGACTTGTTGTTTGAGAATTGGTGTATTGTTCTGAATTTATTACAGGTAGTTTTCTGAATCTGAAAGGATTTGACTGATAATTGGAAGACTTGATTCATTTTACAGTGTACACAGACTTAGACATACCAAATTAGTGCCTGATAACTAGACTACTTCTCTGAATTTAATGCTGGTATACATCTGAAAGTTACAGAATTTGGCTGATAATTGGAGGGCTTGTTTAAAGTTAATTTGTGCACACAGTGTAAAGATACAGAATTCTTTCCAGAGAATTGGAGTACTCTTTTGAATTTATTAAAGGTAGGTTTCTGAAACTGAAAGGATTTGACTGAAAATTGGAAGACTTGATTGATTTCACAGTGTACACAGATGTAAACATACAGAATTTGTGCCTGGTAACTAGACTACTCTTCTGAATTTAATGCTGGTATATATCTGAAAGTTACAGAATTTGGCTGATAATTGGAGGGCTTGGTGGAATGTACTTTGTGCACGGAGTATAAATATATACAATTCTTTCCAGAGAATTGGAGTAATCTTCTGAATTTATTACAGGTAGCTTTCTGAATCTGAAAGGATTTGACTGATATTTGGAAGACTTGATTGATTTTACAGTGTACACAGACTTAGACATACCAAATTAGTGCCTGATAACTAGACTACTTCTCTGAATTTAATGCTAGTATATATCTGAAAATTACACAATATGGGTGATAATTGGAGGGCTTTTTTAAATTTAATTTCTGCACACAGTATAAAGATACAGACTTGTTGTTTGAGAATTGGTGTATTCTTCTGAATTTATTACAGGTAGCTTTCTGAATCTGAAAGGATTTGACTGATAATTGGAAGACTTGATTGATTTTACAGTGTGCACAGACTTAGACATACAGAATTAGTCCCTGGTAACTAGACTACTCGTCTGAATTTAATGCTGGAATATATCTGAAAGTGACAGAGTTTGGCTGATAATTGGAGGGTTTGTTTAAATGTACTTTGTGCACACAGTATAAAGATACAGATTTTTTTCCAGAGAATTGGAGTATTCTTCTGAATTTATTACAGGTAGCTTTTTAAACTGAAAGGACTTGAGTGATAATTGGAACACTTCATTGATTTTAAAGTGTGCACAGCCTTAGACATACAGAATTTCTGCCTGATAACTAGACTACTCCTCTGAATTTAATGCTGGTATATATATCTGAAAGTTACAGAATTTGGCTGATAATTGGAGGGATTGGTGGAATATATCTGTGCACACACTATAAATATATAGAATTCTTTCCAGAGAATTGGAGTATTCTTTTCAAATTTATTACAGGTAGTTTTCTGAAACTGAAAGGATGTAACTGATAATTGGAAGACTTGAGTGATTTCACAGTGTACACAGATGTCGACATAGAGAATTTGTGCCTGATAACTAAACTACTTCTCTGAATTTAATGCTGAAATATATCTCAAAGTTACATAATTTGGCTGATAATTGGAGGGCTTGGTTGAATGTACTTTGTGCACACAGTATAAATATATAGAATTCTTTCCAGAGAATTGGAGTATTCTTCTGAATATATTACAGGTAGGTTTCTGAAAATGAAAGGATTTGACTGATAAATGGAAGACTTCATTGATTTTACATTGTACATAGACTTAGAAATATAGAATTAGTGCCTGATAACTACACTATTCCTCTGAATTTAATGCTGGTATAAATCTGAAAGTTACAGAATTTGGCTGATAATTGGAGGGCTTGTTTAATTGTACTTTGTGCACACAGTATAAAGATACAGAATTCTTTCCAGAGAATTGGAGTATTCTTCTGAATTTATTACAGGTAGGTTTCTGAAACTAAAAGATTTGACTGATAATTAGAAGACTTGATTGATTTTAAATTGTGCATAGACTTAGACATACAGAATTAGTGCCTGATAACTAGACTACTCCTCTGCATTTAATGCTGGTATATATCTGAAAGTTACAGAATTTGGCTGATAATTGGAGGGCTTGTTTAATTGTACTTTGTGCACACAGTATAAAGATACAGAATTCTTTCCAGAGAATTGGAGTATTCTTCTGAATTTATTACAGGTAGCTTTCTGAAACTGAAAGGATTCGACCGACAATTGGAAGATTTGACTAATTATATATTGTGCACAGCTTTAGACATACAGAAATTGTGCCTGTTAACTAAACTACTCCTGTGAATTTAATGCTGGTATATATCTGAAAATTACAGAATTTGGCTGATAATTGGAGGGCTTGTTTAAATATATTTTGTGAACACAGTGTTAAGATACAGAATTCTTTCCAGAGAATTGGAGTATTCTTCTGGATTTATTACAGGTAGCTTTCTTAAAGTGATAGTATTTGACTGATAATTGGAAGACTTCACTGATTTTACAGTGTACACAGACTTAGACATACCAAATTAGTGCCTGATAACTAGACTACTCTGAATTTAATGCTGGTATACATCTGAAAGTTACAGAGTTTGGCTGATAATTGGAGGGTTTGTTTAAATTTAATTTGTGTACACAGTATAAAAATATAGAATTCTTTCCAGAGAATTGGAGTATTCTTTTGAATTTATTAAAGGTAGGTTTCTGAAACTGAAAGGATTTGACTGATAATTGGAAGACTTGATTAATTTCACACTGTACACAGATGTCGACATAGAGAATTTGTGCCTGGTAACTAAACAACTTCTCTGAATTTAATGCTGGAATATATCTCAAAGTTACAGAATTTGGCTGATAATTGGAGGGCTTGGTGGAATATATTTGTGCACACAGTATAAAGATATAGAATTCTTTCCAGAGAATTGGAGTATTCTTCTGAATTTATTAAAGGTAGCTTTCTGAAACTGAAAGGATTCGACTGACAATTGGAAGATTTGATTAATTATATATTTTGCACATATTTAGACATACAGAAATTGTGCCTGTTAACTAAACTACTCCTGTGAATTTAATGCTGGTATATATCTGAAAATTACAGAATTTGGCTGATAATTGGAGGGCTTGGTTGAATGTACTTTGTGCACAAAGTATAAAGATACAGACTTGTTTGAGAATTGGTGTATTCTTCTGAATCTATTAGAGGTAGTTTTCTGAATCTGAAAGGATTTGACTGATATTTGGAAGACTTGATTGATTTTACAGTGTACACAGACTTAGTCATACCGAATTACTGCCCGATAACTAGGCTACTCCTCTGAATTTAATGGTATATATCTGAAAGTTACAGAATATGGCTGATAATTGAAGGGCTTGGTTGAATGTACTTTGTGCACACAGTATAAAGATACAGACTTGTTGTTTGAGAATTGGTGTATTGTTCTGAATTTATTACAGGTAGTTTTCTGAATCTGAAAGGATTTGACTGATAATTGGAAGACTTGATTCATTTTACAGTGTACACAGACTTAGACATACCAAATTAGTGCCTGATAACTAGACTACTTCTCTGAATTTAATGCTGGTATACATCTGAAAGTTACAGAATTTGGCTGATAATTGGAGGGCTTGTTTAAAGTTAATTTGTGCACACAGTGTAAAGATACAGAATTCTTTCCAGAGAATTGGAGTACTCTTTTGAATTTATTAAAGGTAGGTTTCTGAAACTGAAAGGATTTGACTGAAAATTGGAAGACTTGATTGATTTCACAGTGTACACAGATGTAAACATACAGAATTTGTGCCTGGTAACTAGACTACTCTTCTGAATTTAATGCTGGTATATATCTGAAAGTTACAGAATTTGGCTGATAATTGGAGGGCTTGGTGGAATGTACTTTGTGCACGGAGTATAAATATATACAATTCTTTCCAGAGAATTGGAGTAATCTTCTGAATTTATTACAGGTAGCTTTCTGAATCTGAAAGGATTTGACTGATATTTGGAAGACTTGATTGATTTTACAGTGTACACAGACTTAGACATACCAAATTAGTGCCTGATAACTAGACTACTTCTCTGAATTTAATGCTAGTATATATCTGAAAATTACACAATATGGGTGATAATTGGAGGGCTTTTTTAAATTTAATTTCTGCACACAGTATAAAGATACAGACTTGTTGTTTGAGAATTGGTGTATTCTTCTGAATTTATTACAGGTAGCTTTCTGAATCTGAAAGGATTTGACTGATAATTGGAAGACTTGATTGATTTTACAGTGTGCACAGACTTAGACATACAGAATTAGTCCCTGGTAACTAGACTACTCGTCTGAATTTAATGCTGGAATATATCTGAAAGTGACAGAGTTTGGCTGATAATTGGAGGGTTTGTTTAAATGTACTTTGTGCACACAGTATAAAGATACAGATTTTTTTCCAGAGAATTGGAGTATTCTTCTGAATTTATTACAGGTAGCTTTTTAAACTGAAAGGACTTGAGTGATAATTGGAACACTTCATTGATTTTAAAGTGTGCACAGCCTTAGACATACAGAATTTCTGCCTGATAACTAGACTACTCCTCTGAATTTAATGCTGGTATATATCTGAAAGTTACAGAATTTGGCTGATAATTGGAGGGATTGGTGGAATATATCTGTGCACACACTATAAATATATAGAATTCTTTCCAGAGAATTGGAGTATTCTTTTCAATTTTTTACAGGTAGTTTTCTGAAACTGAAAGGATGTAACTGATAATTGGAAGACTTGAGTGATTTCACAGTGTACACAGATGTCGACATAGAGAATTTGTGCCTGATAACTAAACTACTTCTCTGAATTTAATGCTGAAATATATCTCAAAGTTACATAATTTGGCTGATAATTGGAGGGCTTGGTTGAATGTACTTTGTGCACACAGTATAAATATATAGAATTCTTTCCAGAGAATTGGAGTATTCTTCTGAATATATTACAGGTAGGTTTCTGAAAATGAAAGGATTTGACTGATAAATGGAAGACTTCATTGATTTTACATTGTACATAGACTTAGAAATATAGAATTAGTGCCTGATAACTACACTATTCCTCTGAATTTAATGCTGGTATAAATCTGAAAGTTACAGAATTTGGCTGATAATTGGAGGGCTTGTTTAATTGTACTTTGTGCACACAGTATAAAGATACAGAATTCTTTCCAGAGAATTGGAGTATTCTTCTGAATTTATTACAGGTAGGTTTCTGAAACTAAAAGATTTGACTGATAATTAGAAGACTTGATTGATTTTAAATTGTGCATAGACTTAGACATACAGAATTAGTGCCTGATAACTAGACTACTCCTCTGCATTTAATGCTGGTATATATCTGAAAGTTACAGAATTTGGCTGATAATTGGAGGGCTTGTTTAATTGTACTTTGTGCACACAGTATAAAGATACAGAATTCTTTCCAGAGAATTGGAGTATTCTTCTGAATTTATTACAGGTAGCTTTCTGAAACTGAAAGGATTCGACCGACAATTGGAAGATTTGACTAATTATATATTGTGCACAGCTTTAGACATACAGAAATTGTGCCTGTTAACTAAACTACTCCTGTGAATTTAATGCTGGTATATATCTGAAAATTACAGAATTTGGCTGATAATTGGAGGGCTTGTTTAAATATATTTTGTGAACACAGTGTTAAGATACAGAATTCTTTCCAGAGAATTGGAGTATTCTTCTGGATTTATTACAGGTAGCTTTCTTAAAGTGATAGTATTTGACTGATAATTGGAAGACTTCACTGATTTTACAGTGTACACAGACTTAGACATACCAAATTAGTGCCTGATAACTAGACTACTCTGAATTTAATGCTGGTATACATCTGAAAGTTACAGAGTTTGGCTGATAATTGGAGGGTTTGTTTAAATTTAATTTGTGTACACAGTATAAAAATATAGAATTCTTTCCAGAGAATTGGAGTATTCTTTTGAATTTATTAAAGGTAGGTTTCTGAAACTGAAAGGATTTGACTGATAATTGGAAGACTTGATTAATTTCACAGTGTACACAGATGTCGACATAGAGAATTTGTGCCTGGTAACTAAACAACTTCTCTGAATTTAATGCTGGAATATATCTCAAAGTTACAGAATTTGGCTGATAATTGGAGGGCTTGGTGGAATATATTTGTGCACACAGTATAAAGATATAGAATTCTTTCCAGAGAATTGGAGTATTCTTCTGAATTTATTACAGGTAGCTTTCTGAAACTGAAAGGATTCGACTGACAATTGGAAGATTTGATTAATTATATATTTTGCACATATTTAGACATACAGAAATTGTGCCTGGTAACTAAACTACTCCTGTGAATTTAATGCTGGTATATATCTGAAAATTACAGAATTTGGCTGATAATTGGAGGGCTTGGTTGAATGTACTTTGTGCACACAATATAAAGATACAGACTTCTTGTTTGAGAATTGGTGTATTGTTCTGAATTTATTACAGGTAGTTTTATGAATCT
Organism: Colius striatus; assembly: GCF_028858725.1. Classification (NCBI taxonomy): domain Eukaryota; kingdom Metazoa; phylum Chordata; class Aves; order Coliiformes; family Coliidae; genus Colius; species Colius striatus. Next base: position 31,313 of record NC_084759.1, on the reverse strand, counting down.
GAAAGGATTTGACTGATAATTGGAAGACTTGATTGATTTTACAGTGTACACAGACTTAGACATACCAAATTAGTGCCTGATAACTAGACTACTTCTCTGAATTTAATGCTGGTATACATCTGAAAGTTACAGAATTTGGCTGATAATTGGAGGACTTGTTTAAAGTTAATTTGTGCACACAGTGTTAAGATATAGAATTCTTTCCAGAGAATTGGAGTATTCCTTTAAAGTTATTAAAGGTAGGTTTCTGAAACTGAAAGGATTCGACTGAAAAGTGGAAGACTTGATTGATTTCACAGTGTACACAGATGTAAATATACAGAATTTGTGCCTGGTAACTAGACTACTCTTCTGAATTTAATGCTGGTATATATCTCAAAGTTACAGAATTTGCCTGTTAATTGGAGGGCTTGGTGGAATGTACTTTGTACACGGAGTATAAATATATAGAATTCTTTCCAGAGAATTGGAGTATTCTTCTGAATTTATTACAGGTAGCTTTCTGAAACTGAAAGGATTATACTGATAATTGGAAGACTTGATTGATTTTACAGTATACACAGACTTAGTCATACCAAATTAGTGCCCGATAACTAGACTACTCCTATGAATTTAATGTTGGTATATATGTCAAAGTTACAGAATTTGGCTGATAATTGGAGGGCTTGGTGGAATATATTTGTGCACACAGTATAAAGATATAGAATTCTTTCCAGAGAATTGCAGTATTCTTCTGAATTTATTACAGGTAGTTTTCTGAAACTGAAAGGATGTAACTGATAATTGGAAAACTTGATTGATTTCACAGTGTACACAGATGTCGACATAGAGAATTTGTGCCTGGTAACTAAACTATTCCTCTGAATTTAATGCTGAAATATATCTCAAAGTTACATAATTTGGCTGATAATTGGAGGGCTTGGTTGAATGTACTTTGTGCACACAGTATAAATATATAGAATTCTTTCCCGAGAATTGGAGTATTCTTCTGAATTTATTACAGGTAGCTTTCTGAAACTGAAAGGATTATACTGATAATTGGAAGATTTGACTGATTTTATATTGTGCACAGATATAGACATACAGAAATTGCATCTGGTAACTAGACTACTCCTGTTAATTCAATGCTTGTATATATCTGAAAATTACAGAATTTGGCTGATAATTGGAGGGCTTGTTTAAATATATTTTGTGAACACAGTGTTAAGATACAGAATTCTTTCCAGAGAATTGGAGTATTCTTCTGAATTTATTACAGATAGCTTTCTTAAAGTGATAGTATTTGACTGATATTTGGAAGACTTGATTGATTTTACAGTGTGCACAGACTTAGACATAGCAAATTAGTGCCTCATAACTAGACTACTCTGAATTTAATGCTGGTATACATCTGAAAGTTACACAATTTGGCTGATAATTGGAGGGCTTGGTTGAATGTACTTTGTGCACACAGTATAAAGATATAGAATTCTTTCCAGAGAATTGGAGTATTCTTCTGAATTTATTACAGGTAGCTTTTTGAAACTGTAAGGATTTGACTGATAATTGGAAGACTTGATTCATTTTACAGTGTGCACAGACTTACACAGAATTTGTTTCTGGTAACTAGACTACTCCTCTGAATTTCATGCTTGTATATATCTGACAATTACAGAATTTGGCTGATAATTGGAGGGCTTTGTTGAATGTACTTTGTGCACACAGTATAAAGATACAGACTTGTTGTTTGAGAATTGGTGTATACTTCTGAATTTATTACAAGTACGTTTCTGAATCTGAAAGGATTGGAGTGATAATTGGAAGACATGATTGATTTTACAGTGTGCACAGACTTAGACATACAGAATTAGTGCCTGATAACTAGACTACTTCTCTGAATTTAATGCTGGTATATATCTGAAAGTTACAGAATTTGGCTGATAATTGGAGGGCTTGTTTAAATTTAATTTGTGCACACAGTATAAAGATATAGAATTCTTTCCAAAGAATTGGAGTATTCTTTTTGAATTTATTAGAGGTAGGTTTCTGAAACTGAAAGGATTTGACTGAAAATTTGAAGATTTGATTGATTTTACAGTGTACACAGATGTAAACATACAGAATTTGTATCTGGTAAGTAGAGTACTCTTGTGAATTTAATGCTGCTATATATCTGAAAGTTGCAGAATTTGGCTGATAATTGGAGTGTGTTAAATTTTAATTTTTGCACACAGTATAAAGATATAGAATTTTTTCAAGATAATTGGAGAATTCTTTTGAATTTATTACAGGCAGCCTTCTGAAACTAAATGATTTCACTGACAATTAGAAGACTTGATTGATTTTACAGTATATACAGACTTAGTCGTAGCAAATTAGTGCCTGATAACTAGACTACTCGTGTGAATTTAATGCTGGCATATATCTTGAAGTTACACAATTTAGCTGATAATTGGAGAGCTTGGTGTAATGAAATTTGTGCACACGGTAGAAAGATTCAGACTTTTTGTCTGAGTATTGGAGTATTCTTCTGCATTTATTACAGGTAGCTTTCTGAAACTGAAAGGATTCGACTGATAATTGGAAGATTTGACTGATTTTATATTGTGTACAGATTTAGACATACAGAAATTGCATCTGGTAACTAGACTATTCCTGTGAATTTAATGCTTGTATATATCTGAAAATTACAGAATTTGGCTGACAATTGGAGGGCTTGTTTAAATATACTTTGTGCACACAGTGTAAAGATACAGAATTCTTTCCAGAGAATTGGAGTATTCTTCTGAATTTATTACAGGTAGCTTTTTAAACTGAAAGGATTTGACTGATAATTAGAAGACTTGATTGATTTTACAGTGTACACAGACTTAGACATACCAAATTAGTGCCTGATAACTAGACTACTCCTCTGAATTTAATGCTGGTATACATCTGAAAGTTACAGAATTTGGCTGATAATTGGAGGACTTGGTTGAATGTACTTTGTGCACACAGTGTACAGATACAGACTTCTTGTTTGAGAATTGGTGTATTCCTCTGAATTTATTAGAGGTAGCTTTCTGAATCTGATAGTATTTGACTGATAATTGGAAGACTTGATTGATTTTACAGTGTACACAGACTTAGACATACCAAATTAGTGCCTGATAACTAGACTACTTCTCTGAATTTAATGCTGGTATACATCTGAAAGTTACAGAATTTGGGTGATAATTGGAGGGCTTGTTTAAATATACTTTGTGCACACATGTGTAAAGATACAGAATTCTTTCCAGAGAATTGGAGTATTCTTTTGAATTTATTACCGGTTGCTTTTTGAACTGAAAGGATTTGACTGATAATTAGAAGACTTGATTGATTTTACAGTGTACACAGACTTAGACATACCAAATTAGTGCCTGATAACTAGACTACTTCTCTGAATTTAATGCTGGTATATATCTGAAAATTACAGAATTTGGCTGATAATTGGAGGACTTGGTTGAATGTACTTTGTGCACACAGTGTACAGATACAGACTTCTTGTTTGAGAATTGGTGTATTCCTCTGAATTTATTAGAGGTAGCTTTCTGAATCTGATAGTATTTGACTGATAATTGGAAGACTTGATTGATTTTACAGTGTACACAGACTTAGACATACCAAATTAGTGCCTGATAACTAGACTACTTCTCTGAATTTAATGCTGGTATACATCTGAAAGTTACAGAATTTGGGTGATAATTGGAGGACTTGGTTGAATATACTTTGTGCACACAGTGTACAGATACAGACTTCTTGTTTGAGAATTGGTGTATTCCTCTGAATTTATTAGAGGTAGCTTTCTGAATCTGATAATATTTGACTGATAATTGGAAGACTTGATTGATTTTACAGTGTGCACACACTTAGACATACAGAATTAGTCCCTGGTAAATAGACTACTCCTCTGAATTTAATGCTGGAATATATCTGAAAGTGACAGAGTTTGGTTGATAATTAGAGGGTTTCTTTAAATGTACTTTGTGCACACAGTATAAAGATACAGATTTTTTTCCAGAGAATTGGAGTATTCTTCTGAATTTATTAGAGGTAGCTTTTTAAACTGAGAGGACTTGAGTGATAATTGGAACACTTGATTGATTTTAAAGTGTGCACAGTCTTAGACATACAGAATTTCTGCCTGATAACTAGACTACTTCTCTGAATTTAATGCTGGTATATATCTGAAAATTACAGAATTTGGCTGATAATTGGAGGACTTGGTTGAATGTACTTTGTGCACACAGTGTACAGATACAGACTTCTTGTTTGAGAATTGGTGTATTCCTCTGAATTTATTAGAGGTAGCTTTCTGAATCTGATAGTATTTGACTGATAATTGGAAGACTTGATTGATTTTACAGTGTACACAGACTTAGACATACCAAATTAGTGCCTGATAACTAGACTACTTCTCTGAATTTAATGCTGGTATACATCTGAAAGTTACAGAATTTGGGTGATAATTGGAGGACTTGGTTGAATATACTTTGTGCACACAGTGTACAGATACAGACTTCTTGTTTGAGAATTGGTGTATTCCTCTGAATTTATTAGAGGTAGCTTTCTGAATCTGATAATATTTGACTGATAATTGGAAGACTTGATTGATTTTACAGTGTGCACACACTTAGACATACAGAATTAGTCCCTGGTAAATAGACTACTCCTCTGAATTTAATGCTGGAATATATCTGAAAGTGACAGAGTTTGGTTGATAATTAGAGGGTTTCTTTAAATGTACTTTGTGCACACAGTATAAAGATACAGATTTTTTTCCAGAGAATTGGAGTATTCTTCTGAATTTATTAGAGGTAGCTTTTTAAACTGAAAGGATTTGAGTGATAATTGGAACACTTGATTGATTTTAAAGTGTGCACAGTCTTAGACATACAGAATTTCTGCCTGATAACTAGACTACTTCTCTGAATTTAATGCTGGTATATATCTGAAAATTACAGAATTTGGCTGATAATTGGAGGACTTGGTTGAATGTACTTTGTGCACACAGTGTACAGATACAGACTTCTTGTTTGAGAATTGGTGTATTCCTCTGAATTTATTAGAGGTAGCTTTCTGAATCTGATAGTATTTGACTGATAATTGGAAGACTTGATTGATTTTACAGTGTACACAGACTTAGACATACCAAATTAGTGCCTGATAACTAGACTACTTCTCTGAATTTAATGCTGGTATACATCTGAAAGTTACAGAATTTGGGTGATAATTGGAGGACTTGGTTGAATATACTTTGTGCACACAGTGTACAGATACAGACTTCTTGTTTGAGAATTGGTGTATTCCTCTGAATTTATTAGAGGTAGCTTTTTAAACTGAAAGGATTTGACTGATAATTGGAAGACTTGATTGATTTTACAGTGTACACAGACTTAGACATACCAAATTAGTGCCTGATAACTAGACTACTCCTCTGAATTTAATGCTGGTATATATCTGAAAATTACAGAATTTGGCTGATAATTGGAGGACTTGGTTGAATGTACTTTGTGCACACAGTGTACAGATACAGACTTCTTGTTTGAGAATTGGTGTATTCTTCTGAATTTATTACAGGTAGCTTTCTGAATCTGAAAGGATTTGACTGATAATTGGAAGACTTGATTGATTTTACAGTGTGCACAGACTTAGACATACAGAATTAGTCCCTGGTAACTAGACTACTCGTCTGAATTTAATGCTGGAATATATCTGAAAGTGACAGAGTTTGGCTGATAATTGGAGGGTTTGTTTAAATGTACTTTGTGCACACAGTATAAAGATACAGATTTTTTTCCAGAGAATTGGAGTATTCTTCTGAATTTATTACAGGTAGCTTTTTAAACTGAAAGGACTTGAGTGATAATTGGAACACTTCATTGATTTTAAAGTGTGCACAGCCTTAGACATACAGAATTTCTGCCTGATAACTAGACTACTCCTCTGAATTTAATGCTGGTATATATCTGAAAGTTACAGAATTTGGCTGATAATTGGAGGGATTGGTGGAATATATCTGTGCACACACTATAAATATATAGAATTCTTTCCAGAGAATTGGAGTATTCTTTTCAATTTTTTACAGGTAGTTTTCTGAAACTGAAAGGATGTAACTGATAATTGGAAGACTTGAGTGATTTCACAGTGTACACAGATGTCGACATAGAGAATTTGTGCCTGATAACTAAACTACTTCTCTGAATTTAATGCTGAAATATATCTCAAAGTTACATAATTTGGCTGATAATTGGAGGGCTTGGTTGAATGTACTTTGTGCACACAGTATAAATATATAGAATTCTTTCCAGAGAATTGGAGTATTCTTCTGAATATATTACAGGTAGGTTTCTGAAAATGAAAGGATTTGACTGATAAATGGAAGACTTCATTGATTTTACATTGTACATAGACTTAGAAATATAGAATTAGTGCCTGATAACTACACTATTCCTCTGAATTTAATGCTGGTATAAATCTGAAAGTTACAGAATTTGGCTGATAATTGGAGGGCTTGTTTAATTGTACTTTGTGCACACAGTATAAAGATACAGAATTCTTTCCAGAGAATTGGAGTATTCTTCTGAATTTATTACAGGTAGGTTTCTGAAACTAAAAGATTTGACTGATAATTAGAAGACTTGATTGATTTTAAATTGTGCATAGACTTAGACATACAGAATTAGTGCCTGATAACTAGACTACTCCTCTGCATTTAATGCTGGTATATATCTGAAAGTTACAGAATTTGGCTGATAATTGGAGGGCTTGTTTAATTGTACTTTGTGCACACAGTATAAAGATACAGAATTCTTTCCAGAGAATTGGAGTATTCTTCTGAATTTATTACAGGTAGCTTTCTGAAACTGAAAGGATTCGACCGACAATTGGAAGATTTGACTAATTATATATTGTGCACAGCTTTAGACATACAGAAATTGTGCCTGTTAACTAAACTACTCCTGTGAATTTAATGCTGGTATATATCTGAAAATTACAGAATTTGGCTGATAATTGGAGGGCTTGTTTAAATATATTTTGTGAACACAGTGTTAAGATACAGAATTCTTTCCAGAGAATTGGAGTATTCTTCTGGATTTATTACAGGTAGCTTTCTTAAAGTGATAGTATTTGACTGATAATTGGAAGACTTCACTGATTTTACAGTGTACACAGACTTAGACATACCAAATTAGTGCCTGATAACTAGACTACTCTGAATTTAATGCTGGTATACATCTGAAAGTTACAGAGTTTGGCTGATAATTGGAGGGTTTGTTTAAATTTAATTTGTGTACACAGTATAAAAATATAGAATTCTTTCCAGAGAATTGGAGTATTCTTTTGAATTTATTAAAGGTAGGTTTCTGAAACTGAAAGGATTTGACTGATAATTGGAAGACTTGATTAATTTCACAGTGTACACAGATGTCGACATAGAGAATTTGTGCCTGGTAACTAAACAACTTCTCTGAATTTAATGCTGGAATATATCTCAAAGTTACAGAATTTGGCTGATAATTGGAGGGCTTGGTGGAATATATTTGTGCACACAGTATAAAGATATAGAATTCTTTCCAGAGAATTGGAGTATTCTTCTGAATTTATTACAGGTAGCTTTCTGAAACTGAAAGGATTCGACTGACAATTGGAAGATTTGATTAATTATATATTTTGCACATATTTAGACATACAGAAATTGTGCCTGGTAACTAAACTACTCCTGTGAATTTAATGCTGGTATATATCTGAAAATTACAGAATTTGGCTGATAATTGGAGGGCTTGGTTGAATGTACTTTGTGCACACAATATAAAGATACAGACTTCTTGTTTGAGAATTGGTGTATTGTTCTGAATTTATTACAGGTAGTTTTATGAATCTGAAAGGATTTGACTGATAATTGGAAGACTTGATTGATTTTACAGTGTACACAGACTTAGACATACCAAATTAGTGCCTGATAACTAGACTACTTCTCTGAATTTAATGCTGGTATACATCTGAAAGTTACAGAATTTGGCTGATAATTGGAGGACTTGTTTAAAGTTAATTTGTGCACACAGTGTTAAGATATAGAATTCTTTCCAGAGAATTGGAGTATTCCTTTAAAGTTATTAAAGGTAGGTTTCTGAAACTGAAAGGATTCGACTGAAAAGTGGAAGACTTGATTGATTTCACAGTGTACACAGATGTAAATATACAGAATTTGTGCCTGGTAACTAGACTACTCTTCTGAATTTAATGCTGGTATATATCTCAAAGTTACAGAATTTGCCTGTTAATTGGAGGGCTTGGTGGAATGTACTTTGTACACGGAGTATAAATATATAGAATTCTTTCCAGAGAATTGGAGTATTCTTCTGAATTTATTACAGGTAGCTTTCTGAAACTGAAAGGATTATACTGATAATTGGAAGACTTGATTGATTTTACAGTATACACAGACTTAGTCATACCAAATTAGTGCCCGATAACTAGACTACTCCTATGAATTTAATGTTGGTATATATGTCAAAGTTACAGAATTTGGCTGATAATTGGAGGGCTTGGTGGAATATATTTGTGCACACAGTATAAAGATATAGAATTCTTTCCAGAGAATTGCAGTATTCTTCTGAATTTATTACAGGTAGTTTTCTGAAACTGAAAGGATGTAACTGATAATTGGAAAACTTGATTGATTTCACAGTGTACACAGATGTCGACATAGAGAATTTGTGCCTGGTAACTAAACTATTCCTCTGAATTTAATGCTGAAATATATCTCAAAGTTACATAATTTGGCTGATAATTGGAGGGCTTGGTTGAATGTACTTTGTGCACACAGTATAAATATATAGAATTCTTTCCCGAGAATTGGAGTATTCTTCTGAATTTATTACAGGTAGCTTTCTGAAACTGAAAGGATTATACTGATAATTGGAAGATTTGACTGATTTTATATTGTGCACAGATATAGACATACAGAAATTGCATCTGGTAACTAGACTACTCCTGTTAATTCAATGCTTGTATATATCTGAAAATTACAGAATTTGGCTGATAATTGGAGGGCTTGTTTAAATATATTTTGTGAACACAGTGTTAAGATACAGAATTCTTTCCAGAGAATTGGAGTATTCTTCTGAATTTATTACAGATAGCTTTCTTAAAGTGATAGTATTTGACTGATATTTGGAAGACTTGATTGATTTTACAGTGTGCACAGACTTAGACATAGCAAATTAGTGCCTCATAACTAGACTACTCTGAATTTAATGCTGGTATACATCTGAAAGTTACACAATTTGGCTGATAATTGGAGGGCTTGGTTGAATGTACTTTGTGCACACAGTATAAAGATATAGAATTCTTTCCAGAGAATTGGAGTATTCTTCTGAATTTATTACAGGTAGCTTTTTGAAACTGTAAGGATTTGACTGATAATTGGAAGACTTGATTCATTTTACAGTGTGCACAGACTTACACAGAATTTGTTTCTGGTAACTAGACTACTCCTCTGAATTTCATGCTTGTATATATCTGACAATTACAGAATTTGGCTGATAATTGGAGGGCTTTGTTGAATGTACTTTGTGCACACAGTATAAAGATACAGACTTGTTGTTTGAGAATTGGTGTATACTTCTGAATTTATTACAAGTACGTTTCTGAATCTGAAAGGATTGGAGTGATAATTGGAAGACATGATTGATTTTACAGTGTGCACAGACTTAGACATACAGAATTAGTGCCTGATAACTAGACTACTTCTCTGAATTTAATGCTGGTATATATCTGAAAGTTACAGAATTTGGCTGATAATTGGAGGGCTTGTTTAAATTTAATTTGTGCACACAGTATAAAGATATAGAATTCTTTCCAAAGAATTGGAGTATTCTTTTTGAATTTATTAGAGGTAGGTTTCTGAAACTGAAAGGATTTGACTGAAAATTTGAAGATTTGATTGATTTTACAGTGTACACAGATGTAAACATACAGAATTTGTATCTGGTAAGTAGAGTACTCTTGTGAATTTAATGCTGCTATATATCTGAAAGTTGCAGAATTTGGCTGATAATTGGAGTGTGTTAAATTTTAATTTTTGCACACAGTATAAAGATATAGAATTTTTTCAAGATAATTGGAGAATTCTTTTGAATTTATTACAGGCAGCCTTCTGAAACTAAATGATTTCACTGACAATTAGAAGACTTGATTGATTTTACAGTATATACAGACTTAGTCGTAGCAAATTAGTGCCTGATAACTAGACTACTCGTGTGAATTTAATGCTGGCATATATCTTGAAGTTACACAATTTAGCTGATAATTGGAGAGCTTGGTGTAATGAAATTTGTGCACACGGTAGAAAGATTCAGACTTTTTGTCTGAGTATTGGAGTATTCTTCTGCATTTATTACAGGTAGCTTTCTGAAACTGAAAGGATTCGACTGATAATTGGAAGATTTGACTGATTTTATATTGTGTACAGATTTAGACATACAGAAATTGCATCTGGTAACTAGACTATTCCTGTGAATTTAATGCTTGTATATATCTGAAAATTACAGAATTTGGCTGACAATTGGAGGGCTTGTTTAAATATACTTTGTGCACACAGTGTAAAGATACAGAATTCTTTCCAGAGAATTGGAGTATTCTTCTGAATTTATTACAGGTAGCTTTTTAAACTGAAAGGATTTGACTGATAATTAGAAGACTTGATTGATTTTACAGTGTACACAGACTTAGACATACCAAATTAGTGCCTGATAACTAGACTACTCCTCTGAATTTAATGCTGGTATACATCTGAAAGTTACAGAATTTGGCTGATAATTGGAGGACTTGGTTGAATGTACTTTGTGCACACAGTGTACAGATACAGACTTCTTGTTTGAGAATTGGTGTATTCCTCTGAATTTATTAGAGGTAGCTTTCTGAATCTGATAGTATTTGACTGATAATTGGAAGACTTGATTGATTTTACAGTGTACACAGACTTAGACATACCAAATTAGTGCCTGATAACTAGACTACTTCTCTGAATTTAATGCTGGTATACATCTGAAAGTTACAGAATTTGGGTGATAATTGGAGGGCTTGTTTAAATATACTTTGTGCACACATGTGTAAAGATACAGAATTCTTTCCAGAGAATTGGAGTATTCTTTTGAATTTATTACCGGTTGCTTTTTGAACTGAAAGGATTTGACTGATAATTAGAAGACTTGATTGATTTTACAGTGTACACAGACTTAGACATACCAAATTAGTGCCTGATAACTAGACTACTTCTCTGAATTTAATGCTGGTATATATCTGAAAATTACAGAATTTGGCTGATAATTGGAGGACTTGGTTGAATGTACTTTGTGCACACAGTGTACAGATACAGACTTCTTGTTTGAGAATTGGTGTATTCCTCTGAATTTATTAGAGGTAGCTTTCTGAATCTGATAGTATTTGACTGATAATTGGAAGACTTGATTGATTTTACAGTGTACACAGACTTAGACATACCAAATTAGTGCCTGATAACTAGACTACTTCTCTGAATTTAATGCTGGTATACATCTGAAAGTTACAGAATTTGGGTGATAATTGGAGGACTTGGTTGAATATACTTTGTGCACACAGTGTACAGATACAGACTTCTTGTTTGAGAATTGGTGTATTCCTCTGAATTTATTAGAGGTAGCTTTCTGAATCTGATAATATTTGACTGATAATTGGAAGACTTGATTGATTTTACAGTGTGCACACACTTAGACATACAGAATTAGTCCCTGGTAAATAGACTACTCCTCTGAATTTAATGCTGGAATATATCTGAAAGTGACAGAGTTTGGTTGATAATTAGAGGGTTTCTTTAAATGTACTTTGTGCACACAGTATAAAGATACAGATTTTTTTCCAGAGAATTGGAGTATTCTTCTGAATTTATTAGAGGTAGCTTTTTAAACTGAGAGGACTTGAGTGATAATTGGAACACTTGATTGATTTTAAAGTGTGCACAGTCTTAGACATACAGAATTTCTGCCTGATAACTAGACTACTTCTCTGAATTTAATGCTGGTATATATCTGAAAATTACAGAATTTGGCTGATAATTGGAGGACTTGGTTGAATGTACTTTGTGCACACAGTGTACAGATACAGACTTCTTGTTTGAGAATTGGTGTATTCCTCTGAATTTATTAGAGGTAGCTTTCTGAATCTGATAGTATTTGACTGATAATTGGAAGACTTGATTGATTTTACAGTGTACACAGACTTAGACATACCAAATTAGTGCCTGATAACTAGACTACTTCTCTGAATTTAATGCTGGTATACATCTGAAAGTTACAGAATTTGGGTGATAATTGGAGGACTTGGTTGAATATACTTTGTGCACACAGTGTACAGATACAGACTTCTTGTTTGAGAATTGGTGTATTCCTCTGAATTTATTAGAGGTAGCTTTCTGAATCTGATAATATTTGACTGATAATTGGAAGACTTGATTGATTTTACAGTGTGCACACACTTAGACATACAGAATTAGTCCCTGGTAAATAGACTACTCCTCTGAATTTAATGCTGGAATATATCTGAAAGTGACAGAGTTTGGTTGATAATTAGAGGGTTTCTTTAAATGTACTTTGTGCACACAGTATAAAGATACAGATTTTTTTCCAGAGAATTGGAGTATTCTTCTGAATTTATTAGAGGTAGCTTTTTAAACTGAAAGGATTTGAGTGATAATTGGAACACTTGATTGATTTTAAAGTGTGCACAGTCTTAGACATACAGAATTTCTGCCTGATAACTAGACTACTTCTCTGAATTTAATGCTGGTATATATCTGAAAATTACAGAATTTGGCTGATAATTGGAGGACTTGGTTGAATGTACTTTGTGCACACAGTGTACAGATACAGACTTCTTGTTTGAGAATTGGTGTATTCCTCTGAATTTATTAGAGGTAGCTTTCTGAATCTGATAGTATTTGACTGATAATTGGAAGACTTGATTGATTTTACAGTGTACACAGACTTAGACATACCAAATTAGTGCCTGATAACTAGACTACTTCTCTGAATTTAATGCTGGTATACATCTGAAAGTTACAGAATTTGGGTGATAATTGGAGGACTTGGTTGAATATACTTTGTGCACACAGTGTACAGATACAGACTTCTTGTTTGAGAATTGGTGTATTCCTCTGAATTTATTAGAGGTAGCTTTTTAAACTGAAAGGATTTGACTGATAATTGGAAGACTTGATTGATTTTACAGTGTACACAGACTTAGACATACCAAATTAGTGCCTGATAACTAGACTACTCCTCTGAATTTAATGCTGGTATATATCTGAAAATTACAGAATTTGGCTGATAATTGGAGGACTTGGTTGAATGTACTTTGTGCACACAGTGTACAGATACAGACTTCTTGTTTGAGAATTGGTGTATTCCTCTGAATTTATTAGAGGTAGCTTTCTGAATCTGATAATATTTGACTGATAATTGGAAGACTTGATTGATTTTACAGTGTGCACACACTTAGACATACAGAATTAGTCCCTGGTAAATAGACTACTCCTCTGAATTTAATGCTGGAATATATCTGAAAGTGACAGAGTTTGGTTGATAATTAGAGGGTTTCTTTAAATGTACTTTGTGCACACAGTATAAAGATACAGATTTTTTTCCAGAGAATTGGAGTATTCTTCTGAATTTATTAGAGGTAGCTTTTTAAACTGAAAGGACTTGAGTGATAATTGGAACACTTGATTGATTTTAAAGTGTGCACAGTCTTAGACATACAGAATTTCTGCCTGATAACTAGACTACTCCTCTGAATTTAATGCTGGTATATATCTGAAAGTGACAGAGTTTGGCTGATAATTGGAGTGTGTTTAATTTTAATTTTTGCACACAGTATAAAGATATAGAATTTTCTCAAGATAATTGGAGAATTCTTTTGAATTTATTACAGGTAGCCTTCTGAAACTAAATGATTTCACTGACAATTAGAAGACTTGATTGATTTTACAGTATATACAGACTTAGTCGTAGCAAATTAGTGCCTGATAACTAGACTACTCGTGTGAATTTAATGCTGGCATATATCTTGAAGTTACACAATTTAGCTGATAATTGGAGAGCTTGGTGTAATGAAATTTGTGCACACGGTAGAAAGATTCAGACTTTTTGTCTGAGTATTGGAGTATTCTTCTGCATTTATTACAGGTAGCTTTCTGAAACTGAAAGGAGTCGACTGATAATTGGAAGATTTGACTGATTTTATATTGTGTACAGATTTAGACATACAGAAATTGCATCTGGTAACTAGACTATTCCTGTGAATTTAATGCTTGTATATATCTGAAAATTACAGAATTTGGCTGATAATTGGAGGGCTTGTTTAAATATACTTTGTGCACACAGTGTAAAGATACAGAATTCTTTCCAGAGAATTGGAGTATTCTTCTGAATTTATTACAGGCAGCTTTTTAAACTGAAAGGATTTGACTGATAATTAGAAGACTTGATTGATTTTACAGTGTACACAGACTTAGACATACCAAATTAGTGCCTGATAACTAGACTACTTCTCTGAATTTAATGCTGGTATACATCTGAAAGTTACAGAATTTGGGTGATAATTGGAGGGCTTGTTTAAATTTAATTTGTGCACACAGTATAAAGATACAGAATTCTTTCCAGAGAATTGGAGTATTCTTCTGAATTTATTACACATAGCTTTTTAAACTGAAAAGATTTCACTGATAATTGGAAGACTTGATTTATTTTACAGTGTGCACAGACTTAGACATACAGAATTAGTCTCTGGTAACTAGACTACTCCTCTGAATGTAATGCTGGTATATATCTGAAAGTTACAGAATTTGGCTGATAATTGGAGGGCTTTGTTGAATGTTCTTTGTGCACACAGTATAAAGATACAGAGTTGTTGTTTTATAATTGATGTATTCTTCTGAATTTATTAGAGGTAGCTTTCTGAATCTGATAGTATTTGACTGATAATTGGAAGACTTGATTGATTTTACAGTGTACACAGACTTAGACATACCAAATTAGTGCCTGATAACTAGACTACTTCTCTGAATTTAATGCTGGAATATATCTGAAAGTTACAGAATTTGGCTGATAATTGGAGGGCTTGGTTGAATGTACTTTGTGCACACAGTATAAAGATACAGACTTCTTGTTTGAGAATTGGTGTATTCTTCTGAATTTATTATAGGTAGGATTCTGAATCTGAAAGGATTGGAGTGATAATTGGAAGACTTGATTGATTTTACAGTGTGCACAGACTGAGACATACAGAATTAGTCCCTGGTAACTAGACTACTCCTCTGAATTTAATGCTGGAATATATCTGAAAGTGATAGAGTTTGGCTGATAATTGGAGGGTTTGTTTAAATGTACTTTGTGCACACAGTATAAAGATACAGATTTTTTTCCAGAGAATTGGAGTATTCTTCTGAATTTATTACAGGAAGCTTTTTAAACTGAAAAGATTTGAGTGATAATTGGAAGACTTGATTGATTTTACAGTGTGCACAGACTTAGACATACAGAATTTCTGCCAGAGTACTAGACTACTGTTCTGAATTTAATGCTGGTATATATCTGAAAATTACAGAATTTGGCTGATAATTGGAGAGCTCGGTTGAATGTCCTTTGTGCACACAGTATAAAGATACAGACTTCTTGTTTGAGAATTGGAGTATTCTTCTGAATATATTACAGGTAGCTTTCTGAATCTGAATGTATTTGACTGATAATTGGAAGACTTTATTGATTTTACAGTGTGCACAGACTTAGATGTACAGAATTTTTGCGTGGTAACTAGACGACTCCTGTGAATTTAATGCTGGTATATATCTGAAAGTTACAGAATTTGGCTGATAATTGGAGGGATTGGTGGAATATATTTGTGCACACAGTATAAAGATACAGATTTCTTGTTTGAGAATTGGAGTATCTTTTTAATTTATTACAGGTAGCTTTCTGAAACTGAAAGGATTTGACTGATAATTAAAAGACTTGATTGATTTTATATTGTGCACAGACTTATACAGAATTTGTTCCTGATAACTAGACTACTCCTCTGAACGTAATGCTGGTATATATCTGAAAGTTACAGAATTTGGCTGATAATTGGAGGGCTCGGTTGAATGTACTTTGTGCACACAGTATAAAGATATAGAATTCTTTCCAGAGAATTGGAGTATTCTTTTGAATTTATAACTGGTAGATTTCTGAAACTGAAAGGATTTGTCTGATAATTGGAGGATTAGGTTAACTTTACCCTGTGCACATGTGGAGAGAAAATGAGGGATCATGGGCATGGATCCCGGGGTACAATGTTAGGCCTGTTGGGGCAAGGCAATCTGACTTCTAGTTATATGAATTTAATGCACAATCAAGACCAGAGCCAGAGGCATGGTTAAAGCAGTTACTGTCACGTAGTCAACATAGACAGCAGGCCGCTTTCTGCTCCTTCAAGGTCGGGCTGTTTTCAGCTAACGAGCTAACAGCTCAAGGTGGAAAACAACTTCAGGGGAAAACAAGATGGGAAAATGTGAGGGAGCTTGCTTATCGCAGAAACCGCAAGTAGGATGAACATAAGAATGTAATCTATTAGCTGCTGTTGCTGAGCTAGCTTTGAAGCTGCTGTGTATATAAGTTAGAGCCTGCTCTCAATGGAGGAGAAGATTTCTGCTATCACTCACATTGAGTAGGACTGATTTCTTCCCACCCAGCTGAGAATCGGACCCTGGGTTGATCGCCACATGAAGTAGGCTTGGAGCTGGTTGTTCAGGCTGTGAGCCTGGTTTTTTCAGGCTTTGAGCCTGGTTTTTTCAGGCTTTGAGCCTGGTTTTTTCAGGCTTCGAGCCTGGGTGTTTCAGGCTTCGAGCCTGGGTGTTTCAGGCCAAGAGCCGAAAACTTCGCAGCGTGCACACATTAAAACATACAGAATTTTTGACTGATAAATAGTCTTCTCTTCTAACTTTAATATTGGCAGATATCTGTCATCCAAAATGTTGCTTGGACTAGCTATCTTAAATAAGGATTGTAGGGACAAGTTAATGCAGCTGTCAAGCAGCTTCCAATTATCAGAAATAAGTGCTGCAAGGTAATCAACTAGGCCCTGGGTGGGCAGAAGCAGCGTATAAGGAGGTAGCTAGCAAAGGAAGTGTGGCTCCGAGTCAGCTTTGTTGGTTGTACTACATTTTCCGTGTACATCTCTGCACGTGCATTACCTTAATTCTCTACATCTTTGAATGAATATTGCTTCCACCACTGCAACATTTGGTGACCCTGATGAGTTTATGTGAATTTGTTAGATTACGAACCCTCATCAGAAAAGCACCTGGATTCCTGTGTGAAAAGTCAAGTGGCCGCGAGTAAACCAGTATAATGGGAAAAATGATGAGCAAAGAGGAAAATCCTATTGACACTCTCCAGCATATCCTTTCTGAGAAAGGATTCAATTATGATAGAGAGGATTTGCTAAGACTTGTAAGATGGAGACAGGAAGTAGTTACCTTCATCTCCCCCCAAGAAGTTTATGAAAAGGGATGTTGGGAAAATCTCGATGAAAGCAGAAAATGCTGTACCATCTGCGTTCCCAGTAGATGCTAAAAGGTTCTTTGGATGTGGTGAATTTATACTGCCATCGGCTCGACCTCTAGAAAAAAAAATACTAAGAGACTCTTCAGAGGGATTAATGTCATAATACACTCAGCTCCATCTCTAGAAGAGGAGAGCATGGATGCGAGTCTACCTCCCCTAGAACACCCTAGAGTCACGTTCCTGGAGCTGAATGCGCACATTGTTTCTCCTCCCCTTAGAGAACTTGGTTGAATTTATACTGTGCCACAGTGAAACATACAGAATTTTTATCGGAGAATTGGAGTATTCCTATGAATGTATTAGAGGTAGATATGTGAAACTGAAAGGATTTGATTGATAATTAGATGACTTAGTTGATTTTACTGTGTGCACACAGTGAAACATACTGATTTTTTAACTGATGATTAGACTGCTCTTCTAAATTTATTACAGGTAAGTATCTAAAAGTGAAAGGATTTCACTGATAATTGGATGCTTAATTTGAATTTACTGTGTGCACACATTAAAACATTCAGAATTTTTGACTGATAACTAGATAACTCTTCCGAATTTAATACTGGAAGGTATCTGAAAGTGAATGGATTTCACTGATAATTGGAGGACTTGGTTCAATTTACTGTGTGCACATAGTTAAACATACAAAATATTTGACTAATAACTAGGCTGCTCTTCTGAATTTATTGCAGGTAGATATCTGAAAGTTAAAGAATTGGACTGATAATTGGAGGGCTTAGCTGAATTTACCGTGTCTACACAGTATAAACATAGAGAATTCTCGTCTGAGAATTGGAGTATTCTTCTGAATTTATTACAAGTAGCTTTCTGAAACTGAAAGGATTTGACTGTTAATTGGAAGGCTCATTGAATTTACTGTTTACACACTTTTTAAGATACAGAGTTTTTGCCTGACAATTAGACATCTCCTCTGAATTTATTGCCCTAAACATACAGAATTTTTGCCTGATAATTGGACAACTCTTATACAATTAATGCTGGTAGCTATCTGAAATTGAAAGGATTTGACTGACAATAAGATGACTTGGTTGAATTTTTTGTGTGCACAGTTAAACATACAGAATTTTTGCCAGAGGTTTGGAGTATTCTTCTAAGTTTATTGTAGTTAGCTATCTGAAACTAAAAGAATTTAATTGATAATTGGAGGGCTCTTTTGAATTTACATTGTGCACATAGTTAAACATACAGAATTTTTGCCTAGTAACTAGACTTCTCTTCTCAATGTAATGCTGGTATATATCTGAAAGAATTTGCCTGATAATTGGAGGACTGGGTTGAATTTATGCTGCGTTCACAGTGAAACATACTAAAATTTCATCTGAGAATTGGAGTACTGTTCTGAATTTATTACAGGTAAATATCTGAAATTGAAAGGATCTGAGTGATTATTGGAGGATGTGATTGAATTTACTGTGTGCGCACGTTAAAACATAAAGGATTCTGCCCGATAGCCAGACTACTCTTTTGAATTTAATGCTGGTATATATCAGAACGTTACAGACTTTGGCTGAGAATTGGAGAGTTTTGTTGAATTTATTGTGTGCACACAGTTTAATCCTACAGAATTTTCATCTGAGATTTGTAGTATTCTTCTGAATTTATGACAGGTAGCTTTCTCAAATTGCAAGTATTTGATTGTTAATTGGAGGGTGTGATTGAATTTACTGTGTGCACACATTAAAACATTCAGAATTTTAGCCTGATACTTAGACATGTCTTCTGACTTTATAGCTGGTAGGTTTAAAAAGGCAAAATTTTTGTGTGATATCTGGACCGCTCTTCTGAAGTTCACGCTGGCAGATAAATGAAACTGACGGGATTTGAGTGATAATTGGGGGGCTCGTGGTATGAGCACACTTTTAAACATAGAGATTTTTTTCATGATAACTAGACTACTCTTCTGAATTGACTGTGTGCACACATTAAAACCAGCAGAATTTTTGCCTGATGCTTAGACATATCTTCTTAAGTTATAGCTGGAAGCTGTCTGAAACTGATAGGATGTGACTGATAATTGGAGGAGTCTGTTGAATTCATTGTATGCTGAGCGTTCAACATGCTAAATTTTTGCCTGATAGTTGGAAAACTCTTGTAAAGTTAATGCTGGCAGATAAATGAAACTGACAGGTTTTGAGTGCTCTGTTGAATTTATATTGTGCACACAGTTAAACACACAGAATTTTTGCCTGACAATTAGACATCTCCTCTGAATTTATTGCTGGTAGCTATCTGAAACTGAAAGGATTTGACTGCTAATTGGAGGACATGGTCGAATTGGCTTGGTACTTAAACAGGCAAAATTGTTGCCTGATAGTTCGACAAGTCTTCTGAAGTTCATGCTGGCAGAGAAATGAAACGGATAGGATTTGACTGATAATTGGAAGGCTTGGTTGAATTTACTATGTGCACACTTTTAAACATAGAGATTTTTTGTCTGATAACTAGACTACTCTTCTGAATTGACTGTGTGCACAAATTAAAACAAGCAGAATACTCTTTTGAATTTAATGCTGGTATATATCAGAATGTTACAGAATTTAACTGAAAATTGGAGAGCTTGGTTAAATTTACTGTGTGCACACAGCTTTAAACCTACAGAATTTTCATCTGAGAATTGGAATATTATTCTGAATTTATTACAGGTAGCTTACTGAAACTGCAAGGATTTGATTGATAATTGCAGGACATGGTTAAATTTACTGTGTGCACACATTCAAACAAACAGAATTTGTTCCTGATAATTAGACATGTCTTATGAATTTATAGCTTGTAGCTATCTGAAGTTGACAGGATGTGCCTGATAATTAGCTGGCCTGATTGTATATACTGTCTGCACTTATTTAAACATACAGGATTTTTTCCTGATTACTACTCTTCTGAATTTATTATTGGTATATATCTGAAACTTACAGAATTTTACTGATAATTGGAGGACTTGGTTGAATTTGTTGTGCGCACAGTTAAACATACAGAATTTTTTACTCAGAATAAGAGTATTCGTCTGAATTTAATACAGGTAGGTATCTGAAACTTGAATTATTTGACTGATATTTTAAGAACTTGTTTCACTTTACTGTGTGCACACAGTTAAACATACAGATTTTTTTTTCCTGAGTTTTGGAGTACTCTTCTGAATTTATTGTAGTTAGCTATCAGAAAGTAAAAGAATTTGATTAACTGGAGGGCTCGGTTGAATTTACTCCGTGCACACAGTATAACGATACAGAATTGTCGTCTGAGAATTGGAGTATTCTTCTGAATTTATTACAGGTAGCTTTCTGAAACTGAAAGGATTTGACTGATAATTGGAGGATGTGGTTGAATTTCCTGTGTACACACATTAAAACATACAGAATTTTTGTCTAATAATTATACCTGTCTTCTGACTTTATAGTTAGTAGCTATCCGAAAGTGATAGAATGTGACGGACAATTGGAGGAGTCTATTGAATTTATTGTGTTCTTAGAGTTAAACAATCAGAATTTTTACCTGATAATTGGAATATTCTTCTGAGTTAATTCTGGCAGATAATTGAAATTGACAGGATTTGACTGATGATTGGAGGGCTCGGTTGAATTTACTGCGTGCACACATTAAAACATAAGAATTTTTGCTTGATAATTAGCCACGTCTTCTGAATTTTTAGCTAATAGGTATCTGAAACTGATCAAATGTAACAGATAATTGGAGGACTGTCTTGAATTTATTGTGTGCTCAGCGTTACACATGTAGAATTTTTGACTGAGAATTGGACAACTCTTCTGCAGTTAATGCTGGTAGCTGTCTGAAACGGAAAGGTTTTGACTGATAATTGGAAGATTCTGTTGAATTTAATATCTGCACGCAGTAAAATACACCAAGTTTTTGCCTGCTAATTAGACATCTTTTATTAATCTATTGCTAATATCCATCTGAAACTGAGTGGATTTGACTTTTAATTGGAAGACCTAGTGTCATTTATTCTGTGCACACAGTGAAGCATACAGTATTTTCTTCTGAGATTTGGAGTACTCTTCTGAATTTATTACGGGTAGATATCTTAAACTTTAAGGATTTTTGCCTGATAATTGGACAACTCTTGTGAAGGTAATGCTGGTCGCTATGTGAAACCGATAGGATTTGACTGTTAATTGGAGGAGCTGCTTGAATTTACTTTATGCATACAGTTAAATATACTGAATTTTTGCTTGAGGTTTCTAGTAGTCTTCTTTATTTATTTTACTTACCTATCTGAAAATGAAAGGATTTTATTGATAATTGGATGACTCACTTGAATTTATAGTGTGTACATTGTTAAAAATACAGAATTTTTGCCTGATAACTAGAGTACTCATCTGAATTTAATGCTGGTATATATCTGAGATTTACAGAATTTGACTGTTTAATTGCAGGGCTTGGTTGAATTTATGCTGGGTTGAATTTTTATGCTGTTTACAGGCTGTCTTTGAGATAATTTGACTAGTCGGGTGATTTTTTTTTTTTTTTTTGCATATATCTGAAACTTATTTAAATTCGTTTCTATAACTTGAGTACTCTGCCGAATCTGTTGCGTGCACACATTTGAATGTTACGGAATGTCTTTGTGGTATAGCAGCGTTCTGCATTTATTGCGTGTATAGTTAATTGTATATAATTAGAGTAGCGTGCTTCATTCATTCTGTATAGATTTCTAAAAGTTAACAAATCATCTCAGTGTTGCTGTACGTCTTCAAATTTATGCCATGCATAGTTGTGAAAGTTATAGAATTTTTGTCTGATAATCGGTCTAGTCAGCTGTATTTTTTCTGTAAATATCTTAAACTGTCAGCATTTCTATCCTATAATTGGATTTCTCTAGTGAATTTTACGTGCACACACGTTAAAATTTTTATGTGACAGAGCGCTACATTTGTTTTTTGTGCATCTTTGAATTTCATTTTATTTTTTTCCGACAGAGTAGTCCAGTTAATTTCTCGTGTGCACCCAATTGTTAACTGAGTATTTTCTATCTGATAGAGCACTTTCCCGAATTTATTGCATGCACGCATCCTAAGCTTAGAGAATTTTATTCTGATAGAGTATGCTGCCAAACGTATTGTCCGCACACGTCTGAAATGTTTAGAATTCCTCTCTGATAGAGTTGTGTGCCGTATCTGTTGTATGTAGTTATCTAAAACTTACAGAATTTCTGTGCCTTAATTAGAATATTCTGTTGAATTACTTTTGTGCAGCCATTGCAAACTTACAGAATTTCTGCACAATAGAGTTCCTTGGCAAATTTGTCATGCGTGAATCCCTGAATCTTATCGAGTTTATGTGATCAGGTGGTGTGCTGAATTTATTACCTGCAGACCTTTGAAACTTATATAATTTCTATACTAGAGAGCGGTTTGCTGAATTTATCATGTGGACATTTTACAGATTTAAAGATTTTTTTCTTAGATACAGTGCTCTTCTGTATCTTTTGTGTGCATTTCTGTGAAAGTTATTGATTTTTTTGTTGTTGTTGTTTGGCAATTGTTATACTCAGGTGAAGTTATCATTACCCATATGTGAAAGTTATAGAATTTCTGTCTGATTATTGGAGTACTGTGTTGGTTTCCTTACATACATATATATGGAACTTAGTGAATTGTTTTCCGTTACAGTAGTCTGCTGAAAATTTATCGTGTGCACACATCTGAAACTTATAGAATTGATGTCTGATTTATGTAGTTTCTCTGCAATTAAGTTCAGTATATTTCTTTTTCTATTTGCTCTATAGCATAGTCAAATATAAATCCTTACCTGATCACGTTGCAGGTCTCCGAGACGCAGTCACTATCCAAGAGCAGTTTATATGTTGCTGGTAGAGTAGCTTTTTCTATTTAATCTTTTACACACAGTAGCTTTCTGGCAGAGAAGAAACTTGAATGATCCTCCCTAGGAATGTTTTATGGCTGTGGATTGGTAACTCCTCCCCTTACCCTCCACTCTCCCAGGTGTCAGCCCTAAGAGCAGTGGGTGGGGCTTGGGGTATAAGAGCCACAGCCTCTGCTTAGGGAGCTCATTCTCTTCTTGGGTTACTCTCAAGTGAGTGTTTTTGGCACTTGTTCAGCTGAGTGCTCAGCTGAGGTTAAGTTATCTGGGTATAGGGATTTTTCTATAAAGATAAATAGAGGTAGTCACTCAAAATCTGAGTGTATCTAGTAGAAGTTATAATTCAGTAGATATTTTTCAGGTCAGAAATTTTGTATTTAGCATTCAGGGATAGTGAGAGGATATAATAGTATCTTTGTTTTTTTTTTTTTTTCTTTTGAGGAGTATCATTTTTTTCTGCAGATTCTGAACTGACTGAAGGTTATACCTTCTCTTTTTACACCCTTTTGTTTTAAGCTGGGTATGTTGCTGACATTACCCCCTTTAGTGGGCCAGAAGGTAAGATAATTTCAACAGGTTTAGTGTATCTCTTCTGCATGTTTGCAGTTTTTGCAAGGTGGTTTGACTAGGTGATCTTTCAAGGTGCCTTTCAACTCTTGCAATCGCAGAAAAGCAGCCGGCAGGTAATGTACAGCACCTGACAGTGTAGAGAAGGAGAGCTCTTGCTTTTTCCTTGTTATTCAGAGCCTATTGGCACTCTCAGAACTTGTTCAGCAGCTTGCAGAAGACTCCTTGGACGTGAACCCAGGTGAGCATTTCATTTACTTTATGGCTTTAGAGCATAGCCCAGGGTCTAGGGGAAGATGGAAGATGTGAAGCGCCCACAGAATCCCGGACCCCACTGGGAAGAACAGTTACTCATGAGCTGGCAGAGTTCAGTGCCGTGACCTATAAGGCGAGGAATGTCGAGCAGGAGCGGATTTCTTTCCCTACAGATCAGAGGAGGAAGAAGAAGCCTTTGAAGTTTGGGAATCGAGACACAGCAGGGGAAGGGAGGCCGCAGCGTCTGGCCGTTGAAGGACACGAGAGGACAGCCACAGCCTTTCCGAGAGGACGTGCGGTAGAAGAGGTTAGTTCCTGAGATGTGGCCCATCGGTGCTGTTTGTGATTTGTGGTTTTTTGTTTTTTATTGAAGAGGAACCTGATGTCTGCAGGAAGGTCTCAACCAACGTGGCTTTTTTTGAGGTCAGAATCAACCCTTTGGCTCTCTGAAAGTCAAGTACGGAGAGGAGGGTCAGGAGGGATACACCAGCTCAGGCATTGCAGGGCAGCGATTTAAAGGGAGCAGAGGGGAGAGGCTGTTTGGGAGCCATATCCTCCGGGCAAGGAAGGGGAGAGAGTCAGCTTTTAGCAGGCAGCTAGCATGTGCCGGGCAGGGTGGCTACAGCCTCTGTGTGTTGTGTTTTCTAGTTTGTTTTTTCTGTCTCGGGACTTGGAGTTCCCAAATCCTGTTTGTGCTGAAGACTCAGATGTCATCCCTACCATGTCAAAGGATTCTTATCACTGTTCCGGTGCTGATCGGGTTCCACTTTTCTTGCGTAAGAAGCTTCAACTGTGGATCGTTTTTTGCGTCTTGAAGTTTTTCATCAGCCCCCTTCCACATTGGCAGCTGCACTCTCCAGTCATCCTTTTTCAGATAGGATCTCCTTCCATTCATCCTCGGGTTCTTCATCCTCAAAGGCATACTTCTCGTGCATCCATTGTTTGTCTGGAAGGGGACTTCTCATCTTGGGCCATTGCCTTTGCCCCTATGTGGGGCTACCCTAGAGCTCCCTCGCTCGATCATCGCAGCCCCTCACGCCTTTTTGCTTAATGGCATTTGCGGTCCGGCATCTTCTCTCTGGGACTTTTCTCTCCTGTGTATGTCAGCATCCACGTTCCCTGCGGTGTTGGGCTCTGCACATGGATGTCACACTAGGAGCCACTCTGCCCGGGGAGTGTCAGTCCCAGTGGTATGGGTTTGATTTAATGATGAGCTGGAGTTGAATTCTGAATAGCTTTGTATAGTGTTGAGTTCTGGAACTGTTTGTCTGCAGTCGGACCTTTGGGTGATTTGTTTTATGTGTGTCTTCACCAATGCAAAGGAACAAACCGTGCCCAAGAGAGCGACTCAGGGATCGAGCGGATTGCCGAGAGAAGGTGGGCGATGAAGTGGGATGAGAGGGAAGAGTGGGATGAGTGTATGTACCGCTACACGATGCTGTGTTTGTGTTCTGTCTTGAGGGTTCAAAGGCACGGTGGAGACAGGACATTGGCACTGGAGAGGATGTGGCGAAGTGAGCAGAGACTGGGGTCTAAAGCAATTGTTTTCAAGGGTCATCGATGGTGAAGTTACAAGGTTCTGCCATCTATGTCTCACAGGAGGTCCCCGAGTCTGATGCAGCAGGACCGAGAGACCCAGGTGGAGGGGTAGAGGTCTAGGTAAAGGATCCTAAGATGGGGATTTGTGTCGGTTTGGACAGTATCTCATCATGTCTTTTAGTTTAATGTTTGTTTATGGTGTTTCTACAGGTGGCATAAGGTACTTTGGAGACATGAAGCCATATACCAAGGAGGAGACTGAAAAGGTGAGGCACATGTCATCCATGACGGTGTTTAAAACTCTCCTGCTGTAAGGCAGTGAATTGCTTTTTTTGTTTTGCAGGAGCCACGAGCGCAGCCTTAGGAGCATTCGCGGTGAGCCGGGCCTGTAGGGAGGAGGGTATCGGAGCCGGTGCCTTTGCAGAAGCGTCACGGTTATTTTCTGTCTTTGAATCTCAGGTGCCAAAGGGACGAGGGCAGTGGCGTCAGACTCCGGGAGGAGCAGGTGAGCAGAACCCATCCGGCTACAGGGGGTGGTTGTCGGAACAGATGTTGACATGGGCTGCCCCAATGATCCCCATTTGTGGGGTTTCTTTTAGTGTCTTTGCAGAGGCCCAAGAGTATCATGGCACTCGGAGATGGGCCCTGGTTTTAGTGGGGATGGACTTCAGACTCTACGGAAGTTAAGGTGAGGAATGTGATCAGGGAGGGGCAGACAGCATCGGGCATCTCAGGGTTGGGGCTTCAAAGGGAGTGGAGAAGAGAGAGTGTTTGGGAACCATCCCCTTTGGGCAAGGGAAGGGTTAGGTTTAGCTTTTAGCAGGCAGCTAATATGGATTGGACAGGGTGGCTCGAGCCTCTGTGTTGTCTGTCATGTAATCTGTTTTCTGTGTCTCTGAACTTCCTCAAGTCCTGAAATCCTCTTAGTGCTCGAGCACAGCATGCATCTCAGACTTTATCCATACCGTCTCAAATTGTGGTCCTCACTGTGCCAGTTGGGCGCCACTTTCTTTTATCCAAAACTGTGGATCGGTTTCACATGTCTTAGTTTTCCATCGGTCTGGTTTTGTGGCATTGTCCACTGTGCTCTTGAGTCATCTTTTTCCAGACCGGGTTTCATTTCCTTCATGTGTGACTTCCTCAGACTCGAAGCAGACTTCTCATGCATCCATCTCTGTCTTGACAGCAGCTTCTCATCCCGGGCTGTTATCTTTGCCCCTGTTGGGGGCTACCCTAGAGCCGCCTCGCCATCACAGCCACACGGGCCTATTTGCTCAATGGCATTTCTAGTTTGGCATCCTGTCACCAGGACTTTTCTCCTGTTTGTATATCAGTGTCCACATTCCCTGAGGCGTCGATGTCAGCACACAGGTGTCGGGCTTGGAGCCACTCTGCCTGTGTGGGTGTGAGGTTTGGCACTAGGGATTTGATTTAACGAGAGACTGGAGTTGAGTTCTGAATAGCTTTGTATAGTGTTGACCTCTGGAACTGTTTGTGGTTGGGCCTCTGGGTGGTTCATCTTACATATGTTTTCACAGATGCTGAAGAATAAGTTGTGACTCGGGTATTGAGTCGATCGCCTCGAAGGTGAGTGGTGACGTGGAGTGGGAGGGAAGATGGGGATGGGTGACTGTATTGCTACGTGATGTTGTGTTTGTGTTCTATTTTGAGAGTTCAAAGGCACAATGGACACAGGACATTGGCACTGCAAAGGACTCGGCCAGGTGCGCAGAGACCAGGGGCTAAAGAAGCTGTTATCGGGGGTCACGGGTGATGATTTTATCAGATTCTCTTGTTTGTGTCTCACAGGAGGACCCTGAGCCCAATGCAGCAGGACCTCATGAGCCAGGTGCTGGGCTAGAGGCCAAGGTAAAGGAGGCAGAGATGGGGATTCCTGTGGCTTTGTTCAGTATCTCATTATGTAGTTTAGTTTATTTGTGTTTTTTTACAGATGCCATAAGATGCCTCGGAGGGGTGAAGGCACACACTGAGGAGGAGACTGGAAAGGTGAGGCAGATGTCATCCCTGATGGTGTTTAAAACTCTCCTGCTGCAAGGTAGTGAAGTGTTTTTCTTGTTTTTCAGGGGCCATGAGGACAGGCTCCTGAGCATTTGAGGTGAGTCGGGCCAGTAGCAAGGAGGGTGTCAGGGGCGACCCCTTTGGAGAAGCGCCACGGTTATTTTCCATGTTTGAATCTCAGGCGCCTAAGGGACGACGGCAGCAGTGTCAGACTCTGGAAGGAGCAGGTGCATGGAACCTCTCAGGCTATGGAGCGGGGGGTGGTTGTCGGAGAAGAGGTTGACGTCTGTCACCCCAATGCTCACCACTTGCGTTATTTGTGGGGTTTCTTTTAATCTCTTTGCAGAGGCCCAAGAGGAGCGTGGTGCCCGCAGACGGACCCCAGTTTTAGTGGAGATGGGCTTCAGACTGTGCAAGAGTTAAGTTGAGGGATGGGATCGGGGAGGTGAGAGGCAGACAGCGTCTGACATCGTAAGATGGGGGTTCTAAGGGAGCAAAGGAGAGAGGCTGTTTGGGACTATCTGCTTTGGGAAAGGGAAGGGTTAGGGTGAGCTTTTAGGAGACAGATAACATAGGCCGGGCAGAGCAGCTGCAGCCTCTGTGTGTGTGTGTATGTGTGTTGTCCTGTAGTTTGTTTTCTGTGTCTTGGAACTTCCTCAGGTCCTGAAATCCTCTTTGTATTCAAGGAGCCCGGCAGGTGACTTGGGCATCATCCCTACGGTTTCATATTGCGGTCCTCACCATTATGGTGACTGTCGGCCGCTACTTTTCTGGCATCGGAAACCGTGGATCAGTTTCACATCTTGAAGTTTTCTATCGGTCCTGTTCCACGACATCAGCCACTGCGCTCTTGAGTCATCCTTTTCCAGAGAGTCTAGTTCCCTTCATCTGTGACTTTCTCAGCCTCGAAACCAGACTTCTCATGCATCCATTATCTGTCTGGACAGGAACTTCTCATCCCGGGCTGTTCCATTTGCCCTTGTGTGGGGCTGCCCTAGAGTCCCCTGGCTTCAGCATCGCAGCCCTGTGGGCCTTTTTGCTCAGTGGCATTTCCAGTCCAGCGTTCTCTCATTGGGAGTTGTCTCCTATTTGTATGTGAGCATCCATGTTCCTCTGATGTCAGTCTCAGCACGTGGTTGTCAGGCTCAGAGCCGCTCCACCTGGGGTACGTGAGGCCCAGTGTTAGGGATTTGCTGTAATGCCAGCCTGGAGTTGAATTTTGATTGGCTTTGTAGACTGTTGAACTCTGGAAGTGTTTGTCTGTGGTTGTGCCTCTGGGTCATTTGTTTTCTATCTGTCTTCACAGACACAGGGGAAACAAGCTGCACCCCAGAGAGTGACCTGAGGATGGAGTGGATTGCCTAGAGAAGGTTAGCGAGGATGTGGGGTGAGAGGGAAGAATGCAATAGGTGGATGTACTGCTACATGATGCTGTGTTTTGCGTTCTGTTTTGAGGGTTCGAAGGCACGATGGAGGCAGGACACGGGCATCGGAGAGGACTCTGCCAGGTGAGCAGAGACCGGGGGCTAAAGCAACTGTTTTCAGGGGTCATGGGTGATGAATTTACCAGATTTCCTCATTTGTCTCTCACAGGAGGACCCTCAGCCTGATGCAGCAGGACCACATGAGCCAGGTGGAGGGCTAGAGGCCAAGATAAAGGAGCCAGAGATAGGGATCCCTGTGGGTTTTTTCAGTATCTCATCATGTGTTCTAGTTTCTTGTTTGTGTATTTTTGCAGGTGCTGTAAGATGCCTGGAAGGGTGAAGCCACACACTGAGGAGGATACTGAAAAGGTGAGGCAAGTGTGATCCCTCATGGTGTTTAAAACTCTCTTGCTGCAAGGCAGTGAATTGTTTTTCTGGATTTCAGGGGCCATGACGGCAACCTTCGGAGCATTTGCAGTGAGCCGGGCTGGTAGTGAGGAGGGTGTCAGGGCCGGTGAGTTTGAATAAGTGCCACAGTTATTTTCCATCTTTGAATCTCTAGCACCTAAGGTATGATGACAGCTGTGTCGGCCTCCGAAAGGAGTAGGGTGAGCGGAACACCTCTGGCTTTGGAGGAGGTGGTTGTCAGATCGGAGGTCGGTGTAGACTGATGCGATGCTCGCCATTTGCCCCATTTGTGGGGTTTCTTTTGATCAGGTTGCTGACCCCCAAGAAGATCATGGCACCTGAAGAAAGACCTCAGTTAGCGATGTAATTTCCACGGAGATGGACTTCAGAGCATCACGCAAGTTAAGTTGAGTGAAAGGATCGGGGAGGGGCAAGGAGAGGGAGGTGATCTTGAGAATTGCAGGATGGGGTTTTAAGGCTAACAGTGGAGAGAGGTTGTTTGGGAACCCTCTCCTTTAGGCAAGGAAATAGTTAGGGTTAGGTTTTAAGAGGCAGTCCGGATGTGCCGGGCAGGGCGGTTCCAGCTTCTGTGTCGGATGTCGTGTTGCCTGTTCTTTCCATCTCAGGATTTCCTCGAATCTCAAAGTCTTCTTTGCACTTGAGGACCACGGCATGTGACTTGAGCACCTTCCCTGAGGTCTCGAAGAACAAACTTCACAATTCAGTGCCAGTCAGGTGCTGCTTTTCTTGCATAAGAAACTTAAACTGTGGATCAGCTTCACATCTTGAAGTTCTCCATCAGTTGTTTTCTCCAGTACGGTGTTCCAGGCTGCATCAGCAGCTCTTCTCAGTAGGCATCCCTGTTCTGAGATTTGGTCTCATTCCCTTCATCGCTGCATTCTCTGGGACTCACAGTCAGGCTTCTTGCGCATCCATCATCCCAGTCTTCACAGTTACTTCTCATCCCGGGCTGTTCCCTTTGCCTCTTTGCGTGGCTGCTATGGAGCCTCACTTCTTTGTCACAGCCCCATAGGTCTTTGTGCTTTAGGGTATCTCCAGTCCGGGCATCATGTCGCCGAGTCTTCTCACTTCTGTGTGGTGTCGTCGGTGTTCTGTGTGGTGTTGGTGTTTATATATGTGTGTTTACCTTGGAGCCACTCTGCCCGGGGGTGTAGAGTCAAGAGCAGATGGAGGAGCACTGAGTGTATGTCACTTCACTTTTGGCACATGGGCTTTGAGGTTTTGTTTACCGAGTGGAGTTTTTGACTTAGGGGTTTTGTGGAGTGAGGGGGCTCTTTGGGGTTTTGTCTTTGGGATTTTGTTGAGTGAGAGGGCTCTTTGGGGTTTTGTTCACCAAGTGAGCCTTTTTGGGTCTTGACTTTAGGATTTTGTACAGTGGGTGAGCTTTTTTTGGGTTTTGGCTTCGGGGTTTTGTTTAGTGACTGGGCTTTGCATCTGGGTGACTTGTTTTGTTCTATTTCCAGAGACAGACACTGAAGCTGTGGTCCAAGTAACAACACGAGGGGCAAGCAAAGTGCCTCGGTGCTGCCGTGGTGTGGACACAGTGCGGTACCGCAGCTCAGGAGCAGCGCATCGCAGCAGCATC